>NW_027526335.1:210890935-211517355 GCF_048455015.1 Haemaphysalis longicornis
ACAGTTCACAGAAAGTATTAAAGAGGGTTGAAACTCATGATAAAACTGTGAAACTCACAAACACATGTGCCGCTATCAAAAAGGTACAGCGGAAAATAATAAAAAAGATTACACATAAACACAACGTATACAGAAATCGGACTAGATGTCACAAAAAACATTAAGTAGTTCAAAACTTTAAAAAGGACGAAAATAAAACATATCACAGAAAAGAAAACATCAAAAAAAGGGTAGAGTTTAAGAAAATTAGACAGATTAAAAATCAGCACAACATAGTAAAACACAATTGATTGATTTGATTGATTGGAGGGTTTAATGCGCCGACACAATGCAGGCAATGAGGCGTGCCGCACAGAGGACGGCTCCGGATTAATTTTGACTACCTGGAGATCTTTAACGTGCGCCGAAATCTTGTACACACTGACGTTTTTGCTTTTTTGCCTCCATCAGAAAAACGGCCGCCGCGGCCGAAATTCGAACCCGTGACCGCCTTAGCAGCACGCCTTAGCCACTGAGCCACCGCGGCGGGTAAAACACAATTGAACATATTACACAAACCTGAAATATCACACAATGTACTGAACATGAAAGACCCGTAAAAAAATATCAAACAAAACTGCAAAATCACAGACAAATATCACAGCAATTCAATTGTATAACAAAAAGTTAAAACTACTTAATAAAATACATCACAAACACACAATGCTACATATAACAGCACAAATATAAAAAAAATTTAAGACAACACACGTATCACAAAAAGTGGAGGGAAACACAGGAAAGCTGCACAAATAGCAAAAAAAAAAGGTTTGAAGGAAGGTGGGAGACTGCTTCCCAAAATATTTCAGTGACACTCCTTATCGTCGGCGCCAGGCGGTGCCGCAGTACCACTAAAAAAGTTAATTAGGTCAAGAGATTTCAGTCGCGGCTTTGTTTTTGAAATTGCCGGAAAGCATGCTCCAGGAATGTGAGCACACGATGGGCTTTCTTTGGGTACTCTATATGGAATATCCAAAACGCTGCAAACAGGCAGCAGACGCCAGCTAGAAAAGAAGAGGTGGAGAAGAGGCGTTGGCCATCTACGTGAAGGCAAAGGTCGCCGTCCTGGTCCACCAGAATCAGTGTCAGCTCAGGCTGCCCCTGCGAAAGCAGTAGGAAAGTAGGCAAACTGTGATGCGCGTTCTCCAAGCGGAGATTACGCCAACTGCAACAAGTTGCTGCATGTGCCTGTGCCATTTGCACACGGGGTGATGTTCTGCCTGAAAAAAGTGCGTAAAAGTGCAGCGATGACGTAGGAGACACTGCAGGTGGCAAGCCGATGCCAATGTGCCCCGCCATTTAATAAAAAGCGTCAAGCTTGCACTAAAAAAATAGCACCAGGTTTGTCATCTGCAAAGAAGGGGCAGTATATCGCGCCCCGTTGTCCTGTGGCAAATGCTACGTAAAGGACAGACGGGACGGTGCATAAATGACAGAATGAGGCAGCACGGTGCAGGGGTTTCATTACTTGCGGTGAAGGGCCACCTGGCTTGCCACTGTAGTAGGTGGCGGCCAAACTAGTCGGGAGATTAACAAGGCTTATAATTACAGGGAAGCAAATAATTGTGTGAGCACACCGTCAATTGTCCCCACAGAAAAGGAATTGCGCTTTTTACGAGGGCGCATGCGGGATACATAAGTTGGCGTTTGTGCGGTGGTGATTGGGTCAGGAGGCGGCCTCTTACCCTGAGCCCGGGCTAAGTTTGGTACTATCACCACATCCTCACCCATTAGTGCTAGGAAACATTAGTGCTTAATAATTACAATAGCAACGCTGCCATTGTGTTCACCTCAGAAGCATTATAATTGTCCTGACAACCCCAGGAGGCACAGTGAATGGGTGGAGAGGTGAGATTTTCGCTCTCTTGAAGCTTTCGATTCTGCCCCCCCTCTCCGCCTGGCCACCACCGCCTCCGTTGGGCCCAACTGGTGCACAGCTATTGCAGCCGGGCCAGGTGAGATGCCAGCTCAAATCGCACTTGAAAAGTTAATCGCACTGAGAGCGCGAAGACTACTTGCGGCAAGAAGCAGTGATGCACAATGCAATACAGTGTAGACCACTTATGTCGCGAGAGCCGCAAAAATCCGCGCTTACCCCAACTTGTGTTCACGATGCCGAAGGCGCCTGCTTATCAGCGCAATGCACTGGGGGTGGAAATCTTCGGATTCGCACAGTTTTGCTTGTTCAGAAAGGGAAAGTGCGGTGACTTATGTGCACAACGTTCTAAAGCGCGAACCGCATGGAGCGATTTCTTCTCGCAAAGACATGCAGTGCACGCCGCAGGCATGGCGACACCGGTGCTGTAATGTGTGTGGCGCCGCAGGCATGGCGACACAACTGGCGTAATGTGTGTGGCGCGGTACGAGGCTGAACTTGCGCATTGAAGAGTGTTGAGGCACTCTAGATTTCAATGCAAGTCAATAATGGACATCTTACAGGTGCTGCTGCTGATGACTCCATGTTATACTAAGAACACGCTTCGTGCAACTCACACATGAGCTCTTTACCGGTCACTGTTTTCTTTCCCCCTGCCCTTCCAGAGGAGGAGCTTAAGCTCATGAGGTGAGGGGGGAGGGGCTTCAGCAAAAAGAGGAGTGTGTTGGCTGATGCTGAGATACAGGTGGCCCTAATCCAGTGCATTTTCCTAACGTAGTAAGTAACAAAACAGAGGAGTGTGTTGGCTGATGCTGAGATACAGGCAGGTGTCCCTCATCCAAAGCAAATTGAACTCATTAAGCAATGAAATGCAACACTGAAACATTTTGCGCAAGCTTAGAACGAGGCAGTGAGGTCCAGGTTGACTTTCAGAGAGAACCTCAATTCTGACAGTTTGGGCGCTATCAGCAGACATAAATATCTCGCACTCGAGCATATTTGATTGTATTCACTTTTTTTATTGTTTTGATTTGAAAATGTTTGGTTGATTTGAAATTTGTTATACTATGTTTTAAAGATATCTTATTTGCAGTACATTTCATCACCTGTCTCTTCTGTTTTCTTTTTGGATGAATGAGAAGTTTCTTTATGCTTTTTACATGCTTTTAGGGAGTGACAGCATATTTCATTTCATTTCATTTCACTTATTAGTTCCTTAAGGGCCCGAAGGCATTACATAATCAACGTGGTCTGGCATTACATACATCAATCAACGTGGTCTGACAGCTCCCGCGCCGCGTGGGCAGAGCCGGGTCCAGTTGCACCAAAAGAGAACTGCGCGACATAAAGTTCTGTGTCACTAAGAAAATTTAACAAAAGCAATAGGAGAAAACCTGGAAAACTCAATGAATTTGAAAATATCAGCTCATTAAGGCCGATCCACACGGCAAACCAAAACGGTTATTTGGATCGCGGTCTGCGTATCACGTGATAGGACGTCACCAGTTCGCGCGGACCGCCGTTGGACCGCGAAGGACCGCGGCCCTCGTGGTCCAAATATTCGCCGAGGCTTTTCGGTCCGCAGTCTCGACGGCGGACCGCGACATCAATCAACGTGGTCTGACAGCTCCCGGGCCGCGTGGGCAGAGCCGGGTCCAGTTGCACCAAAAGAGAACTGCGCGGGCAGCGCGGCTGTTTCAAAGCGCTCGAAGGAGCCTGTCAATCACCTTCGGTGGAATAGCCGGCGGGCTAGGCTTACAATAGCGACGCATACTTAATCTGCGCTTTACTAGCAAATCCTAGGCTCTTACTGGTGCGATGCCTGCTATCATTATCACATTGTTTCACGCATTGTTTCGTGCGAACGACGCCGGCGGCTGCGCGAGCGCGCCCACCCGGTGTACATGCGGGTGGCGGTTATTGTCGGGATGAAATATTTCGTGCAGGCTTGCGCATTACAACCAGTTGTCGCGGCCAAACGGCGCCTGTGTTAACCGTCTAGTTTGCGAGTTCAGACGGTCGGCCATTTGCGGTCCGCTCAGCCGGCCCGCAGTGTGGATGTGCTCCGCTTTGGATCGGACCGCGGCGGCCCATGACGTCTCATCACGTGACCGATTGGACCGCGGAATGGATCCGTCATGTAGATCGGCCTTTAGATGCTCTGGATTGTCTACAGGGCATATTAAAACCATTAGAGGAGCAATGCTGAACATTCAATCCTCCCGTAACGTTGAAAGGCATTGAGATAGCTGTGGCCTGAATTTTTTAACCACTCCTAAAGCTCACCTAAAAGTCCTGGAAAGCCGCATTGTGTGTCACATCCCACTGCTCAACGGCTGTAGTTACGCTGATCTGAGTAGCGATACCACTAAGAGAATTGGGCAGCATGGAAAGCTAAGACGTGGTGGCGCTTTTTGGCTGACTGTTACAAACAACTATTGCAGTAATGGGTAACCCAGTAAAATTTCATCATGCACTGGGCAACTGAAATTTGTGGTCCTAGGATCCATTTGACTCGACTAGCATGGATGAGTTACTGTTGACATTACTACGATTCGAAAGTGAAGTTTCGGGCATATCTGAATAAATGCATCCAGCAATGTTTTTTTTTCACATAATTTACGGTAAACATTTTTGTCATAAACTGTTTTGTTACTTACTACGTTAAGAAAATGCATTGGATGAGGGCCACCTGCATCTCAGCATCCGCCAACACACTCCTCTTTTTGCTGAAGCCCCTCCCCCTCACCTCAGGAGCTTAAGCTCCTCCTCTGGGAGGGCAGGGGGAAAAGAAACAGCGACCGGTAAAGAGCTCATGTGTGAGTTGCACGAAGCGTGTTCTTAGTATAACATGGAGTCATCAGCAGCAGCACCTGTAAGATGTCCATTATTGACTTGCATTGAAATCTAGAGTGCCTCAACACTCTTCAATGCGCAAGTTCAGCCTCGTACCGCGCCACACACATTACGCCAGTTGTATCAGCACCGGTGTCGCCATGCCTGCGGCGTGCACTGCATGTCTTTGCTAGAAGAAATCGCTCCATGCGGTTCACGCTTTAGAACGTTGTGCAGATAAGTCACCGCACTTTCCCTTTCTGAACAAGCAAAACTGTGCGAATCCGAAGATTTCCACCCCCAGTGCATTGCGCTGATAAGCAGGCGCCTTCGGCATCGTGAACACAAGTTGGGGTAAGCGCGGATTTTTGCGGCTCTCGCGACATAAGCGGTCTACACTGTATTGCATTGTGCATCACTGCTTCTTGCCGCAAGTAGTCTTCGCGCTCTTAGTGCGATTAACTTTTCAAGTGCCATTTGAGCTGGCATCTCACCTGGCCCGGCTGCAATAGCTGTGCACCAGTTGGGCCCAACGGAGGCGGTGGTGGCCAGGCGGAGAGGGGGGGCAGAATCGAAAGCTTCAAGAGAGCGAAAATCTCACCTCTCCACCCATTCACTGTGCCTCCTGGGGTTGTCAGGAAATATAATGCTTCCGAGGTGAACACAATGGCAGCGTTGCTATTGTAATTATTAAGCACTAATGTTTCCTAGCACTAATGGGTGAGCATGTGGTGATAGTGCCAAACTTAGCCCGGGCTCTGGGTAAGAGGCCGCCTCCTGACCCAATCACCACCGCACAAACGCCAACTTATGTATCCCGCATGCGCCCTCATAAAAAGCGCAATTCTTTTCTGTGGGAACTATTGACGGTGTGCTCACACAATTATTGGCTTCCCTGTAATTATATGCCTTGTTAATCTCCCGACTAGTTTGCCGCCACCTCCTACAGCCAGGTGTCCTTTAGTCTATCGCGTTCCGTTGTCCTGTGGCAAATGCTACGTAGGACCGGCGGGACGGTGCATAAATGACAGAATGAGGCAGCACGGTGCAGGGGTTTCATTGCTTGCGGTGAAGGGCCACCTGGCTGGCCACTGTAGGAGGTGGCGGCCAAACTAGTTAGTCGTGAGATTAAAAGGCATATAATTACAGGGAAGCCAATAATTGTGTGAGCACACCGTGAATTGTCCCCACAGAAAAGGAATTGTGCTTTTTACGAGGGCCCATGCGGGATACATAAGTTGGCGTTTGTGCGGTGGTAATTGGGTGCGAGAAAGGGTGTTCTTTTGTGGTATCTTTATGTTTCATGTGTGCGAAGTAAAATTTTCAGTTGAAGTCTAGCTTGTTCTCCGTCCTCGTCCTTTTTTTTGCTAGTGACATGCAGTCAGCAAATAACCAACTATCCCAACTTTCTGCCTCAACCGATTTCAAATTTGCCTTAGGTTGAATTGTAGACTCTTATGTTTTAATTGCTAGTCACTCACATTATAATACAGTACAACAAAGCTGACAAAAAATTTTGTATCTGACTAGCTTGGTCCCTTTTGAAGAAAATTTGATGGTAATGGAACATGAGCACAAGCGGCATGCTTTTTTACCAAACACAGCAGCCACGTCCTCCTGTGCAACACATTCACCTCATCTCGCAAAAACCACTATCAAAAATCGCTGTCGCTGAAGCAGGAAAATTTAATCTTATTTTAAAGTTCAGTGCCTCGACTAACCACTCGGTCACCTTAGGTGCATGAGAAATGATTACAACATGCTGAAATCTGCGATATAAAGCGTCGAACAATGGTGATTGATTTGAATAGGTGTAGTAACAAGAGTTAATAAGGCAGACAACTGAGTGGATATCAAGAGATGGCTCTAGAAGGGCAAGGCCATTAATCGATGGATGGTTTAAATAATTTCTGGGGTAAACAGCGGACAGGGCTTCATCCTGCAGTGGACCAGATTAGGCTGATGATGATGATAAGTGTAAAATGACCAGCCAATTTTCCACACTCATTTATGACATCACAGGCCCTAATTTTTCTTACTTAAAACACTGAAAAAAGCTACTGCCTAAAAACATGATTGCGGTATTGTACTGGTAGCAATGGTAAAGTTTAATTTAGGCCTTCACCCGCCATGCTGTCGCAGTGGCTAAGGAATTGCGCTGCTGAGCACGAGGTCACGGGTTTGATTCCAGGCCGTGATGGCCGCTTTTCTGGTGGAGGCGAAAAGCAAAAACGCCCGTGTGTACAAATTCGGTGCTCGTTAAAGATCCCCAGGCGGTCAAAATTAATCCGGAGCCCTCCGCTACGGCACACCTCATCACCTGCGTTGCGTCAGCACGTTAAACCCTACAATGAATCAATTTCAGGCCTTCAATGCAAGTGTGGAGCTAATGATTTCAACTTTTTTTAGTACCTTCCCTATGAATTCACTGCAATAGCATGTAGCGAGACATTTGAAACTTTGTCAATATTTGAAATAATTTCTTTGAGAAAACAATGTGTTGTGGAAGTTGGAATAAAGTTTAGCAAAAAAGTAATTCTTTCAAACAAAATGAGAGTTTTTGATGATGATGATGGTTTGATTTTATTGGCGCAAGGCCGACATGGGCAAAGAGCGTCAAACACAAAGTGATTTGATGAGGAGAGAACACGAAATAAAATCAGTTAAAAACTATGAGCACGGCCTGTGTAAAGGGCCAGGGTGAAGAACAAGAGTGGTTAAAAGATAAATAAGGTGGCTTGGGTATAGGACCAAGGGTAAAGCTATGGGCGGTATGAGATGAGTTGTAAAAAGTGAACTTCTGATAGGAACTTAAAGGTGCGCTTAACAGAAAACATGGCATCATCTCCTAAGAAGTATGATGGGTGTGGTGGAATATGTCGTGTGTGTAGTTGAGGGAAGTGTTTGCGTCGTGTAGTGTCGAGTGCCTTACATTGTATGAGGATGTGCATCACGGATAGGGCTCTCCGCACCTGCTGCACAGAGGTCTTGGAGATCCAGTGAGAAGGTGCGAGTGTGTTGCATGAGTGTGCCCTATCCGTAATCTAGCCAAGGCGACTTCAGTGTATCTATTACGTGTGTCGGTGGTGTATAGTCCCAAGTGTGGTTTTATTACGTGTAACTTGTCTGTTTGTTCGCTCCAGTGTGTTTGCCATGTTTGGCGAAGTTGTTGTCTGATGTGCGGTTTCACGTCGGTGTAGGGTAATGTGGTTATGTCTACTGTATTCAAGAGTGTAGCAGCAGCAGCCATTCGATCCGCTGCTTCGTTCCCGGCTATACCACAGTGGCCAGGGACCCAGCAAAGGACTAGTTCAAATTTGTGGACATACACAGACATAATGCCCTTGACTATTAGATTTACAAGGTGATTTTTTGAAGACTTTGTTGACGACAACGCCCGCACGACACTGAGGGAGTCTGTATATATAATGGATTGTGGGATGTGACTTTGAAAGAATTTCTTTGAGAAAACAATGTGTTTTGGAAGTTGGAATAAAGTTTAGCAAAAAAGTAATTCTTTCAAACAAAATGAGAGTTTTTGTTGCACAGTCCTGATAAAGGCAAACTACTACAATTACTACTACAATACAATGCATGTAACTACAAAATACATACTGAAGTGCCCTCACCTTTGTAAGGATTTCCTCCAATGCATCATTGCAGCGGGATGACATGAAGCCCAGCAACGCTTCACAGACGTTTTCTGCAAACACACAAGAAAGAATATCTCCGTAAAAAGACATTCTACAGGGTTTTTTTTCCCTCCCTAGAAGATGCTTCAAAGTGAAGCTTTTAGCCTCTCACTGATGTCATCAGCAGTACACCCAAAACACACCGCAGGAGATCCAATTTTCCCTGATGTTGATGAAGTTGGTGCAGTGAAGAATTAACTTCCCATGGTCAGAATCAAAACTGGGTCCCTCGTGTTATCAAGCCACTGTTTATCCGATCGTGCCATTTCAGCACAGTTGAAGCAACTTGTATTTGGAGTGAGGTGCATAGAAGCGCAAGATTAGACAAAAAATGCTACAGAAAGCCATGAAACGCCCACACATACACATAAAGAGGGAATCGTGCTAGCACCATACTAATCATTATAAACAATCAGGGTTTGGTCACCACTGGGTTGGTTTGTTTGGTATTGAACTTGATTTTCAAAAGCTTTGCGCTCCTGCATCGGTGTCATCCCAACAGAAGTGTAGTTGACTTTTTTTTTTGCCCTGTGACCATCAAGAACATGTTGTGGGGGCAGACTATCAGAAACAGCTGAATGCATTATACCATATAAGGCGGAATATAGGTAGATTTTTTACCGAACAATTTGCTGAAAAGTCTCCCCTCGACCTATACATCATTTTCCTTGCTAGAGGTGGGCGCCGCCATTTGCTTGTTCTGACCGGACGCTAGCGCCGTCTATGAAGCAACTGCCAAAACCGCCGCACTGGGCTGTTAAGTGCTCACTTGTTTCCGTGCGTCTGCTCGGTACCCGTGCATTACCGAGTGAACCGTAGTGGTTTGGCGTTAAGTTAGCGGTTGCAATGCTTGTGTGTGTGTGTTATTTTTTGTTTCACCCTCTGCGGATGGATTTTAGGTCATAATTTGCTGCCAGAGGGGAAGATGCCGACCCAGGCTGTTGCGAGCAGCAGTAGCACTGGTGGTGGTGGTGCCGGTGGTGCTCCGCAGTTCGGCGATGCAAACGTACCAGTACGGCACCGACTGACACAGAAATCGATACCGGGGAGTAAATACATGTTTTCAATGCCTTGATGCTTGTTATGTTCACCGATTAGTCCTGTTTACGGAAGCGTGGACGTCGAATGCGGAGCGCGCACAGCATATGTGGGTCACGCTGATCCGCGCTCGCGATGGACTTTCAACGGGGCGATTGCTACACTGTTGACATTGCAATGCAATATAATCTTTCTTAACTAGACTTCCGACGGTTACTGACGAAACGAAATTACCTGGGCGGAAAAATAACACGTTCGAAGATTTAGCAGAAGGATCGACATTTTGACGAGTTAATATTGGTTGACCGTGATCAAGATCATGATTGCTCTGCGCAGCGCATGTGGCCTGTCGCTCGGAGCACACCTTTCTGGAACCTCTGTTTGCACCACAAATACTTACGCGATTAGCAGTAACTGTTTTGTAATCGTACTACTTTAGATTCCGTGACAACGCAAAAGGATTAGAAGCTTTTCCTGTGACCACATTGTGAACAGGCTGAGCTATTTTCCAAAAGAAGCGTTCACTTATCTCGAGCTGCGTTTCCACATTAGGCTGCCTTGTTATCCTGCTATCGACCAGCAGTAAGTGCTGGAGAAAGTTATCCTTTCATATCGTCTGGCAGTGCAATGCGTTTGCCTGACAAAAAAATTAAACAGAACGCCGTGATTTTAAAGGTTAGATTAGAAGAAAAGGGGATTGTTTAATGCCATTCGGCTATAAGGACCAAACAATGAAAGGTATTTTAAATTGACAAGGAATCAGAAGTCATTGTAATGTTGTATTGTATTGGCGCTTGTGAAAGATCCCCAGGTGGTGAAAATTAATCCGGAGCACTCCACTACGGTGCGCCTAATCACCAATGAAGCGACAGAGCGTTAAACCCCATTCAATCAATTAATCACCCTACCAATCAATCAATCAATGCTTTATTGTAAAGGATAAAGTTACTTCTAACGTTTCAGGCGGTTCCGTTCTCTGTCGCAGCTTTGCGGGTGATTATCGGATTTTGCTCCGTCTGCTTGTCGTCGAAGAACTGTTGTTACAGTCACTGCACTGCACAGGCGCGGCCAGCGGCATGCATAACCTGGTCTGTTTCGGCGATTTCGCGCAATCTCGATGTCATCCCCGTGCGCCGATTTCATTATTTCTCGCGTTGCTTGAAGCGACCGTGGCTCGAGTTGAGAAAATTTCTTCACCAAAGGCTGCGAAGATATTTTATATGGTAGTGGCGCGTGAGATGTGGAGCTGGTTTTAACGTGCCACCCAAGCATGTCGTGCGCTTCTTGAGGAGTATGAAAGAATGTGGTGCTCCGGCGACAGTGTTCTGTGCGTTGAACGCACGAAGGTCATCCATTTGAGCTCCTAATAAGCGGTACAATTACACACAGGGTCTGAGTGGAAACCATCACGAGGTAAGGACATGATAAAATTAGGTATGGTGGCGGCGATAAAGATCCCACTGATGAATTTCATGGCTTTTCCTTTCGGTAAAGACGAAGCAGAAATTATAAGCAGAACAAAAGTATGAAACATGCTTTGGCTACTTCGAAAGCAGTGCGGAGACAAGTGACAAAGAGTGCTCTAGTTTGTCCCTGCATACGTTTTCGTCACTGCACTGTTTTTGAAATAGTCAAACTGTACCCAGTGTCAAGCTTTAGTGTCTCATCACGTAACACGCTTGGTCATTAGAGAACAGTCAAAGGCGACGAAGAAGAATTGAAGGAGGAAGGAAAGAAGGATGGATGCCTGTAATTACCTGGGAAGCACATGAAGCGACATGTCATGTGCGCATGCATTCACCTCAACACTCGAAGTAGCCCAGCATAGTTCGTCTCATCCATAAAGTACGCTGGCTACCTTAATTTGGGAACATTGTAATCACTGCGTAATGTTTCAAACACGTGACGAGGTGCGAGGTGAAAGCTCCGATGCCCACTGTTCCAGGGCCCACCTGAGTGAAACGAGCTCCAACAGATTCGGTACTGATTAGCCATATTATCAATAACTTCTTTGGGAATCCGTCGAATGAAGACAGGCAGTCTTCGAGCACTGCCTTAGCCGTCGCTTGAAAACAGCGAGGAAAAAAAAAGCCCGGCGCGCTTGATTTTGTCACGCCGCCAGCTTCGGTTCAATCGCAGTCCGGAATTTCGAAGCGAAAACAATGCTAGCTACTCGTTACGACAAGGCATTCGCAAACCCACGAATCACGCAGAAAAAAACACCGCCCACACAAATGTTCTTGCCACCACCACACCGCAAGTCACGCTTTGCTTCGGGAAACGTGCTGCCCGCGTGGCTGAGTGCAACCTCAAATATGGGGTCGTAGTCGCCGCCGCCGCGCAGGTAGCGCTGCCGCGCAGTCCGAAGCCCTGCCAATACACCCTATCGCAATAACATCAAGTACTGCAGCCAAGAACTTACTGCAAGCCGGCAGAGCTTCTTGTTCGGTTGACCAGCATCACAGCTTGCTTGCCTCTTGGGGTGAGTATGTTTCTGCCGCATTGCGATCCTCGGCAGAAACATAAACATCTCGGCAGAGCAGTTCTCCGTTGCCTTTCTCACGTTCTTGAATTTGTTTCTGAGCGACGTGAACCACGAGCCCTGTTGAAATTTGAAAATATGCTCTACGCAGCTGCACACAAAGGAAGACTTCGAGAAAACCATCAGAGATCTGCGGAGCTTACCACGCCACTTGTGCCATCTACGTGGTCAAGCAAATGGGGATATTTGGCCACAAGCCCTTCAACAACGACCCTGTACAGGTTGTGAGAGGGGTACCTAAAAGAGGTGAAAATATCCCTTTCAGACTTCCAACCAACCACGAAAATCAAACACAGCAATTACAACCATTCAAGGCATCTTACCTAAGGTTACTTACCTCCGAAGTTGTTTTGAAGGTTTAATTACTCATAGCTTCTTAATTAAAAGGTCTAGTTTCATGAACTACATTTACAAGGGTGGGAGAGCTTGCTGAAGCAGCACAACCATTACGACCACAAATATATAGCTGCCCAGATTTTCAGAACAAGCAGTCACGGCACTTATATGCCATGTGGCTAATATACCAAGAAGTGGTATATATGCCATAGTTACAAATTATGTCACGCCTGATTTTAATTTGCCCTTTTTAAGTAGGGTTTGGGAAGTAGAGCATCATCTCACAGATGAGGCCCACCATAGTGGAGCGCTACAAAAATAATTGAGACCACCTGGAGGCCTTCAACCCAAGCCAAAACCTCGAATGAACAAGCATTTTTTTGCCTCATTAAGAAAAACAACCATTGCCGCCAAGATCAAACCTTCGCACCCGTGCTCAGCAGCACCACTTTTAGGCCACTAAACCTGTTTGATTTCTTGTAGGGTTTAACACACCGGCGCTACAAAGAAGATGAGGCGCCGCCATAGTGTAGGGCTCCGGATTAATTTTGACCCCCCAGGGATCTTTAACGTGCGCCGAAATGTCAGACACGTCGGCATTTCCGCTTTTCGCCTCCGTCAGAAAAGCAGCCGCCACCGCAAGAAATCGATCTATTCGTCCTTGAAGCCAGTAAACCATTACAGGAGATATTCTGCATCATGTAAAGAGTAGCCGCAAAAGAATAAGTGCAAAACACAATTTCCCCGTCTAGATGCCGACAAATCATGAAGAACTTTTGCCCGAACATGTGGCACTAGTCTGGCAGGTTAGAGGCTCCGAGCAAGAAAAAGCCACATGATTAGCGAACTTTGCAGCCTCAGAGACGCGCTATTTCCATTGAACGCAACATCATTTTGATTCAGACCGTTATATAAATATCTTTTTGACACCGGAATCACGACACACGCACAATGCACCATGGCTGATAGAGCAGAAATCAAAACTGGCTCCTTGGGTTATATCCCTGCAGCCCTTGGGGCTTTTTCACTAAGAACAATCTGTTTCAGTACATTAAAAGCCACTAATCTGTAAAGTTACATACTGCAAAGCAAACTTTGGATAAAAAAATAATTAAAATGGTAAGCAAAAACAATTCCACCACGTACACAACTATGCCATAGCAGGTCTGAAAGAGCGTGTTGACGATAAAGTGGCGGCTTATGGGTGTTTTGCGCTTCAAGACACTCTCATACGGTTCAAAGGATGGTAGGATGAACTTCAGGTAGTCCTGCTTGTCTTGAAGAGGTATCTTCACGGCACCCAGTGCAGTGTTAGCACTGTAAAAAGTAAATACAGCATTAAAATAAGTTATAGCAGCCTATATTTTAGAGCAGTGCACATAAAAGACTTCATACTAGAAATCATGTGTTACTTAGCTTTCATCATTCACCGGCTGAGGTGACTCATTTGAATGGCTGCTTCCATTTGTGGGCTGCACAAAATCGTGAGTAAACTTTTCAATAGAATGAGTGATGTTCGTGAACACTTTTTTTACGCAGTTTTGACTGCATTTTTTTGGTCACGACAACCCAGGACGAAGGAAAAGGAAGGTTAAAGATCACCTCCTAGAACTAGTCAGTGGAGACAGCGATACCACAGCAAATCGTACCCTGCATGTCTACACAGACGCCGCAGTTGAACATGAACGCGCCTCACTCTGCTGGTACAGCCTCGAAGACTGAAGCACAAATGTATACGTGCGCTTTGTCAAAATGTCCAGCCGAGAAGCCGAGCTAAGGGCCATCCTGCTTGCCTTGCCTGAACATGCACGAAATATCCAAGCACCCTCGGCCCTCCCGAACGCATAATTTACACAGATTCAATGGATGCCATTCAAGCCCTTGGTTCACGCAAAACTACCAGTTGCACTGTCCGCAGAATAAAGAAATTCATTGCTGAATGCCAACAGAGTGGCCTGTAATACCAATAAGATGGGTCCCGGGACATGAAGGGATTGAAGGCAAGATTGAACAATAGAATTTTCCAAGAAAACGATTCATGTAGGAAGCTTGTCTTAGCAGGCAAGTTCACACATTTGTGCCTTTGTATGAAACCCCAACTGATGGAATTCTGGAACAAATGGTGAACAGAAGGCCACCGAAACACGTTTCGACAAGGATGGAAAAGAAAAAGAGCGTTCAGTGGAGGGATCAGACGCGAAAACTTTGAGCCAAACATTCTGTTTGTACAGTGGATGATAGTACATTGTCCGGAACGACGATGATGGTGATAATTTTACACAGCCATGTTTCCGTTTTGGAGGGGTCGCAATCGACAATCACCGCCTCGTTTGCCTGCTTGTGGACCGGAGATCACGATGATGACCGAGACTCAGTGGTGGCCCCTCATGGAAGCTTCTTCAGGGAAGCCGGTGAAGGAAGAGCGGTTGCCAACATTGAGCGCGTACATAAGCTGCCCCGTCTCGGCTGCGAAGACACCATATGGCAGCTCCACTGCAGGCTCAGCCTGCACTCTTCGCCAAACCTGGATAAGCTTGAGTCGCTGAGCACGGACATCACTCAGCGAAGGTGTGGAAAGGGCGCCCAAGAAACCCACGGATCGTGGAGGCAGTGGCTGCAGCCAGAGCGCACGCATATTTCTGTCGTGGGGGGCTGGCCGTGGAGGAATACAAGATGCGGTGCGTCTCCTTTGGGACGCTCACCGACCTGACTATCTTTGCCTTTCTTTGACTGTTTTTTTTTTGTTCTTTATTCTTTTCCTTTCTCTGACCTTCTTCATTTTGAATGCCGCACGTTCTATCTCATTTGATACGATGATTGTTTCAAACTAACGACACCAGCCTAAAATTCTCTTCTTTGATCTACAGTGTTCTGGATGTAATTCAATGGTTCGAGAATACCCTCGTTTAAATATAAATGCTGCTGTTTCGCCGCCGGTGTATTCTTTGAGTTGTTAGGGGAGCATAACTTCGCTCCAATAAACCTATTTTTCCTTCAAGACAACTATATCGTCTTTGGCTACGTGACAATATCACACTCAGATGTCGAGGAACTCCCCAAGGCTCGGCCCTCTCCCCTCTCCTGTCCAACATCGCCGCCACAAACATCCCATCAAGTGACTGCGTTCCTTCGGGGAAGAAAAGCGATCGCGAAAATGTGGTGCTGCAGCCCGGTCTGGTTAAAACACGTCTAGTACATTGGTTTAACGGTTTACTACAAAAGCCTTCATTTATTTTAGTTGCTTATTACCTCGATGTACTTCGCTAACCCTTTTTCTGCCTTTCTTGGGCTTTATATTTTCTGTAAGCGTATCAGTTGCGCACGAAAAGACAGATTCAGCGAAGCGTCGTAAGCCAACATAGGTATTGTACATCCCCTGGAGGGGAGTTATATCACTGTCAGCGACTTCATTAAGTTTATCAATGTCTACAAACGAACGAAATAAAGGCACATTCTTCCGTGCACAGATATTGTCGGGCTCAGTATTCCCTGCGTGATCGAATTGCGACGACCGGCCGGCGGCGGGCTGACAATTTGTCGACGTTGTGGCCGCCGAGCCACTCGGGAAAGCCAATGTGAAAGAGTCCGCACCCTAAGAAACATCATATAAAATCGGCGGAGGGTTCAGAAAGGAGAACAGCATCTTCTAATGTATTTTTCGAATATATTACCTTAAAAGTACTTAGAGAAGTCCCAACATGGCGACTCTAGATGTTAGTACGCACAAGTAATCTCGCGGTGCTTACAATTACTTTTGTGTCCCTTTACAGGTGTTTGGTTAAGCCTGCAAGGCATAGTAAGAGTGAGAAAGAGAGAAAGAATGAGTTTAATGGTAAATGTGAGGTTAGTGAAGCCATTGCACTAGACAGTGCAATGGTGGCAAGCACTGATATGGCAATGGGGGCAAGCACTGATGGTGGCAAGCACGTGACGTAGTGGCAAGCACTGATGAAGTGGTTGCCACTACGTCACGTCATGAACAAAGCCTTAAGCAAATCAACACAAGAATTCAGGCTCTTGAATCGATGGACCACCCAGAAACACTTTCCATGACAGAACAGCTTCAGGAACTAGAATGGCGGAACCGTAAGCTTAACCTTGAGTTCCATAAAATTAAACGGACCAAAGACGAAGACTTGCTTGTCAAAGTGAATGATCTTGTTCAGAAGTTAAATGAACCCAAACTTAGTAAACATGACATCGTTGCTATCCATCGACTGCCCCCGAAGCCAGGGAAGACACCAGGTATCATAGTTCGTTTTGCTAACCAAGAAATGAGAGACAAATTGCTGGAGAAGAGGCACGAACTAAAAATAGCATCACCCGAAGTATTTGTGCAGGAAAACCTAACAAAGCACGCTCGGGCACTCCTCTTCGAGGCAAAGCGTTGGGTTAAGGACCACAATTTTGAGTCTGCATGGCACAGAAATGACAGAATTCTCATTCGAAGACAGGATGGAGAGAAGGCTTGGCTCATTAAGAACACTGGCGACCTTGAAAAAATTCCGCTATAAATCTCCAGTTCCATTACGCTAATTACGTTGTAAAAATAGATGTACAGTCAAATAAGGCATTATTGGCGTTACTCTAAAGATCCTTACGCACTGGTTTATCCTAGTTTTGTCACAATGAGCCGATCAGTAAAAAAACCTTATAGCGCTTATAACGTTGTTATGCTAACAAATAAACTGCGTTTTGTTAAACGTTGTTCAGCGTTAATGCGAATGGTTTTATCTTTTACAAACTCTTATCGTGATGATACTCACCAAGGGAAAAAGAAACGCGACCGGTTGGTTTATCTGTTCTTCAACTTGTTCCTCTGTGTCCTGTTATCACAGACGGAAATTTTGGAAGCCCGAATTTCTTCTCGTTCATTCATTGGTGTGGAAGACTTGCGCTGATATTTTCTTTTATGCTGAACTTATTCCTTGTGGCACTTTCGTTTTCTTGCCACGGTGTTGTGTTAGGTTGTGAATGTTTTTATGGCGATTTCGTCCTCTGATCTCTCCCAGGTTTCCGAGATTCTAAAGGGTGACAACCAGCTCTCAGTGTTTCACCTAAATGCGCAGAGTTTGAAAAATAAGTTTGATTTTAACGAACTTGAACGCACTTGTTTCTAACGAACTTGAGCATTAAATTTGACCTACTTTATTTTAGTGAAACTTGGTTTACTCCTGATTACGATTGTTTTCCTATTGCTGGCTACGATTGCATATCAATATGTCGTTCCAATGCACGCGGGGGTGGCATTGCTATTTACATACGTGATGATTTGCCTTATGATGTGCTTGCCGATTTCAAGGTAATTAACGATGATTATGAGTGTATTTCGGTGAAATGCTTCGGCATTTTGTTCGCTCTTTGTTATCGCCCTCCATCTGCTGTGTTGAACAACTTTTTACACTTTTCGGAAAAAGTGTTCCAACTGAGCATTGAGGCACACTTAGAAAGTGTTTTTGTCAGGGACTTTAGCACAAATGCCTCCTCCCGAAATCCATCTTATCTGCGTTTTCAAGAAATATTTCAGTCATATGGGTGCTTTAATGCGATCGATAAGCCAAATCGAACTACACATAAGTCTCAGACAATGCTGGATCTTTTTTTGACAAGTTTATCGCCTAATGATGTCAGTGCTGGCGTTATTTCATGTGATTTAAGTGATCACCTGCCTATATACATTCTACTACCTCGTAGTTTACCATGTAAATCCAAACAAGACAACTTGATGCGACATTACTCCGTGAAAAATATAGCGAATTTCGAAGCTATTATTTATACTGGCAGAAGATTGGGATGTGGTTTTGTCGTCAACAAAGCCTTTCAAAAACCACGTTGCGTCAATCTGATCGTCAAGGGTATTATGTCTGTGCATGTACGCAAGTTTGAACTGGTTCTTTGCTGGGTCCCTGGCCACTGTGGTATAGCCGGGAATGAAGCAGCGGACCGAATGGCTGCTGCTGCTACACTCACGAATACTGTAGACATAACCACATTACCCTACACCGACGTGAAACCACACATCAGACAACAACTTCGCAAAACATGGCAAACACACTGGAGTGAACAAACAGACAACAAGTTACACGTAATAAAACCACACTTGGGACCATACACCACCGACGCACGTAATAGATACACTGAAGTCGCCTTGGCTAGATTACGGATAGGGCACACTCATGCAACGCACTCGCACCTTCTCACGGGGTCTCCAAGACCTCTGTGCAGCAGGTGCGGAGAGGCCCTATCCGTGATCCACATCCTTATACAATGTAAGGCACTTGACACAACACGACACAAATACTTCCCACAACTACACACGCGACATATTCCACCACACCCGTCATACTTCTTAGGAGATGAAGCCATGTTTTCAATCAAACGCGTTTTCGAGTTTCTTACCGACGTAAAATTTTCACATCTCATTTCTTATCATGCATGTTGACAACCTGGCCCTTTACACCAGTCATCATCTTCATTACGTTGTCTTTTACTTGGTTTATTTTTACTGAAATGTTCTTTTACTTCCATGCCACTTTCATGTAATCACTATTGTTTGGCGCTCTTTGCCCTTAGTCGGCCTTGCGCCATTAAACTCCAAACATCATCATCATCATCAGGTTCGACTCGCGGTACTGGGTTCCCGCCGAAACCAGACGCCGCTCCGCGCCCTGGCGATCTGTGCCGGCGTACCTCCCAATGGGGGAACGAAGCGAACCTCTTTCGCGCCTCTGGGAAGGTGATGTTGTCAGTGACTTTTACTTTGATAATTTCCTTCCCCTGGTTGAACTTCTCACATTTTCGAGAGTAGGCGGCGTGGGGTTCCTGGCAGTTGGCACAGGTGGGGGTTGAAGATGGACAATTGTCAGAGGAGTGATCATGCTGGGCGCACTTTGCGCACGTCAGATGGCCACGGCAAGAGTTGGTTTCGTGCCCGAACCGCTGGCACTTAAAGCAGCGGCGGGGGTTAGGGATGTATGGCCGAACCGAACATCGAATGTATCTTGCGTTAATGAATTCTGGTAGTGTTTATCGATCAATGGTTAAGATCAGATGTTTAGTAGGAATTTCTTTGTCTTCTCTGCGTATCGTTATGCGCCTCACAGCTGTTACGCCCTGATTTCTCAGGCCCTCCTGCAGATCGGTTTCGGTTTCAGTCATGAGGTCAGTATCTGAGGTCACGCCCTGTGAGCTGTTAAGTCTTCGGTGGGGCGTGACCGTGATGTCAAGATCTGCAATGCATGTCTGGCTCAGGCGATTTGTTGCCTGCAGCTGGTTATTGACTTCGACCAACAGTTCTCCCGTTCTGTTTCTTTGCTTTGTAGGATTTTCCTATTATACCTTCTATGAACTTTGTGATCAAGAAGACGGACAGAGAGGCAACAGGCTTTTCTTTTTCAACAGATTGAATGACCAGGAAGCGGGGATAGTTGGCTGCTTTGGGATTGAGATTGTTGGTAAAGACGGATATGATACTTCGGTGCAGCCCCTTTTCAGGGACCGATCACGTTTGGAGGGGGGTTTTGAAAATACCATGCCGCATGTATAGAAGCAGGCGACGGGGGTACTTTCTTCCAGAGCCTTACTCTGATAGCTGAGGAGGTCCCGGAGCTCCCTGCCTGGTAAACAGACAGAGAACCCATCCGCCGGAGCATGACCTGGGCTCCGGCGGCCACCGTTTGACGGCCACACATCACCACGGTAGGTTACAGCTTATGTTGGGGGCTCGGGGTCCGCGGTGTCGCCAACACCGTCACCAAGGTTACTTAAGGTGCCCCAGGCACCGACGCGATGAACTGCGTCCCTGAGCCTGTTTCTCCGCTTCGCCGTGTACGCCCTAAGACACGCAAACCACGATACCATTCAACAAGCATCGCACACACTTCCTTGTTTACCTGGGACACATACCGTACGAACACACGAGAGCACGAGAATCATTCCTTCCGCATTTCGCTCAGTAGGTACGGCGCATTCCAAACTGCGCGTCCGTGATCTTGCTGATATGCCCAGCAGCGCCGGAAAAGAGCGCCGCCTAAAGCCGGCCGCCAAACTCCGATCGCGGTCAACGATACGCTGTTGCATAACACGCCGCACGCAGATTTTACGCTAACCTTCCTGGAGAGGCCGGTCCGGAGGCACGTTCCTGAAGTCACAAGTGAGAGCGCACAAGAACAAACGCTGCAGGGAGAAACGGGTCCGCGGCGAAGATAAACAAGCTGTCATTACGTCCGCCCACTACCGAGCGACCACTTGGCTCCCAGTTCCTGAAGGCCGGTCGGCAACTTCCGCAACCGCCGCTCTACGAAGACATTGTTCCGCCCGGCCAGGCCGGAAGTGGAAGAAGGTGCCGCCTAACAATAGAGGAGACAACGCTCATGGAAGAATTTGAGCGTTCTCTTCTTTTCTAGTTATGTGTCCCGTTGTTGCTAATAAAATTCAGTTGTAAGTAGCGCTGGTCCTTGTCTCCCACGTCCTGTGTTTTCTTTGCTGCGCTTGGCGGAGTCATAGCGGACGAAGAGTTCCGGAAAAGGCGGCGAAAACAGCTGGCGGGAAATCATTGACTGTCTGGGTCGCCTTCCGGAGGAGGAGACACGCACCAACGGAGTCGCGGGGAAACCCGGAAACCTCCCCTCCCTGCCTTACGCAATACTCCCCCACCTTCGGCGGCGTGCCGTGTTTTATAATGGCTTTCGCCCGACTTCCTTCTGACCCCGAATACTGCAGGAAAAAGCCTTGAGAGGCGCCCGTTCCGCTATTCAGGCCGAAGCCGGGGGGGCCTCTGTGCGCCTTAATTTTGTGTACTGCTCCCTAACTTGATAAGCGTAATGCAAGCAAATTGTCTTACGTTGTTTTCTTTTAACACCTTATCGAGAGTCCTGACGCAATTTATAACGTCTAAGTTCGAGTTTAAGGAAGGTATTTCAAAGGCACTTGATTGTGAACGCGTGTTCGTCTGTTGAAGTTATAGCGGATGTACCGTATTTACTCGCATATTAGTCGCACCCGCGTAATGATCGCATCCCGGCGGTTTGATGTTAAAGTTTGATTTTGTTTTTATTTCCCGCGCAATGAACGCACCCTGAACTAGCTGCAGCATTATCTCAAATTTGTAACAAGTCTAGCCGCTGATGGTTGTGCGTACGTTCTCTGTTCCTAGCCAACTTGCATGGAAAATGAAGTGATTTCTCTCTCCCTCTTCTTCCCTTTCAAACAGGACATGGCTACGTAATTGCGGCAGACTTGCTGATATTAGAGATATCGGCAAGCATGCGTTGAATATTGATGAGGAAGATACTCTCACTAAATGCACATAATGTATTCACAAGACAAAGAAAAAACGCGCTGAGGTTGCTGCGTCGGCAGCCATGTCTGTTTTGATGTCCCGCACTGTGACAGTGGCAGCGACCTATTGGTCGAACTATTGTCACCTCTCACTGGTTCCGACACGTTCCGTAATTCACGACAACACTGCATTTTTCGTCACTTTGCAAAGCGATGGCGGCGCTGTGCGGAGTTCTTATTATGTTTTTGTTTACTATTTTTTTATGTTCATGAGACATAACGTAAAAATTTTGACCCACACCTTTCTTGCGTTTTCTGTGCTAAAAAATGTTTCGCAAAAAATTTACCCAGCGTTATAACGCGCCCCTAAATTTGCATTGAATTTTTTTGAAGAAAATTTCGATCATTACTCGAGTAAATAAGGTAATTAAATTCTGTACCTCTGTATGTATTCAACTAAGGCATGCTGGGTCGAGAGCTGTCGTTGACATTTGTAGGCAATGAGGGTCTTGTCCGGTTTGAAGGATATGAATGCGCACCGATTGTATGCCCTCTCGTCAGGCTGTAGACGTTAGTCCATGTTGGTTTTGTTTTCGTCTAAGGTGCATCAACACCTTATAGTGCAGAGGTGCGCTGCCTGACACAAAAACGAGCGACGACGTGCATACCTTGATACAGTAAAAACCGCACGAAATCGTGTGAAACACAGGAACTACGCAGCACAAGCGCTGACAAACACCTTAGGCGGGGTTTTTTGCGGCAGCACATTATATAACTATGAATAAAATATAAACATAAAATTATGATCTGGTTGGTAGAAACAGAGTGGCAGCACTGTGTCATCCGTCACGCGCCCGCTGTTTACAGCAAAACTGGACATGTACACGATTTTTTGGACAAGAAGCGCTGCATCTGGTTCACTAAAGCATACGGTTCTCTTTATCGATTGCAAGAAAATCGCAGATTTTATGCACTCTCGTGCCAGCATTCCACGTGAGTGCGGCACAGGCGCTGTATTCAGCCGCAAGCATGGCAATGCGTTTTCGACGTGGTGAACCTCAGCCACGTGACCTCAGCTGTGAAGGAATTGATCTCAGTCGCAGAGAGGAATAAGAAATGACGGGATTTGGCGACCGAGACAAGACAACAAAACATCGAACATCAACGCGGTTGGTGCCGTGACCCACGCTGTCGGGAAACAACGGCCAATGCAAGATGATGATGATGGTTGGTGTTTTATGGCGCAAGGCCAACGAGGGCAAAGAGCGCCAAAGAAGAAGTTATTGAGTTTTCATCACACCGTAAGTACTAAAACATGTAACTAAAAGTAAAGGTGATGCAAAACAAAAGACAATGGAGATGGCTGGTGTATAGGGCCAGGGTGATTACACATGATATGACAAGAGCTGCAGAAAGTTTACCTCAGCTAAAAACTTAAAAACACGTTGACTAGAAAACATGGGTTCGTCGGCTAAAAAGTATGATGGGTGCAAAGGAATGTGTCGTCTGTATAATTCAGGGAAATGTTTGTGTCGTGTTGTGTCAAGTGCCTTGCATGTGATTAGTATGTGGACTACGGATAGGCCCTTTCCACACCTGCTACACGTGGGTCCCGAAGTTCCAGTGAGCAGGTGGGAGTGCGTCGCATGTGTGTGACCTATCCGCAGCCTAGCCAGGGCAACTTCAGTGTATCTGTTGTGTGAGTCAGTTATGTAGCGTCCCAGTTGAGGTTTTGTTACGTGTAGTTTGTTGTCTGTTTGTTGACTCCAGTGTAGTTGCCATGTGTTACGAAGCTGTCGTCTGATGTGTGTCTTTAGGTCGGTGTAAGGTACTGTTGTTATGTCAACTGTGGTCATGAGAGCAGCAGCACTAGCCATTTGATCAGCGGTCTCATTGCCAGGGATCCCACAGTGACCTGGTACCCAGCATATGGTTATTTCTAAATCTGAAGCATATGCAGTCATTATGACCTTTAAAAGAACATTGATTACATAGTTTTTTGACGACCTTCCTGATGACAATGCCTGCACAACGCTTAGAGAATCTGTGTAGACGATGGACTTTGGAATCTTATGTTCGAGGATGTGGTTTGAAACGAGTAATATGCCATAGGCTTCTGCCGTGTAAATACTGGTATGAAAATTCATTGTCTTAGTTACGGTAAAATTTGGTCCGTGTGCTGCACAAGATACAGTAAAACCAGTTTTCGACGCGTCGCTATAGAATTCTGCGCGCCTGTACTTGTCCTGCAGGAACAGGAAGTGCTGCAGAATTGCACTCCTTGGTACCCTATTTTTTTCTACTAATGTGAATGATAGGTCGCATGATATAGGATGTAGATGCCATGGTGGAATTAAATTATGGATGGGTGTCTTGTGCGTATCTGAAAGAGGGACCGTGAGTGCAGAAGCCTCCTCCCTAACTCTGAGAGAGAAAGGTAAGGAAATAGATGGCCTATTTAAAAAGAGTTGCAAGTTTGATGTATTGTTCATGATGGGATTAAAAGGATGGTTGGTAAGGGACACAATCTTAGATGCATACAGCAGGTCAACATACTCCCGCTGATGCCCTAGACACCACTTGTCGCACTCGACATAAAGGCTTTCGACAGGGCTAGTGCGGAAAGCGCCGCATGAGAGGCGAAGGCCAAGATGCAGCACTGGGTCGAGCATTCTCAGTGCGGTCTTTGTCGCCGACCCATACACGACACTGCCGTAGTCGAGCCGGGACCCCACCAACGCTGTGTACAGGCGCAGCAGGAGTTGTTTGTCGGCCCCATAAGATTGATGTGAGAGAACCTTAAGAATATTCATTGCCTTTAGGCATTTACATTTGAGCTGTTTGACATGAGGAATGAATGTAAGTTTTTCATCGAATAAAATGCCTAAAAACTTGTGCTCCTTGTTCACAGGAATTGGCACATTCGCAAGAGTGATGTCTGGGTCCGGGTGGACCCCACGCTTCCTGGAGAATACAACACAAGAGCTCTTTCCGGGATTAATTTTAAAACCATTTTTGTCTGCCCAGCCGGCAAGCAAGCGCCGAGCTGGACTTGACGTTCGCAGATGGACATATTACATGATTTAAAAGATATCTGCACGTCATCTACATACATGGAGTAAGAAATTGTAGGCGGCAGTGCCTTCCCAAGGGAGTTCATTTTTACTATGAAGAGAGTGCAGCTTAGAACTCCGCCTTGCGGCACGCCATTTTCTTGCACGTGTACCTTTGACAGTGCAGAACCAACTCTGACGCGAAAGGTTCTCTCCGACAAATAGCTAGCAAGGGTGTTAAACATATTACCAGAAACACCGAATGACTTCAGGTCAGTAAGGATCCCATAGCGCCAAGCGGTGTCATAGGCCTTTTCTAGGTCGAAAAACACAGTTAAACAGAACTGTTTATGCACGAAGGCATCCTTAATATACGACTCTAGTGCCACAAGTTGATCATTCGTGGATCGCCCCGCCCTGAAGCCTGCCTGGCAGCTCTCGAGAAGGCCGTTATACTCCAAAAAGTACACGAGCCTCCGGTTTATCATCTTCTCGAGAAGCTTGCACAGGCAGCTGGTCAGGGCAATGGGTCGATAGCTAGCGGGAGAAGAAGGGTCCTTCCCTTCTTTCAAGAATGCTACAACTATGGCATCCCTCCAAGACTTTGGAATGTGCCCCGAAAGCCATATCTTGTTGAAAAGGTGAAGAAGTGTTACAAGAGTGTCTGTGTGTAGGTTCTGTATCATTGTATATGTAATGTTGTCTGGGCCTGGAGCTGAGGGTTTACAAGTGCTCAGAGCAGCCCTCAGCTCATGTAGTGAAAACAGGGAGTTGTACGAAGTCTGTGATTTGTTGTTGCCGTGTAGGGACTTCTTTTCACAAGAGGCTTTATGTTTCAGGAAAGTGTTCGTGTAGTGTGCTGAACTGGACACGTGTTGGAAGTGTTGTGCGAGTGTGTCAGCCTGGTCTTCCAGAGTGTCCCCTGCTGTACTGACCAGGGGCAGGCTGTGTGTCTGTTGTCCTTTGAGTTTGCGTATACGTGTCCATACTTTCCGTGTGTCTGTGTAGGAGTTTATTGATGTTATGAATGTACGCCAACTCTCTCGTTTTGCCTCACGGCGCACACGTTTTCCTAATGCCTTGGCCCGTTTGAACAAGAGGAGGTTTCCCGACGTGGGGTACCGACGAAGGATACCCCACGCCTTGTTCTGGGCCTCTCGCGCCCGCCTACAGTCCTCATTCCACCACGGCCTCCGCTGGTTGCGCGGGGCACCAGAGACGTGGGGAATGGACTTTTCGGCGGCGTCGAGGATGTGCGCCGTGAGGAGTTGGGTAGCTTCTTCAACGTGTAGGTGTCCTATGGATGTGTGGTGTAGTTTGGATGTCTCTGTAAATGTATTCCAGTTAGCTCGTGCTTCATTGAACCTATTATGGGAAGAGGAACTGCTTGGGCCTTTACCTATATATGTAAGTGAGGTGGGGAAGTGGTCACTGCCATATGGGTCAGTTCCCACACCCCACTCGAGAAGAGGAAAGAGAACTGCGGAGCCAATCGCCAAGTCAAGACATGAGTATGTGTTGTGTCCTATGTTATGGTATGTAGGCTGTTTACTGTTGAAAAGGCATGCTCCTGAAGATGTAAGGAATTTCTCTATCAGGCGACCTCGGGCATCCGTGCGAGAGGAGCCCCAAAGAGTGTTGTGAGCATTAAGGTCGCCTGTCAGGATGTATGGTTCGGGCAGCTGGTCAACCAGCGCCTCGAAGTCAGAGCTTAAAAGTGAAACATCAGGAGGAATGTATATGGAGCATACCGTTATCAACCTATTAAATATTATCGTTCGAATTGCCACAGCCTCCAGGATAGTGTTCAAGGTGACAGGGTGGCATGCTAAGGATTTGCGGGCGATTATGGCCACACCGCCAGAAGAGTGTGTGCAGCCAACCCTGTCCTTTCTGTATACCAGGTAACTATTCAAGAAATTTGTGTTCTTGGAATTCAGGTGTGTTTCCTGAACACACATTACACTTGGCTGATTAGCATGCAGAATCTCATAGACGTCGTCAAGATTATTTAGAAGGCCTCTGCAGTTCCATTGAACGATATTTTCTCTTCCCATTATTATGTATTAGAGCTACTGGAGTGTGACTATTTATGTAGGGTCTTTCGGGGCTTGGACTCTTGGACGGGGTTTCTTTACCTCCTCTGGAGGTTTAGATGGAGGGACCCGTTCCTTCCGCTGCGAAGCAGACAGGAAGGGTCCTACATCCAAGTCATCATCTGATTTGGAAGGGGTACCCGGCGTACCGGACCCCCCGGACCTGGCACCCTTTGCGGTGCCCTTCGTTTTGGCCGCGACCGCCGAGGGCGTCAGGAGCGCCCCGGGTGGCACAGGCGGTGCGGCGGAGGTGGGAACTGCTGCGGTTTCCTCCAGCTCCATCTCCTCCGGGCCCTCGCATGTGCTTCGGGCCGGTGGAGAGGAGGAAACAGAGGGTGCAGCAGCATCCCCAACGGACGTGGATGCCACCACAGCCGCTGCTGACTTAGCAGGCGGTGTGGTGGCGGGTTGGGCCGCCAGAGGCAACCCAGGGGGGGGCGAGGGCGGGACCAAGTCCGACTCGCGGTACTGGGTCCCCGCCGAAACCAGACGCCGCTCCGCCCCCCGGCGAGCTGCGTCGGCGTACCTGCCCAGAGGGAATGAGGCGAACCTCTTCCGTGCCTCTGGGAAGGTGATGTTTTCGTTGACTTTCAAGGCAATGATTTGTTTCTCTTGTTTGAACTTTTCACAGCTCCTAGAATAGGCAGCGTGTGGTCCCTGGCAGTTGGCACAGGTGAAGTTCTCGGATTTACAATTGTCAGTTTGATGATCATGGGCTGCACATTTTGCGCACGTCAATTTACCACGACAAGACGTTGTGCCGTGCCCAAACCGCTGACACTTGAAACAGCGGCGTGGGTTTGGCACGTAGGGTCGGATTGGACATCTCAAGAAACCTGCATTGACCGACTCAGGAAGGCTAGAGCGGTCAAGTGTCAAGATTATGTGCTTAGTTGGAATTATTTCATCATTTCGGCGTATGGTGATTCGCCTCACTGCTGTCACACCCTGATCTCGGAGGCCCTCGAGCAGATCTGCTTCAGTCTCATTCATTAGATCCCGATCAGAGATCACGCCCTGGCAGCTATTGAGGCTGCGATGGGGCGTGATCTTGATGTCAACATCTACCATGCGCGTTTGCTTGAGAAGGTTAGAGGATTGCTGTTTGTTTTCAACTTCTATCAGAACTTCTCCCGTTGTGAGTTTCTTAGCCTTGTAGGACTTTCCGACAAGGCTTTCAAGAAACTTAGAGATTAGAAACACAGACTGGGAAGTGATTGGTTTTGCCTTGTCAACAGATTCCATGATCAGAAAGCGCGAAAAAGTATCGGGCTTTGGGGAAGAGATCGATTGCAAAGGAGGAAAAGAAACTTCGGTGCGGCCCCTTTTCGGGGGCCGATCACGTCTGGGGGGGGGTTTTGAAGATGCCATATGATACATTGGAAATCAGGGAGACGGGGGTACTTTCTCCTTTGACCTTACCCTGGTAGTCAAAGAGGTCCCGGAGCTCCCTGCCTGGTAGACAGGCAGGGAGCCCATCGGCCGGAGCTTGACCAAGGCTCCGACGGCCACCGTTCGTGGTTTCTAACCCTCCACCTATAAACACATTGCCACGGTTGGATCCAGCGTATGTTTGGGGGCTCGGGGTCCGCGGTATCGCCAGTACCGTCACCAAGATTGCTCAAGGTGCCCCGTGCGGGGGGCCAATGCAAGAACGGCCGCAAGTGGCCGAAAGGCATTTGCGTACCCGTGCGCTACGTTTCCGACGGCGGCTCGCCCTCTCCCGTGGTCTGCCGACGCGCGTCAAGAGTCCCCGTACGGAGGACCCCGTGCGCGCGAGAGAGGCCACCGGGGAAACCGGCGTCAGAAGCGCAGAGCACGGGTACGTAAATGTAAAGTGCGTTAAACAAAAACATAAAGTGTGTTAATCTAGGTTGTCCGGTGAGTCTGGGGGCATTTCCTCGTTGCATTGGCGTGGTTTCCCGAGTCCTCGCTGTAACGGCTCGCGCCGTCTATGATCAGCGGACGAGCGCCGATGCCTCCCGGTCGATCCTAGTGGCTTGGAATGTATAGCGGCCACAGAGAGCCACCTTCCCCTATTTCACTGATCGTCGCGGCCGCCCAACGCCGGCGAACGCTAACCGCTGCCCGAAAACGGGCTGGGCACAAGCCGACGGGTGTATGCCCCAGGGACCAGGTGCGTAGTGCAGGTTACTGCTTTTTATCGTGGTTTTTCACGTAATATACCCCCGTACTATGAAAGTTATCGCTTCCCTGTGAAGTGACTGAGAACGCACACGCGCGGCGAGAGTCGCGGCGCACTCTCGAACCCGTTTTGGCTAGAGCCCCTGGGCAGTTCGCTGCTGTGCAAGACCAGTGAGAATGACGCCGGCGCGTTATTCTATATTTTTCCTTAGCGCTAAAGATTAAGGATGCCCACAAGACATGTACACGCGCATTTTTTGTTTTTTCTCCCAGGTTTTTATGAACTTTGCACAAGCCAGTGAGCAGCTTATCACTTGCGCTCCGTTTTCCTCCAGCGTGCGTACTTCGCAAGAAAAAAATATGGAAAGGTGGAGCGGGTGACGCGCAATTTCCGCGGGCTGCATTTTTTTTCCAACTTTGGGGGGTTGCGCACGGCAAGGTTGGATTGTTGTAAGTGCTTTAAAACAAAAACTGCACTAAAATAACAAGCAGGTCAAAACAAATTTTGCGTTCAGCCACGAAAGAAAAAATTGGAAAAAAGTTGCAAAATCGTCCCAGACGCCAGATTGTCGCGAACTTTGACGCTCCCTATCTCCGTATCTGTAATTATGACGAGCTTGTCAGTGATAGCGGATGTCGTCGACCTGACATGCGTAAACTTATCCCTAAAATATCACTTGTCTAGAAAAAATAAGAAAAAATATTAATGTATACAAAAAAAATTATACCATCTTCCCGTGGGGAACCCTAATGAGGATGCGAAGCATCGTGGCGGTTCCGTGAGGTTCCATTGTGTTGCCGTTATGTTGAGTGATGTGGTTTTTACTAGCGCCAGAGGGAATTCCGCGTCCGGGTCCACACCGGTGGCAAAGGCACGCACGTGCTGTTGTGTTACGGTGAGTAGGCGGTGGTTCTCGAGGCGCCGAAACTCGTCCATCATGTTCTTGTCGATGTTGATGATGATGATGGTTGGGCTTTATTGGCGCAAGGCAGACTATGGGCAAAGAGCGCCAAAGAAGAAATTATTGAGTTTTGATCAGACCGTAAGTACTAAAACATGTGACTAAAAGTAAAGGTGATGCAAAACAAAAGACAATGGAGATGGCTGGTGTATAGGGCCAGGGTGATTACACGTGATATGACAAGAGCTGTAGAAAGTTTACCTCAGCTAAAAACTTAAAAACACGTTGACTAGAAAACATTGGTTCGTCGGCTAAAAAGTATGATGGGTGCAAAGGAATGTGTCGTCTGTATAATTCAGGGAAATGTTTGTGTCGTGTTCTGTCAAGTGCCTTGCATGTGATTAGTATGTGGACTACGGATAGGCCCTTTCCACACGTGGGTCCCGAGGTTCCAGTGAGCAGGTGGGAGTGCGTAACATGTGTGTGGCCTATCCGCAGCCTAGCCAGGGCGACTTCATTGTATCTGTTGTGTGAGTCAGTTATGTAGCGTCCCAGTTGTGGTTTTATTACGTGTAGTTTGTTGTCTGTTTGTTGACTCCAGCGTAATTGCCATGTGTTACGAAGCTGTCGTCTGATGTGTCTCTTTAGGTCGGTGTAAGGTACTGTTGTTATGTCAACTGTGGTCATGAGAGCAGCAGCACCAGCCATTTGATCAGCAGTCTCATTGCCAGGGATCCCACAGTGACCTGGTACCCAGCATATAGTTATTAAGTGCGAATGCACTTTATAAGCGACCCTGAATTCCGTTGACTGCCGTCCGTCCACATAGCAACAGCTGCGGGTGCGCGCGCTCCTCGTCTTCCTTGGCAACGGGGGGAGATGGCACACACCCACGTGGGAGATTGGCCAGGAATCTCCTCGTCTTCCTTGGCAACGGGGGAGATGGGCGCGCGCTGCCTGGCCGCTGACATGGCACATACCCACGTGGGGGATTGGCCAGGAATCGGGCGTGAGAAGGGCTAATGCACCCGCTTAAAGGAGTACTGACGCGAAATTTCAAAGCTGAGATCCGCTCTAGCAATCAAGTACAACGACAACACAAATAGGTGTCTGTGCATGGCACATACCCACGTGGGGGATTGGCCAGGAATCGGGCGTGAGAAGGGCTAATGCACCCGCTTAAAGGAGTACTGACACGAAATTTCAAAGCTGAGATCCGCTCTAGCAATCAAGTACAACGACAACACAAATAGGTGTCTGTGAATAAATGCATCTTTCTTTCTTTGTAGTTGTGTGTGTGTGTGTAATCTCTCTTTCGCGAACATTACCGAACCGCGCAAATTCAACTCCTGCATTCGCACTTTCACATTCTTCCCCTCGGGGAAATGCGGGGAAATTTTTTGAAGATTTCAGGCATATGCAGTCATTAGTACCTTGAAAAGAGCATTGATCACATAGTTTTTAGATGACTTTCCGGATGATAGGGCCTGTACAACGCTTAGAGAATCTGTGTAGATGATGGACTTTGGAATTTTATGTTCTAGGATGTGGTTTGAAACGAGTAAAATGCCATAGGCTTCTGCCGTGTAAATACTGCTATGAAAATTCATTGTTTTAGTTACGGTAAAATTTGGTCCGTGCGCTGCACAAGATACAGTAAAACCAGTTTTCGATGATGATGGTTGGTGTTTAATGGCGCAAGGCCGACGAGGGCAAAGAGCGCCAGAGAAGTTATTTAATGAAAACAAGTGATTACCACAAAAGCTAGGTATAAAATGTGTAAACTGGACATAGTAAGATTAATAAAGATAATGGTGATGGCTGGTGTATAGGGCCAGATGTGATTACGCATGATAGGAAATGAGGTTTAAAAACTTAACATCTGACAAATATTTAAAAACGCGTTTCACAGAAACCATGGCATCGTCACCTAGAAACAGAGATGGGTGTAGGGGAATATGTTGTCTGTAGAGTTCTCTGAAGTGTTTGTGTCGTGTTGTGTCAAGTGCCTTGCATTGTATGAGTATGTGGACTACGGATAGGCCCTCCCCACACCTGCTACACAGGGGTCTTGGAGATCCCGTGAGCAGGTGCGAGTGCGTTACATGCGTATGGCCTATCCGTAACCTAGCTAAGGTAACTTCAATGTGCCTCTTGTGTGAGTCAGTAGTGTATTGTCCCAAGTGTGGTTTTATTACGTGTAGTTTGTTGTCTGTCTGTTCGCTCCAGTCTGCTTGCCAACTTTTACGGAGTTGTTGTCTAATGTGTGGCTTGAGGTCTGTGTAAGGTAGTGTTGCCATGTCGACTGTGTTTCGGAGTGCAGCATTGGCGGCCATTTCATCCGCCACTTCATTACCGCCAATGCCAGAGTGGCCTGGCACCCAACACACAGTCACCCCAAGGTTTGAAGAATAAGCTACCATAATCGTTTTGAAGATAAGATTAATGACATGGTTTTTTGATGACTTTCCGGATGATAATGCACGGACGACGCTCAACGAATCTGTATAAATGACGGATGTAGGAATATGATGTTCAACTATGTGACTTACAACTAGAAATATGCCATATGCCTCTGCGGTAAAAATACTTGTATTAACATTCATTGTTTTACATGCATCAAAATTGGGCCCATGCGCAGCACAAGACACCGCAGTGGACGTTTTAGATGCATCGCTGAAAAACTCTGCAGCCCTGTATTTATTCTGTAGATGCATGAAATGCTGCAAAATCCCACTTCTTGGTGTCCTGTTCTTATTGTATTGTACGAAAGACAAGTCACATGCCACAGGACGAAGATGCCATGGTGCTACAAGATCAGTGTGAGATGATTTGAATGTGTCTAAGAGGGAGACGTCATGAATACTCACCTCGTCCCTCACTCTCTGCGAGAAAGGAACAGCAATGGATGGGCGGTTTAAAAAGAGTTTAGTTGTGGACGTATCATTAAAAACCGGTTTAAAGGGATGGTTATTCATTGATGAGATTTTGGAGGCATATAGGAGGTCAACATAAGTTCGCTGGTACGCTAAGCACCATTTGTCGCACTCTGCATAAAGACTGTGGACAGGACTGGTACGGAACGCCCCACAAGACAGGCGAAGCCCTAAGTGAAGCACTGGGTCGAGCATTTTAAGTGCTGTTTTTGTGGCTGACCCATACACAACGCTTCCGTAGTCCAGCCGTGACCCTACCAACGCGGCATAAAGTCGAAGCAGGAGTTGTTTGTCTGCACCGTACGATTGGTGAGACAGGACTTTTAGAATATTCATTGTTTTTAGGCATTTTTGTTTAAGTCGTTTTATGTGGGGTATGAATGAGAGTTTCTTGTCAAACACCACACCCAAAAACTTGTGTTCTCTTTTTACTGGAATCGAGTCACCAAAGAGTTTTACGTCGGGATCGGGCAGGATGCCCCGCCTTTTTGAGAATACAACGCAGGTACTTTTAGAAGGATTAAGTTTAAATCCATTTTCATCTGCCCAGCGAGAAAGTTTATTTACCCCAAGCTGGACCTGACGTTCACAAATGGATATGTTACATGATTTGAAAGTTATTTGAACGTCATCTACATACATCAAGCAGGATATGGTTGGCGGCAGTGCCTTTCGGAGAGAGTTCATCTTAACTATAAACAAGGTGCAGCTCAATACGCCACCTTGAGGCACGCCATTCTCCTGCACGTGAACATTTGAAAGTTGCGAACCGACCCTGACACGAAATGTTCGTTCAGACAGGTAACTTGAAAGAGTATTAAGCATGTTACCTGTCACACCATAGGATTTTAAGTCTGCAAGAATGCCATAACGCCATGCCGTATCATAAGCTTTCTCGATATCAAAAAATACGGTCATGCAGTACTGTCTGTGTATAAAGGCATCCTTAATGTAAGATTCCAGTGCAACTAATTGATCATTTGTGGATCGCCCTGCCCGGAAGCCTGCCTGGCAGCTCTCGAGAAGACCATTGTACTCAAGAAAGTACACGAGCCTACGGTTTATCATCTTCTCGAGGAGCTTGCACAGGCAGCTTGTCAAAGCAATGGGCCGGTAACTGGAAGGAGAGGAAGAGTCCTTCCCTTCTTTTAGGAAAGCCACTACTATGGCCTCCCTCCAAGAGCGAGGAATGTGCCCCGAAAGCCGTATCTTGTTATATAGGTGGAGGAGTGTTAGAAGAGTGTCTGAGTGAAGGTTCTGTATCATTGTATATGTGATGTTGTCTGGGCCTGGAGCTGAGGGATTACAAGTGCTCAAAGCGGTCCTCAGCTCATGAAGTGAAAACTCCGAGTTATAAGAGGAGGTTGCCTTATCATTGTCAAGTAAAGACTTCTTTTCAGCCAATTGTTTGTGTTTAATGAAAGTGCTAGTGTAGTGTGCTGAGCTGGACACGTGTTGGAAGTGTTGTGCGAGTGTGTTAGCCTGGTCTTCCAGTTTGTCCCCTGTTGTACTAACCAGGGGCAGGCTGCGTGTCTGTTGTCCTTTTAGTTTGCGTATTCGTGTCCAGACTTTGCGGGAGTCAGTGTAAGAGTTTATGGATGTTACGAATGAGCGCCAACTCTCTCGTTTTGCCTCACGGCGCACACGTTTTCCTAATGCCTTGGCCCGTTTGAACAAGAGGAGGTTTCCCGACGTGGGGTACCGACGAAGGATACCCCACGCCTTGTTCTGGGCCTCTCGCGCCCGCCTACAGTCCTCATTCCACCACGGCCTCCGCTGGTTCCGCGGGGCACCACAGGCGTGGGGAACGGACTTTTCGGCGGCGTCGAGGATGTGCGCCGTGAGGAGTTGGGTAGCTTCTTCGACGTGTAGGTGTCCTATGGATGTATGGTGTAGTTTGGATGTCTCTGTAAATGTATTCCAGTTAGCTCGTGCTTCATTGAACCTATTATGGGAAGATGGACTGCATGGGCCTTTAGCTATGTATGTGAGTGAGGTGGGGAAGTGGTCACTACCGTATGGGTCAGTGCCCACACCCCACTCGAGGAGAGGAAAGAGAACTGCGGAGCCAATCGCCAAGTCAAGACATGAGTATGTGTTGTGTCCTATGTTATGGTATGTAGGCTGTTTACTGTTGAAAAGGCATGCTCCTGAAGATGTAAGGAATTTCTCTATAAGGCGACCTCGGGCATCCGTGCGAGAAGAGCCCCAAAGAGTGTTGTGAGCATTAAGGTCGCCTGTCAGGATGTATGGTTCGGGCAGCTGGTCAACCAGTGCCTCGAAGTCAGAGTTTAAAAGTGAAACATCAGGAGGAATGTATATGGAGCATACCGTTATCAACCTATTAAATATTATCGTTCGAATTGCCACAGCCTCAAGGATAGTGTTCAAGGTGACAGGGTGGCATGCTAAGGATTTGCGGGCGATTATGGCCACACCGCCAGAAGAGTGTGTGCAGCCAACCCTGTCCTTTCTGTATACCAGGTAACTATTCAAGAAATTTGTGTTCTTGGAATTCAGGTGTGTTTCCTGAACACACATTACACTTGGCTGATTAGCATGCAGAATCTCATAGACGTCGTCAAGATTATTTAGAAGGCCTCTGCAGTTCCATTGAACGATTTTTTCTCTTCCCATTATTATGTATTAGAGCTACTGGAGTGTGACTATTTATGTAGGGTCTTTCGGGGCTTGGACTCTTGGACGGGGTTTCTTTACCTCCTCTGGAGGTTTAGATGGAGGGACCCGTTCCTTCCGCTGCGAAGCAGACAGGAAGGGTCCCACATCCAAGTCATCATCTGATTTGGAAGGGGTACCCGGCGTACCGGACCCCCCGGACCTGGCACCCTTTGCGGTGCCCTTCGTTTTGGCCGCGACCGCCGAGGGCGTCAGGAGCGCCCCAGGTGGCACAGGCGGTGCGGCGGAGGTGGGAACTGCTGCGGTTTCCTCCAGCTCCATCTCCTCCGGGCCCTCGCATGTGCTTCGGGCCGGTGGAGAGGAGGAAACAGAGGGTGCAGCAGCATCCCCAACGGACGTGGATGCCACCACAGCCGCTGCTGACTTAGCAGGCGGTGCGATGGCGGGTTGGGTCGCCAGAGGCAACCCAGGGGGGGTCGGAGGCGGGACCAAGTCCGACTCGTGGTACTGGGTCCCCGCCGAAACAAGACGCCGCTCCGCCCCCCTGCGAGCTGCGTCGGCGTACCTCCCCAAGGGGAAAGAGGCGAACCTCTTTCGCGCCTCGGGGAAGGAGATGTTCTCAGTTACTTTCACGTGGATGATCTTTTTTTCTTGGTGCAACTTCTCACAGCTACGGGAGTATGCCGCGTGCGGCCCCTGACAGTTTGCGCAGGTGAAGGTGGTGGAATCACATTTTTCAGTGGGGTGGTCGTGTGCGGCGCATTTTGCGCAGGTCTGTTTGCCGCGGCAAGAAGTCGTAGCGTGCCCGAACCGCTGGCACTTGTAGCAGCGGCGCGGGTTAGGTATGTACGGACGTACACCACACCTAATGAAACCAGCATTGATGTGATCAGGAAGTTTTGAACTGCTGAATGTTAAGATTATGTGCTTTGTGGGTATTTCTGCATTGTCGCGACGGATGGTGATTATCCTGACAGCTGTTACGCCCTGATCCTTCAGACCTTCTAGAAGGTCGGCCTCTGTTTCACTTAGCAGATCTGGTTGAGATATCACCCCCTGCGAGCTGTTGAGGCTGCGGTGGGGTGTGAGAGTGATGTCCAGATCTGCCATGCGGGTTTGGGTCAGGAGATTTGTGGCTTGCTGCTGCGTCTTGACTTCAACCAACACTTCGCCTGTTCGTAGTTTTTTTGCCTCGAAAGATTTGCCGACAATTCCTTCAAGGAACTTGGAGACGAGGAATACAGATTGGGAGGAGACGGGTTTGGATTTGTCTATTGATTCAAGGACCAAAAAACGGGGATAGTTGTCATGTTTCGGAACGTTGATAGTTGGCAGGGGTGGAAAGGAAACTTCGGTGCGGCCCCTTTTCGGGGGCCGATCACGTCTGGGGGGGGGGTTTGAAAATTCCATATGATACATTGGAAAGCAGGGAGACGGGGGTACTTTCTCCTTTGACCTTACCCTGGTAGTCAAAGAGGTCCCGGAGCTCCCTGCCTGGTAGACAGGCAGGGAGCCCATCGGCCGGAGCTTGACCAAGGTTCCGACGGCCACCGTTTACGGCTTCTACCGTTCACCTTAAAAACACCTCGCCACGGTTGGACACGGCTTATGTTGGGAGCTCGGGGTCCGCGGTGTCGCTGCTCACCGTCACCATGAATACTCAAGGTGCCCCGTGCGGGGAAAACCAGTTTTCGACGCGTCGCTATAGAATTCTGCGCACCTGTACTTGTCCTGCAGGAACAGGAAGTGCTGCAGAATTGCACTTCTGGGTACCCTATTTTTTTCTACTAATGTGAATGATAGGTCGCATGATATAGGATGTAGATGCCATGGTGGAATTAAATTATGGATGGGTGTCTTGTGCGTGTCTGAAAGAGGGACCGTGAGTGCAGAAGCCTCCTCCCTAACTCTGAGAGAGAACGGTGATGGAATAGATGGCCTGTTTAAAAAGAGTTGTAAGTTTGATGTATTGTTCATGATGGGATTAAAAGGATGGTTGGTAAGGGATACAATCTTAGATGCATATAGCAGGTCAACATACTCCCGCTGATGCCCTAGACACCACTTGTCGCACTCGACATAAAGGCTTTCGACAGGCCTAGTGCGGAAAGCGCCGCATGAGAGGCGAAGGCCAAGATGCAGCACTGGGTCGACCATTCTCAGTGCAGTCTTTGTCGCCGACCCATACACGACACTGCCGTAGTCGAGCTGAGACCCCACCAACGCTGTGTGCAGGCGCAACAGGAGTTGTTTGTCGGCCCCATAAGATTGATGTGAGAGAACTTTAAGAATATTCATTGTTTTTAGGCATTTACATTTGAGCTGTTTGATATGAGGGATGAATGTAAGTTTTTCATCGAATAAAATGCCTAAAAACTTGTGCTCCTTGTTCACAGGAATTGGCACATTCGCAAGAGTGATGTCTGGGTCCGGGGGGACCCCACGCTTCCTGGTGAATACAACACAAGAGCTCTTTCCGGGATTAATTTTAAAACCATTCTTGTCTACCCAGCCGGCAAGCTTCTTGACGCCGAGCTGGACTTGACGTTCGCAGATGGACATGTTACATGATTTAAAGCATATCTGGCCGTCGTCTACATACATGGAATAGGAGATTGTGGGTGGCAATGACTTTCCAAGAGAGTTCATCTTAACTATGAAGAGCGTGCAGCTCAACACTCCACCTTGCGGCACGCCATTTTCTTGCAACATGTACCTTTGACAGTGCAGAACCAACTCTGACGCGAAAGGTTCTCTCTGACAAATAACTAGCAAGAGTGTTAAACATATTACCAGAAACACCGAATGACTTGAGGTCAGTAAGGATTCCGTAACGCCAAGCGGTATCATAAGCCTTTTCAAGGTCGAAAAGCACAGTTACGCAGTACTCTTTATGCACGAAGGCATCCTTAATATACGATTCAAGAGCTACGAGTTGATCATTCGTGGATCGCCCCGCCCTGAAGCCTGCCTGGCAGCTCTCGAGAAGGTCGTTGTACTCCAAAAAGTACACGAGCCTCCGGTTTATCATCTTCTCGAGAAGCTTGCACAGGCAGCTGGTCAGGGCAATGGGTCGACAGCTAGCGGGAGAAGAAGGGTCCTTTCCTTCTTTCAAGAATGCTACAACTATGGCATCCCTCCAAGACTTTGGAATGTGCCCCGAAAGCCATATCTTGTTGAAAAGGTGAAGAAGTGTTACAAGAGTGTCTGTGTGTAAGTTCTGTATCATTGTATATTTAATGTTGTCTGGGCCTGGAGCTGAGGGTGTACACGTGCTCAGAGCACCCCTCAGCTCATGAAGCGTGAACTCGGAGTTATAAGAGGTGGCTGACCTGCTGTCATTGTCATGTAAAGGCTTCTTTTCGGCCACGAGTTTGTGTTTCATGAAGGTGTTTGTGTAGTGTGCTGAACTGGAAACGTGTTGGAAGTGTTGTGCGAGTGTGTCAGCCTGGTCTTCAAGTGTGTCCCCTGTTGTACTGACCAGAGGCAGGCTGTGTGTTTGATGTCCCTTGGGTTTGCGTATTCGTGTCCATACTTTCCGTGTGTCTGTGTAGGAGTTAATTGATGTTATGAATGTACGCCAACTATCGCGTTTTGCATCACGGTGCACACGTTTTCCGAACGCCTTGGCCCGTTTGAACAAGAAGAGGTTACTCGACGTGGGGTACCGACGAAGGATACCCCACGCCTTGTTCTGGGCCTCTCGCGCCCGCCTACAGTCCTCGTTCCACCACGGCCTCCGCTGGTTGCGCAGGGCAACAGAGGCGTGGGGAATGGACCTTTCGGCGGCGTCGAGGATGTGCGCAGTGAGCAGTTGGGTAGCTTCTTCAACGTGTAGGTGTGTTATGGACGTGTAGTGTAGTTTGGATGTCTCTGTAAATGTATTCCAGTTAGCTCTTGCTTCATTAAACCTTTTATGGGAAGATGGACTGCTCGGGCCTGTACCTATATGCGTTAACGAAGTGGGGAAATGGTCACTACCATATGCGTCTGTGCCCACACCCCAATCAAGACATGGAAAGAGAACTGCGGAACCAATAGCCAAGTCAAGATGCGAGTATGTATTGTGTCCTAAGTTATGGTATGTAGGCTGTTTTTTGTTGAAAAGGCATGCTCCGGAGGATGTAAGGAACTTCTCTATCAGGCGACCTCGGGCATCCGTTCTGGTGGAGCCCCAAAGAGAGTTGTGCGCATTAAGGTCGCCTGTTAGAATGTATGGTTCGGGCAGCTGGTCTACCAGTGCCTCGAAATCAGAGCTCAGAAGTGCAAAATCAGGAGAGATGTAAATAGAGCATACCGTTATCAACCTATTAAATATTATGGTACGGATCGCTACAGCCTCGAGGACAGTGTTTAAAGTGACAGGGTGGCATGCTAATGATTTCCTGGCGATAATGGCCACACCTCCTGAAGAGTGGGTGCAGCCAACCCTGTCCTTTCTGAATACCATGTACCTATTTAAGAAATTTGTTTGTTTAGAGTTGAGGTGGGTTTCCTGGAGACACATAATACTTGGCTGACTGGCATGCAGAATCTCATACACATCGTCAAGATTTTTAAGGAGGCCTCTGCAGTTCCATTGGATAATATTTTCTGTTCCCATTATTTAAATTTAAGAATGACTGGAATGTGTGTGTTCGTGTGTGTTCATGTGTCGTCTTTCGGGGCTGTTACTCTTGGATTGGGCTTTTTGGGCCTTTCTGTAGGCTTGGAAGTCGGTGGCCGCTCCTTGCGCTGCGTTGCAGGCAGGAACGGCCCGACATCCATCTCGTCGTCAGATGTCCGAGGTGTGCCCGACGGACCGGGCCCCCCGGACTTGGCCCCCCTTCGGGAGCCCTTCGCTTGAGCCGCCACCGCCGCGGGCGTCGGGAACGCCAAAAGTGGCACGGGCGGTGCGGTGGCGGTGGGAGCCGGTGCGTGGCCCGTGATGTCCATCACCTCGGTACCCTCCAACGGACTGGAGGACGGGGAGACAGAGGCGGGAGCGGCACCGGTCCCGACGGAAGACGTGGCCACCACAACCACTGCTGCCTCAGCAGGCGGCGTGGTGGCAGGTTGGGCTGCCCGAGGCAACCCAGGGGGGGGGGCGGTGGAGGGACCAGGTCAGACTCGCTGAACTGGGTCCCTGTGGAAACCAGACGCCGCTCCGCCCCCCGGCGAGCTGCGTCGGCGTACTTCCCCAGAGGGAAAGAGGCGAACCTCTTTCGCGCCTCTGGAAAGGTGATGTTCTCAGTGACCTTAATGTTTATGATCTTTTTTTCTAGTTGGAATTTTTCGCACTTGCGGGAGTATGCTGCATGCGGCCCCCCGCAGTTTACACAAGTGAGGGTTTCGGATGCGCAGTTCTCGCTCGGATGATCGTGCGCCGCGCATTTTGCACACGTCGTTCGGCCACGGCAAGAGTTCGTACCGTGCCCGAACCGCTGGCACTTAAAACAGCGCCGCGGGTTCGGGATGTACGGACGGATGGAGCAACGGATAAAACCTGCATTTATGTGTTGTGGGAGTACTGCGCGGTCAAAGGTCAAGATGATGTGCTTGGTGGGAATCTCCTTGTCGTCTCTGCGGATAGTGATGCGTCTCACGGCAGTGACGCCCTGATCCTTCAAGCCGGCAAGGAGATCCGCATCCGTTTCGTTCAGGAGATCTGTTTCGGATAACACACCCTGCGAGCTGTTGAGGCTCCGATGGGGTGTGACCCTGATGTCGAGATCGGCCAGTCTAGTCTGAGCTAGAAGCTTTGCAGACTGCTGCTTGTCATTTATTTCGATTAGGAGTTCACCAGACCTTTGTTTTTTGCATTTATACGATTTTCCTATTATTGCTTCAAGATACTTTGCAATCAAGAAGACTGACTGAGATGCAAAGGGGGGGTTGGATTCAGGGACTCCATGACAAGAAATCGAGAGTAATGTTCTGGTTCAGGAAATGTCAAAGATGGCAATGAAGGAAACGATACTTCGGTGCGGCCCCTTTTAGGGGGCCGATCACGGTTGGGGGGGGGTTTTAGATAATACCATAAAGCATAGTATAAAAGCAGGGAGACTGGGGTACTTTCTCCTTTGACCTTACCCTGGTAGTCAAAGAGGTCTCGGAGCTCCCTGCCTGGTAGACAGGCAGGGAGCCCATCGGCCGGAGCTTGACCAAGGCTCCGACGGCCGCCGTTTAAGGCTTCTACCCTTCACCTTTAAACACCTCGCCACGGTTGGACACGACTTATGTTGGGAGCTCGGGGTCCGCGGTGTCGCTGCTCACCGTCACCAAGATTACTCAAGGTGCCCCGTGCGGGGGCCCGGGGGTTTGCATTTGTATCAATATTTACTAGGAAAGCAGGATTCTAATTGAGTTCGAGTACGGCGTGGTCGCTGTACGGTATGCGTCGTCAACACCACGAGGGATCGGAATTCGCATAATGTAAACACAAGAAATAAAGTCCTAGACCGTATTCCCGATCTACTGCCGTTGAAGTGTCAAAACAAGCAGAGAGAAACATGCCTGCAGGCTGCAATTTTTGGCGGCACCAACACAACTCTCCTGCCTGGATGTTCACGTTAAAACTACGGCAGTCATGATCGGCTCGTGAAAATTTACCACATAACAGTTTTCAAAAAAAAAAAAAAAAAGAAAGAGGAAGACGAGCGCGTTTGCGGTTCACAGATGCTGAAACATCGATCAGCGCGGGAATAGCGAAGCACGAACGCAGGCTCGAATTCGCTTGCACCAAAACAACTCTGCCATGTCTAAATGTTTGGCGCTAATAACGGCGGAAGTCGGGGCCGGAACGTGAAACGCAGTTCTCAAGACAGTATAAAAAAGACGCACTGCCTTGAGGATTGCCAAATTAAAACGGGAGACGCAAAAGGTGCGCGTCGTACCTACCTTTCGCCCAGCATCACTGCATGTAAACATACTGCTTGCAAAGAGGTACGCAGCCGTGCGTGGACATCGTCCTTATAAGGCTACAAGAGCACTTGTGAGCGTATACGAAATAACCCAAAATATCTCTTTATGAGGCTGCAAAATGGTGAAGCGTTGGGTCAAAACACGTAACTGCAACGGAGTTCCTGCGCGACGCTTCCTTTTTCATGGCGTCGTCCCGTTAACCACCAGTGTTGCCACCGCTGAATATTCAGTGTGGCCCGCCTTTTTGCAAAGGGTCTATCGCTGTTCGTGCGCGGAACGTTTACGGGCACTGCACTTACGTCGCGCAAGCGGGCATGACACGTGGTTTTTTTACAGCGAAGCAATACTTGTCTATCCCCACGAGTATTCATTCCGGTGAAGCAGATTTACTCGGCGCCGCTGCGGCGCTCCCCCTCGCCACCGCCGATACCGCTTTTAGGACTGTTATTGCGCTCGCCACCATCTATGCCTCTTAAACAAGCTAAGCAATGAGCTCATAACAGCAGTAGTACCCTTATCAGGTGTTGCCAGACCAACTTGCCTCCTTTCGACGCCGACGTGAGCACATACATGTTATTCAGCATGAAAGGCTTTACGCGCAGCATTTTCGCCCGTGTATTTTACGCCTAAGCACACACCCACCGGTTGCCGGTTTATGCGTGCACTGGATGGAAACAGGTGGGAGTGCATAAATAGCTAGCTTTCATGCCGCTACCGATGACATGCGTGTTGTACTGGCGGGCAATGTAAACGTTTAAATCTCGCGGCTCGGTGCGACTTATCTGATGTCCTCAATGGTCGAGCGGTTACACAGACAGTGAGATGCCTACGGCGCGGTACAGAAACGGTCAGCCACATGTATGTCTACTAGAATAAAGATCGAGTCCTTCCAGGTTTTAACTCCATATGGCCAGACGCGTGTCGTTCGCTCGGAGGGACACCGGGAACCGAAGGAGCGTCTGCCGAACAGAAGCGGGAATGGGTGAGAAAACATCAGAAAGCCGCTGCGGCCGCCGTTTCCACCGTATGGGAATCTCTCCTGGAAGAACGGCAACGTCCACATGAGCCAATATTTCTTGATCAGCTTGAAGGGCTTTCAGAGCGACAATTTTGCCGGTGCCTTTGTGTTCTAAGCACGCTCACATAACTGGTTGCCGGTTAAATAAGCCACGAGTTGGGAGTGGAGAGAAGGCGAGGGGAGGCGTGTACACGCAGATATAGGTTTCATGCCCACACTGATGACATATCCGTTGTTCTTGCGGGAGGTTTAAACGTTGACGTCCAATGTCGCAATATGAACTTTCCGGTGTCTTCAGTGTTCGAGCGCATTGGGTAGGTTTGTTACGCAGACAGTAAGATGCCTACGACGAGGAAATGAAACAGGCTACTCCACCTTTATACACTAGTATAAATCTCGACTCCTCCAAATTTTTATTGGGCTTAGTGTGAATCGCTCAGGGACGCGAGCTCCCGGAGATGATGCTGCTTGTCCGACGCAGCCTAAAAATCCTGTTTACTAAGACGACGAGACGCAATTTGCTTGACGTTGATGTTTACGGTGTCCGTATGAGCGCTCCAATGGATACCGGTGCCGGTATCTCCGCCATGAGCTCCAACCTTCGCCGCCGCTTTCTTAAGGTCCTGATGCCTGCCCCATATCTTGTCGTCAGAGTGGCCGACGGCCGTGCGCCCACCGTCGAAAGACTGTGCACCGCTCGGTTGGTGTTGGTGACAATCAAAATCCTGTTGTGTTCACCATCCTCGACGCATGCCCCCATGACTTTCTAACCGACAACGCCGCGCCTATTGTCTGTGCCACCGGTATTCTTGACGTGCCGACCGGTCCTGTTGCCGACACCAAGCTCCCGAACCCGGTTGCCTCTGCTCCACAAAACATGTCCGCTTGCTTCTTAACTCAATTTTTTACGTCCCTTTGTCACCATGGCCACCAGCTGCGGACGGCGACTACGTCGTTTCACCTATAACCGACGTTCTCCTCCGACACCACGTGGTTCTTTCTTACACTGTGATGATGTTTGGTGTTTTATGGCGCAAGGCCGACGAGGGCAAAGAGCGCCAAAACGGTGATTAGGTATGAAGGATGTAACCGTAAACGCTAAAACCGTTCAACAAAAAACAAATGAATTCAGTAAAAGACAATGAGGATGGCTGGTGTAAAAGGCCAGGTTGTGATTATGCGTGGCATGAAATCGTGTTTAAAAGCCACTACGCGTGATAGGAAACGAGGTGTAAAAACTTGATGTCACTAAGAAACTTAAAGGTGCGTTGTACAGGAATCATAGGGTCATCCCCTAAAAACAATGCTGGGTGTAGTGGAATGTGTTGTCTGTAGAGGTCGGCGAAGTGTTTCTGTCGTGTTGTGTGGAGTGCTTTACATTGAAGTAGCACATGGATCACGGATAGGCCATCTCCACACCTGTTACACAAGGGTCTTGGAGATCCCGTGAGCAGGTGTGAGTGTGTTGCATGCGTGTGGCCTATCCGTAATCGAGCCAGGGTAACTTCATTGTGCCTGTTGTGTGTGTCAGTGGTGTATGCTCCCACGACTGTCTTTATAACGTGTAGTTTGTTGTCTGCCTGTTCATTCCAGTGTGCTTGCCATGTATTGCGAAGGTGTTGTCTAATGAGTGACTTAAGGTCAGTGTACGGTATTGTTCTTATGTCCACTGTGTTTGCAAGTGCAGCAGCAGCGGCCATTTGATCTGCTGTCTCGTTTCCGGTGATACCCGAGTGACCTGGCACCCAGCATATGGTCACTTCAAGACTTAATGCATACGCTGACATAATGATTTTGTAAACTAAATGAATAACATGGTTTTTACAAAGCTGCTTAGATGACAATGCACGTACTGCACTCAAGGAATCTGTAAAGATGATGGACTTGGGAATTTTATGATGAACTATGTGCTTTAAAACCAGAAATATGCCATAGGCTTCAGCCGTAAAAATGCTGCTTTTCGAGTTTAGGGTGTTAGATACCCTAAAATCAGGTCCGTGCGCAGCACACGAAACCATACGGGCTGTTTTTGACGCGTCGCTAAAAAATTCTGCACACTTGTATTTCTCTTGAAGGAACATGAAGTGCTATAGAATTACAATTGTGGGTACTCGTTTTTTGTCAATCGCTACAAACGACAAATCGCACGACACGGGGCGAAGCTGCCACGGTGGTAAAAAGTCGAAAAGGGTTGATTTGTAGGTGTCTGAAAAGGTGATAGATAATTCTGACACTTACTGTCTCACCCTATGTGAGAAGGGAGCAGAGATACATGGACGATTAAGAAGAAGTTGGGACATGGGTGCATCACAAATAAATGGTTTGAAAGGATGGTCGGTTATAGACGAAATTTTAAAAGCGTACAGAAGATCTATGTATGTTCGCTGATGATCTAGGGACCATTTATCGCACTCGACGTATAGGCTTTGTACGGGGCTTGTACGGAAAGCGCCCGACGAGAGGCGGAGGCCCAAGTGAAGCACTGGGTCTAGCATTTTCAGCGCTGTTTTTGTTGCTGACCCATAAACCACGCTCCCATAGTCCAAGCGGGACCCCACCAAGCTTCTGAAGACACGTAAGAGGAGTTGCTTGTCCGCGCCATAGGAGTGGTGTGAAAGGACCTTAAGTATGTTTATTGCTTTGAAGCATTTATGTTTTAGTTGTGTGATGTGAGGGATGAATGTTAGTTTCTCGTCTAATACGACGCCTAGAAATTTGTGTTCCTTTTTTACAGGAATCAAGTCACCATTCAATTTAATTTCAGGGTCGGGTTGGATACCGCGCCTCCTTGAGAAAACGACGCAGGTACTCTTTCCAGGATTAACCCTAAAACCGTTTTCATCCGCCCAGCGAGCAAGCTTGTTTGCCCCAAGCTGGATCTGTCGTTCACATATGGACATATTACACGATTTGAATGATATTTGTATGTCGTCCACATACATCGAACAGGAGATTGTTGGTGGCAATGCCTTCCGAACTGCATTCATTTTGACTATAAACAAAGTGCAGCTCAAAACACCACCTTGAGGTACGCCATTCTCCTGCACGTGAACGTTTGAGAGTGCCGAACCAACTCTGACACGAAATGTTCGTAAAGATAGGTAGCTGGACAGAGTGTTCAGCATGTTACCAGATCTACCAAAGGATTTGAGGTCTCTAAGGATGCCATAGCGCCATGTAGTATCATATGCCTTTTCAATATCAAAGAACACGGTCATGCAATACTGCTTATGAAGATAGGCATCTTTAATGTAAGATTCTAGCGCTACTAGTTGGTCATTTGTAGACCGCCCCGCCCTGAAGCCCGCCTGGCAGCTCTCGAGAAGACCATTGTACTCAAGAAAGTACACGAGTCTCCTGTTGATCATCTTTTCGAGAAGCTTGCCCAGGCAGCTTGTGAGGGCGATAGGTCTATAACTGGCAGGAGAAGAAGGGTCTTTACCCTCCTTCAGAAACGCCGCTACAATAGCCTCCTTCCAAGATTTTGGGATGTGCCCCGAAAGCCATATGTTATTGTATAGGTGTAGTAGTGTTTCAAGTGTATCTGGGTGTAGGTGTTGTATCATGGTGTATGTAATCTGATCTGCGCCTGGAGCTGAAGGTTTACATGTGCTCAGGGCAGCCCTCAACTCATACAGTGTAAATTCAGAATTATAACCAGATTTTGACCTGTTATTGTAATGTAGGGACTTTTTTTCAGAAGTATTTTTATGTTTCAGGAAAGTGTCTGTGTAGTATGCAGAGCTGGGCACGTGTTCGAAGTGTTGTGCAAGCGTGTTGGCCTGGTCTTCCAGTGTGTCCCCTGTTGTACTAACCAGGGGCAGGCTGTGTGTCTGTTGTCCTTTTAGTTTTTGTATTCGTGTCCAGACTTTGTGTGTGTCAGTGTATGAGTTGATAGATGTGAGGAAGGTGCACCAATTCTCCCTTTTCGCCTCACGACGCACTCGCTTCCCAAAAGCCTTTGCCTGTTTAAAAGAAATGAGGTTATCTGACGTGGGGTACCGGCGAAGGACACCCCACGCCTTGTTCTGGGCCTCTCGCGCCCGCCTACAGTCCTCGTTCCACCAGGGCCTCCTTGGGTTGCGGGACGCACTGGAGGCCTGGGGCATGGACTTTTAGGCGGCGTCGAGTATGTGCGCCGTGACGAGTTGGGCTGCTTCCTCCACGTGTAGGTGTTTTATGGATGCGTGGTGTAGTTGAGATGTTTGTGTGAATGTACTCCAGTTTGCTTTCGATTCATTAAACCTATTATGGGAAGATGGACTGCTCGGGCCTTTACCTATGTACGTTAGGGAAGTGGGGAAATGGTCACTACCATATGGGTCCGTACCCACATCCCACTCAAGACATGGAAAGAGAACTGCAGAACCAATCGCAAAATCAAGATGCGAGTATGTATTGTGTCCTAAGTTATGGTATGTAGGCTGTTTTTTGTTGAAAAGGCATGCTCCGGAGGATGTAAGAAACTTCTCTATCAGGCGACCTCGGGCATCCGTTCTGGAAGAGCCCCAAAGAGAGTTGTGCGCATTAAGGTCGCCTGTTAGTATGTATGGTTCGGGCAGCTGGTCAACCAGCGCCTCGAAATCGGAGCTCAGAAGTGCAAAATCAGGACGAATGTAAATGGAGCATACCGTTATTAACCTATTAAATATTATCGTACGGATTGCTACAGCCTCAAGGACAGTGTTCAGAGTGACAGGGTGGCAGGCTAAGGATTTCCGGGCGACAATTGCCACACCTCCTGAAGAGTGTGTGCAGCCAACCCTGTGCTTTCTGAAAACCATGTACCTATTTAAGAAATTTGTTTGTTTAGAATTGAGGTGGGTTTCCTGGAGACACATGACACTTGGCTGACTGGCATGCAGAATTTCATACACATCGTCAAGATTTTTAAGGAGGCATCTGCAGTTCTATTGGATCATGTTTTCTGTTACCATTATTTAAGTTTAAGAATAACTGGAGTGTGTGTGTGTGTGTGTTTGTTCATGTGTCGTCTTTCGGGGCTGTTATTCTAGGATTTTTAGGCTTTTCTGTCTGCTTGGACATCGGAGGCCGCTCCTTGCGCTGCGTAGCAGGCAGGAACGGCGTGACATCCATCTCCTCGTCGGATGCCAGAAGGGTGCCCGGCGAACCAGTCCCCCCGGACTTGGCCTCCTTTCGGGAGCCCTTTGTTTGAGCTGCCACCGCCGAGGGCGTCCGGGGCACCAGAGGTGGCACGGGAGGGGCGGTGGCGGCGGGAGCCGATGCGGGGCTCCCGGTGTCCATCCGGTCGGCAACCTCCAACGCACTGGAGGACGGGGAGGCAGAGGCGGGAGCCGCGCCGGTTCCCACAGAAGAGGTTGTCACCACAACCGCTGCTGCCTCAGCAAGCGGCGTGGCAACGGATTGGGCTGCCTGAGGCACCCCAGGGGGGGGGGCGCAGGAGGGACCAGGTCAGACTCGCTGAACTGGGTCCCTGTGGACAAGAGACGCCGCTCCGCCCCCGGCGAGCCGCGTCGGCGTACCTCCCCAGGGGGAAAGAGGCGAACCTCTGTCGCGCCTCTGGGAAGGTGATGTTCTCAGTTACCTTCACATTAATGATCGCCTTCTCCTGCTTAAACTTCTCGCACGTTCGAGAGTAGGCGGCATGGGGTCCCTGGCAGTTGGCGCAGGTGAGGGTTGACGATGGACAATTATCGGAAGGATGATCATGCTGAGCGCACTTTGCGCAGGTCAGACGACCACGGCAGGAGTTGGTTCCGTGCCCGAACCGCTGGCACTTAAAGCAGCGGCGCGGGTTTGGAATGTAAGGACGAATGGAGCATCGGATGAACCCTGCGTTGATATGGTCAGGAAGTGAGGAGCAGTTGAAGGTCAGGATAATGTGTTTCGTGGGGATTACCTGATCATCTCTACGCATCGTGATGCGGCGCACGGCTGTGACACCCTGATCCTTTAGACCTTCAAGAATGTTGGCATCTGTCTCATTAAGAAGATCTGCCTCAGAGATCACACCCTGCGAGCTATTCAGGCTGCGGTGGGGTGTGACCCTGATGTCCAGATCGACCATTTTCTTCTGACCAAGAAGTGTGGTTGCCTGCTGTTGGTTTTTTACTTCAACAAGGACTTCACCTGTGCGTTGTTTTTTGGCATTGTAGGTTTTCCCAATTATTCCATCAAGGTATTTTGTAATTAAAAATACTGATTGTGAAGCAAGAGGGCGAGCTGAATCAAGAGATTCGACAACAAGGAAACGAGAGTATTTGTCTGGCTTTGGGAAGCTCATACTTGAAAGTGGAGGGAAAGGTACTTCGGTGCGGCCCCTTTTCAGGGACCGATCACGTTTGGAGGGGGGTTTTGAATTTTCCATACAGCATAGAAAAAAGCAGGGGACGGGGGTACTTTCTTCTCAAACCTTACCCTGATAGCCTGAGAGGTCCCGGAGCTCCCTGCCTGGTAAACAGACAGGGAGCCCATCCGCCGGAGCTTGACCTGGGCTCCGACGGCCACCGTTTGAGGCTTCTACCCTTCACCTTTTAACACATCACCACGGTAGGTTACAGTTTATGTTGGGGGCTCGGGGTCCGCGGTGTCGCCAACACCGTCACTATGAATACTCAAGGTGCCTCGTGCGGGGCTTTCTTACACTGTCGTCACCCTCGCCAACAACCAAATCAGCCTGCCTTTCCTTAATTTTGGCTCTTTGTCCTAAGTTCTCCCCGAGAGGATGTCCCTGGCCACGCTTTTCCCCCTGGACGAATGCCAAATTTCTGCAGTGTCCACTGACGCCTGCATGGTTGCGCCAAATGCTTCCAGAGAATCGTTGGCCCACCCCTGCTGACAACGCAAAAATGATAACCTCGGACCTTCCTTCGTCACAAGCTCGCGAGTTGCATAGCCTGCTTACGTTGTACGAGACATATTTGACTTGGACGATCGCCCTGTGGGACAGACGTCGGCGATAACCCACCGCATCAACACCGTGAATGCGAACCCCATCCATGGGTGACCATACCGGGTCTCTCACGGCGAACGCAAAATCATTCAAGACGAAGTCGATAAAATGCTGAAAAAGAATGTAATTGAGCCTTCTTCCCGTGCATGGGCATGACCAGTCGTTTTGGTGAAAAAGAAAGATGGGTCGTGGCGCTTCTGCATTGATTACCAGCACTTGTACAAAGTCACCAAAAATGACGTTTATCCGCTTCCAAGATTGATGACTGATGACACCCTAGATTGCCTCCAAGGTGCATCGTACTGTTCTTCTATTGACCTTCGGTCGGGGTATTGGCAAATTAGTGCCGATTCCCCGGACCACGAAAAGACCGCATTTGTGACACACGACACGCTCTACCACTTCAAGGTTATGCCCTTTGGTCTGTGCAACGCGCCGGCTACAAGTGGTTAACCTGCATCTGCTACTTGGACAACGTCATCGTTTTTTCCCAAACATTTGGAACTCATCTCCAGCGTCTTGCAGTCATCCTCGAGATTTTCCGTCGGTGGCCGTTTCGGTGGCCGGGAACTCAAGACCCTCGGCCACGTAGTCGGTGCTGCTGGTGTCCGACCTGACCCCGATAAGGTACGCGCCGTCCAAGAATGTCTAATCCCGCGTTCGGCAAAGGATGTTCCCAGCTTTGTGGGACTATCCTCCTACTTTCGTTTTATCCGGAATTTTTCTATGATCGCCCGGTCATTGACAGATCCCCTTAAGGCCGATACATCATTCTCCTGGGGCTACAGGCAAAGCGCAGCGTTTGCAGCTCTCGTTGACCGCTTGACTACTGGCCTAGTTTTGGCCCATTTCGATCCGTTCACTACCACAGACGTTCGCACGGACGCGAGTGGCCACGGGATAGGGGCAGTATTGGTTCTGAAACAGACTGGTCACGACAGCCTGATAGCCTCGGCCAGCCGGCCTCTGTCCCCTGCTGAACGTTACTATTCCATCACGGAATGTGAATGCCTCGCACTCGTCTGGGCAGTCAGCATGTTCCGGCCCTATTTGTACGGCAAATCCTTTGCGGTCATTACCGACCATCATGCCCTATGTTGGCTTTCGTCGCTAAAAGATCCGTCCGGACGACTCGGCCGCTGGGCGTTAAGACTCCAGGGGCGGTATTCTCGTACTGTCCATTTTGAAAACGTCGCTTTTACGTCCCTTTCACCCTGACGTACTTTAGGTTAAGCAGTGGTCCTTTGATTCAAATACCGTAACTGTTCTGGAAAACGCATTTCAAAGAACTAAAACCGTAGCAGGGTATCTATTAGCGTTTATGTGAGTGTATTTGGAAAACCTAAACGCGATGAATTTTTTTTTTGTTACGACGCTGAAAGTTTTCACCGCAAGGGGAGGAACGTCCAACGATGGCAGCTGCAGCCAGCTGATTCCTTGTTACAGTGAAGTGTAAACAACGCTGCGGCTACTCACTTTTTCGCGGTTGGACTCCGTTTTGAGGTCGGTGACAATGGCCGTGCATCAAGATAATCATCGAGTTACGTATTTTGGCAGCGACGCACTTGTGGCATGCCGACGCGGGCTTTTCCAAGGACCTGGAATGGTGCTGTATACGTCGTTGACATTTTTGTGGTGCCGTACCAGTGACAAAATGTGTAAGTGTTGGGGATTTTCGTTTCTTAACGACGTACCTGTTGCGCGAGAAGTCTACGAACGTTAAGCTAGCACGTTTATGCGTAAAGGTGCAATAAAAGGTTATAAATGTCATGCGGAGTGCTTGTGTAATTTTGGTCGTTTGCTCGACAGCTATCAAGCTCGCAGACGATCATTTATTCCGTTGCACCTGCTGACCGTTAGATAGATTGCAGGCGATCGTTTACCTCAGTGTTCCGGAAGGATGGCGCAAAGAAGGTACGGTCGACAGCTCTCTGCCCAGCAGAATGAAATACTCATTACTTCATGGAAGCCCATCCCTACTTGGCGAAAGCTTCAGGGTCGCTGACAAACAGTGTAACAGCGGACAAAAAAAGAAAGTTGTGGGAAGAGATTTCCCGGCTACTAAATGAAGCAGGGCCGGCGCATAAGACTGTATATGGCTGGCGAAGCTATTGGAGACATTTCACCAGCAAAGTACGGAACGACGCCGCAGACGCAGCTGTTCTGCTGAAGTAAGTTCAGACGCGTTGAGTGTGCGCGCGATGCGCGATAACTCCGCATTTTTTTTTTTAAATCAATCAATTTATTAATATCTCCAAATGATACATGGGGGTTATATGGGGGTTATGGGGGTTATACGGGGGTTACATGGGGGTTATATTTTATCTTCAGGGAGGCAATGGGGCCCTCCCTGACATTCGAGGAAGGGTGTGCGCCCTGTTAGGGAAGGCTTCGGTCACCGGCTGCAGTCGCCCATTCTACACCGGCGAAGCTGTATGTCTGCCAGTATTTGATGTGTAGTGCTGCATTTTATGTATGTGCCCTACATAGTGTAAGTTACGAGTGCACAGTGTAGGGAAAAAATTAATATTTGACTTTGGGAAACGAAATGTACCAGCGCTTATAGTCGAAAATCCCTTCTTTTGCAGCGCGAGTGTCTGTTTTACAAGGAGCTTTGTCGCAGCGAATCCGTGTACTGCTACAGGACGAAACTGACAGCGACGACGGTGAAGGGGATGACGCCACAGCTGCGCTGGAGGCCGTTTTATGAGCCACCACCACCACCACCACTTCCTGGGCGAGGGCCTAGTCTGTCTACCTTTGACCAGGCAGGGACAAGCGGGGGCACAAGCACACCAGAACCAGTTAACACTGGTGTCCCACGTAAGCTGGCTCTGTTGAACTAAACAGGCACCATTTATATGTGTTATATTTCACTGCATGTTTAACCTGAAGGGTAGCACAGTGCAACTCAGTCGGGTAAGGCAAAGTACTGATGTTACAGCAAGAAAAGCAGTTTGTCAAACAGCCTGGCCGCAGTGATGTGAATGCATACATACCGTGCGTGGCACTGGCAGATCTTTAATAATGCACAAAGCACCGCACGCATGAAAAGGAGTGCTGAAGCCCCACACAATTTTCATAACTCCAGTATCCGGAAGAGCCGGTTGAGGGGCCCTTATAAGAAGACACATGCGCCACCTTTGTAATGCACACGCAGTTAAGTTTGCAAAATATCAGTTAGTAAACACTCTTCCTTAGCTGGGTGTATTGCTGTTTGTTTTGGGCAACCACCTTTCCTTAATGTACAAGACTAGTGGAACAGTGTAGGTGAACGTGTCAATTCGAGTCTCGAAGTGGGGTCAGTAGAAAGCATATATACATATATATACACGTACATACCTGCATGCGTACACACATGCATATATGTGACAGCCTGCGGCAAGTTATACCTTTTTAGCGCTGTCGCCTACACGACCAAGCTGGCGAGCATAGCTTGCAATAGACAGCAGCGATATTTTCAGCAAGTCCTACTAAGTTGCAGCACCACACAGACCCTGTGGTTCATTGCTGGACCATTGGAAGCTGGCTCCGATATTTCTTGGGGACTTGTCGGCTCTACCTGCAGAAAATGGCGCGTGTTATGTTGTTTTCAGCATTGTAATGGAAAAAAGGTAAAAGCAATGGGGACTGGAGCTGGAGGGTGAATTATGTATACAACTAGAAATACCATTGTGCCAGTGACTGCAAGCAGAAAAGACGTTTCAGTGAAATAGTAAAAATGGATTGGCTGCAGTATTCGAGTTAAAAAGTTTCGCAATGTTAAACATGTTGCGCAGTCACCGTAATGACACCACACCTTGGTACCGAGAGGATGAAATACATGAGCATGATACAAACAAATGGAAAGGGAAACACACTAAAAGATGCAATGAGGCTTTTTTACTGCTGCTATTATTGTAACGATCTTTCAGCGGGGACAACAAAAAGCAGAAATACTAAAATACAGGGCGCGAGACTACAAAAAATGTACAGAACTGTAGTATTAGAATTTACAAGCCCCGACCTTCAGTTTGACAGAAATCACTGAATTGTGGAAAAAAATGAAGCGGGGCTCCGCAATAAACAGGGTTTTTTAGGTATGCTCTGCACAACAGGGTTTGTGCCCAACATGACACCCAGATTAGTGAGTGCAATTCAAGGAAAAAGGCGTGGATGCAATATCAGTAAAAGTAAACATGCCATTGTGGCTCAGTGGCGAGGTTGGTGCATTGTGCAGCAGGAAGCTGTGCGTTTGGTTTAATGATGATGATGTTTGGTGTTTTATGGCGCAAGGCCGACGAGGGCAAAGAGCGCCAAAACGGTGATTAGGTATGAAGGATGTAACCGTAAACGCTAAAACCGTTCAACAAAAAACAAATGAATTCAGTAAAAGACAATGAGGATGGCTGGTGTAAAAGGCCAGGTTGTGATTATGCGTGGCATGAAATCGTGTTTAAAGGCCACTACGCGTGATAGGAAACGAGGTGTAAAAACTTGATGTCACTAAGAAACTTAAAGGTGCGTTGTACAGGAATCATAGGGTCATCCCCTAAAAACAATGCTGGGTGTAGTGGAATGTGTTGTCTGTAGAGGTCGGCGAAGTGTTTCTGTCGTGTTGTGTGGAGTGCTTTACATTGAAGTAGCACATGGATCACGGATAGGCCATCTCCACACCTGCTACACAAGGGTCTTGGAGATCCCGTGAGCAGGTGTGAGTGTGTTGCATGCGTGTGGCCTATCCGTAATCGAGCCAGGGTAACTTCATTGTGCCTGTTGTGTGTGTCAGTGGTGTATGCTCCCACGACTGTCTTTATAACGTGTAGTTTGTTGTCTGCCTGTTCATTCCAGTGTGCTTGCCATGTATTGCGAAGGTGTTGTCTAATGAGTGACTTAAGGTCAGTGTACGGTATTGTTCTTATGTCCACTGTGTTTGCAAGTGCAGCAGCAGCGGCCATTTGATCTGCTGTCTCGTTTCCGGTGATACCCGAGTGACCTGGCACCCAGCATATGGTCACTTCAAGACTTAATGCATACGCTGACATAATGGTTTTGTAAACTAAATGAATAACATGGTTTTTACAAAGCTGCTTAGATGACAATGCACGTACTGCACTCAAGGAATCTGTAAAGATGATGGACTTGGGAATTTTATGATGAACTATGTGCTTTAAAACCAGAAATATGCCATAGGCTTCAGCCGTAAAAATGCTGCTTTTCGAGTTTAGGGTGTTAGATACCCTAAAATCAGGTCCGTGCGCAGCACACGAAACCATACGGGCTGTTTTTGATGCGTCGCTAAAAAATTCTGCACACTTGTATTTCTCTTGAAGGAACATGAAGTGCTGAAGAATTACAATTGTGGGTACTCGTTTTTTGTCAATCGCTACAAACGACAAATCGCACGACACGGGGCGAAGCTGCCACGGTGGTAAAAAGTCGGAAAGGGTTGATTTGTAGGTGTCTGAAAAGGTGATAGATAATTCTGACACTTCCTGTCTCACCCTATGTGAGAACGGAGCAGAGATAGATGGACGATTAAGAAGAAGTTGGGACATGGGTGCATCACAAATAAATGGTTTGAAAGGATGGTCGGTTATAGATGAAATTTTAAAAGCGTACAGAAGATCTATGTATGTTCGCTGATGATCTAGGGACCATTTATCGCACTCGACGTATAGGCTTTGTACGGGGCTTGTACGGAAAGCGCCGGACGAGAGGCGGAGGCCCAAGTGAAGCACTGGGTCTAGCATTTTCAGCGCTGTTTTTGTTGCTGACCCATAAACCACGCTCCCATAGTCCAAGCGGGACCCCACCAAGCTTCTGAAGACACGTAAGAGGAGTTGCTTGTCCGCGCCATAGGAGTGATGATGATGGTTGGATGTTAATGGCGCAAGGCCAACTAGGGCAAAGAGCGCCAAAACAGTGGTTAAATATGAGAGGTGAGAACTTAGACACTGATATCAGTAAGCAAGAACAAAAGTAAAATCAATAAAAGACAGTGAGGATGGCTGGTGTAAAGGGCCAGGTTGTGATGGTGCGTGGCATGAAATAAAGCTTTAAAAAACTACGCGTGATAGGAAATGAGATGTAAAAACTTGATGTCACTGAGAAACTTAAAAGTGCGTTGCACAGGAATCACGGGATCATCCGCTAGAAAGAGTGCTGGGTGTAGTGGAATGTGTTGTCTGTAGAGTTGAGGGAAGTGCTTGCGTCTTGTTGTCTGGAGTGCTTTGCATGTAATGAGGATGTGAAGTACGGATAGGCCCTCCCCACACCTGCTACACAGAGGTCTTGGAGATCCGGTGAGCAGATGGGAGTGTGTCGCGTGTGTGTGGCCTATCCGTAATCTACCTAGGGCAACTTCGATGAATCTGTTGTGTGAGTCACTAGTGTATTGTCCTAAGTGTGGCTTTACTATGTGTAACTTGTTGTCTGTCTGTGTATTCCAGTCGGCTTGCCATGTTTTGCGAAGGTGTTGTCGGATGTGTGGCTTGAGGTCAGTGTAGGGTATTGTTGTTATGTCCACTGTGCTTGCAAGTGCAGCAGTGGCGGCCATTTCATCTGCGGTCTCATTCCCCGCGATTCCAGCATGGCCTGGAACCCAGCACAGGATTAGTTGAAAATTATTTGCATATATAGACATTATGAAATTAAAGACAAGATTGACAATGTGGTTTTTCTTGGGTCTGTGTGAAGACAATGCACGTACAACGCTCAAAGAGTCTGTGAAGATGACGGACTTAGGAATTCGTTTTTTAAGAATGTGCTGAACGATGAGTAAAATGCCATATGCTTCTGCAGAGAAAATAGTGGTGTGTACACTCATGGTTCTGCAAGCAATAAAGTTGGGGCCATGAGCGGCGCACGACACTGTAATTGAAGTTTTCGAGGCATCGCTATAGAATTCGGCACATTTATATTTATCCTGAAGCGACAAGAAATGCTGCAGAATCGCAGCTCTCGGAACCCTGTTTTTATCTATTTTCATAAATGAAACATCACAACAAACAGGCTGCAGTTGCCATGGTGGTATAACGTCAGAAAATGATGAAGATGTACAGACATCTAAAAACCCAACGGAAAGACCTGAAGCTTCCTCTCTCACCCTCAGAGAGTAGGGCAAAGGAACAGATGGACGATTTGAGAATAGCTGGGTTGTAGATGTATCGTTGAGGACAGGTTTAAAAGGATGGTTATTGAATGATGAGATCTTAAAAGCATATAATAAATCTATGTACATTCGTTGATGTTCCAGGCACCATTTGTTACTTTCAGCATACAGACTCTGGGCCGGGCTAGTGCGGAAAGCCCCACACGCAAGGCGCAGGCCCAAATGGAGAACTGGGTCAAGCATTTTTAGTGCTGTTTTTGATGCCGACCCATACACAACACTACCGTAGTCTAGCCGAGACCCGACTAAGGCGGTAAAAACGCGAAGAAGGAGTTCTTTGTCTGCACCGTAGGACTGGTGGGAGAGGACTTTGAGAATGTTTAGTGTTTTCAGGCATTTATGTTTAAGTTGTTTGATTTGTGAAATGAACGTAAGTTTTTCATCAAATATGACACCTAAAAACTTGTGCTCCTTTTTTACAGGGATAGAAGCGCGATGAAGGGTGATCTCCGGGTCTGCCTTAATCCCGCGCTTGCGGGAGAACACAACACAAGTACTCTTTCCAGGGTTCAGTTTAAAACCGTTTGTGTCCGCCCAGCCAGCAAGTTGGTTCACCCCAAGCTGGACTTGGCGTTCACAAACTGAAAAGTTACAGGACTTAAAAGATATTTGAATGTCATCTACATATATAGAACAGGAAATGGTTGGTGGCAGTGCCTTCCGAAGTGAGTTCATCTTAACAATAAACAGTGTGCAGCTCAAGACACCGCCTTGAGGGACGCCATTTTCCTGCACGTATACATTCGAAAGGGCACTGCCAACCCTCACTCGAAAGGTCCTTTCCGACATGTAGCTACTGAGCGTGTTCAGCATGTTGCCGGAAACACCAAACGACTTGAGGTCACACAAGATGCCGTACCGCCAGGCCGTGTCATAGGCCTTCTCCATATCGAAGAAGACTGTTATACAATACTGCTTATGAATGAAGGCATCTTTTATATATGTTTCCAATGCAACCAGTTGATCATTGGTGGATCTCCCAGCCCTGAAGCCAGCCTGGCAGCTGTCGAGAAGACCATTGTACTCTAAGAAGTACATGAGTCTCCTATTGATCATCTTCTCGAACAGCTTACACAGGCAGCTTGTGAGGGCGATGGGACGATAACTTGCGGGAGAGGAAGGGTCCTTCCCTTCTTTCAGAAAGGCCACTACAATGGCCTCCCTCCATGACCCTGGGAGGTGCCCCGAAAGAAATATTTTGTTGTAGAGGTGAAGGAGGGTTTCAAGTGTGTCTGTGTGCAAGTGTTGAATCATAGTGTATGTAATGTTGTCTGCGCCTGGAGCTGAAGGTTTACAAGTACCAAGTGCGATCTTCAGCTCATGCAGTGAGAAGGGGGTGTTATAAGATGAGGTCGACTTATTACTGTCTCGTAAGGACTTCTTCTCACAGGATGTTTTGTGTTTTATGAAAGTGTGGGTGTAGTGCGCTGAACTGGACACATCTTGGAAGTGTTGTGCGAGCGCGTCAGCCTGGTCTTCCAGTGTGTCCCCTGTTGTACTAACCAGGGGCAGGCTGTGTGTCTGTTGTCCTTTTAGTTTATGTATTCGTGTCCATACTTTTCGCGTGTCAGTGTAGGAGTTGATGGAAGTGAGGAAGGTGCGCCAACTCTCCCTTTTCGCCTCACGGCGCACTCGCTTCCCAAAAGCCTTGGCCCGTTTAAACGAAATGAGATTATCTGATGTGGGGTACCGGCGAAGGACACCCCACGCCTTGTTCTGGGCCTCTCGCGCCCGCCTACAGTCCTCATTCCACCACGGCCTCCTTTGGTTGCGCGGAGCGCTGGAGGCGTGGGGAATGGATTTTTCGGCAGCGTCGCGGATGTGTGCCGTGATGAGTTGGGATGCTTCCTCTACGTGTAGGTGTTCTATGGTTGTGTGGTGTAGTTTAGATGTTTCTGTGAATATACTCCAGTTTGCTTTTGATTCATTAAACCTGTAATGGGAAGATGGACTGCATGGGCCTTTACCTATATATGTTAGGGAAGTGGGGAAATGATCACTACCATATGGGTCTGTGCCCACACCCCACTCAAGACATGGAAAGAGAACTGCGGAACCAATAGCCAAGTCGAGATGTGAGTATGTATTATGTCCTAAGTTATGGTATGTAGGCTGCTTTTTGTTGAAAAGGCATGCTCCTGAAGATGTAAGAAATTTCTCTATCAGGCGACCTCGGGCATCCGTTCTGGAGGAGCCCCAAAGAGAGTTGTGTGCATTAAGGTCGCCTGTTAGGATGTACGGTTCAGGCAGCTGGTCGACCAGCGCCTCGAAGTCAGAGCTGGAAAGTGCATAATCAGGACGAATGTAAATTGAGCATACCGTTACCAACCTATTACAAATTATTGTGCGTATTGCTACAGCCTCAAGGACGGTGTTGAGAGTGATAGGGTGGCATGCTAGGGATTTCCGGGCTATTATGGCTACACCGCCCGAAGAGTGTGTGCAGCCAACCCTATCCTTTCTGAATACCATGTACCTATTTAAGAAATTTGTGTGATTGGGATTCAAATGCGTCTCCTGAAGACACATCACACTTGGCTGGTTCGAATGCAATATCTCATGGACATCATCAAGATTTTTAATGAGGCCTCTACAGTTCCATTGACTAATATTTTCTCTTCCCATTATGGAGATTTAGAAGCTACTGAAGTCTGTGTGTATTTGTGTTCATGTGTCTTTCGGGGCTGTTACTCTAGGATTTGGCTTTTTGGGCCTTTCTGCTGCTGGCTTGGGCGTCGGAGGCCGCTCCTTGCGCTGCGTTGCAGGCAGGAACGGCCCGACATCCATCTCATCGTCGGATGCCCGAGGGGTGCCCGACGGACCGGGCCCCCCGGACTTGGCCCCCATTCGGGAGCCCTTCGTTTGAGCCGCCACCGCCGCGGGCGTCGGGGACGCCAAAAGTGGCACAGGCGGTGCGGTGGCGGTGGGAGCCGATGCGGGGCCCGTGGTGTCCATCACCTCGGTAGCCTCCAACGCACTGGAGGACGGGGAGGCGGAGGCGGGAGCGGCACCGGTCCCTACAGAAGAGGTTGTCACCACAACCGCTGCTGCCTCAGCAAGCGGCGTGGCGACAGATTGGGCTGCCTGAGGCACCCCAGGGGGGGGCGGGGGAGGGACCAGGTCAGACTCACTGAACTGGGTCCCTGTAGACACCAGACGCCGCTCCGCCCCCCGGCGAGCCGCATCGGCGTACCTCCCCAGGGGGAGAGAGGCGAACCTCTTTCGCGCCTCTGGGAAAGTGATGTTCTCAGTTATCTTGATGTTGATGATCTTTTTCTCTGTGTGAAATTTTTCACATTTGCGGGAGTACGCTGCATGCGGCCCCCCGCAGTTCACACACGTGAGGGTGTCGGATGGGCAGTTGTCACTGGGGTGATCGTACGCGGCGCATTTTGCACAAGTCATTCGGCCACGGCAAGAGTTTGTACTGTGCCCGAACCGCTGGCACTTGAAGCAGCGGCGCGGGTTCGGAATGTAAGGTCGAATGGAGCATCGGATGAAGCCTGCATTTATATATTGTGGAAGTGCCGAGCGGTCAAAGGTCAGGATAATGTGTTTGGTGGGGATTATCTTGTCGTCCCTGCGCATCGTGATGCGCCGCACAGCTGTGACGCCCTGATCCTTTAAACCTTCGAGAAGGTCGGCATCTGTTTCCGTCAGGAGATCTGTCTCAGAAATCACACCCTGAGAGCTGTTCAGGCTCCTGTGTGGCGTGACCCTGATGTCGAGATCATGGATGCGGGTTTGTGCAAGAAGAGTGCGGGCTTGTTGTTCAACATTGACTTCTACTAGGATTTCTCCGGTCCTGAGCTTTTTAGCTTGATATTTGCCACCTATGGTGCTTTGCAGAAATTTAGAGATCAAGAATACGGACATGGAAGCGACAGGTCGTGCTGAGTCAGCAGACTCAATCACAAGAAAGCGAGCATAGTTATTCGCGGTTGTTGACAAGACAGTTGTTGAAAGAGGTGGGTACGAAACTTCGGTGCGGCCCCTTTTCGGGGGCCGATCACGTTTGGGGGGGGGGTTGGAAAATGCCATATGACACATTGGAAAGCAGGGAGACGGGGGTACTTTCTCCTTTGACCTTACCCTGGTAGCCAAAGAGGTCCCGGAGCTCCCTGCCTGGTGAACAGACAGGGAGCCCATCCGCCGGAGCTTGACCTGGGCTCCGACGGCCACCGTTCACGGCTTCTAACCCTCCACCTATAAACACATTGCCACGGTTGGATCCAGCGTATGTTTGGGGGCTCGGGGTCCGCGGTATCGCCAGTACCGTCACCAAGATTGCTCAAGGTGCCCCGTGCGGGGGCCATAGGAGTGGTGTGAAAGGACCTTAAGTATGTTTATTGCTTTGATGCATTTATGTTTTAGTTGTGTGATGTGAGGGATGAATGTTAGTTTCTCGTCTAATACAACGCCTAGAAATTTGTGTTCCTTTTTTTACAGGAATCAAGTCACCATTCAATTTAATTTCAGGGTCGGGTTGGATACCGCGCCTCCTTGAGAAAGCGACGCAGGTACTCTTTCCAGGATTAACCCTAAAACCGTTTTGATCCGCCCAGCGAGCAAGCTTGTTTGCCCCAAGCTGGATCTGTCGTTCACATATGGACATATTACACGATTTAAATGATGTTTGTATGTCGTCCACATACATCGAACAGGAGATTGTTGGTGGCAATGCCTTCCGAACTGAATTCATTTTGACTATAAACAAAGTGCAGCACAAAACACCACCTTGAGGTACGCCATTCTCCTGCACGTGAACGTTTGAGAGTGACGAACCAACTCTGACACGAAATGTTCGTAAAGATAGGTAGCTGGACAGAGTGTTCAGCATGTTACCAGATATACCAAAGGATTTGAGGTCTCTAAGGATGCCATAGCGCCATGTAGTATCATATGCCTTTTCAATATCAAAGAACACGGTCATGCAATACTGCTTATGAAGATAGGCATCTTTAATCTAAGATTCTAGCGCTACTAGTTGGTCATTTGTAGACCGCCCCGCCCTGAAGCCCGCCTGGCAGCTCTCGAGAAGACCATTGTACTCAAGAAAGTACACGAGTCTCCTGTTGATCATCTTTTCGAGAAGCTTGCCCAGGCAGCTTGTGAGGACGATAGGTCTATAACTGGCAGGAGAAGAAGGGTCTTTACCCTCCTTCAGAAACGCCACTACAATAGCCTCCTTCCAAGATTTTGGGATGTGCCCCGAAAGCCATATGTTATTGTATAGGTGTAGTAGTGTTTCAAGTGTATCTGGGTGTAGGTGTTGTATCATGGTGTATGTAATCTGATCTGCGCCTGGAGCTGAAGGTTTACATGTGCTCAGGGCAGCCCTCAACTCATACAGTGTAAATTCAGAATTATAACCAGATTTTGACCTGTTATTGTCATGTAGGGACTTTTTTTCAGAAGTATTTTTATGTTTCAGGAAAGTGTCTGTGTAGTGTGCAGAGCTGGACACGTGTTCGAAGTGTTGTGCAAGCGTGTTGGCCTGGTCTTCCAGTGTGTCCCCTGTTGTACTAACCAGGGGCAGGCTGTGTGTCTGTTGTCCTTTTAGTTTTCGTATTCGTGTCCAGACTTTGTGTGTGTCAGTGTATGAGTTGATAGATGTGAGGAAGGTGCGCCAACTCTCCCTTTTCGCCTCACGACGCACTCGCTTCCCAAAAGCCTTTGCCCGTTTAAAAGAAATGAGGTTATCTGACGTGGGGTACCGGCGAAGGACACCCCACGCCTTGTTCTGGGCCTCTCGCGCCCGCCTACAGTCCTCGTTCCACCAGGGCCTCCTTGGGTTGCGGGACGCACTGGAGGCCTGGGGCATGGACTTTTCGGCGGCGTCGAGTATGTGCGCCATGACGAATTGGGCTGCTTCATCCACGTGTAGGTGTTTTATGGATGCGTGGTGTAGTTGAGATGTTTGTGTGAATGTACTCCAGTTTGCTTTCGATTCATTAAACCTATTATGGGAAGATGGACTGCTCGGGCCTTTACCTATGTACGTTAGGGAAGTGGGGAAATGGTCACTACCATATGGATCCGTACCCACATCCCACTCAAGACATGGAAAGAGAACTGCAGAACCAATCGCCAAGTCGAGATGCGAGTATGTATTGTGTCCTAAGTTATGGTATGTAGGCTGTTTTTTGTTGAAAAGGCATGCTCCGGAGGATGTAAGAAACTTCTCTATCAGGCGACCTCGGGCATCCGTTCTGGAGGAGCCCCAAAGAGAGTTGTACGCATTAAGGTCGCCTGTTAGTATGTATGGTTCGGGCAGCTGGTCAACCAGCGCCTCGAAATCAGAGCTCAGAAGTGCAAAATCAGGACGAATGTAAATGGAGCATACCGTTATTAACCTATTAAATATTATCGTACGGATTGCTACAGCCTCAAGGACAGTGTTCAGAGTGACAGGGTGGCAGGCTAAGGATTTCCGGGCAACCCCAGGCGAAAAAAACAATGGGAGGACCATTTGGACCTGCCTAAAACACAATTGGTTCAAATGGAACCATTTTAAAATGAAAATGGTTCCATTTGGCCCAATCGTGTTTTCGGCAAGTCCAATTGGGCCTCCAATTGTTTTTTTCGCCTGGGACAATTGCCACACCTCCTGAAGAGTGTGTGCAGCCAACCCTGTCCTTTCTGAAAACCATGTACCTATTTAAGAAATTTGTTTGTTTAGAATTGAGGTGGGTTTCCTGGAGACACATGACACTTGGCTGACTGGCATGCAGAATTTCATACACATCGTCAAGATTTTTAAGGAGGCCTCTGCAGTTCCATTGGATGATGTTTTCTGTTCCCATTATTTAAGTTTAAGAATAACTGGAGTGTGTGTGTGTGTGTGTGTTTGTTCATGTGTCGTCTTTCGGGGCTGTTATTCTAGGATTTTTAGGCTTTTCTGTCTGCTTGGACATCGGAGGCCGCTCCTTGCGCTGCGTAGCAGGCAGGAACGGCGTGACATCCATCTCCTCGTCGGATGCCAGAAGGGTGCCCGGCGGACCAGGCCCCCCGGACTTGGCCCCCTTTCGGGAGCCCTTTGTTTGAGCTGCCACCGCCGAGGGCGTCCGGGGCACCAGAGGTGGCACGGGAGGGGCGGTGGCGGCGGGAGCCGATGCGGGGCCCCCGGTGTCCATCCGGTCGGCAACCTCCAACGCACTGGAGGACGGGGAGGGAGAGGCGGGAGCCGCACCGGTTCCCACAGAAGAGGTTGTCACCACAACCGCTGCTGCCTCAGCAAGCGGCGTGGCAACGGATTGGGCTGCCTGAGGCAACCCAGGGGGGGGGCGGTGGAGGGACCAGGTCAGACTCGCTGAACTGGGTCCCTGTGGAAACCAGACGCCGCTCCGCCCCCCGGCGAGCTGCGTCGGCGTACTTCCCCAGAGGGAAAGAGGCGAACCTCTTTCGCGCCTCTGGAAAGGTGATGTTCTCAGTGACCTTAATGTTTATGATCTTTTTTTCTAGTTGGAATTTTTCGCACTTGCGGGAGTATGCTGCATGCGGCCCCCCGCAGTTTACACAAGTGAGGGTTTCGGATGCGCAGTTCTCGCTCGGATGATCGTGCGCCGCGCATTTTGCACACGTCGTTCGGCCACGGCAAGAGTTCGTACCGTGCCCGAACCGCTGGCACTTAAAACAGCGCCGCGGGTTCGGGATGTACGGACGGATGGAGCAACGGATAAAACCTGCATTTATGTGTTGTGGGAGAACTGCGCGGTCAAAGGTCAAGATGATGTGCTTGGTGGGAATCTCCTTGTCGTCTCTGCAGATGGTGATGCGTCTCACGGCAGTGACGCCCTGATCCTTCAAGCCGGCAAGGAGATCCGTATCCGTTTCGTTCAAGAGATCTCTCTCTGATATCACATCCTGCGAGCTGTTTAGGCTCCGATGGGGTGTGACCCTGATGTCTAGATCAGCCAGTTTTGTCTGAGCTAGAAGCTTTGTGGACAGCTGCTTGTCATTTATTTCGGTTAGGAGTTCAACAGATCTTTGTTTTTTGCATTTATACGATTTTCCTATTATGGCTTCAAGATACTTGGCGATCAAGAAGACTGAGTGAGACGCAAGAGGGTGGGTTGGATTGAGGGACTCCATGACAAGAAATCGAGAGTAATGATCTGGTTCAGGAAATATTAAAGATGGCAATGGGGGAAACGATACTTCGGTGCGGCCCCTTTTTAGGGGGCCGATCACGGTTGGGGGGGGGGGGGTTTAGACAATACCATAAAGCATAGTATAAAAGCAGGGAGACGGGGGTACTTTCTCCTTTGACCTTACCCTGGTAGTCAAAGAGGTCCCGGAGCTCCCTGCCTGGTAGACAGGCAGGGAGCCCATCGGCCGGAGCTTGACCAAGGCTCCGACGGCCACCGTTTACGGCTTCTACACTTCACCTTTAAACACCTCGCCACGGTTGGACATGGCTTATGTTGGGAGCTCGGGGTCCGCGGTGTCGCTGCTCACCGTCACCATGAATACTCAAGGTGCCCCGTGCGGGGGGAATTTTATGTTTGATGATGTGGTTTGAAACGAGTAAAATGCCATATGCTTCTGCCGTGTAAATACTGTTATGAAAATTTATTGTTTTGCTTACTCTAAAATTTGGTCCGTGCGCTGCACAAGATACTGTAGAACCAGTTTTCGACGCGTCGCTATAGAATTCTGCGCACCTGTACTTGTCCTGCAGGAACAGGAAGTGCTGCAGAATTGCATTCCTGGGTACCCTATTTTTTTCTACAAGAGTGAATGACAGGTCGCATGATACAGAACGAAGATGCCATGGTGCGATGAAATTACGAATGGGTGTCTTGTGCGTGTCTGAAAGGGGGACATTGAGTGCAGAAGCCTCCTCCCTAACTCTGAAAGAGAACGGTAAGGGAATAGATGGCCTGTTTAAAAAGAGTTGTAAATTTGATGTATCGTTCATGGTGGGATTAAAAGGATGGTTGGTCAGAGACACGATCTTGGATGCATACAACAGGTCAACATACTCCCGCTGATGCCCTAGGCACCATTTGTCGCACTCGACATAAAGACTTTCAACAGGGCTAGTGCGGAATGCGCCACATGAGAGGCGAAGGCCAAGATGCAGCACTGGGTCGAGCATTTTCAGTGCTGTTTTTGTAGCAGACCCATACACGACACTGCCATAGTCGAGCCGAGACCCCACCAAGGCCGTGTAAAGGCGCAGCAGGAGTTGTTTGTCGGCCCCATAAGATTGATGTGAGAGGACCTTAAGAATATTCATTGATTTTAAGCATTTGCATTTGAGCTGTCTGATATGCGGGATGAATGTAAGTTTTTCGTCGAATAAAATACCTAAAAAGTTGTGCTCCTTGTTCACAGGAATTGGCACATTCGCAAGAGTAATGTCTGGGTCCGGGTGGACACCACGCTTCCTGGAGAACAGAACACAAGAGCTCTTCGCGGGATTAAGATTAAAGCCATTCTTGTCAGCCCAGCCGGCAAGTTTCTTGACGCCGAGCTGGACTTGACGTTCGCAGATGGACAGGTTACACGATTTAAAGGATATCTGCACGTCATCTACATACATGGAATAAGAGATTGTAGGCGGCAATGCCTTTCCAAGAGAGTTCATTTTTACTATGAAGAGAGTGCAGCTCAACACTCCCCCTTGCGGCACGCCATTTTCTTGCACGTGAACATTTTACAGTGCACGACCAACTCTGACGCGAAAGGTTCTCTCCGACATATAACTACAAAGATTGTTCAACATGTTGCCCTCAACAACAATTGACTTTAGGTCACTCAGGATGCCATACCGCCAAGCGGTGTCATAGGCTTTCTCTATGTCGAAAAACACCGTAAGACAAAATTGTTTATGCACAAAGGCATCCTTTATATATGTTTCAAGAGCTACGAGTTCATCGTTCGTTGATCGCCCCGCCCTGAAGCCTGCCTGGCAGCTCTCGAGAAGACCGTTGTACTCAAGGAAGTACACGAGCCTGCGATTTATCATCTTCTCGAGAAGCTTGCACAGGCAGCTGGTCAGGGCAATGGGTCGATAGCTAGCAGGAGAGGAAGGGTCCTTCCCTTCTTTCAGGAATGCTACAACTATGGCCTCCCTCCAAGACTTTGGAATGTGCCCCGAAAGAAATATATTGTTGTAAAGGTGAAGGAGTGTTAAAAGAGTGTCTGTGTGTACGTGCTGTATCATTGTATATGTAATGTTGTCTGGGCCTGGAGCTGAGGGTTTACACGTGCTTAGAGCAGCCCTCAGCTCATGTAGTGAAAACAGGGAGTTGTAGGAAGTCTGTGATTTGTTGTTGTCACGTAGGGACCTCTTTTCACAAGAGGCTTTATGTTTCAGGAAAGTGTTTGTCTAGTGTGCAGAGCTTGACACATGTTGAAAGTGTTGTGCAAGTGTGTTAGCCTGGTCTTCCAGTGTGTCCCCTGTTGTACTAACCAGGGGCAGGCTGTGTGTCTGTTGTCCTTTTAGTTTTCGTATACGTGTCCAGACTTTGTGTGTGTCAGTGTACGAGTTGATGGAAGTGAGGAAGGTGCGCCAACTCTCCCTTTTTGCTTCACGACGCACTCGCTTCCCAAAAGCCTTTGCCCGTTTAAAAGAAATTAGGTTATCTGGCGTGGGGTACCGGCGAAGGACACCCCACGCCGTGTTCTGGGCCTCTCGCGCCTGCCTACAGTCCTCATTCCACCACGGCCTCCTTTGGTTGCGCGGAGCGCTGGAGGCGTGGGGAATGGACTTTTCGGCAGCGTCGCGGATGTGTGCCGTGATGAGTTGGGATGCTTCCTCTACGTGTAGGTGTTCTATGGTTGTGTGGTGTAGTTTAGATGTTTCTGTGAATATACTCCAGTTTGCTTTTGATTCATTCAACCTGTTATGGGAAGATGGACTGCATGGGCCTTTACCTATGTATGTTAGGGATGTGGGGAAGTGGTCACTACCATATGGGTCCGTGCCCATGCCCCACTCAAGACATGGAAAGAGAATTGCAGAACCAATAGCCAAGTCGAGATGTGAGTACGTATTATGTCCTAAGTTATGGTATGTAGGCTGTTTTTTGTTGAAAAGGCATGCTCCTGAAGATGTAAGAAATTTCTCTATCAGGCGACCTCGGGCATCCGTTCTGGAGGAGCCCCAAAGAGAGTTGTGCGCATTAAAGTCGCCTGTAAGGATGTATGGTTCGGGCAGCTGGTCAACCAGCGTCTCGAAGTCAGAGCTCGTAAGTGCAACATCAGGAGGAATGTATATGGACCAACCTATTAAAAATTATTGTGCGGATGGCTACAGCCTCGAGGACGGTATTCAAGGTGACAGGGTGGCATGCTAAGGATTTTCGGGCGATTATGGCCACACCGCCAGAAGAGTGTGTGCAGCCATCCCTGTCCTTTCTGTATACCAGGTAACTATTCAAGAAATTTGTGTTTGGAATTCAGATGTGTTTCCTGGACACACATTAAACTTGGCTGATTGGCATGCAGAATCTCATACACGTCGTCAAGATTACTGAGAAGGCCTCTGCAGTTCCATTGAACTATGTTTTCTCTTCCCATTATTATGCTTCAGAGCTACTGGAGTGTGACTGTTTATGTAGGGTCTTTCGGGGCTTGGACTCTTGAGAGGGGTTTTCTGACCTTCTCTACTGACCTGGACGTCGAAGCCCGTTCCTTGCGCTGCGATGAAAGCTGGAAAGGCTGGACGTCCATGTCATCATCTGAAGGCAAGGGGGTGCCCAGCGGACTGGGCCTCCTTGGCGTGGTACCTTTTCGGGTGTTCTTTGCCTGCGCTGCCAGTGCCGAAGGCGTGGGGAGCACGACAGACGGCACAGGCAGTGAGGTGGGGGAGGGGGTCGCTGCGTCTGCCTCCGTCTCCATCTCCGTGCCCTTGCGTGTGCTTTGGGCCGGTGGAGAGGAAGTAGTGGATGCAGCGGCATCCCCAACAGATGATGTTGCCACCACAGCCGCTGCTGGGTGAGCGAGCGGTGCAGAGGCAGGTTGGGCTGCCTGGGGCAACCCTGGGGGGGGGGGGGGGGCGGGGGCGGGACCAAGTCCGACTCGCGGTACTGGGTCCCCGCCGAAACAAGACGCCGCTCCGCCCCCCGGCTAGCCGCGTCGGCGTACCTCCCCAGGGGGAAAGAGGCGAACCTCTTCCGCGCCTCTGGGATGGTGATGTTTTCTGTCACTTTTAGATTGATTGTTTTCTTTTCCACTTGGAATTTCTCGCACTTCCTGGAGTAGGCCGCATGAGGGCCCCTGCAGTTTGCACATGTAAGGTTGTCAGAATTGCAATTGTCAGTGGGGTGGTCCTGCGCTGCACATTTCGCACAGGTTGTTTTGCCGCGGGAAGAGGTTGTGCTGTGCGCGAACCACTGGCACTTAAAGCAGCGGCGCGGGTTCGGTATGTACGGGCGAATAGAGCATCGGATGTAGCCTGCATTTATGTATTGCAGAAGTGTCGATCGGTCGAAGGTCAGGATAATGTGCTTGGTGGGGATTATCTTATCGTCCCTGCGCATCGTGATGAGGCGAACGGGTATGACGCCCTGGTCCTTTAACCCTTCAAGAAGGTCGGAATCTGTTTCTGTAAGGAGATCCGACTCTGAAATCGCACCCTGGGAGCTGTTCAGGCTCCGGTGGGGCGTGATCCTGATGTCCAGATCATGGATGCGAGTTTGTGCAAGAAGTGTGCGGGATTGTTTTTCATTGTTGAGTTCGACAAGGATTTCGCCTGTCCTGAGCTTTTTGGCTTCATACTTTTCACCTAATGTGCTTTTCAGAAATTTCGAGACAAGGAACACTGACAGTGAAGCGACGGGTCTCGTTGGGTCAGCTGATTCGATCACAAGAAAACGAGAATAGTTATTCCCGTTTGTTGAAGAGACAGTTGTTGACAGAGGTGGGAATGAAACTTCAGTGCGGCCCCTTTTTGGGGGCCGATCACGTCTGGGGGGGGGTTTAGAAAATGCCATATATCATAGTATAGAAGCAGGGGACAGGGGTACTTTCTTCTTTGACTTTACCCTGATGGTCAAAGAGGTCCCGGAGCTCCCTGCCTGGTGAACAGACAAGGAGCCCATCCGCCGGAGCTTGACCGGGCTCCGACGGCCACCGTTCGTGGTTTCTAACCCTCCACCTATAAAACATCGCCACGGTTGGATCCAGCTTATGTTTGGGGGCTCGGTGTCCGCAGTATCGCCAGTACCGTCACCAAAATTGCACAAGGTGCCCCGTGCGGGGGTGACTGAAATGACGAATGCGTATGCGCAAGTGCGACTTTTTTATTACTTCTTCGTTTCAATGTGCCTTTTTTGTATTGACATGCGCATGTTGGCATGCGTTCACTTCATTAGTTCAGCGTTTCTGCGTAGCTTTGTTTTAGCATACCTTTTTGGATTGCCGCGTGCCTAGATGTGCACACTCATTCATGTTATCCTTTTTCCTATTCATGGTTACCTTTTTCTGATTAAGCTTTTGTACTGGAATGTGCATGTGCGCACACGTCTTTTATTACTTCTGCTATTCTGCGCTCTTCTGGGCAAGTTTGTAGTACCACGTGCGTAGATGTGCGCACTCGTTCATTTTATCCTTTCTTCTATTCGCGTTTACCTGTTTCTTATGCAGCTTTCGTATTGACATGCGCATGTGCGCACACGTGTTTTAGTATAGCCAAATTTCTGCTTAGCTGTGAATCATTGTTTTTTGTACTGTCACGCACGTGCATGCGCGCACACATTTACTTTATTATTTTCATGCTCACAATTAGCTGTTTCTTACTGTGGCTTTTGTATTGCCTCGCACACGTGCACATGCATTTGGTGCGTTAGTGCCACATTCATGGGTTTATGGTTACGTACTTGCTGCCCGTTGCTCCCAGTATTACCGCGTCCGCGTGCAACCCGAAGGCAATGACCTTTGTTACCTTTTGAGTCAACACGAACACTGCAAAAAGACGCTGTCGTACACTGCACAGCGTTGTTCTGGCATACATGTGCAGTTGTCAAATATGGTGAATGATGTTCGGTGTGTGGGTGTGTCTGTGATAGTACCGCGCGTGGTGACAACGGGTAAATGGGCAGTGTAGAGGTGCTACAGCGCCGCATTCGTGCAAGGAAATAGTGGTAAGTGGACGTGCAGAATTTGCACAGCGAAGCTTTTGTCGACTTTGCTGATGCCGACGGTGCTACGAAACAAACTGCAGCAACGACAACTTTCTCTGACGAAGTGCTCATTGTGGTTTGAGTGAAAGATGGGTGAAAATGCGAAGTTTTTTAGTCGACAGGCAATGCTTCACCGTCACAAATCCACATCATTACACCCTAAAAGCACTGCAGGAAAGGTGCCTTACACAATCTATTTACGCGAAGACGTTATAAGTGTCTCAACAAGAAAAAAAAATGTCGGTCCCCCGTGTTTTACCGGCTCTGTCTAGCCAATTGCGCCATCCTCACACGCCTGCGACATTTCAGCCCTTGCCCTTTGACTTTGGGTTGCATGGGCGAGAAAAAGGGGCACCGATTTTTGTTCCACTCATCATGGCGCTGTGCGTGCTTACTCATCAGTTCTTTCAGTGTTGCCACTCGAGATTCGCAATTGTTCATGCTTCACATGGCCGCATTTACCCGTTCAATGCCCATTCCTCCCAGCATAGAGAAGTGCATGTGCAGAGTTTGTCTACAAGCTCTAGTGTATTTCATTCAGAGTTTATGGCAGCAATCACTATTCTATTTCATTCTGTTGCTTCATTGCCCTTGCTGCCTGTAACTGACGAGATAGATGAATTTGTGCACCTGCAGCTGTTCTTGCATCAATGTCTGCCTATTGAAGTAATTTTTGCAGGTTATTATTGCACCTTAGCAGTTTTTCTGCCCATATTATCCAACTGTACTTCTAATTTTCTGGTCCAGATGTTTTATGCACTCTCATGCGAATTATCCGCCTCCGCTTATCGCCTGCGTGCTGCTTAGAAGGGTACTTCACTGTGTATGTATAGTATTGTGTGGTAGCAAATCATCGACGCCACGCACCATGAAAGATGATGCCATGCAGAATGGGCCTCGGAACTCTTGCATGTGAACAGTTGTGTGCATCAGTTTGGTGTATTAAGTCATCGACTAACCCCCCTCCAATTCTTTCCGTAAATGGTAACATATTCCATTCATGGAATAGTGGTTATCCCAGAGATGTAAGACTTTATTTAGAGATGAAGAATCCTTACGTGCCAACACAGTGCTCTCCGTGTGGGGCCAAACTTGCCACCTGTGGGTAATTGTGGCACATTTTTGTTATTTTCCTGTACTGCTGAGACCCGCAATCTATGATGCCGAGGACTAGCGAAAAGTCCGCATCCCTTTTTCATCCCTCATGAGATATACTTCACGCTGAACCCCCCCCACTCAATGGCATTAATATGCAATGAGAGGACATCTCCTGAAACATCACGTCAAGCAGATCCGCCGGGGCCTGCCGAGGTAGTGCACCGTGAGGAATGCTGTATTACACTGATGGTAAAGTAGTATTATGGACACTAGTCATATTAGCTTGACGCTGCAGCTGTAGATGTAGCGACACATCTGTCCTCTGTGAATGTGCCAGCGTGCCATATTGTAGCCATCCTGTGGTTTTGCTACGCCCTCCAAAGAAGGGATGATCTGTGTAAGTTAAAACAGGTGTCCTTTTATTTGAACTCCAACGCTCCCTACTGTGTGCAAATGTTTTCTTCATGCACACACTGTGCTGGGTTTGGAGTAATACAGTAAACTAAAGTAATGAGGCCATTACGCCAAGCTTGAGTCATCAACATGGCCATGAATGCACTTTTCCCATTACTATCTCACAGGGCGGTTCTACATCGAATGTTCAAATAAGCACTTTACACTATCGGGCACAGCTAAGGTGACGGGTTTACTGTTCACACACTCTCTTTTTAGTGCACGCTTGGTCTCCAAACCTTTCTTATCTCGCTAGTACCCTGTACATTTTGCTGACAACGGCCCACATGTTGCACACTCCACCGGGAATTGCGGCATAGTGTTTATTTCATCAGTGTGCACGCACATGCAGAGAGCGGTAACATGACCAATGTCAGGGAGGGGCAAGATGAGGCAGGTGGTAACTAATCATCTCAGTTACTCGAATGAGTAGTAATCTCAAGTAGTATTTCCAGTATTAAACAATCTCTTAACCTGCCCTCCCTCGAAATCCGCCGAAACGTTACTCGGCTTTGCATCTTGCACAAAATATATTACAATTTCCCCTCACAACGCGCTACAGTCCTTCTCCCTCCTGCCCATTGATCGCTTCGCCTATTTAACTCATTAAGTTTGCAGCGCCTGCGTGAGTCAACTAACGCTTTTAACAAATCCGTTTTACCTGAAGCCATAGAAGATTGGAATAACGTACCCGAAACCATAGTCAACGCACGTGACCCCTCAGTGTTCAAGCAGTTAATCACAACTCATTTCAGTTGTTACGTTCGGGCTCCTCTCTTCCGTTGGTATGCGGGCGTTTGCCAGGGCTGATGCCCTGACGGAAAGCGAAGGAATGCCGAAAAGGCGCGCGGCGTGGAGGCTGGCTCGCCAGCGCTTACACAGGAATGCTCGCCTGGGATTACAGCAGCTCTGCCGCGAGTCCGGCAGCGGACGGCGGCGTTCGTCAGGGGACTAGCAACGACTCCCTCGTTGTGCCGGTGAGCGCGCGTGGACAACTGCGGGGCGTTGAGGCGAGGACACTGGGATGTCCGCGCGAGGGCTGCGCTAGGCGTGCGGCTTTGGCCTTGTGTATGTGCTGCCCGCCTGGCGAGCTAGTTTGACAACTCCGCGCGGTCAGGTGAGTGCTGGGTGACGTGACCGCGGCTGGGGACATGTGTGGGATTGGTTGGTTCATGCGGCCAATCAATGGCTCATATTAATTATTCTGAAAGCAGTCTTCGCTCCTTATTTTTATTGCTGCAGTTCCTTTAGGTACATATGTATATATATTTGCTGTGTTGCTGCCATGTCCTTACGAATCTGCCTCACTTCTACGTCTGTACCATCGACCATCACCTGCTGTGGAATTTCTGTACTTGCTCCCCCCTTATGTAATACCCCGCAAGGGGCCCTGAAGGGTATAATACATGATGATGATGACAGTGCGAACAGAATACAATACATGTGCGGTTGGGGAGCACTTCCCCTCGGCAAATCAGCATGACAAGTGTAATAAATCTAGAGCACAAAGACACCACCTCAAGGCAGAAGACACCACATATCGTCACACGGAAAAAGGAAACACATGAAGGCACACAGCTTGGCGGGGAGTAATTAGCAAAACGTGAAGTTACTCTCTCCACCCCCAGGCACAGTTTATACAAAACAAAGGGATGCGTAGAGGACGCACGCACATATAAACTCTGAAACAAGAACTATGCACTACCGAAACAGCATTTTGAAATAACACCAGTAAACATTATGAGTGTTGCTTATTTTTACAGCACAAATAAAACTCTGGGATTGCAATTCAGAGCTTCTGCTGACACCTTGGAATCAGGATGTCGTCGGCCGGGTACAGCTTGCACAAAAGAATACGTGCATGTAAACCCCAGTACATAAAATCTGAAATACCGCGAACATACTAACAGGACAACACTGTAAATCACATTTTCAGTCAAAAAACAACACAAACTGATAAATATTACCCTATATTACCCGTTCGGTTTTGCCTGACAGTCCCTTACGCATTCAGGTACGTGTTACTCTGTGCTGCCGCTAGTGACTGAGCTCTCAGTGGATACCACGTCACAAAAGGCCAAGCAATAATCACCATTGCAAGTGCCTATACAGACTTCAACAGTACACCCCTCCTCCGCCTCAGACACCGCTCTGTCTCAGTTGTGGCGCTTAGTGTTCTTCCGTTCCTGCTCTGCATTTTTATAACCAGTTCTCGTATCTCGCAGCCTGTCCCACCTGGCCATCTTAGAGTTTCTAGTCAGGTTGGTGCTGTGCTCTCAACATATGGGCACCTAATTGGAAATAGTTCTCGCTTTCCTCGTGTCGCCGTACCGGCCTCTACGGAATAAGCGTAACAGCTCTCGTTCGTGGTTGCTCGCTGTAGTGTTCATGCCAGGACGACAGACGGGGCGGCACACGAACGTGGCAGGAACGGCATGGGTTTATTCCATCGTGACCAACGGGTGAAACAAAAAAGAGAGGGCTCACTAGTAGGCGAGCTGTATATATAACCACTGAGAGGGGAGCCGAGGGTGAGAGTGTGGTGACGACATGTCACGTGGCCCAAAGGCGCGCAATACAACATCCCTCCGGACTTAATTTATGACAACATAACTACGGTGAGTATCTCTCCGGCGGCTGCCTCTGTCGAAGGGGGTATCTCCGCTGCTGCGGTGGGTGCACGGGGCCGGTTGAAGATCCTGACCCGTGGCAGGCTGACGCTGGGCACTGCTGCTGTCGATGGGCTCCAATGGCGCGGACGTGTCTTTCTCGGGCGGCACGCGAACGATGTGGTTCCCGTGATGAGTCCACTGAAACACACCACGAGGGGTCATGACACTCAATTTGTAAGTCACAGGTCCGTACGAGCGAGAATTATCCCCGGCAACCACTTCTCTACACGCCTGAAATTTCGCACTTTCACACTATCCCCACAGTCAAATGTCTCTCGTGTCGCTTCGATGGGCCTTTGCGGAGAGTGTGGGTGAACTGTTTTGCTGCTACCTTTGCTTGAATCGACGGTTTGACCGGATCGAGTCGGGTGCGGAGTCGTCTTCCTAGAAGCAACACGGCTGGAGCTTCGCCTGTGGTAGTGTGGGGGGTGTTACGATATGCCAAAAGGAAATCTGCAAGAGCGGACTGCACTGGTAGCCCTGCAGATTTTTGCAGCGATGCTTTCAGTGATTGAACAAAGCGCTCTGCTTGACCGTTCCTACTTGGATGATAAGGCGCAGTTCAAATATGACGCGTACCTATACTACGCATGTACCCCGCAAATTCTGCAGATGTAAACTGCGGCCCGTTATTTGAGACGAGCGTTTCGGGAAACCCGAAGCGGCAAAACAAATCGCGCAAGCAACTGATCGTTTTTTCAGCCGACGTTTGCTTCATTACAAGCACTTCTGGCCACTTTGAACGCGTGTCAATCACAACGAGTAGCATAGTACCTTTGAAAGGTCCTGCAAAGTCTACATGAACACGCTCCCAAGGTCGGGTAGGCCAGGCCCATGGGTGCAGTGGAGAGGGGCAGGGCAAGTTACGTTGCGACTGACAAGATTGGCATGCGCTCACTTGCCGTTCAATGTCGCAGTCAATGGTGGGCCACCAGACATAACTTCTCGCCAACTCCTTGGTTCCGACTATGCCAGGGTGTCCCTGATGAAGTTCTTCGAGCATGAAGGACTGGTAGCACTTAGGAATGACCACACGGGTACCAAGCACGAGGCATCCCTGCTGCAAATACAACTCCCACCGTCTGTGGAAAAATGGTTTCAGTTAGTCGCTTGGAGCGTGATCCGGCCAACCACTCAGCACATAATGCAACACACTCGTCCCGACAGTTCACCGGCAATGTACTGAAACGTAAAACATCTCTTCTGAAGGCTCTTCGCTGTGATCAGGAAGTGGGAGGCGTGACAAACAGTCGGAATCTGCATTCTCTGCCGATGACTTCAGCTTCAGTGTATATGTGTAAGCAGACAGAAGAACGGCCCAACGTTGCAGCCTCGCTGCAGCAATCGTTGGAATGCCCGTCTTCAGGCCCAAGATTGCGTGCAAAGGTTTGTGGTCCGTAACGAGGACGAAGGTGCGTCCATACAGGTAGTAGTGAAACCTCTTCACTCCAAAAACTAAGGCAAGCGCTTCCTTCTCTATCTGGCTGTAGCCAGTTTCTGCCTTAGAGAGCCTACGTGATGCGTACGCAATAGGACGACACTGACCTTTGGCATCCATGTGTGACAACACCGCACCGATCCCATACGCTGAGGCGTCGCACGATAGTTGCAGTGGAGCGGTGGGATCGTAGTGCGCCAGCACTGGGGGCGCCGGCAGGAGACCCTTTACCTGCCGGTAGACTGACTCACAATGGTCGCTCCATGACCAGGGAACGCCGTTTCGCAAAAGCCTATTGAGGGGCGAGACAACACTGGAAAGGTTGGGCACAAACTTTCCATAATAATTCACAAGACCCAAAAGTGACCGCTATTGATGCTTATCAGTTGGTCATGGCGCCTTCACTATAGCCTTGATTTTATCGCCTGCTGGTTGCACTCCCTCGGCGCTTACAATGTGGCCCAAATACTGCAGCTTATCTTTGAAGAACTCGCACTTGGCCGGTTTCACTTTCACCCCTTTTTCAGACAAGCGCTGCAGCACGGATTCCAAGTTGCGCATGTGTTCTTCGTCCGTTTTTCCCGTTACCACGATGTCGTCAAAGTAGCATGTCAGTCCTTTCAGGCCTTTCAGTATGTTATCCATAGTTCTTTGAAAAATTGCCGGAGCCGAAGCAATTCCAAAAGGAAGACGATTTACTGCATACAATCCTTGATGGGTATTCAGTGTGAGATACCCTTTTGAGGTCTCATCCAACTCTAACTGTTGGTACACTCGGTTCAAGTCCAACTTCGAAAACTTCTTGCCTCCTGCCAGGACTGCGAACAATTCGTCGGCTCTGGGAAGAGGATAGTGTTCAGTGTCCAAGATTGGATTTACGGTCATTTTATAGTGAGCATAGCCTGATGGACCCATTGCTCTTTATAACTGGTACAACAGGCGTCGCGTGCTTGCTACTGGTGACAGGCGAAAGTATACCCAGTCTCGTCAGCTTCCCAATTTCCTCTTCGACTGAAGGTTGGAGCGCAAAAGGTACTGGTCTTGCCTTCATAAACCTCGGCTCCTGATTATGCTTGAAATGAAGTTGTGCCTTCTCACCTTGAATTGTTCCCAGCTTGTCACTGAACAGATGACTGTACTTCTGGAGAAGTGCCTTGAGTTCTGCAGGCAGCTCCCGTGGGGCTTGTGACACCGTCTTGATGGCATGCAGCTCCTTGAGGCTTGCCCAGTCGAGCTGGATATGCTGTAGCCACTCTCGGCCAAAAAGTGGTGGGCCTTCCTGCTGTACAACGTAGAGAGGAAGAACATGTCGCTTGTGGCTGTATTCCACTGTGACGTTTACCACTCCGGTCGGCGTGATGAGCTCTCCTGTATATGTGCGCAGTCGAAGACTAGTGCCTTTGAGGCGCATGCCAGGGAAAAGGCGCTTGAAAAGATTTCCTTGAATAATGGACACTCCAGCTCCTGTATCCAGTTCCATCTGCAAAGTAACACCTTGCACCGTCAAGGTTACCATTATGGGCGTTGACCCTGCAAAAGTTGTCACGTCGTTCATGGACAGCTCCACGTCGGCTTTTAATGCCCTAACCTGGAACCCTTGCTTACTTTTTCCAAACTTTGCTTTGCAGGCACGTTGAATATGCCCTTTTTGATGACACTTAAAGCATGTGGCTTTACTATGTGGGCATTGCCGTGCTCCGTGTTTCAGTGACCCACACCGATAACAATTTCCTGTTTGCAACACTTTCGGTCTCGAGCTTTGCACTTTGTGCAGTTTGGCGTCTTCCTCGGGCTGTGTATGCGTTGCAGTTGCATTCTTTTGTGCCGCCTATAAAGACAAAGCGCGCTCGACGGCTTTCTGGAAGGTCAAATGCTTATATTCCGTGAAAAGATGCGCCGCCTGAGAGAAGCAGCAGCCAGCTAACGCCACCACAAGATGGCGCACCCTCCGCTGAAACCGAAACCGAAAGTGCAAATTTTCGGCTGAAAACTTTGGGATCCACATATAATACGAGGCACAAATTTTACATAGTAAAATTTGGGAAAAAACCTCGTATTACACGCGGGTTTTTACGGTAATCAAGCAGTCATGTCTGGCAAACACTACACATAAAGGAACTGAAAATGTACTACTGCATTTAATAATCCAACTGAAATTGTTTCAATGTTCTTTTTTGCAGACATGGTCAAGAAATTAATCAGCCAAACTCCTTGTGATCGTCCTGCTGAGAAGAGAGTGGCGTCGGCGAGGAAGGCCCTGTGGGACCTCTTCGCCGACATGGCCCGCATACGCCACAAATCCCTTAAAGATGTGGCGGCCGCAAAGAAAAAGGGTTAGTCCTGCCTCGAAAGCCATCAAAATAAAAGTTATTGTGTTGTAATCTTGTTGAAAACATCTAGGAAATGTGTGTAGTTGCATGTGGCAACCATTGGTTGTCTTTGGGTGGGTTCGAGATGCATATTCCAGGTTGGGTGTGCTAGGCGTTGGGATTGTCGATCTGACATCCCAATCTTGTGCGCCACTGTCTCCAGTATGCGTGAGTAACCAGTATGGCTATCATCCAGTGTGGCTAGCGGCCTGTGTGTGGCGAGTATCCAATATTGCTAGTGCCCAGTTTGGCTACCATCCAATATGGCTACCGTGCAGTACATCCAGTGTCCAGTGGGTGCTAGTGTGTAACACTGGTCCCATAACACAATATCCACTGGGCTAGTGCCACTAGCTTTTCCACAAGGGATGCTCTAGACAAAGATATACAATACATAGGCCCCCTTCATATATGCTCTAATGAAAACCTCTTCCCATGTCACCATTTCTTTACAAGGAAACGTGTTTGCACTAACAAAACGGCCACATTGCATTTGTCAAGTGCTAAAATCAAATGCCTAGCATATTGCATAGTATAAGCTACTCTCTTGTGCAATAAGTAATTTGCTAGTTATAGGCATTGCTTCCTTCCACATTTATTTTTAGTGTATTTGTATAAGACACAATTAGATAAGTGTTTCTTTATTTCAAAACATGTGGTCAACAAGGCTATGAGCATGCAATTCAATGTGTGGTTGGCATAACTATATAGCAGCAGACCGAGATGTTCTAAAACGTTCATGACTATACCACACCTACACCAAAAGATTACGAATACAAAGTGAAGTTGAAATAAAGTGTTCACTATAATGTATTTGTGATTGGGTATGTTTGCATTGCACAGGTGACCTCTTAGTTTTGCTGTAAGATGCTAGAAATAATGTCTCTAGTTGTGAATCTCTATTTTCCTGTTAACATCAATCTCACGCTTTCTGGTCAGGCAATAATTGTACATTTTATGCAGTTCCCACTGTTACCATACTTCCCATCTTGCTTATGTGCACTGACAGCGAGTACATTATACAAATATATGAGCTTCAAAATTTTTTATCAGTTGTATCTCCGTAATGGCATTGCTAAGTGAGTGCACTTGAACGCTGCTTCTTTTGTGGGCACTAAGAACACGTATGGCAACCTCATTTACTCATGGCAGCAGTACATGATCCTCCTCCTCATGAAAATGAAATGAATGAAATGATCCTCCTCCTCAAGGAAACACCAGTGCTTAATAGCTTTTGCATGGCTTCAATGGGGGAAGGGGGGGGGTGGAGGTGCACCCTTGAAAATACCAATAAGAATGCCTGCTAAGGGGTGGAGAAAAAACATCAAAAAAATTGGTTTAGCTTTGGTTAACCCTGGTTGATAGCGAAAGTTCCTCCATCGCACACGGCTCTGCACCGCACGTGGCCTCCTAGCCTTCCTTTGTGGCGCGCGCTTATCACCTCGGCGGCAGCCTCCTCGCCTTTCTCCGCCAGGTGGCAACATGGGTCCCACGCACGCCTCCGTTCCCTTCTCTCCTGTCTTTCCCCACCATCGGGCCACTGTTCCGTGCCGGGCGCTTGCGGAAAGGGGCGCGGTTTGACCTCTAGCTCTCAAGGGCAAAACTGGTCACCCTGCCAAGACTGCCCGAGGTAGCATAGGGTAGCTTTTGCTACAGAAAAGATACATTAGAAATGAGAACTTAATGATGCAGTGAGCACACTCTGCATAGCCTTCATCGGCTATGTAGAGTGTGCTTCCTTTATCAGTCGGGCTTTTCTGATGACCGTACCACATCTTTCAACTTGCTCATACTTCAGGTTCTTATGCGGATGGCCAAGAGATCTTCCAAACCATTCTTTGCAGTCAGTCTGGACTTGCGTAAAGCATTTGATTCGGTGTCGCACGCTGCAATCTTTGCGGCTTTGGATGCTCGGGGGGTTCCTGCTCGTACCAAAGAGGTTATTAGAGAGATGTACACTAACGCTTCCACGACATACTGGTCGGGTGGGATAACTGATGATATTCGGGTTCGGGTTAACAGGGGCATAAAACAGGGTGATCCTTTGTCTCCCTTTCTTTTCAACTGTGTATTGAACCCACTCTTGGAGCAGCTTAACTCCTCCAAATTGGGTATACAAGTGGGCGGGTCTTGTATGTCTGCGTTAGCTTTCGCAGACGATATTATTCTTGTTTCCGATACATATGAGGGTTTGCAGGGTATGGTTTGTCAGACAGAGGCTTATTTCGAAAATGTTGGCTTGGTTATTAATCCCTCAAAGTCTCAGTACTTTGGGTGGCGAATCAATCACTACACACATGGCAAACAATATGACCTTCCTCGCTTGCAGTTTACAGGACTCGGATCTCGCGTCCATTGCTCCAGATCATCCCATAAAGTACTTGGGTTTGAAATTGTTCGTTAATAGAAGTCCAAATGTCAATCCGACCAAGGCTGAAAGTCTTCTGAAGCTTATTGGGTCGGCCTCCCTTAAACCTTTCCAGAAACTTCGTTGTATTCATCAGCTTGTGGCTCCGGCTCTTCTCTACGCGGTGTCCAACACACTTGATGTCCTTCATGAGTCTAGGCGATGGGACAAAACGCTCGGCATGCACATCAAGGCTTTGATGCATTTGCCTACGCAGTTACCCCGCAGTCATATCTGGCTGCCATCTCGGAATGGCGGCCTTGGGACACTCCAGCTTGAGCGTGTTGCTCAGGCTGTGCAATTCAAGTCGTTATGTCGATTGCTGCGTTTGGGGGACCCGGTAGTAGACGTTCTGTTTGAAGAGATTCTTGGCTCGTGCCATGCTCGGGTAGCCTCAGTTTTTGAAGTTCCTGTTGGGATCACAGATCCAAAGTCGGTAGACGCAGCCCTTAAACGAGCTGCTAAGTGGTGGACGAACATGCGGGACATGTACACCAACAAGGATCTCTTTGCTCATTCTCAACAGCAAAGGGCCAACGCTTGGCTATATCACGACTCCAAACTCCTCAACGATCGCGACCGCATTCGTGTGTTGCGACTTCGAACGAACCTCGCTCCAACTTGTACTCTTTACAACAAACATGCTTCAGATCCCGCTGCACGCGACTGTCGTCGCTGCGGCGAGCGACCGGAAACCGCATTCCACATCTTGCAACAACGCGAAGTTATCAATCTTTCCAGGCAAGAACGACATAACTTCGTCTCCCGCCAGATAGCTCGCTTGGCCAAAGAAAAAGTTCCAGGCGGAACTGTACCGGAGGAGAAGGTGTTCACGACTAAGGAAGGCGTTCGCTTGAAATCCGACTTGGTGCTTCAAGTCGGCGAAGAGGTAGTCATTGTTGATGTGGTGGTAACTTGGGACTCCAATGAAGGGATCCTTAAGCAAAAATGTAAAGATAAGGTCCAAAAGTATTCCTCCTTGAAAGGGCTTTTCCCCGTCGATCAGTGTCCATTCATGATGGAATGGCTTTCGGGGCACGAGCGATGTTGTGTCGAGAGACTATGGATGCTGGTGCGGCGATGGGGCTTTCGCCGCGGGACATGAGTTGGCTCGCTGCTTGTGTTTTGCGTGGAAGCCTGATCATGTTGCAAAGATTTAGTAGACGGGTTCTTGGGAGGGGGGGTCCTGGGGCGTACTTATAGATTACTTTATATTTTGTGTTGTGTTTATTTTATTTCCAGTTTCTCAATCAGTTTTCATGTGTGACAGATGCCACACTGTTTAGATATAAGTAAGAGGCCGGCCACAGGCATTCCATCTTTTCTGAGTCACTCGAATATTTTCTCCTTCGTTCCAGAGTAGTTTCCGGACACTTTTGGACGATTATGGTACACTGGTAAGGCCAAAGACGGCTGGGCTACGGCCCACTGTCCCATGTCGTTCCAAACGTCCAGGTAGCAGACGCCTGTGGCCTCGTCACTCCGGCTTGACCGGGGTAATTCAAGTATTTATGTAGAGTGTGCTTCCTTTTCTTACTTTTTCTTCATTCCTTTGACTTCCTTTTATTCATTTTTCTTTGGGTGCATTGCAAAACGGGTGGCATTGAAGCTGGAAGCTATCTAAGCTTGATGCATTGCTTGCAACAAAAAGAGAATTATTGGCAGTCATTATTTCATGATGGGTGGAGAAAGTGCACCTTACTTGTAGTCGTTCCTCATACTGTGCACTAACACCAGTGTCATAGGTGAGCAGGCTCACTGACGAGTGCACTCACACACCCCCCCCTCACCACTCATGGGCGAGTGGCGAGTGAGCCTTGCCATCGTTTTGGACTGGCCAGTGTGAGAGCAAGCCCCATGCACAGTGAGCCCCACTCACCACTCGCGAGTGTGGGGGCAACTCACAGGGAGCCCCACTCACCACTTGCGAGTACACTTGCCCTACTCGTGCCATTTTGCGGGGCTTACTGCGGTGGGCGCCAGTATTGCGCTTGTACTTGCTGTTGGCTATTCGTCGCAGCAGCCACTCGCCGTGATGGTTGTTAATGCTGGGATTGCTTTTAGCTTTGGAAATAGTGTGTCGCCACTGAGCTCCTGCTATGGGGCACCCTAGAACTAATTCTCTGGTGTTGATTTGGGAATATGATTTGGATGGCCTTCTGATGCCGTAATGCATTAATGCACTAATACTGTTTGGTTTCATGACTCATGGAGGGTCTGCTGCACACAATCGCGTGCGAGGGGAGACGACGAGTGGTGAGTGCGAGTGAGTGAGTGGTGGCGGCGAATGGTCAGTGTGAGTGCAATGGGAGACGAGTGGTGAGCGCGAGCGCGAGTGAGTGCGAGTGGTCACGGCGAGTGGTAAGTGTGGGTGCAAGTGAGTGCGAGTGGTCATGGTGAGTAGTTCGCGTGAGCACGAGTGGGTGCAAGTGGTGAGAGCAATTGGTGAGCGTTAGTGTGAGTGAGTGGCGCCAAGTTTTGTTGAGATATGACCATTGTTAGTGCACAAGTGAGTTTTGCAAAGAACTTGTGCACTAGCATAACTCATGAGCAGATGTCTATGCTTTCTGACCTTAGCCACAGCATCATAGTCTCAGGATAGATTGAATGGGTGCTGGAGAGACTCCATGCATGCAAATTTTGCACTGGAGCATTCCCTGAAAGAGAATTCCCACTGTGTGTATCACTTCACAAAAAGACAGTTCCTCTGGATGTTTGTCCAGGGTTGACTCGGAATGCGAAATGCGTTGAGATATCACGGAATGCGAAATGCGTAGAGATATCAACAGTCTGCATTTTCAAAATTTTCTGTTATCTGCAATCCCACTTTAGGTGTTTTACTTAGACATGTCACGAAATGTGTACAGATTAAAAAGGCTGATAAGCAACCTGGGTATGTAAAGCTGACTTCTAAATATGTCATTATGCAGGGAGCATTATATTTATTTATTTATGTTTACATATTTATTTATATTTAGTTGTTCTTGCACTTATTGGCTTACAATTTTAAAATCAGCAAGCAGCATTTAAACTCTACCAGAGTAATGACAGAAAAAAGATCAGTGCAAGAAACTGTCAATCCATGTGACTGAATCGTGATGTGCAGTGCTGGTGGTCTAAGATGTGCTGAAAGTGTGTGCGCGTGCTACCAGTAACACCAAAAAATGAGAACAGCACTCTACATTCCACTGTATTCTCACACATAAGCGCTGTGCACCAAAATTTGACACCACACGTTCATGGCCATTTCTTATGATGCTTGTTGCCATTACACCTATGTGACATATTACATAAGTGTGACAAGTAGTTTGAAACAGGCAGTTTTACATGGCCAAAATTGCTTCTTGGCAAATTTGCCTTTGGAAAGTCTATCATTAAATATGTATTATTTACTCTTTTTTTCAGATCCTGCGTGCAAAGGACGATGGGGAACTCCAGGCGGCAATAGAAAACCTGCTCACTCTACCGCACCCTGCATATCTGGAGAGGGTTGAAGACTTTCTTAAGTGCCAAGAACAGTGGGTCCTCTTCTATCGCTCACGTCTTCTTACAAGAGGCCAGAACACGAACAACTATTCGGAGGCATCAATAAGAATTTTAAAGGATGTTGTGCTCTGCCGGACCAAGGCATTTAATGCAGTGGCCTTGGCAGAGTTTGTCATGACACAGTGGGAACAACACTTCAGAGACCGCCTAATCAGGCACTCCAACCACAGGGAGCCATCCCATGACCTTCTGTTTGAAGAGCTGCTCCAGGGGTGTTCCGGAATGAGTCCAAACCAAATTGTGCAAATGAGCTTGACAACATACAGCGTGCCCAGCTCAAAGGAGCAGGAAGCCTGTGTGTATGAAGTTCGCTCCGACCTGGGCCTGTGCAGTTGCAGGGCAGGCAAGCTCGGAGCATTCTGTAAACACCAGGCCTTAGTGCAAAAGACCTTTGGTGGCTCCTTCCCAAACAGCGTCAAGCTCACTACTGAAGACTGCCTGCAGCTGGGTCGCTTGGCACTGGGCGACAAATGCCCCCCTGTAGAATTTTTTGAGCCAATGGTGCCAGAACAGTCCAAGATTCACCTTCCAAGTGATGAAGTGGCTATGGAAGGGTTAGAATTCGCTGAGCCATGCAACAGCAGCGAGCCATGCAACAGCAGCGAAGTTGGTGTCTAATGTGTGACTTCATGTCTGTGTACGGCACTGCACTGTATTCAAGAGTGTACCAGCAGTGGCCATTTGATCTGCGGTTTCATTCCCGGCCATTCCACAGTGGCTAGGAACCCAACATATTGTTATTCCGAGACTTGAGGCGTATGCCGACATAAGGGCCTTAAAAAAAAGATTGATTACATAATTTTTTGAGCGTTTTCTTGACAAAAGTGCACGTACAACCCTAATAAAATCTGTAAACACTATGGACTTTGAAATTTGATGTTGAACGATGTGATGTAAAACAAGTAAAATGCCGTGTGCTTCAGTCGTAAAAATACTGTTGTGGGAGTTCATTCTTTTACACACGTTGAGGTTCGGCCCATGCGCAGCACAAGACACAGCCGTAGCTGTCTTTGATGCGTCGCAGTAATACTCTACGCATTGATACTTCTCCTTCAGGAAGAGGAAATGCTGAATAATGGCTACCCTTGGTGTCCTGTTTTTGTTAAATTGCAGATCACAACAAACTGCCCAGAGTTGCAATGGCGCAATAAAATCAGTCATGGGTGTGTTGTGGCTGTGTGAAAATGACAGCCAGCTCAGAAGCTTCTGCTCTCACTCTGAGAGGGAACGGCACGGAAATAGATGGCCAATTTGCAAAGAACTGCTCTGATGATGCATCATGAATGGGTGAATTAAAAGGATGATTTGTCATAGACATGATTTTAGAGGCATACAACAAGTTAGTGTATGTCCTCTGGTAATCAGGGACCACTTGTGACACTCTGCATAGAGGCTTTCAACGGGGCTAGTGCGAAAGGCGCCACAGGCAAGATGAAGCCCCAAATGAAGCACCGGGTCAAGCATTTTTAGCACCGTTTTCGTCGCGGACCCATAAACCACACTGCCATAATCCAAGCGAGATCCTACAGGAGGAGGAGCTGCTTGTGAGCACCATAAGATTGGTGTAACAGGACCTTAAGAATGTTCATTGTTTTTAAGCATTTGTGTTTGAGGTGTTTCAAGTGAGGGATAAATGTGAGTTTACTGTCGAATATTAATCCCACTTCTGTTCCCCTCCGACAGGGATTACTACACCATTAATAGAGATATCAGGGTCCGCATGAATTCCGTGCTTCCGGGAGAACATAACACAAGTACTATTTACAGGGTTCAGTTTAAAACCGTTTGTGTCCGCCCAGCCAGCAAGTTTGTTCACCCCAAGCTGGACTTGGCGTTCACAAATTGACAAGTTACACGACTTAAAAGATATTTGGACGTCATCTACATATACAGAACAGCAAATGGTTGGTGGCAATGCTTTCCGGAGCGAGTTCATCTTAACAATGAATAATGTGCAGCTCAGGACACCGCCTTGAGGAACGCCATTTTCCTGCACATATACATTGGAAAGTGTAGTGCCTTGATCAGGTCATAATCTGACTCGACAGATGGAGCCAGAGGGGAACCAATGCTGGTGGTTTGACAAAGGAGCCCCACTTTGCTCTCCAGCTAAGCACGTATTCATTGATTGAGCTGTCACGGTACTGTCTTGCTGAGCTGGGTTTAAGGCAGTGGCGGTCCCAAGGGGGGGGCGAAGGGGGCGGTCGCCCCCCCCAAAGAGGTCCTCAGTTTCTTATTTTTAGTTTTTTTAAGCATTCCACTTGCGTGAAGTTAAATCCCAGCGGGTTGCACAGCATACGCGCACACGACTCCATGGTTATCACCACTTCAGCAGAATTGGCGCAAGGAGGGGAGCGATTCTTTATTCGCCTCGCCCCCCCCCCCCCTTAAAAAAAAAAAGAATCGCCCCCCCCAAAACCGATCTCTGGGACCGCTACTGGTTTAAGGTACGTTCATTTGGGAAAGTTTCAAAAAGATTGCCGTTAGGCCAGGTTCGGGAAGTACCGCCAAATGTGTGGATCTCACTACAATGTGTCAGTCACCGAGGTTTTTGAAGCGGAGGCAAAGATTCGCTTGGAGAACACTTTGATGCTGGAGGATATGCCATTGTCATTGGAGCCAAAACAACAGGAGGTTGAAGACGAGATGCAAACGATGTCACCAAGCTCACCCAAAGTGACTTGAAGGTATCACAAACTGACATACCTGCATTGGCATACATTGCCGGCTATTGTGCACATGCTGAAATTAAAAGTCAGCCATGTGAGGATTATCAGTCACAGCTCACGATCACTGACCAAAAACTGCAGCAAAGTGAGCGCATACTCACAGACAGCACGAGCTGAAGAGGCTTGAAGTTTCCACAGCCTTTCGTTGTTAGTGTTATTGGCACGAAGACAGTAATACAGCACCTTGTAAGTAAGGAACAGGAGCAGCGGTTTCATGCAGGGGCCAACCAGAGGATCGTCCTCTTGAGCACCATGCAGCTTCTACTAAGTGACACAGAGGTGTTGGATCATGTGTGCCAAAGGCCACCATCTACACGGGTGACGGCCCAAACACATTTCGAAGCAGTTTTCGGAGCAGAAGAACCTCGATTTGGAGAAGTTCACAACATTTATTATGTCAATTTACGAGTCCAAAAAACCAAATTTGACAGCAACTTTGGGGGAAGTACCCTTTTGAATCGGTTTGGGATACATATAACACTGAAATAACCTTTAAAGGAATAGCTTTCAGCAGAGAATCACAAGGTACAAACGGCACTACCTTCTCACAAACTTCTTAAATTGTACAGAGGCTGTTGCATAGACAGCGTAAAATGCCGTGAAAAGTTTTAAAATTGAATAACACTACAATCGCAAGTTCTGCAACCATTTAAATGCCGAAATTATTATTGTTGCAATTCCTTATTGCATTGTACAAACGAGTGTGCGCCACGGCAACAGTTGCTCAAAGCGAAGTGGTGGTCACTGCACGATTTCAATCCCTAAAGCACACGTCCACCACTATCGTAATTTGAGCACATGACCACGTTAGCCACCTTGCTTTTAGTATTAAATTTCCCATCATATGGATCAATTATTAATACTAGCACAACCAGCCTACAATCAGGTGCGCATGCCCAAGCATGTCACGGCGATGCAGCATGCACCGCAACCTAATTCTGAAGTGCCGATAATTTAATTCCCGAGGCTCGCAAGCTCGCTGTATAACATGAGTCCAATGAGTCCATTCCAGTGAGTCCAAAGGTTCACTTCCTGAACCCCAATTGTTGACGCACACACCGCATTTCACACTAACGTACGAGCCAGAGCGAAGTCGTTGGCACCACATTGTTTTCAAAGGTTCAGTGAGCTGGTATGGTGGCGAAACCGGCGCGTGAACAACCGCGCCCCCTCCAGCCAGTTGCGGCGTTTTTCGAATGTTCCTCGCACCTGCCGTGTTGCTTTTGCTACGGCACAATGGCTAGCAGCTCTGGGCAGCGCCGTATTGCAGCTTCAAGAACATTCCCAATATTGACACGTTTTCTTAAAACGATTGAAACATGGTTACCAGCTCTTCACCGCCCACCATGTTTACGGCGTCTGGGAAGAGTTAGCGAGGGCGTCCGGACTGTCCGACGTTCTTGGCAACTGCGTTGCGCAAATGAAAAATATGGACTATGACTGTCACTTGGACGATGTTCGGTACAATAAACACGAATTAGTTAGGTTCTAAACACTCTCTCGTGTGGCTGCACTTTATTAAGATTTCAGCAAACCCAAGGGAGATGGTTGAAGCAAGCAGCACGAGTAAAGCTGGATGCCGCGGCTGGTGTAAGCATGCTGCTGTAGTTGCCATTTTCATCAAGGAGCACGACATGTTTCATTTCGTCTTGCAAATGGAGAAAACCATCTCGACCTACGCTTGACACAAAAAAGTCAATCGAGGAGCTTTTTTCAAGTAAGGCTTTATCAGCATTCCTGCATTTCTATCATACACCCACTACTGTGAACCTCAGCGTCTAAACTTTGGTGCAGGCCGGCCACTACCAGCACCAACCCTTCAGCCGGTGGATCCACCCACGGCTCTCCAGGTTCCCACATGTGAGCTGATCCTTAACCCGTGTGCTGCAACCTGAAGACAGTTGCCCAGTCGCGGAAGAGGGCCAAATTTTTCCCTCTGATGAAAACAGCTCCTATTAAAATTTTGTCACAACTCTAATTTGCAGTCAGCGATGCCTCTGTGTCATGATGGAGGTGAATGCAATCTCCCCACTCAAGAATGAGGCAGCTGCACATGGAGCTGACATTGACAAAAAAAGAAAAATGTTTTTACAACTTCGTAAAAAATATACTGATGAGATCGTTGAAATAGCCCTGATAACGAAGGGACAGGCAGAAGTACAAAGGTGTGTTTAATGCTCTTTTGTAACTAAAATTGTTTGTTTACCACCATGTTAACCAAGAAAATTTGTGTGCAGGTGGCACATGAAACAGCAGGTGCATTTAAGTAGTTCGAACGCTCAGAGAGTAAAAGGCACGCAGAGGAACCTTCGAGACACTAGCCTCCTCCATGGCATCACGCAAGCAGTTTTGGTCCAAAGCCACCTCGTACGGTAAATTTAAAACCAATTTTTTTATTTAAAGTGCACTTTATTCAGTTTCTTAGCAGCACTCTGTTGGCTGCTTCTCATGGTTACGCAATATTTCTTGCTACATGTGCTGCTGCAGGGATGAATACAGAAGATGCTGCAAGACGGTACTTGTACATATGTGTACGTACGCAACTTGTACGTACGCGTACATACGGGTGAGCGCGTACGCGGAGGTGGTACTCGGCATGCCAGTGCCAAAGGTAAATACAAATCAATTTGTCGTTTGAAGTGCTTGGGCAACCAAAAGGGCAGGAGACATGCTTATTTATACGTTCGGTCCGTGCTGTTCAGAATGGTACACCGTTTAGTATCGACTTCATTGGCCTATGCGCGCACGCATTGCAAAAACTCACTACGTGCTGTTCTCACTCTTTTCACAGGTTGGTCCGATCATCAACCCCAACCATTGTGGCAGCCGTTGTGGGAGCCATAAGTACAGCACTATGCAGAAGTGCTCATCCCTACTTCCACTTCATCGCAACGACCCCAAAATCACCGCATGGCAACAAAGGACATACGGGCTGCAAACATCCCAAAAATGGCAACGCTGCCTTAAGGCGGTGCTGCGATCTCGCTCGAAACACCGGACCACGGAGCCCATGTGTATGTACTCCTTCCGAGCCATGCGACTTCCCGTAATCGGGCACATGATCTCAACATCACCCCTGCATTAGCGTCACTGTTTAGTACCACAACAGACAAAATGGCTCAACGAGAATCTAACTGACTGCTTATATAAGCACACTCAGAGAAAAGATCGGCGAAGCGTGCTTGAACTACGCAGCAGTCACTAAATCCAGCAGCCATGCTGCTGTTGCATTAGCAACGATCACCCGTTGAATGTAACCACAAGGCTGAAAACGAAGACAGCGACAGCAAAACTTCCGACATCGAAGCGCGCTCCAAGTACAGCTTCTGCGAAGCACCTTCCGAGGTAAGCAGATACCTGAAACGCTGCCCGTTTCAGGTATGAAGTATGAAGATGATGTTTCTTTGTACAAAGTGCCAGCTCTTCTTCTGCGTGACGAAGGAGAGATGCTGTTTCGAACTGGCCCGCACAATCTAACCTTGGCAAAGGAATTTGCAAGAAGCAATTTAGGGCCACTTTTCTTTGCACCTTTTTTGACAGTCGTATATGCTTAATTAACTGCTCTGAAGCATTTGTAATAATTTCTTCAGTAAAGTTGGTGAACGTTACTGCAAGCCCAGTAGTTCACAACTTACCTGATAAATTTTTAGCACCCAATTAATTGGACATCATGCCAAACTAAAACCGCAGAGATCACAGAAACATGAATTGTCACTTTTCCATCTTTCTAGCCTACACTTCATAGTTTGAAAATTTTACGGAGCTCTGTGAACCCAAATACAACCCGGAAATCAGAAGGATAACGCACTCAAAGCCAGAGGCACACTAGCAGTTGCCCTGTGAGTCATTGTTGTGCATGATAAGTACAGCGCAAACAGAACTTGGACGAGAAAGAACACAGGACAGAGCGCTTCATCCTGTCTTTTGTTTGTGCTGTACCAATCATGAACCTATACCAACACGCCCAACTTGCAGTTCATCTTTGTTCTGTGACTACCTCTGCTATATTACTGTAGGGCTTCTGACGCCTGTTGTCATGCCGGCGGACGGGAGATCAGGAGATAAGACGCGCGGACTGAGAGGCCGCGTGCATTTCCACCCCCGCTCCTCTTAATGGCCGCCGCCGTAATTGGTTTTTCTTGGGGGGAAAGCGGCTTCCCTTTTTGGACGCCTCGGAATGACGCGCCCTTGAGTGCTTCGGAGGTGACCGTGTCACTCTCACAGTGCCTATGCCGGGACGACGTCGTTTGTAAATGCCACCCCTGCTTCTCTTGGTGGCCGCCTGATATTCCCGGGGATAATGGCCAGCGGGAGTCTTAGCACAGACTTAGCTTTTGGTTGAGAGCAGCGAGCCTCCGTGCTTAGTGCACGTAAACCTTTCCGTCTAGGGCATAACCCAGAATCGATCGCTAAGGTATGGCACCTAGGGCGTAACTCGGATGGTCCATCGCTAAGACAGCCGTGCTTAACCTACTGTGTCATCAACTTTTTGTAAACAAATCTTGTAAATAGCCGTAAATACAGTTTTTGTTCGTCATCATCTCTTCCTCCCATCATCGTCTTCTCATCTCTTCTGCTTCACCGCCAACACTGCCGAATTCTTCAAGGGAAGGGTCCCTTCGCCACTGAAAACGAACCTGAAAACCTACCAACAAAGGTTTTAACTATTATTGTCCAAATATACATTCGCAACGATGTAACATCCCTTGGTTGAGGTTTAAAAAGTTCCTCACCTGGCAAGTTCATTTGAACACTTGGTTCAAAATGTAGACTTTCAAGACATTTCCCATCGTCTTTTGTCCAACCAGTCTTTTTTGGTAGAGAAGAAACCTAAACACTGGCAATGGCAATTTCGACAGATTTACACTGGAGCGGGCAATCACGTTAAAAGGTGCAGTACTACTGGATGCTGCACACAGCAGTGGATATGGGGAACCAGACTCAGAACTCTACATAATGGGTAACTTTGCCATTGCAGCCACTCCAATACCAAATTTGAGACCGAGGCCCCCGCAATAATGTTCAAGACATGCCCAGGGTCTGGAAGCCGTGCTGTGCACAGCTGGAGCGTTTTCCTTGCAGCCAGTCCTGCACAGACTAAACATTTGCGTAGGTTGCCTCTGTAACCCGGCATTCAGAAAACATTTCTTTCTTCAGGTTGCTTTTGTAGGGCTACTTTAGCTATAGGATAGACAACTGCAGCACTCAGTGCTCTAGGCGGTTGAGGCAATGCTGTTGGCACGCATGCAGATCTGCATTTAAGAGACAGACCAGATGGGGAAGAGACTGAACATTGGTTCAGTTAACCCGAGAACGTCTATTTTGATATCGTAAGTCTCAAAATAGGCTGGTTTGGCTTAGCTTTGTACTTAAATTGATTATTTTCAGTGATCCTGCACCAGTGGACACCAAACACCGCATGTCATGGCTGCTTGTAGGCGTTGTAAGTAAAGACTAGACTCAGCTGCTTCTTGGTGAAGCATTGCAAGGAGTCCATGCCCCAAATATTCCAGAAGCAGTTCATGTTCTTTCTGTTCAGCACAATGAAACTTGCAATGTGGTTGACAGTAGTTTAGGCCTACCATGAAGCATGGGCATGTCTCGCCCCTCTTCATAGGGACAACCACAAGATGGGAAGACGCATTCATTCGGAAGCCGGGCCAGAAACCAAGTTCTCTTAAAGGGACACTGCAACACTCTTTGAGCAGTGAAGGTAAACCTGTGCAACGCTTACGTTACACTGCCAGGAATACTTGAGCCAAATATTACATGTGTACGCAAAGCGGTAACCGCACAAATTGCTGTAAAAGGCATGGAAACCCAACCGCGCTCTCTTCAATTTTCCTCACTGTGCACCACTGGCATGGCCTAAACGACGTCATCTGGGCCATAGCTGTCCTATAGGCTGGTTCATGTCAGTTAAAATATAAAAATGGCAAAAGAGACTTTTCTTCTCGTGTTTCCCGTGCAATCCGCAGTCACCCAAACTCCTCTACGCCACAACCTGCTCGTACAGTTTCAACGGTTTCCGTGTTTCGAGTGCACGCGAAGTTGGTGTGGCGGCCTTAAGACTTCCACTTCCAACCAGACCACTCAGTGTTTGTTGTTTGAAGAACAGCCAACGGGTCTGTGCGAGCGTACAAGTTGCCCTGGTTCCATCCAGCAAACGGAGTTCTGGCGACGGCGCATACTGTAGGTGAAAAAAAATTGACTGGAGCCGTGAATGTTCCCATGGATGTGCCATGAGTGCGTTTACAATGAGCACGAAAAAAGATGCACGTGAACCGTGTGCTGTCGTTGGCTGCAGAGACAGCGAGAGAGAGAGCAGTAAACATACGGTGCACCAAGACACAGAGCTGCGGAAAATTTGGTTGCGGCTCATCGGGCTTATGCCATCGGATGCTCGCAGATTCATTCATGTCTGTGGGCGCCATTACAGCATTAACCCGAACCTCAGGCGAGCTATGGGTTTTAAAAGGAGGCAGCAACTCCAATTCGATGTGGTGCCGACCCTCCATCTTCCCACGGAGCAGGCAAGCAACTTGAAATTGTCCCCTGTCGGGAAACAGATTTATATAATCGTCGACACTGACAAGGTACGCGTGAAAGCCCTGAACATGCCTTGCCACATGGAAATACCCCAGGCACAATTCAATGCAGATGAAGGGGTGGTTACGCGGTTTATGAACCGTCGCCAGCTCTCTATCCGCTGCCGAACGACGATTTGCCAAAAGCTTACAAGCGAATACAAAATCCATGTGATTAAGTCAATGGTCTCAAGAGGGAGCATGAACACGACCTCTCCCAAATTGGGAATGCAGACCAGACTCCTGTGTGGTTCGATGCAGCAGAAAGCACCACAATGGATTTCAAAGGCGCAAAAAGCGTGTCCGTGTGCACGACCGGCGCGAAACGTCAAAGATGCACCGTGAAGCTGTACATCACAGCAGACAACAGAAAACTTCGACCGTACGTCGTTTTAAGAGAAAGACTCTCCCAAAACAGAGGTTCCCTCAGGGAATCATCGTACGTGCCAAGGAAAAGGGTTGGATGTGTGAGGAACTCGTCATAGACCGGATAAAGACCGTCTGGCCGAACACACCTGGACGCCTGTTACAACGGGGAGCCCTCCTTGTTCTGGAAAGCTTCAGAACAAGGAGGACTTCAGAACGAGGAGTTTACCCCTCAACGGGAAAGTATTTGGTTTGACGCCACATTAGGTATCATCTATCCTATATTTTGTGCTGTCTCTTCCCTAGGAGGAATGGGCTCCCTCACCGTCGACGAGATGTCGATAAAACAGGCTGTGACGTATGAAAAGAGAAGGGACAGTGTGCATGGTTTCGTTGAAATGGGAGGCCTAGAAAAAGGCGTTGGCTTGGAGATTCTTCGTTACAACCAGAGGTGATGCTCTCCCACCGCCGTTCGAGGCGGCCAAGAGATCCAATGACTCCGAAGAGCAACACAAGGCCATCCAGCAGATCCTGGCGGCGGTCGAGAGGCAGCGACCGGATGGGCGGAGCGCTGAAGGGGCCAGTCCCCGGAAGCCGACGCCCGCAAGACGCTAGCCTCGCCGCCAGGACGACGTAAGGCCACGTCGATCCAAGCCTCCGCCTGAATAGCTTGGGGCAGGGAAACTGCAGGCGTTTCAATAAAGTTGTGTTCTCTCTCTCTTCTGTGGCTTGGAGAGCAAGCTGGCCACCCACCTGCTTGCTTTTGTTTTCGTTGGGCTCTCAGCCCACTATAGGGAAGACACTGTAAAGTTACCTTAGCCTCATAGAAGCGGCCCTCTGTGCATTTCTAAATTTGTCCGTACACCTTCAGACTGTCAGTGGAGTAATACCATTTCACCCGATCAACAACAGGAGAGCAGCTGCATCATTTCACGGTGAATGTTATCAAGTCTGCGGAGGCATCTAGATTCCAGGTAGTTAGGCTAGTCACTGACAACCACCGCACAAACTGCAAGACGCCTTCCATCCTAAACTGAACGAAAGATACAGCCATCTATACTGCAAGTAATTTTTCATTCCCTGATATTTCCCAGGATGCATGAAGTTACTGTACCTGTTATAGTATGTTTATAATGTGTGTGAAACTTTCTTTTTTTAAACAGCCCATGGACAGCAGCAGGAAGCTGTTACTGGCTTTTGATCATTGCCACATTCTAAAGAAACTGCGTAACCAGCTCCTGGTCTCAAACCGTGTGCTGGTAAATGGGAAAGAGTGCTACAGCCCCAAGTACCCGAGGATGCTTGTAGACATCTTAAAAAAGCAAGCAGCTTTCCAGCTTGTGTGAAATTTCACCAAGAACATGCATTTACAACGACTTTTGAAAAGATGAGCATCAAGAGGGCTCCTGACGTATTTTCCGTTGAGATGCGTAGAAACCATTTCGCAACCGTTCCAGGATGAGAAAAATTTTCAGTGAACAAGTTAGTATCGATCTAAGTTAAATCGCTATTTTTTTTAAACGTCACAGCTGTGCTCCGGTATTTGAAGCAGTACAGAAGAAGGTTTGATGCACCACACTTTGAGGATAACCTACCAACCATTAGGTTCATGGAGATGGTCTTGAAATTGTTTCGTAATATCCACAGCAGAACGTCTTACATGTTCTGCAGAAACCCGAACCGCATGCCTTTCAGCTTTGCTGATGATGACAGGTAGTTCTGCCTCTTGACAATGGGCTTTCAAGGCAACCATGGTACAGAAACGCTCACTTTGCTGCTTAACGATTTGGTTTGAATGCAAGAATTCCTGCTAAGGAGATACACCCAAACTCTACTCAAATTCAGGTGACAAAAGTAAATGCAGTCGTAGCTCTACATTAGTGAGCTATGCAACAAAATGGTTCCTCCTTTAGACTACATAAACCATACTGATAAAAATTCTTTGTTAATACGTAGTTAACAAGTAACCAAAAAATTACCAAAACGTAACAAAAGAAAAAAAGAGCATGACATTCGAAATAACTGCACATGAATCTCTTGGACTGAAAATTCATGCCACAGTTTCCGGCATGACCTGTGAAAATATGACACAGTGGGACCTGTTTGGAATTCACGCAGGGAAGCATGGTAGGCCACCAACTAGTCATGCTCACCCGTGCGATCCAGCCAGAAGACTGTGACCCGCCTCCTGAAGAACCTGCTGAACCATCTAAGGGCCAGGCCCGTACCTGCCAGGTGAGCTCGTTGAGAAGCACCAGCTTCCCACAAGCTGTGCGGACGTGACAATATAAAGGAACTCATTGAGAAAGACAAAAAAGGTGAACTCAAACTTGCTCCCCAACTTCAACTCATCACCGTGTTGACACGAGCCATTATGACAAAGTAACGCCAAATTTCGTGTTCCGCCTTTTCCATAACAACACAGCAGGTGGTCTGCACCTTTAAAGAGAGAGCAGCGAACCTAACAAGGATGTCCTTATCACTGCACAATTGATTCCGAAGGTGTTTCAGTGATTCCGATCAATTTCGCAGTTTACAAAGCTTGCATTCAGTCATGCTGTGGAAGCACCCTACAATGATGCCGTAAAGCTTCTTCACAACATTGTCGGTTTATTTTCTAAACTTTCCATTGCACCTCCACAGAATGCACCCTGGAAACCAGTATAAACTGGTTTACTGTAGCCACCACAACAGCCCTGAATGGGCAATTCGAGAAGTACAAATTTTACTTCTTTTTAACTCTTTCGTTACCGCGTCCATAGAACGTGGGTAACCGGTGACCCGAACGCACCATGGGCAATTTTTAAAATACGAGCGCTCCTATGGATTTGCAGCGGCATGTCGCATTCTCCAGGCACTGATCTCCGATTTCCTGAGTATTTTGTATTTTTCACGCGCGGGGGCGATTTTTAGCGGCGGTTCAAAGTGTGCAGTTCGCTGCGTTTGTTTACGAACATGGCCGACGATCCGGTTGCGGGACCCTCGCGCGTACGACGCCTTTCTGGCAATTCTGTTGCGTCTGAAAGCGACGATTTGGCTGTTTCGAGCAGCAGTGACTCTGAAGATGATCCCGGATCATCGGATTTTAGTTCAGACAACGAAAACACGCAAGACCAGCCCGGACCGTCATCAGCTGTTCGTCGGTAAGTTTCGTTTTATGGCACATGACAGGTGACCAATTTATTTTGTGCCGTTTGAAATGTCTTGGGGATGTTGGCAGTATTTTCTCTTATTTACAGTGTCTCTACTGTATATGGTGGCGACCTGCTGCCACCAGCCCAGCAGAGTGTGACATTCAGCCCCAGAAGAGAACCTGGCCTTGACCTCGGCATGGTGCTGCGCAGTGAAGCGAAGCGGCTCACAAGGGCGATCGACGTTTTCATCATGTTCTTCACAGCTGAGGCGATAAACAGGATGTGCGCCAACACAGATAAGTATGCGTGGACTCAAATTCTGCATAAGCAGTCGTATGCTGAGCCTGATGGTTCGTGGAAAGAGGTCACTGTCATGTGGTCAAAAGAACCCATACCCGAAGGGGGATTGGCCCCAGAAGATGTTGTCAGACAAGATGAAGAGACAGAAGCAACATACGGGATGGTTAGAAGGATTTTGAAGTGACCAATGGAGAAGAAACACAGGGTAATCGAAGAGGAGGAGGTAGCTGGTTCAGCAAATGGGAGCCGCACACGATAGAATGCGAGGTGAAGAGGAAGAGAACAAAGTTGGAGTAGACCGAGTGGAACGGGTTCTTTGGAGGAACGGTGGGAAGTTCGGGCCGTGCCTGCACACCGCACCAGCGGCATCGCACCGTTTGGCAGCGGGCTGCCCGGAACCACCGATTACCAGCAGCTGCGCTCTGCTGGCCTCCTGCTGACCGGCGGCATCGCACCGCCGGCGACCCGTCGAGCCGTGCCCCACGACGCACCAGCGGCATCGCACCGTCTGGCAGCGGGCAGCTACGGACCACCTACGACTAACAGCTTCGCCCTGCTGGCCTCCTGCTGAGCCGCGCTGCTCAGCGAAGCCGAGTCATCGCACAGCGGGCAGCTCCGGACCACGATGCACCAGCACGGGCCATCGCGACGTTCGGCGACGTTGGGTGACGCGTAACCCAACCGACCCACTGGGACACGTCATCGGCATCGCACCGTGGTACCGGCGGTAGGATTTGTTTGAATCTGACAGAGACAGTTAATGTATTATAGTGACTTTAGGAGTAGAGTGTTGGTAGTGTGAGGTCGTGCTTGTTTTTGTTGTTTAGGGTGATATATGTGTGTTCGGTCGCTATGATTTCGTTCGTTTGAGTGGTTTTGTTATGTAAATATATTGTGTTGCCATCAAATGAATCAACTTGAGCCTCATTTCTCGGCCGCGTGAGACGCGTGACAGTCACAGCTGCAGAAATGAAGAAGTTCATTGGCCTTATCTATGTGGGCATCGTTGAACTGCCACGACTGCACCTCCACTGGAGGGGAGGCCTCTTGTTCTCAGGTTTTGCTCCTCCCCAAACGATGTCAAGAACACGTTTTTTTTTGTTTTTTTGCTCTTTTGGGAATGCTCCCTGTTTCGGACCCGGATGAGGAAAGAGGACATAAGCTGGTGACAAAGTTTCTTGGCTGCTTCAGCATATGAATGAACGGTCAGCAAATTTTTCCAGCCGCAAAGAAGCCTTTCAGTAGACGAAAGAATGGTAAAATCGAAAGTACGGTCAGGTATACGGCAGTACATCAAGGACAAAGTTGTGAAGTGGGGGTGCAAGCTACGGGTGCTTGCTGACCCCCAGACTGGTTACACCATACAATTTTTCGTCTACACAGGGAAGCGCGAAAAACCAAGTCCCAACGGCTTAGCTTTCGATGTAGTCACCAAGCTATGTGAGCCATATCTGGACCAGGGTTACCATATTTACATAGACAATTTTTATACATCCACAACTCTGTTCCTCCATTTGCTGGCAAGGCACACGTTGGCTTGTGGAACGACAAGGAGGAGGAGCAAACGCGAGAAATTGTAGAAGTCAGCCACATCATAAAAGCTGGTTCCGACTGCATCAGTCATCCCTCTATCGCCCTGCTTATTCAAGTCGCATATTTAGATGCGCATTGAGCGCTATTTCGGTGCCTCTTCTGGGCATGCGTGTTGGGGGTGGGAGGGGGGTCTTAATCCATGTATGATGCGGTTATCTTTGCTGATTTTTCGCCATTCGTGCGCCTCAAAGTTCGTTTTGTGGTAGTGTTGTTACCGTTTTTTGTATTTTCGGCTGAGTGCGCCGACAACTGTGACGCATTGGGGGCGTGGCGTTTGGGCATTTAAAGCTTTGAATTGTGCAATAATGAACTAGTTGCGAGTTTGCGCTTGTGCCGTCTTCATGTGTTCTTGTCCCCGTTAATTTGCGCGCAGTTTGTTTTTTCGAGATGCTCAGGATAGCCTGCCAGGGCAGAGCCTTACCATAGAGCTTGATGCCAGACTTTTGGCTTCACATGAAGAGCATCAGACAGAGCAACACAGAGAAGACCCCGCCAACGAGTGGGCGAAGCGATACGTCACTTCCAAGATGGAGGTGTGCCTACTAAAGGCAAAACTACAAGTGCAGCACCTGAAAGCAGCACTGCTTTCCAAACAGCCTAATGAGAATGCTGAATGACTGTTTGAATGCTGCCTGCCTCGATTATATAGTTTTCCATAACACATAAACTGCAATACAAAACAAGTGTGGGAAAACCAGCGTGAGATCGAAGTGTTCACTCCTTTACCATTGTTACAATGCTAGCTGAAGAGCAGTGTACCACGTGGAACCAAGAATTTTGTGTTCTGTGCAGGCCTGGCACAGCTGACTGTGGTAAATGAAAAAGAAATTTTCCTTGGGCAAACAGCTCAAGCAATGCGGCTTGTTCTCTGTGTTATTCGCTTCTTTGCACTCGCTTCTTTGCACTTCTGTTGGCAGTATTCCCCGCCTTCCACCCGGCCATCCCCCCTTACATAAACTAGCGATGAGGACGACAAACGCACTCAAGAGAAGGTCTTTGTTTTTTACCACCCAACCATCCACTCACATACCGAATTTTGTCCACTTCGAGCCATTTAAGAAGGGGGGGGGGCAGAGATGATGCCCTCAAAGGTGGGCAGGCTTAAAGCATTTTTCTTGGTGAATGAAGTCGCCCCAGGCAAGCAAACACCCGTATTCTTCAGCTGCTGCACGCAGAAAACATCCATTGCTCGGCAATTTGATCAAGTGCGCTAAGCCCATTTACAAACACTAAATGAGATTTTTCTGGCTCTTGGAAATTGCTAGTGCCCAAAGCCACCTGCCATCGTGCAGTGTGTCTGCTTCAACTAGCACGTGCGGACGGAAGCAGAATCTGCAGCAATTCCAATGTACTGCTAAAAAGACTCCAAGTGCTGCAACTTAGCTGCAGAACTTGAAATCATGCTCCGTGACCGTATTGTGTGCAATATAAACAATTCAGACACCCAAGCAAGACTGCTCGACGAAGCAGATCTTACCTTCGATTCCACTGTTAAGACCGCACTAGCAATAGATGCAGCGAAGAAGGTGCCCTGTCTACGTATAACTCATTCTTTTGCTCCGCACCTTTTTTGCGTCTTGCAAATATGGACTTAACCCAACTCGCCCAACTAGCTGTTTTAATGAAAGAAGGAAGCACTGGAGATACCCCAAGCGAACACTGGCAGCGTTTTCTTGACTCACCATGCATAAGGGGCACCCCTGCCTGCCACTGCGGGGATGGAAACATTGCATCCAAGTGCAAGAATGCAAAGAAGACTGTCTGCAGCTACTGTCGCAAATGAGGGCACTCGGCTAAAGCACGCAATACAAGACGGAAGGGCAGAAAACTCTGAAGCAACAGCCCTCCCCTGCCACATTTGTTCGCCCAAGATTCATACCAGATTCAAACTAGATTCATTATTTAAAATATAATTTCCAAATGGCCCCAAAATTTACGAGATTTTGTCTTCTGCTTGAATATAAAGCTGGCAAATTTGTGGATGCTATTGGTTCAAGTGGCACCGTTACTCCCAAGCTTGACATGCGTGAAGTCACTCTTTGGATGTACCTGCGGTATTGTGCGAAGATATCGCTTTATCTTGAACAGGCCAAGCAGTTGCCACTGAATGTTGTATGCGCACTGAGAAAGGGAGGGTGAATAAGTATGAGCTCGAACTCTGTTATGAGAAGAGCAGCAGATTAGACCAATGTAAGGTAGAGACCGAGTCTAAACAAACTGGAGAGCCATGGACCCCAAATAAGCATTTATGCGTCGGCAAAGGTGACGCAACTCATGGACAGCTTTGACTTGAGTGTGCTGCAAAGAGTTTCCCACAGTTTTTTTCGAGTGAAATGAATTCCCAAGTGTGCCGAAGCTGACTTAATATTTTCAGAATGACGAAAACTTGTCGATTGGGTCTACAGTGACTACGCGCAGAACGCTCAAGAAGCTTAGATTCAAGTTCAAAAAGTGGTCAAGCACTCCGCACCGAGGCGACCCACATTGGGAAGTGCCACCATAACTACCTGCATGAAATACAAGGGCTAAGGAGCCAGAGTAGGAGCATTTTCTACACGAACCCGACGTGGGTGAACACTAGACACACGACCAGCCCAGCATGGGTCGACGAAACCGCGCAAAGGTACGACCAAGCAAAGAGACTCTCCGCGGTCCTGGAAAACAGCACTGGAGGCGCACTTATCGTGACCCATTGGGACAATGAGGACTGCTTCGTTGAAGGAGCTGGCAAAGTATTTTACACAAAGAAGGGCACAGGCGACTACCACGACAAAATGAACGGGGCCCATTTCGAGAAATGGCGGACGGAAAAATTGCTGCCCCGACTGCTGGCAAACAAATCCCATCGTCATGGGCGATGCCCCTTATTATTGTGTGAAGGAAGCTAAGGTGCTGTAAGGTTTCCAAGCACCACCAATGCTGTAAGTTCCAAACGCATGTGCAGTGGTGGTTACCCCGAACGGGAAATGAATGCATGATTAACTTTATGGCAGCCAGCCTGCCATGAGCAAGCGGCCTCTGGGTCATGCCACCTGCATGAAGACAAACTGGCGCGGGCCTCCACCGGGTTGTTGCGTTTCTCTGAACGACGCGTTACACCGCACAGTGCGAGTGTGAAAAAACGTTAGTCGGAGGCTCGGGGCCCATTCCGTGGACGTGCCGGCACTTGCTTCTGGGGCCACCTGCGTGCATTTACCCGGAGAGACAGTTGTAAGATAAGTAGGCCGTCACACTACTGAAAACGAGGTAGCCTCAAGCTGCCAACTGTGCTTGGACAGCAGACGATATATGGCGGTGGCTCTGTCATTGTTGGCCCATACTGCAATGCGCACAGTAAGGAGCCGCAAAGATGTTGCTTTGGCTGCCCGGGGTCAATACGGGGAAGGTGAAGCCTGCGGTGTCCGCCGCATCCAGTATTCTCTGCACGTGGATTTTGGCGTGGTGTCCAATCATCGGGGGACAATCGCTTGTCAATTGCAGGTAGTCTAGAAGGCACGTCACGTTCGTCAAGATGAACGGTTATGGGTCACCGCTGGTTTATGGTGGCGACCCGGCCTTGGACGAGGCGTTACACGCGCATCGTGCGGGCGTGGGGACAGGCAGCGCCGACCGTGTGTGCAAAAGCTTCCCCCCGGGCACTCGCACGTATTTTCGCGGGGTTCTGGGTGTTCCGTTGTACTTGACTTATTTGCTTGCGGTCTTTTCCTTATTTGTGGTGGCAGGAGAGTGACCAGCATTTCTGCGTTACAGGGGGGGGGGGCATTGCCCGCCGCAGTTTATGCCCGGATTCTGTAACGCAACCAATGAGATCGCCACGAGATGCTGATTGGCCAGTGCGGCGGGGGGTGGGGACTAAGGGACCCATCAAACCTACGAGACAGGTCTCAGGGTTCGATCATCAGGGTTGAATGTGCTATGTGTACGGTCGGCGTATTGCCAAGATAGCCAGGTTTGGCTAGGGAGGGTCTTACCACCTGGGCCGTCATAGGCGAGGGTCCGTCAGTGACGGGGGTGCCGCGAGCCGAAAGTAATAGCTGGCTAAAACTCACTTATTTCTTACTTTGTTAGCCCCAAATTCAGTAAATATTCTGTATATGAATACTGTTTAAATATACAGTTTTCGAAAACCCTTCAAAAAGATCGTCATCATGTCATCAGCGCTGCAACATGAGGCACCAATGCAGATCATCAAGAAGGCTTCTCTACACGCAACATCGGCACATCAAAAAATCAAAAGAAGCAACGAACCTTCCTTTACTGGTGTAATGCACGAGTAGACTGAAAATCGAAACAGGACTGGCTCACATAAAAGGGCACTCGGGTGGGAACAAGGCACGGTTAAGCCAGCACCCATGAAGATTGTAGAAAGTGTGCTCACGAGGTGAGGCACTTACCCCATCGACTGCATTACTAAAGCAGCTCGGCATAAAGTTTTGCGCACAACTCCCTATCATTGCCAGCTCTACCCGACTGAGCTTGTTTGCAGTGACATCAAAGGATTTGCCATGCAGAAAAACAGAAAACCCACGGTGCAGCTTTAGGAGGACCTTGCCTAGAAGGGCACCAACCAGGTAGGTGACTGCTGCTAAGTGGAAGGATGGTCAGCTGTGCTTTTTTTGTTATCAAACAGTGCCATGGTGCTGTCCATTCTTGCAAGCTCTCGGTGGCAGCGCTTCGTGGAGCGCGGTGGCGCCATGCTCCCGTGTTTGCTTTCATATTGTACCTCCTAGCGCAGCGCTTTTATTTAGATGCTGCCAAAGCGCAGGTGAACTTTGTTTTAGCTACATGGACTGTAAACACGATCATGCAAATGGGAGCACATGTTGTTCTTTTGAGAAGTGGCTTCTCAGACATTCATGAAACGTCTGTGCAGGTGTGCGTGGATAATTTCGACGCTTCATGCATAGAGAGGATGACATCTTACACAGATACAAGGACAGGGAGAGTTGTCGAAGTCACACTCCCAGTACCACGATTGCGTCCTCTACCGGTGACAACGGTAATTCCCGGCAGTCCGTCCTACCTATGATTACGAGACCAGAGCACGAGAGAAACCCGACACCAAGGGGAGCTGACAAGAAGCCTCCCAACTCGCCTGCGCCGTGGAAGAGTCGCTGGCGTCATATGAAGCGGAGCAAGAAAGAGACCGGTTTTCGTCCCTTGTATAACTAAAGGCACGCCTGCAAGGGGTATCAGTGTCGCCGAAGTCGACTGTGATTCATAAAGAGGAGTGCTTGATGTTTTTGAACATTATCGACTATCGCGAACCTTGGTTGAATACGTCATTGACAGTGTTTGCAAACCTTAAAGTCTTTGCCTGCCATCAAGGCTCAAGAACCTTGGTAGCGCTGTTGTACCAGACTCAGTTTAAAAAGGAAGTTCCTTGTTGGAAATTTTGAACAACCTGTGCATGCTGTCTGAGAAGCGCTGCACTTGTCGCCACCTGGCGCAAGCAATACATTCCCTTCTGGACAAATTGGAAGGCAGCATTGATGAAGACAAGAAAGAGACGCTAAACTTTACGAAGGAGCAGCTACTACTTCTTTCTACAGAGCGTATTTAGTATAGCGCACAGGTAACGGTGTTTGCATGCATCTGTGCTACCGCAGAGTCCAAGCCCCCACCCCACACTATCTTGCTCCTACCACCACCTGCGCCCACCCCTGCACCACAACTAAACCTGTAGCTACGTAGGAACGGCACATGCTCCCGCCATGGCCCCAGCCATGGCGGCACCCGCTCATAATCTGCCGTGTAGCCCCCGCGGGGTATCGACCGCAGAAGTCGGTAGGGCGCTCCTCCAGCGTTTTACACTTGCCAAACTCCATGGGGTACAGGACTTCCTGGGAGGGCGGACAGAAATACTGTTTAAGATGAAGGCGGAAGTCGAGGAAATGCTTTCTGACCCCAGCATCACAGTGGGGGAGCACAACATCCGCTTCTCCTACCGTGGACCACGAGAAAAGGTGGTGCGGGTGTCATCCCAACCGATGGATGCGTCCGAGGTGCCTAAGGAAATGCTGAGGGCTGTGCCAGGTCTGGCGACAGGCGTTCGTTACATCCGGCTGGACATGGCACAGCCAGTGGCAAAATTTCTGGGCATCGGACGCTACGTTGTCCAGTGCGAGTACGACGGGATGCTCCGGGTGCACCATTAGTGCAATGGCAGCGGAATGCAAGGCCGTGCAGTGCTCACGCTGCGGCTTGTTTGATGCCCCCGAGGTCAAGGCGTGCGACCGGTCCTGCCCACGCTGTGGCAGCGACCACCCAATCGCCAAGTGCCCGCGCCTGCCCTTTGCACAGGCGCTGACCAGCTACCGTGTGGTCTGCAGGAGGTGACAAGTTGTAACTGCCATCAGTCAGCGCCGGTTTCCAGAGGAGAACAATACGCAAGTGAGGTTGTACGTGCACAAAGCAAAGAATAAAGACGTTCCCTCATTGATAGATTTGACAGCCGAGACTGCGACAACAGTCATTCTGCCCATCAGCACGAATGATTTAGCCGTAACCTCTGTTCAGCGGCCTTCAAGGCCTATGAGAATCTACTGGGCACCATCAGATGAGACCATCCCAACATAAAGACAGTGTATGCTACTCTTGCCCTACCATGAGCACCAAACCGACGATGAAGAAACTTCAACGGGCAATACATTGAAAGATTCAACCGTGAAGCCTTCTGGTTCAAAAACTCTGTCAATCGACCAGAGGTGTCTTCTACCTCAACCATGGACTAAAGCGTTTTTTTTTAGTGACGTGTTCTTGCTGCAGACCGCTCGCACCCAAGCTCTGAAGGCATTGCTATAATGGCAAGCCAAATTCATGACATCATTCGTCGAAACTACATGCATGAACCAGAACTGCGGCTGGCCCATTTTACAGAAGCCGCCACCAGCACTGACATCGCCTGTCCAGTGACCAACTTCCCCTCGAAACATGGATACAGGCAGAGCATCCTGCTACAACCTGCACCAAAGGCGCACTGACACCAACCAAGGCAGCCACCCAAATTGATGGGAAAATGTCCCCCCAGGTAACCAAACTGTTTCCACTGTCGCGAGTTTTTCAGGCTGCAGAAAATAACTGAAAAAAAAGAGTTAGATATGAATGCCATGTAGCTACCTTGAACATAAAGCGAAGAAGAGGATCCTTTTCGTCGGCTCCGTACTTTCACAGCATTTTGGTGAGCTCGTTCCTTTTATACCTCATTCTCACGCTTCGCCAGGGTTCTTAACGTGTCCGGCCGATCGAGGTGGCGAGGCGCCTGGAGACGCTGAACCCGGGGGTCCGACACTGCCTATACGCCGACGACGTCACCATCTGGGTCACGGGCGGCAGCAACGGGGAGATCGAGTCGAATCTCCAAGCCGCGGTGGACGCCGTGGAGTCCGCGCTCTCGAGCACGGGCCTGCGGTGCTCGCCGCAAAAATCGCAGCTTCTCATCCTGCCGCCCCCGGGGAGGCACCGGAAGGCGGCAAGCCAGGAGGCCGCAAGGAGCATCGTGGTGCGGACGAGCGACGGTGCACCGATCCCGCACGTGCCCGGGCTGAGGATCCTGGGGATGTTCGTGGACGGGGTCCAGACGAACACCACGGCTCTGAAGAACATCGTGACAAAGATCGGGATCGCCACCCGCCTCGTGAAGCGGGTGTCGACAAGACACCGAGGCATGAACGAGAGGGGGCTCCTGCGTTTGCTGCAGGCCTTCGTCGTTAGCCAAGCAACATACGCGGGAGCCTTCCACCGCTGGACCAAGGCGGAAGAAGGCAAGATCGACGCCGCCATCAGAAAGGCCTACAAGAGTGCCCTGGGCCTACTACCCAGTACGAGAACGTCGGCCTTGCTGTCTCTGGGAGTACATAACACGCTCTCGGAGATCAGCGAGGCCCAACGAATATCGCAGCTGACCCGGCTGAACGGCACGACAACGGGCAGGAGAGTCCTCGACCGCGCGGGGCTCAAGCCACCGGGAGATCGAGCAAGCAGCGACGGGGTGCTAGAAGAGCAAGTCCCCCTGAGCGACGAGGCGGCGAGGGGCATCATTGTGTTCCCGCTGCCCAAGAACATGGACCCGGAGAGGGACCTGGACCGACGCAGGGCGAGGGCGGCAGCTCTGGCCAGGCAATACCAACACGACGGGGCCGCTGCGTACGTGGACGTAGCCAAGTACCCTGGAAGGAGAGACGCCTACGCGGTTGCAGTCGTCCAGGCATCTACGGGGGATCTACTCAACGCAGGCACCGTGCGGGCCAGTACGCCCGGCCAGGCAGAGGAGGCGGCGATAGGCCTGGCGATGGGGGTACCGGGCACCCGCACGGTGCTAAGTGACTCAAAGACGGCGGTAAAGAATTTCGCCAGGAGCACGGTCTGGCGGGATGCCGAGCGGCTTGTGGGGCTCGCCAGGGCCTCGCGGGCTGCAGGGAGCACCCCCGCTAGCCCGACTACCGTTATCAAGTGGTTCCCCGCACACATGGGGGAGCTGCCGAGCGTCGACAACCGCAACGAGGAAGCGGACGCGGCGGCCCGTGAACTCGTCAGATGCCGGGACGCCAGCACCAGCCTCTCCGCGGATGCAGGCGAAACCAACGCCGAGGAAGACCTCGAGCCCCTGACGGACTACGGAGAGATCCTAAAGCGATTCAGGGGCGAGAGGAGGGAGTACCCGGCCCCGCACCACGAACTATCCCGTGCGGAGTCGGTGATGCTTCGTCAGATGCAAGTGGAATGCGTGCTAACCCCGGCATTGGCGCGCCACATCTGCCCCGAGGTGTTCGCAGACCCAGTGTGTAGCGTCTGTGACAGGGAACTAGCGACACTCGGCCACATCATGAAGTGCGGCGGTGAAGTGCGCGATGGGGACGGGCAGTCCCTGGATGCCACGTACCCCGAGCAAGTGGAACGCTGGTTGCGCTCCATAGACTCATCATCACAGAGATGGGCGATCCAGCGGCTCGAGGAGGCCCTGGCTAGGCAGAAGAGAAAGGGGACCAAGGACCCGGTTACCGGGTGCCGTGGGACCCCAGTACCGGACGCCCTGCCAGGAGCACACCCCGAGATCTAGGCCCAGTGCCCTAGGACTTTTAATAGACTAGGGCATTAGAAGGGAAGCCCCGAGCCCTGCGCGGCCGGTTGGCAACCCCACGCAGGATCTGTAAATAAAGTCTGTTCTCTCTCTCTCCGCTCCAACTGGGGCCGCCACGGGAAATGTGGGTTTTTTAGCCCCCGCGGCCTGCGTTCGGAATTAGGCTTAACTGCTGCCCCGAGTGAGGTATGTTGAGCTAACCTTGCTGCGCAGCTTGAGCTCCTTGTTTTGCTTTCGCATGGAGGCGGGTCAGCTGCCTCCGCATTCGGCATCGCCCACATGCAGCTCGATATTAACAGATGAGGCAGCTTCAGTTATTGCGGCGGTGGATGCGGTTGAAACAGCGGCGCAGGCAAATCCCCCGCGCTCTGGCTTGGAGGGCGCTTCGGTGCCTTCGGTCAATCCCTCTGGTGGCGGTGTGGGGGCCAATCCCCCCATTAGTGGGGATTTGCCGAGTGAGGACTGCTCGGCGCTCGGTTTATCCCTCCTGAATCTCCTCAGTGACACCAGAAATAAAGTTCCCTGCTCCGTGCGAGAGAAGGTAATGGAAATCTATTTCAAGCTGCAGCGCCTGATAATGTCTCTTACCGCAGGGAAGTCGTATGCCGAGGGGCAAGTCCTTGAACTTCGGCGGGAGCTGGAGGGCTCCCGGGATTGTCCTCCCCGGCCTGCGGATGGGGGTGCCGTGGCGGCTCCTATGCTCTACGCGGATATACTTGCGCATCGCGCCGTGGCGCCGGGGGCTCCGCCGGCTTCCTCCCCCCCTGTCCCGGGCGTCGTCCGTCGCCGGGGATGGCCGGCAGGAGCACACTCTCCAGCTTCGCCTCACGGCCCTTTCGTCGTCACCAGCAAAGGACATCGCCACGCTACTAAAGTCTACATTCATCTCAGGTGAAATCGGAGTCGGCCCGGTTTCATTCCGGCCCACACGTTCAAGTCTGACGATCGCATCTAAGACCAAACATTACCTCGATAACTTAGAACGTGCCATAACCACTACCCCAGTAACCAGATCGGCTTTAGAAATCAGAAAGCCCATTAGATGCCTCCCTCAATTAAAAATTTCCGGAGTAGACTCGTCCATTGTGCCGGCTATGCTCTTGAGCCAAATCAACTCCCAAAATGATCTGGCTATTTCTACAGAGGACTTTCATCATCGCAAGGTATTTACCGAATGGTATGGCACGAGGACGCACATCGTCAAGGTTTCGCCACAGGTTTTCAATTCCCTGAGGCAAAAATGCAGACTCCATATTGGATGGACCTCTTGTTCCCTTACGGAAAACCTCTATGTCCCGACATGCTTTAAGTGCTCCTCCCTCGGACACGCCACGGCTCGGTGTGAGGCTAGCAGCGTAGTTTGCAACAACTGTGCGGCTGACCATGAAACCTCACAGTGCACACTGGCCGAACATGCGAGTTACGTGTGTAACAAATGCCGCAAATGGAGGAGGCCACACAACCACTTCTTCGGAGCGAGTACCTGTGCATCTGTTTCGGCGCGGGTGGCCATGCTACGTGCTCGTACAGATTACGGAGAGGGGCCGGGGATTGACCCGGCAGCCGCCTGAGATCTCCTGCAGAGCCAATATTGTTGCTTATGTCGCTGGAGGGTTTAAAATTTGTACAGGCAAATCTAGATCATACCAGATCGGCTACCTCACATTTAATCGACTTTATTCAAAATCAGGCTACACACTTCGCCGTGGTCGGGGACCCTTACGTTCAGTCAGGTCGTCTACCACGCTTACCCCATAACATTACACAATTTGCTCACCCAACCGACCCAAAACTTCTCCTTCTGACTCACTCTTTTCCCTATGACCCTTTCCCAATACTGACTTCCCAGTATGTGGTCGCTACGAAATTTACCGCCCAGTCTTTTTCCTTCCTATTAATAGCAGTCTATGCCGCCCCATCCGTAGCTATCTCAGAAATTCTGTCCCTGTGTAACCAATTACTGCTTTGAAACGTATGTCCGCACGTAATCATAGCGGGGGATTTCAATGCTAAGAGCCCACGCTGGGGCGGCAGCGCTATGGATTCTAGCGGTTACGAAGTCGCCCAATTTTTAATGTGCAACGATTTGGACGTAATCAACGACCCCTCTTCACCGCCCACCTTTGCGATGGATTACTCCGAGGCGTGGATTGACCTAACCACATTTTCATCTGCCTGGAGAAACGCGCTGGTTAACTGGAGAGTGTGTGACACGCCGACTTTATCCAACCATAAGTATATCGCCTTTTCAGTTCGCTCGCACTGGCTGCCAACCTGTAAGTGCTTGACACGGGCGGGTATGAACCGAGTTGTCTGCTCAATCGCTAGAGCAATGGTTCGGCCGGGTCGTCCGATGCGAGCTGAACGATCCGCAGTCGCTTGATCTAGTTGTGGACCACTTCTATGATATCTTCAATTCATTAAAGGCGGCGAATGTTCAGACTGTCAAGGTGTACCCGCAGGCCAAACAGTGGTGGTCTGCAGAAATAGCTCGAGAGCGGTCCTGGGTGAGGTCCTTGCGCCACAGGTTTCAGCGAGCCCGAGAACCTCTTGAACGATTACTTCGTAAAGATATGTATTATTCGGCCGTCTTATCTCGCGGCAGTTAATGACAGGCCGTTCACGCCTGCTGAGGTCGGAGCGGCGGTTCAGGGCCTCAAAATGCGTTCTGCCCCTGGCCTGGATGACTTGTCGCCCGAGATGGCGCAGTCGTTCTACGCGGCTCACCCGCAGTTCTTTTTATTCCTGTTCAATACCGCGCTCAAATTAGGACACTTCCCCAAGGCTTGGAAATTCGCTAAGGTCATCTTTATCCCTAAATTAGGCCGACCCCCCAAGAATCCAAATTCTTATCGGCCGATATGTATGCTTTCCGTGTTCGGGAAATTGCTTGAGAAACTCCTCTTCTCTCGACTTTATTTCTTTCTTGCCAAAAGAAAACTGCTGCATCCCGCGCAATTTGGTTTTACCCACAATAAAAGCACTACATTGGCACTGCATCATCTAAAAGAAGTCTTACTTTCACGGCGTCAAAATTTCCTTCTCCTTCAGTCTGTACTAATATCCCTCGATTTCCAGGGAGCATTCGACTCTGTCTGGCATCCGATGGTACTAAATTTTCTCCGACAAAATTCCTGTCCTGGCAACTTGTATCGGTTGCTCCGTTCTTTTCTTAGTCACCGGGTTGTGGTGTTTAAAGGCCAACTGCACTCAAAATTTCGACCTCTTGAAAACCCTATTTTCCTATAGTCTGCTTAAAAAGAAACCAACATGCCAAACACAACAGCTGAAATATGCGCGTGGACGCCGCACACGGCCAGCAAAAATCGGCGATTTTGAAACCGAAACCGAGGAGAGCGCGGCCATTGCAGTGACGTTGCAGTCGTCCAGCGAGCGGCCGGACGGTCAACAGCTCAGGCGAATGTCTGCGCGCAAGCTCCACGAGCGCACGGAGCAGGGAATGGTTGAAGCGGCGCAGCACAGCTTGACCGGTTCTCCAGCTTCGTGGCTGGCCAGAGGAAGAATCCCCTGTCGGCTGGAACGTCACAGGCGCGTCGTAGCTGTTTACCCGATCCGCCGGCAGGTGCAGCGTGCTCTGCGGCGGAGCTTTTTTAAACGCTTCTAACTGATTAACCAGTCGTTTAACGGGGCTACCACTCGTTTCCCAGCTGATTTGGGGGTACTTAGTACGCATTAAAAATAAATTTGGTCGAGGTGAAATTTGAGTGCAGTTGGCCTTTAAGTCGAGAAAAGGGGAGGTCTCTGCCCCGCAGTCGATTTGGAAGCCCGCAGGGGTCTCGTCTGAGCCCTCTGCTTTGGAACATTGTACTCCACGGGCTTCTGGATACACGGCTGCCAACGGGGGTGCATATCCAAGCGTACGCCGATGATACCATCTTGGTAGTTTCGGGTAATCAGCGGCGCGAATTAGAAAGTCGATCAGAGCTAGCTTTGGCTGTGGTATGTGCCTACCTTTGCTGCCGGAGGAAATTTAAAACTGTGGGGTGCCACACCGAGTGAAACGCGCCCTGAAAATCCAATGAAATTATTACGGAATGAAGGGAATTTTGACGGCGAGCTTGTAAAATCTCGCGGAACTGAAATAGAGCCAATGTGGTGTTTTTGTTGTGCGTAAAACCAAATTGTGCCGGGTGGTGGAGTTTTTGTTTCACCATAAAGAAATAGATGCGGGAGAAGAGTAATTTTTCGAGCAATTTGCCGAAAACCGACAGCATACAAATCGGGCGGTAAGATGCCGGAGCTTCGGGGGGGCGGCCAGGCTTAAGTAAAAATACCACCTTCGAGCGCTTCCAAGTGGCGGGGAAATGACCCAGACGCAACGCAGTATTGAATATGAAAAGAAAAAATTGGGGGTGAGCCTTGTAAAATTCCTGTATTAAAACACATTGGCACATAGAGATTCTCTGTGAGTGCACATGAGGTCCAGCCGATATGTAACTTCCGCTTTTCCTTAAGGACGGAGAACACCCGCGGCGAAACTTCAACAATATGCGCTTTTGTTCCAAACCTCTCGGTGAACAATGTGCGGTGATGGAATTCATCCGATGAAATGTTCAGATCATTTTGAGCGTTGATTTGGCTTAGTAACATGGCCGGAACAATAGCGGAGTCTACACCCGAAATCTTAATTTGAGGTAGTCGCCTTATGGGCTTCCGCACCTCTAGAGCAGAACGGGTGACAGGCGTTGATGTAATAGCCCGCTCCAAATTTTCTAGATAACCTTGCACCTTCGAAGTCACCGTGAGGCCCATGCGAGAGGGCCGGAATGTAACCGGGCCGACCCCGATGTCGTTGGGGATAAATGTCGACTTGAGCAGTGTGGCGATGTCACTTGCCGGCGATGTAGACGGAGCAGTCAACCGAAGATGCAAGGTGTGCTCCGGTCGACCATCCACCACGGACGACGCCGCGCGAGAAAGAGCAGGAGAGACCGGGCGCAGTCCCCGCTGCCGCGGCAGGCGGCGCGGACACGTCCGCATACAAAAGCGGAACCGCTGCTCCACGCCCCCCCGCCCAACCACCGACCATGGTCCCTCAGGCCGTCCAGCTCCCTGCGGAGTTCCAGCACCTGCCCCTCGGCCATCGCCTTTCCTGCAGCAAGCGACATGACCGTGCACTCTAGTTTGAAATACGTGTCCATTACTTTTTCGCGAACCGAGCATGGCACCTTATTACGAGGGTCATGAAGCAATGCCAATAAATCCTGCCCAAGAGCGGAGACATCGTCTGATTGTGAGGGCAAATCCCCAGATATGGAGGAATTGGCCGAAACAGACCCCTCTGGGGGATTGACGCCCACTGCAGCAGCGCCACCCGCAACCAATCCCGGGGAATTGGCCCGCTCGGCCGCCTCCACCGCTGAAATTAGGGATCTGGCCTCGCCTGTCGAAATGGAGCTAGAAGACGGCGAAACAGACATATTGGTGGGTTGCTGACCATCCATAGTACACAGAGAGGCACAAGACACGGATACAATAAGTGAAACGTTTGTATGCGCCAGGACGGCCGTGACTGGGTGCCCCGCTAACCCTAACCCCCGAATACGCGCCCACAGGCTAGAACCAATGCATCCCACGCCAACCCGGCAACGCGGGCGAAAACTAGGGAAGGTTAGAAGTCATCCCCAGTATCCGGGGGGTAATAAAAAAGGAACGGGCTCACCAAATGCTTCGAAAATACGGAGCCGACGAAAAGGAACCTCTTCTTTGCTTGGGCGCTAATGATGATCCCCCCTGTTCAGGTGGATACCCGACGTTAGTTCGCTGCCGCCAAATTTTCCCCCTCGCAAGAAATTTACTTCCTTAATCACACGCCACGGAAGATTTCCTTTTTATTTACACGGCCTTTCTTTGCTCCCGTCCCCCACATGTTTTTGCGGCGCTGTCTGTACTTCCATTGATCACTACATGCTCTCTTGTGCTGGCACCCTATCATTTCGGGATCGCCTGGTGGCGTTAGTGGGGGCGCCGATATCCCCAGGTCAGTACCCCTCGCTCCTTCGCAGTCCGCGCGCACTTGAGGTGCTCAAGGACATGGTTCGCCACATCAACCTAAACATGCCGCAAACGAATTAGCGCCGCCAAATGGGGGTTCGGCCTCTTGCGGTGTGCGCCTGCTGGACAGCCCGCCCTGCGTGACACAGTGGGTATCCCTGCAGAAGGGACTTATTCCTGCCCGTCACCGTCTATCGGGCGGAGGCCTGTGAGTGGGTCGGGGGCCGGCTGTGGCAGGTGTTGGCGCCGCTTGGTGGCCGTGCTGTGACGCTGGCAGATAGGGTTCGTGGCGGCTAGTTTCGAATAGTGGGGAGCGGTGGCTGCCCCCTCAGTGCGCCCTTGTGGTGGTGCTGGGACCGCACGTCCCTGCTGCGCGTCCCCGTCTCCTTCTTTCTTGCCGCGTGGCGGCGGACCTTGGTCCGTGAGGAGCTCTGCTGCCTCCCCGGCGCGTCATTATGGCGCAGCTGGGACGCTTGCTGGCATTGGTTGACGTGACGGTGGTGGGAGCAGTGTCGTCTGGGGGCGGGCGTCCTTGCGGGGCGCTTCCTGTGGCTGGGGCCGTTGCGTCCGCGGTGGGGCCCCGGGTACGGCGCCTGGTGTCTGAAGCTGGACGCTCACAATCTTCCCCTCTGATTTGCCGAAGCGACCCAAGGTATAATGATGTGGGTGCCTTCATTTTCCATGTCATTTATCTTTTTTCTTCTTCTAACCTAACCTAACTTAATCTAACCCAACCTAAGCTAATCTAACCCAACCAAACTAACCCAACCTACCCCAGCTTAACCTAACCTAACCTAGCCTAGCCCCACCTAACCTAACCTAACCTATTTATCTCCCGCCTATTCTTGTTTTTTTTTTTTTTCATCTCATTGTATATAATTTATATATATATCTCCTTTTCCTTTTCCTCATACGTCGGGTTCCTCTAACGGGTTTGGTTCCCCTGTCTTCGATGCACTCCTACGCATCGAGGGCCAATCCTGCGTTTCAAAATCACCTGCCCTGGGACGTGCGCTGCTGGGATGGTCTGCTCCTCGTGATGTCACCCAATTACGGCCCGGCGTGCGATTCGAACAATGCTGTTTTCTTTCGTCATAAAAGCTCAGCTCGTCGCGCGGCCTTCTGTGCGCCATAGCCTCTTCGTACATTTGGAAAGGGCTTGGGAACAGAGTGATATAGATATGCAAATGTACTTACTTTTTCCTTCCGACCTCTAGCACGTTATCACCAACCACCAAAAATATTAAACAACATAGGAAAAACAGGCCCCTCTAGTAGCCTCGAGCGGCGTTTGGCTCTTGCAGGAAAGCCTATCACTGACAAGCCGAACAGCGCAAGGAGTTTGCTAGGTTTTGCTTTTACGGATTTGCGGGGGGCTGCAGAGCAGGTTTTCGTGTTCTGTCTGTTTCTTTACTTTTTCAGGCACACAAGGCGCTGGCGACGGGCTCTGCGGGGAGTGCGACCCGCGTTATTCTAGCCGTCAAAGACGCTGTGCCCGTCCTACTTGGAGTGCCACAGGGGCGGATCCTGCACATGGATCGTGGTGGCAGTCTTCAAGAGGCTCGAGGTGCTGGTTTTGCCTTTGCACGGGCCGCAATTTGCAGACTTCGACGGTGACAGCGGTCTCGGTCTGGGCGGCGGCGGCTGCTCTAGCGTTGCCGCCGCACAACGTCTCACTTCGACTGCACTATGCACTGACTGTTCCTTGGTCTGTCTACCTTTTCCCGGGATAGTGCCACAGGACAAGAGGTGGAATTGCCCAGCCGGGTTTTGAACAATCATTCCGTGTGATACCTGCCAAGTGGGACCTTGTGTGGGGTCTCTGTGTGGGGACTTCATATTCAACAATGTTTCAGTGAGAAGCTTGCCAAACGGGACGTTGTCTTGGGACTCTGTGTGGGGACTTTGTATAGTTGGAGTGCGGAACGAAATTGGTGGGGGGAATTGAGGGGCGGGCAGGCAGACACCGAGCGCTGTGGTACTGGACAATGTTTTTGACACAGTCTGTGGACCAAATGCGTTTTGGAACTGCTTGTGAACTTTTTCTTCGGACTAGTGGCCTTCCTAGGACAATGCGAGGGGGAGGTGGGTGTGACGGGGTCTGAAGGACGGTGATTTTGTGACCTGACTGTGGGGGGGGCCGTGTGTTGGACTTTTCTCCTGTTGGGGACTTTTCTGGGGACATTGGTTTGGGAGGTACGATACGTTCGGGGTCTCTACTTTGGACAGCCGATGGGACGTACTGCAGTGATGTCTAAGGGTGTTGTTTTGGTGGGCTAGCGGACGTCGTGGTGTTCGTGGGGGTTGTGGGGACTGGGCTGTTCGGGAGGGGGTGTGCTTTTGGGTGTGGTCGGGACTGATGGTGGTTTTGGTGGGCGGGCGGTGGCGTCGGGGGAGGGTGCCGCTGGGTTGCTGTTGGAGGTAGGGAGGGGGGTTGTAAGACGTAGGGGTTTTACTAATGCTGGAATCTGCAAGAGGCGTCTTTCCTATTCTACCGTTCAATAAAGGTGTTGGTTCTGGGTTGTGCTGCTCTCCGCCGACCGAAGCAGGAGCCTCCTCTTTTTTTTTCTCCTAATTGGCTTTCTTTCTAAAACCTTTGGAGTCTAGGCTCCCTTTTTCTTTATTTTTCTAATTGGCTTCAACCTGTTATAGCAATGCTGGTACAGGGTTGTTCCCGCTTTCATTTATTTTCTTTTTATTTCTTAAGGGAACGTTTATTTTTTTGACATGGGCTTCGTGCCTGGAGGTTCTTGCTTCGGCTGGCAGAAAACAGCCAACTCAGAACCTGGCACAAACCGGGGGAATCCGACTGTCTAATTAAAACAAAGCATTGCGAGGGCCGCTGGTCGGTGCTGACGCAATGTGATTTCTGCCCAGTGCTCTGAATGTCAACGTAAAGAAATTAAAAAAAGCGCGCGTAAACGGCGGGAGTAATTATGACTTTCTATGACTTTCTTTTGCTGGCGGCAGTTGCCGTGGTCGAGCAGGAGCGGTCGACAAGAGTCTGGTGGTCGTGCCTGCGGCGGTCACTTCGGCGACCGCCGTTTTGTTGTTCGCCCCGGCGGACAAATTTTAGGCTGGCCAGAATTGTCTAAGTTACTCGTGGCATGGCTCTCCTGTCCTTCGGGACAGGCTGAGGGTTCGTTACGCGCCCCTCTAATCCAGCTAATAGGAAGCCGGAGAGCCAGACCACATCGGACACCACCTCCTCGTGGTACGCTGGGTGCCTTGGGTGCCTTGTGCGTCCCAGTAGGCTAAGAGTGTCCGAACTTCAGCGGGTTGCCTCCCTAGGCCCGTTGTCGTATTGGAGGCCACCGGGGGGTGCCCTACCCACGGTTCAAGAATAAGGGTCCGGGCTGCGTCTCCCTGCCCGGTTAAAGTCTTTGGGGAGCTGACGGGTACTGCCTTGAGTCCCGTTTCAAGAAGTCAAGGCCGCCGGTGCTGCGCCCCATGCCCGGTTCAAGAACGTCGGGGGCAACGGCTGCGGGATAAGTCCCCCACACGTCCGCAAGCTTTGAGGTGGGGGCGAAGCGGGGCCAAGGGTTGCCACCCCTTCCTTTGTTTTTGACTGGCCAGGACATACAAAGCAATGAAGAAGAAAGCGGTGGCCGAAGGGCCACCGCACCAGTCCTTCAAGGACCAGCAGTCGGGGCTCCAGGGCCTGATGGGTGTGGGAGCCCTGGTGGCCCCCCCAGCGGGCATCCCTGCGACGTATGCGGCTCCAGATTCGCCACGTTACGAGGAATGAGGATCCACAGGGCCTTGAAGCACCACAGTTCGAGCGGCGAAGTTAACACAGAAGAAGTCAAGAAGAAGAAGAAAATAGCTCAACCGATCACGACGTCAAGAGGAGAAGTTTTGGCAGATGTCCGAGGGTCTACCGGTTCTACGTCTACCTCGGCACAAATGAAGACTTTAAGAGTTGTCCTTCGGGACATTCACGAAGACTCGTCGCGGCATGAAGAAGAAGTCACCGCGGAGAAGTCGGACAAGAAGGAGGAAGGAGTAGGATTTAAAGGAACTGTAGTCCTGGGAAGTAGGATTGAGGAGGAGGACAGGAGCCTTAGAGTTAGAGGGGAAGTACGAGGGGAGCTTGAAGCTAGCAGTGAGGAGAGAGCGCAGGACTTACAGGTTGAGTTGGTTTCCGAGTCGGTTGTCGTGGGGGATCCTTCTGATAGTGGAGAGTGTAGACATAGCAGCGCAGTAGGAGAGAAGCATAACGGCAGTGTAGAGGAGGAGGGGCCTGGAGGGGGAGGGGGTAAACGGAGGGAGGTCGAAGGGAGGGGGTAGATGGCAGTGAGGGCGTTTGGGGGAGTGATGGAGAGAGAGGTAGATCAAGCAGATTGCAGAGGGAGGAGGGGGACGAGATAGGTGTTAGAGGGAGGGAGAGAGAGAGAGGGGTAAGAGGGGTAGGAGACTTAGCGTCTAGAAGGGGGGTAAGGGAGTTAGTCATGGCGGGGTATCCTCAGGCTTTATCGGTCGGTTCCGCCCGGACTCTCAGGAAAAGAAAGCTCCCAGGCGGGGCCCCCAGTGGAGGTCCTACCAACTCCACCGACTCCAGCTCGTCGTCGACTAGTGGCGACCCGGACTTTAATCCCCGGCAAGCCGGACCGGCAGGAATCACTTAAGTTGACCCGGCGTCTGGTATCAACTGGACGAGCTCAAGCGACCTCGCTGGCTCACCGTCTAAGGTCTATCCGAGCTGCGGGTCTACTGTCCAGTAGTGACTCAGAAGATGAAGAAGGCCCGCAACCCAAGACGCAATGTACAGAGTCGAGGCCGCCCTTGACCCACACGACATGCCCTGACTGTGGGAGGGCCTTTTCCACTAAGATAGGTCTCGGTCTCCATAGACGAAGAGTTCACTTTGGACAATACAACGCAGACATAGTTGTAACACGTACCAAGCCCAGGTGGACTAAGGAGGAGGACTACATGATGGCGGTTGAGGAGGTCCGACTGCGGAGAGAAGGTGTTACCTTCTTGAATGAAGAGATACACAAGAAGTTTCCGGGCCGCTCATTTGATTCAGTCAAGTCCCACAGAAGGATGTTGGCCTACCGCAGACTTGTCCAAGAGCTTATGCCCAACCCCAGGGAACTTCCCACTATCCCAGACAACGAAAATGACGATATCCACCCTCCCGGTGAGGAGGTCCCACCTTTGTCGTCGGACCCGAACCTGGAGAGTCAGCCCTCCGAACCCAGGAGAGATACCAGACAAGAAGTATCGGACGAACTTGCCCGACTAACCCTTAAGCAGCCACCTGGTGGCTTCCAAGGCGCACGCCTTTGGGAGATCGCGAAGCGAAGCATCAAAGGTGAGGGAGTTAGCAGGCAATTGAACGACTACATAAGAGACAGCTTCTACCATGACTCACCGACTAGACATCCAAGAGACAAACGACTAGACCATCCCCAAGTATTCAGAGGAAGTAAGAAAGCCTTCAAGAGGCATGAATATGCCCGGGTCCAAAACTCCTTCATGAAAGACCAGGCCAGCTGTGCCCGTGAAGTATTACATGGCCGAAAAACCTCCCGGGTTCAGAACCCCACCGAATTCCTCCAAGACTGGAAAAAGATTATGGAGACTCCTACAATGACAACCTGGGCTGAACCACCCATTGAGAGTGCAGACGAAGTTGACCCATTTTGGGTCATTTCAGCGCAAGACATACGGTCAGCGATGCCGTCCGCAGGGTCTTCGGCTGGCCCGGATGGATTCACGGGAAAGGACTTGCGCTCATGCCCCATGGTCGTTCTACAGGTGTTATTGAACCTTCTCATCTTACAAGGCCGCATTCCAACCTCTCTTCAGGGGGCAAGAACCACATTTATCCCCAAGACAGACGAGGCGTCGTCGGTAGGAGACTTCAGGCCAATCACAGTGGCCTCAATTTTAGTCCGACTCTTTCACAAGATTCTAAGCCGAAGAATTCTCAGCCAAGTTGACCTAGACATGGGGCAGCGGGCATTTATTCCTGTGGATGGCTGCGGCGAAAACATTGCCATTCTTTCCGCCACCTTACATGAGGCAAAAACAAGGTTTAAGCCACTGTACATGGCCTCATTAGATATTTCCAAGGCATTCGACAGCGTCTCGACTAAGGTCACCATCCAAGCAGCCTGCCGAAAAGGCCTTTCGTCCGCCTTCATCAGATACTTGGAACACTTTTACACGACCTCAACGACAGTTCTAAACTTCGAGGGGACCACGCTTCTCACAAGACCAGCCAGAGGTGTGCTACAGGGGAACCCTTTGTCGCCCCTACTGTTTAACCTAGTAATAGACGAATGGCTGGCCTCACTCGACCCAAGGATGGGATTTTCGAGCGGAGATTTTTCTTGGAATGCGATGGCCTTCGCCGACGATTTGGTTGTGGCGGCCTCAACGCCAGATGGTCTAAGAGAACTCCTTTCAGGACTTGAAGTCTTCTTGGCGGCAGAGGGCTACTGCTCAATCCGGCCAAGTGTATTTCCCTGGCCTTGCAGCCAGACGCGAAGGCGAAGAAGACCAAGATTCTGACTCACGCCAAGTTTTCTGTGGGACGACAAATAATACCAAGTATTGACACCACGACTACATGGAAGTACCTCGGCATTAACTTCAATGCTTTGGGAATTGAAGCAACCCCTGTCTTGGAGCAGGTGAAGGAATACCTGTCTAAGGTGTCGAAGGCGCCGTTGAAGCCACAACAGCGTATTGTAGTTCTCCGGAGCTACTTAGTTCCCAGGCTGTTTTACCGCCTTGTCTTTGAGCCAATCTCTGGCAAGCTTCTGAACAAGATTGACCGAGCTATCCGACTTCACGTACGCAATTGGCTCCGACTTCCGCATGATGTACCAATAGCCTTCCTTCACGCTCCGAACAAAGACGGAGGCCTTGGCGTGCCCTCCTTGCGTACGGCCATTCCGTGGATGCGGCTGAGCCGTTTTGCAAAACTTGAAGAGTCCACCTACCAGACATGTGTCGAAGCGTCCAAGAAGCCCTACGTGGTCAACTTCTTAGAACAAACTAAGAGACTATTGACATACAAGAATTCCAGACTAGACTCCAGCAAAGCTTGCGTGAAATTCTGGAGAAGCGAGCTCCATAACAGTGTTGACGGCAAAGCCCTACGGGAAGCGAGTCTAACCCCTGGAGCCCACTCGTGGCTGATCGAAGGGACACATTTTCAGACCGGACGAGAGTATATAAATATCTGCAAATTGCACATCAACTCCATGCCCTGTCTGGCAAGGACCAAACGTGGAAGGGATGTAGCAAAAACCTGCCGAGCCGGTTGCAATTCTGCAGAAAATTTGGGCCACATACTGCAGATCTGCCCGCGGACACATCACACCCACATCTCCCGCCATAATGTAATTGCTGCCTACATGGCGAAAAGATTAAGGGAGAACGAGTTCACGGTGCTCGAGGAACCGCACTACCGAGTGCCTGGAGGTGCACTCGTGCCCGACCTGGTAGCCACAAGGGGCAGCCAGACCGTCGTACTTGATGCACAGGTAGTGTCCACTCTGCACCCCCTGACCCAACTTCATGCAACCAAAACGGCGAAATACATGAACAAGGACTTCTTAGACCAGTTGGGCAACGAACGACCTCTGGTCTCAACGATCACCATGAACTACCGAGGTGTTTGGGCCTCCGAAAGTGTTAAGACGTTGCGCGACCTGGGCCTCATACGCCGAGATTTCAAGACACTAACAATACGCTGCCTTCAACGGGGCTACCAGGGCTTCTGTGCCCACCAACGCATGACGACTACCTACGGTGGCTAATGGGCAAGTGGCCCCGACTGCTGCCTGATTAACCTGGGAACCACTTCCCGCTATGCAAAGTGGGAATCTCCCTCTCCGTAGAATGGAGGGTGGAAAAAAAAAATAGCCAAATGCCTCGTCACCTAATTAGTGACGCGCATGAATGGATTAACGAGATTCCCACTGTCCCTATTTACTATCTAGCGAAACCACAGCCCAAGGGAACAGGCTTGGCACAGAGCCGAAGTGGCCTGTCTTCGGGATGGCCAGGTGACCTGCAGCCGTCGTAAGGACACCCGGGCACCACGTCGCCCGCAACGCTAGGCTGTGGTGTTTTTTTTTTTTTTTCTTTTTCCAGCGACCACCATTGCCTTCGTTGTCCTGCTCCCCTTGTCCTGCCCAGCACCCCTTCAACAACTGGCCTCATCAGCCCCACTGCCTGTGAGACAACCGCTCTGCTCATTGCCTAAAGCTCTCGACGTCGTTTCCCGAGCAACGACCACAGGTTGCATGCTGCGAGAGACTTGCTCTATTTCTACTTCCTTTGGGACCAATTTTCCCATTCCCGTTTTTGTTGCGCTTAATGGCCTAGCTATGCATTCACCTGTCCTTGTGCCATTTAATGTCCTGTCCTTGTCTATCGTCCGTCATAAATGTAACCAGCCTCAGTGCTACCCAAACCCGTGTTGCGATCCCTCATTCCTGCAATTCTGCAACTGGACTTTGTATCACCAAACCTCATCATCATCACAGTAACCTCTCAAGAAAAAGGAGGCCGCAACAAAAAACGCACTCATTACACTGCGGCTTTCGAGCACGGCTTTCAAGCGTAAAGTTTTTCTCCATGCGAGGCCACGAATGGAGCGTCATTATGGCATTTCAGAAAAATGCATCCAAAGTTGGCAGCAACACAGATAGAAGCTTTTTGCGTGCGCAGTATCACGCATGTGCTTCCGAGGGCCGAAGGACGGAAGGCATCCTGTCGTTGAAGAAGTGGAAAACTGGGTTAAAGAACAGCGAGACCAAGGCCCGAGCGCGTCCTTTGAGGACATCAGAGGAAGGCTCGCAGTGTGGCGAACGAATTTAAGATCACCTGCAGCGAGTTCAAAGTTTCAAAGAAGTGCCAAAGTGGGTTACAAGCTTCATGAAGCAAAATGGGCTGAGTTTGAGAAGGCGTACCACCGTTTTCCAGAAGCTACCTGACGCTTGCGACGAGAAGAAAGAAGCCTTCCTGGAGTTTGTTACAGAACTGAAGGTGCAACACGCCTTCGCACTCGGCCAGATCAGTAACGCCGATCAGACGCTCGTCTGGTTTGGCATGCCAAGCAAGCGGACTGTCGCAGTAAAAGGGGAGTGGCAGGTGCGTGTGATGACGATAGGCAAAGCGCACAACCGATTTACGGTGATGTTGTGCTACACTGCCGATGGCCACAAACTTCCTCCGTTCATAGTGTTTCAGCGCAATACAATGCCTAAGGAGAAATTCCCCCCAAACGTGATCGTTCGCATGAACAAAAAGGGGTTTTTTGCTGAGGAGACAGCGCCCAGGTGGTCTCCTAAAGCCGAAAAGCTTGTTGGTGCTCGACTGGTTTCATGGGCACATCACGGAGCGTGTCAAGACAGCAGTGGCCAAAGCCGAGTGTCAGTAGGCGATCATCCCAGGCGGTTTTTGACTCCTGTTCTCCAGGCTCTCGACGTTGCTTTGAACAAGCCTTTCAAGAATCGGATGGCGGCACTCTACAACGAATGGATAGAGCAGAATGGCAAGCCACAGACACTGACGCGGAGTGTGAAGCGGGCGCCTTTGAGCACTCGGCCACAGTGGGTGTGCGACGCGAGGTACGGCCTGCCTCACAGCATGGTGCGCAAAGCTCGTGAAGTTCGCGAAATCGGCGGCAACGTGAACATTGTCGGTGTGAACATAAAAAGTATGCCCAATAAATGCATTTTTTTTTTGCAATTACAGGTACGTTAGTATGCAATTTTTTTTCGCGATCTGGGGGGGTGGGGGAAAGGTCAGCTTATATGTATTAGGAGTGAAGTTATATGCGGCAATATAACATGCGAGACATGTACACCAACAAGGATCTCTTTGCTCATTCTCAACAGCAAAGGGCCAACGCTTGGCTATATCACGACTCCAAACTCCTCAACGACCGCGACCGCATTCGTGCGTTGCGACTTCGAACGAACCTCGCTCCAACTCGTACTCTTTACAACAAACATGCTTCAGATCCCGCTGCACGCGACTGTCGTCGCTGCGGCGAGCGACCGGAAACCGCATTCCACATCTTGCAAGAATGCGAAGATATCAACCTTTCCAGGCAAGAACGACATAACTTCGTCTCCCGCCAGATACAGTCGAACCCCGCTACAACGAACGCCGCTTCAACGAAATTTCCGCTTCAACGAAATATTTCCAATTCCCCGTCAGCTAGCCATAGAAGTCAATGCAACAAAGTCCTCGCCACAACGAACCATTTGTCAGGCTTGCTTTCGCTTCAACGAAATTTTCGATGATTTGGGCTGGGTTTGAACAATTATTTTACAATAAAATAAGCATAGCACCAGCTATCTGTAACTTTTTATACATTCAGGACGCTTAGTTTCACCGAAAACATGGGCGTTGCGACCACACCGCCACCCAAAACAAAACAAAAAATAACTCAGGCGCACGCCATTGCTTGATGGTGATAACGATGTGGCTGGCCGTCTTTACACGAGGCGCAGGCCCGCTTCGCCAAGGCGAAGCCCCAGAGCTACAGCCAATCCGTATCCAGTTGAAATTGCATGAATGTGCTCCGCTGCTGGCGCGGTGCCGTCATGTATGCGTCGTGAGCAGCTGTCCTTGCCGTTTTCCTTCAACCATTCTTCATAGCCAAGAGCAAAAGTCATGTTTGCATGTTTGGTCTTGAAGCCTAGTCATCCTATCTTAGTCGCGAGCGCGCGGTCATGTTAAATGCAAGCGCGCGCGTCTTGCCTGCCAAGGTCAGTAGCTGCCGTGCCCTGTCGGAGGATAAGATAACGGCACTGCTCCTGCCACAAGCGAGAGGGGGGCTTCCGACGGCCTAGCAGCTATCTGCAAGTAATCAGCTCGGTGGACACGCCTTGTTGTACAGCGATAGGTTTTGCGCCTGCATATCTTCACCCCCCTCCGTAACGCGTTCTTTGGGTGCAGTGAAAAAACAGATAACCATTGGTATGTTTGTTATCCGAATAAACATGAGTTATGGCGCGTCACTCCTTTTTCTAAACATTGTATTATGCTGCCAATGTTGCGGAAACGTACGGGGCTATTTTTCTGGCCTTTCCGTGCTGTGTTGGGGCAGATTTCGCCTCAACGAATTTTCGCTTCAACGAAATTTTTCGCACGTCCCGTCAATTTCGTTGTAGCGGGATTCGACTGTAGCTCGCTCGGCCAAAGAAAAAGTTCCAGGCGCAACCGTCACGGAGGAGAAGGTGTTCACGACTAAGGAAGGCGTTCGCTTGAAATCCGACTTGGTGCTTCAAGTCGGCGAAGAGGTAGTCATTGTTGACGTGGCGGTAACTTGGGACTCCAATGAAGGGATCCTTAAGCAAAAATGTAAAGATAAGGTCCAAAAGTATTCCTCCTTGAAAGAGCTTTTTCCCGGTCGATCAGTGTCCATTCATGGAATGGCTTTCGGGGCACGAGCGATGTTGTGTCGAGAGACTATGGATGCTGGTGCGGCAATGGGGCTTTCGCCGCGAGACATGAGTTGGCTCGCTGCTTGCGTTTTGCGTGGAAGCCTGATCATGTTGCAAAGATTTAGTAGACGGGTTCTTGGGAGGGGGGGTCCTGGGGCGTACTTATAGATTACTTTATATTTTGTGCTGTGTTTATTTTATTTCCAGTTTCTTAATATGTGTGACAGACGCCACACTGTTTAGATGTAAGTTAGAGGCCGGCCACAGGCATTCCATCTTTTCTGAGTCGCTCGAGTATTTTCTCCTTCGTTCCAGAGTAGTTACCGGACACTTTGGGACGATTATGGTACACTGGTAAGGCCAAAGACGGCTGGGCTACGGCCCACTGTCCCATGTCGTTCCAAACGTCCATGTAGCAGACGCCTGTGGCCTCGTCACTCCGGCTTGACCGGGGTAATTCAAGTATTTTACCTTTGTCGACCAGCAACCGATAAGCAGGGAAAGCTCTGTGCCACAAATATAACGGTGACGTGCCTATTTAGAAAAACCCTCGCGAGTATGGGGTGGTTGTTGAGTTGCGCCTGTGCTGTTTTGTTTGCGGTGACGCCAATCGAGAATGGAGCTCCCAGTGGGTAGAAGGAAACGCCAAGTGCAAGCCATTTGAAATAAGCATACCAACAGCTGGTGTTGGACCATAAACCTCAATATGTACTACTGTACTCCCCAACTCTTACAAAATGAAGACGTGTTCTACAGGACTGGCTGGAACACAGAAGTAATGACCATGTGTTTGTGCTTACTGTTATTTTGTAGGCCCCCAACAAACCAATGGAGCCACAAAACAACCTGCAGTTTTCCCAAAGAAGACGTAACCATCAAAACGGATGGTGTGAACAGGACAACAAACGGTAGAATCGGCCCCTGGACCTTGAGGGAAAGCGCTCAGAGTAGAGTGGAAGGCTGCGTGCCACGAATGGCAGAGCCGGCCAGGCAGCACCCTAATTTGCCAAGCCCTTCATTAAGTCCTGATGTTAAACTACATAGTAAACTGCCCGTTTTTAAATCTAAGTCAAACGTTTCTGTAAGATATTGTCGCGGGACACATAGGCGGGCAATGTCCCATACTGCCGGTTTCAGTCAGGAGACAACGAAGAAGGCGAAGAAGTGGCTGGGTCCTGAAGGCGTATAGGCGTTTGCTAGTCAGCGTAGCCAGGCCTTCACTGATTGGCCTGCGACGACACTTCCGGCAACTGCCGTACAGTGCACACACTAAGCGCACAGCCGCAGCCGCTGGAGACGGCAGAGCAGATGACGCAGTGGACGCGTCTTCAGTGTGCTCGGGCCGCCGGTTGTGTTTTCCCTTGAGACTGATGCAGTGCTGCTGACCGAATTTAGCGGTCCAAACTGCTTAATTTTGCATCGCAACGATATGCGCATCTGCGGAGATCGGAGCGCGCTAGTAAACTGCAGGGAGGAAGTCGTGATCCGGTGGGGCGTGGGTGCATCTGCGGCGACCATTTGTCATTTTAAGTTCAACAGATCACATGAAGCATCTTCGGATATACAAAGCCCCACCTTCGCATATTTTAAGTAAAAAGTGAACCCTCGAAGCTTCACGTTCCGACAGTTAAAAGAAACACAAACTCGCTGCATGCCTATCGCCACGAATGCATACTTGCGGCCACAGCAAACAGCTGACGCCTAGCGCACGTGTGCCAATGCCTATATGCATGCCAGTTTCAGTGGAGGTCCCAAACATTTCCCACCCACCCACCAACCAACCATAAAAAAAAGAAACAGCCAGCACAGACACCACAACGTCCTCGACCCGATCAAAATACTCCCTGGACAGTCATTTCGCGCCTACATAACAGCAAACGCACTACGCTTGGTGCCTACTGCTTAATATAGCCAATAAAGTAACCTTCCTTGATGTTGTATATTACGTTATCGTCGCTAAATAATGCTCAGAAGTACGACAAGGAATTTTCTCAGATGGGTGAGCGAAGTTAGCCAAGTGAACGTTATTTGATGCAAACTCTCCCCAGTAGATGCCAGCATGGACACATTTTCTTTTTTCCCTCTGAACGAGCATTTTCTACAATATTCTAAAAACTATATAATTGTATTGCGAACGCATCTTTCAGAAAGTCACACATTCAAGTTATTTTAAACGAAAGCGCATAGCTTTGAGAAACAAAGTTTTGTGTCTGTTACTTTGACGCTTATTCGCCAGATGTCGGCAGTGGCGATTCTAGGAGCGCTTATTTCAAAAGTTGCATTATCACTTGTAATGGTCCCACTTTCAATCGCCTGGTGTGACCTGCAACCATTCTTTTAAATCCATTGTGATCAACTCGGGTCCTCGCACCATGCAAAACGCTGGTGCCGGCCTGGAGGTCGTAGAAGACCCCACAGCAACTGCCTCGGGTGTCAGGGTGCATCGCTGTAATCTCACTGATTCAAACTCTGCGGATGAGTGGGTGAAGCCGTACGGTGCCAGCACCAACACCGCTTGGATTGTGCTTGCCGTCCGCTCGAAGTGCACTAGGTAAGTGGTGCTATTATTGTGTTCAAAAATCGTCTCTCCTTCAGATGAAACACGTTTATCGACAGAATACCAGTTAGTAAAAAAAAAGATCGTGCAAATTACTTGAGTGATAAATGGAGGAAATAAATAACCTGATTTATTTACAAGTGCCTTGATCACGGCAGAGGCCAAAGTTGTAAGTGTAGCATATCTTCTTGAGACCCAAGACATGACGTTGTAAAAACCAGCGATTTTTTTATATAATTGAATTTAGCAGTGTGCAGAGATAATTCTGATGTCATTCTCTATTTTCTATGACGTTTCGTTGGGAAGGTATCAGATGTGCACTATACTGCACAATGGGACTACGTTGTTAAAAAACCATAGAACATGATGTCATTGACAGTGTTTATGTATGTGTTCTGTGCGAGTGTGTTGTGTTGTTTGTTTTATGTGTGTGTGTATTGTGTGTAGGTTGTTTGTGTGCGTGTTGTGTTCTGTTGTGTGTTCGTGTGTTGTGTGTGTGCGTGTGTGTGTGCCTCAGTGTTTCTGACGAACATCAAGAAGCAAACCAGCTATAGAAAGTCCGTCCTCTTCTTGACATCATTAGAAACGCCTGCCTCACTCTGCCATGCCCAGCAAACATCTGCGTGGACGAGGAAATTGTTCCCTTCACCGGTATATGCCCAGTGAAGCGGTTCGTTCCTGAGAAGCTCAAATTGACACGACTGAAGAACTTTAGCTTGGAAGCTAAAGTTCTTCAGCTAACTACAAAGGATTAAGTCTTGGATTTTCAAATCTTAGATCTTGAAATATTAGATTTCAAGTCTTAGATATTGAAATATTTCCGGGGAAAGGAAACCTAGCGCAAAAGAAACAACACTGAATGGGTGCTGCTTGTCCCCATTGGCGCAATCCTGTCAAGAATTTCAAGGGCAGAAGCATTGGCAGCGTCTAGACAGATGTTTATTATTTATTTGCACAAAAAAGACCCCTTATTTGTGCTCAACGTAGTCCCGAAGAGTCAAGATTGTCCTGAAAGCATTTGGTAGCACACCGAATTTACGGGTGAAATGAAGAAGAAAACAAAAAAAGTGAAGGAAGAAATAGTGGTGGTGAATGATGTTACAGAGGCACCACTTTCGTCGGTTTTGGCAGAGTTCGACGCCGTCCGTGACGGCTTGTGTGCCCTAGGCCCTCGTCTATGTGTTGACCCACCGTCTTGCCTGATCATCTATACCGATTCAACACAGGCTACTCGCGAGATACGGAGTGTATACAGCACACTGGGCATTGCAAGCGATGTGCACCGGATACTACAATCGTTCCCGTGCCCTGCCCGCATCCTCTGGACTCGCCGTAGCACGCCGCCCACCCACGTCGAGGCCGACTTGGCTGCTCATCCTCCGCAAGTTACGTTCCCGCTCCCGCTTCTGCAGCTGTCCCTGCAGGACGCTCTTCTAATCAAGAAAGAGTCTCTTCGGTGCTCCACGCGTGTCCTTCTTCCTCCGCGTGGGACCGACCTTCCTGGTGGCTTAACCCGCCATGAGGAGGTCACGCTCCGGAGAATTCGCCTGGGCGTTGCACTGACGCCTGCTGTTCGTGCAACATGGACTTCTGGCCTTGCGGTTACCTATGCGACCTGCCCCTACTGCCCTGCTTCCGCTGCGGAGGCAACATTAGACCACCTCCTGGGGACATGTCCAGGGCTCCAACCAGGCCGAATCCGGCACATGGTAGCGCCCCAAGACACCGACCAGGCCGCCCGCTCGATATTCATCGGGAGACATATGGTCCTCTTTACAGGCAGCTCTTGGACTTTCTAGCTGAAACTGGCCTATACGGCATTCTGTAGTCCATGAAGCCGCTTGCCTCCCACCACTTTCTTTTCTTTGTTTATTTTTTTTTATTTTTTTTATTTCTCTGATGCCATGGGGCCAAATGGCGCAATAAAAAAAAAGTCCCTAAAGTTAGCAAAGCGCTAAGCGCAAATCACGGTCACGTTCGCTTGCACGGATAAAAATTCGGGCACGAGCTGCAATGGATCTGTCGCGTCATGCACTGAACTACACGCTGTACACTTGAATATTATCTACTGCTGCTTCCACCCGTCGGCGTGGTCCAGCGGTAGCGATTCTGCTTCCGGTATCGAGATTGTCGAGTGTTCCACTACCAGCAAGAGGAACAGGATGAGCAGCTGAGACGCGTGTTGAGCGAGCACAGCGAGTACACGATCCAGCGCGAGATGATCCCAGGCTTCGCCGACTCCCGTTCGGGGACTAAGCGTGTGCGGATGGACACGGCTCAGCCTGCCCCAAACCTGGTCAAGATCTTGGACAGGTACGTCGAGTGCTTTGAGTACGAGGGAGCGGTGGGTTGACTTTAAAGATGAAGTGCGCGAGTGCCCCAGGGCCTGGGGCAGGCAGCTGGCGCAGGAGGAACGCGCGGCATTTCAAGTCGTGTCAGACGCGATTCTCCTGCTCTCGTCAACCGTTTCCTGTGACCCTGGGGTTCACCTGTTGAGCTGCGAAGGGAGCATTGCTGCCTCCTTCGTATCCAATGAAATAATTTGTGCGCCCTAGCTCGTGCCAAACAATGGGAGCTAGAAACGTGGTGCTTGCGGAATATATTGAAGCGTAGGTTAGTGCAATCGACCCCGCCACTTTAGACCGCCATTGATCCGCATTCGGGCGCCGTTGTGGGCATGCCAGACGCTGTTTCAAACGCAGCGCGCCTGTTTTCCATCGACCTATACAGAGCCGAGGCAACAACACCCGAACTGCTCACCCTCGAAGGGCCGCGGGACCTACCTGCCGTGAGCGATGATCCCATCACTGAGGGCGAACTGTTCAAGGCATCCAGGCATAACCATGGCCCAGGTGCAGGCGGTCTACCACCAGAGTTCTTTCTACTTGCGTCTAGTGTGGGCAAATGCTTCCAAAAAGCTTCTCATGTTTCACCAATACTGGCCGCATAACTCAAAAATTATTACATGCATAGAAAAACAAATTAGAGATTTGGAACCTGAAAATAAAACTATGTACATCAGTGGTCCAATTTCTGAAGCTCGAAGTTGAAGAACAAAAAAAAAGTGTTTTCAAGGAGCTTATCCCCTTAAAGGAAATAGCTACCTTGACTTGATCTTGCTCGTGACACAAAACGGCATAAACTTTGTCGGCCGCACCCAGCATAGACAACATGTCACAAACAGTCTGATCAAGTTGTACACATTTATGAGACCACCTTTCCTTGTCGAAGCTCAGAATCAGGCAACGCAGGAAAAAGGGCAGAGGATGCACTTCCTCAAGATGCGTCGTGTTACATGAGCTTTTCGTGTTATTTTTACCAGTGTCTGTTGCTTTTGTGTAAACCCACCACACGCTTCACCACATGGGCGTAGAACTAGAATAAACATTAATCGATTCCACCCTGAATGCCACGTGTTTGATTTTTTTTACCATATGGCCATTGTCGGTAATAGGGTATGCCACACCCAAGGGAGCACGGTGAGTGCTCTGAAAAAGGGCGTGCTTGCGGCTGCCACACACGGCAGTAACAACAGCCAAGCACAGCTGTTCTTGATCGTGGTCACGTATTTCGTTGAAGAACTGGGCTTGGTCAAAAGCAAAGTAGTTGCACTGAGCCCCGCGGAGCGCCATTCTACAGGGCACAACATCACCAAATTAATTATCGATGACCTCACTTCACTGAACATACCGTTGTCTATTTGCATAGCTTTCAGTTCGGACAACACTAACGCAGTGCTGGGGAAAAAAAAAGGAAAGGCATAGCAGTAAAGCTGACACAGGCCAATGAAAATGTTATCATAATTGCTTGTCCATGCCTGACAAACCAGCGTCCTGTCTCCCAGCTAATGTGGACGAAGTCCTCATGTGTTTCTGTTTTTTTTTTTCTGTATTTGGGAAAGCTCGAGGAAAGAACAATTGGCCTCATACAGTTCCATGAAATGCGCAATGCTGAGTTCAGAAAAATCCTGAAGCACGCGTCTACTCGGTGGCTCTCGCTTGAGAAATGCCACCAAAGGCCTGGTAAATCAATGGGCATCTCTGTTGAGCCTTTTCCTTCATGAGGTGAAGAAAGAAGCCGCAAGTCTGCGATTTCTGTCATGCTACCATATTCCAAAGATGACAGTGGCGCCGAAACCAACTGCACAACTAGAGCCCATTCTGCGCACACACAAGAGAAAAAAAGACTACATACACTACACCAGTGACAGCAAAAAAGGTGTGGAAGGCAAGACTGAGGAGTCACCACTGGGCTTCTTCAGCTGATGGGGGCATAGGAACACCGCAGCCCCACTCCAGTGACTAGAGTTGGAGTGCATGTCCTTTTGCCACCAGAGCTCCTTTTGCCACCAGAGCTTTTTCAGCCATGAGGCAAGCTGAAAGGTAGGACCAGAGGTCAGCAGACTCAATCATGAGTCCACACACCCAAACTCATTTGTACTCAAACTCACGCGTGAGTTTGAGTTTGAGTGAGTGCAAGGCTAGTGTGGCATGGTGAGTATGAGCTCGAGTAAGTTTGAGCCCGACCGAGTTTGACTACGCCTGAGGCCGAGTGACTTTCGAGTACATTTTTAGTTTGAGTACATTTTGAGTACCGTATTTACTCGCGTAATCCTCGCACTCGCGTAATCCTCGCACCCCTAATGTGAGCCACCAAAACTTGGATTTTTTGGTTCCTCGCATAATCCTCGCACCCCCAACTTTGCAGCAGCGAAAGTTGCCTGCTCGCGAAACCCGCATGATGCACACGCTCACCAACGCGCGCCCTCCCCCGCCGCCTCTCCGTTCGGCGGAGAGCGCTGTGTATCCAAGGCCATCCAGGCGCCCTAACAACCTGCATGGCTACTCCCTAGCAGGCGCTCTAACACGCTACTCACACTGTCCTTGAGCCGGTTTCGCGTGCGCGCAACTAGACGGCGTTCGCGCAGCCCGCTGTCGTGTCGTCGTGTCGCCGTCGTGGTCCCGTCGTTGAGCAGCAGCAGTCAGTGAGTCACTCGCGTCAGTGGTGGATAGCTCGCTGCCATTTTGAGAACTTTTTGATCTCTTTGTTTTGTGCTTGGTGCCGCTTCGCCATGGAGAACGCCAGCTACACTGCCGCTTTCAAATTAAAAGCTATAGAGTACGCGATCGAACACGGCAGCCGCGCCGCAGGCAGGCACTTCGGCGTCACCGACTTCAACGTGCATTACTGGAGGCGGCAGCACGAGGAGCTGAAGGTGACGAAGAAGTCACGCCGGGCTTTCCATGGTCCGAAGACGGACAAGTTTCCCCAAGTTGAGGCGCTGCTCGTGGACTATTCGAAGGCTCTACGCAGAGATGGGTGCGCCGTATCCATCGAGATCTTGCGCAACCAGGCACGCTTGATTGCCAGGAAGGAAGGCATCCCGGCAAAAGATTTTCGAGCCAGTAACGGGTGGGCCACGCCCTTCATGCGGCGCAACGGCCTTTCTTTGAGGAGGCGAACAATGCTCTGCCAACGCCTGCCCGAAGCCTACGAAGACAAGATCGTGGATTTCCACCGGTGCGTGATCAGGATGCGGCATCAAAACAACTTTTTGCTGTCGCAGATTGGAAACGCGGACCAAACACCTCCGAATTTCGACATGCGCAGCAATACTACTGTTGAACAGAACGCACGACTGGCGCGGAAAAGCAGCGGTGCAAGGTGATGTTGGCCGTGACGGCGGCGGGCGGAAGCTACCACCGTACGTCATTTTCCAAAGGAACACCCTCCCCAAAGGAAAGTTTCCCCCCAGTGTGCACGTGCACGTGCAAGAGAAGGGGTGGATGAGCTCAGACCTGATGGTCGACTAGATCAACACTGTGTGGGGGCGGCGACCGGGAGCTCTTCTTTTTCCGTTGCTCCTCGTTGTTGACAGCTTTTGGGGCCACCTTGTGGAGCCGGTTCGAGCAAAACCTCGAGCAGTGGGAGACTGCGTTGTCCAGCGCACACCTCGCCGACCAGGTCATGCTGACGGAGAGGGCTGAACGTGCGAAGACAGCGTTTGGACTTCTGGACTGAGAAGCCACTCCCACGCATAAATACGCTAAATAAAAGTTGCTCTCTCTCTCTCTCTCGAGCAAAGCTGAAGGAGCTGCACACAGAACTGGCTGTAATTCCAGGTGGCCTAACGTCAATGCTGCAGCCTTTGGACGTGTCTTTGAACAAGCCGTTCAAAGGTAACGTTCGAAGGCTGTACGCAGAGTGGATGGCCGATGGCCAACACGCTTTGACGCCTTCCGGCAAGATCAGGAGGCCGTCAGTGGAGCTGCTGTGCGACTGGATTGCGGAAGCGTGGAGGATGGTTGGAGCAGCCATCATCGTCAACAGCTTCAAGAAGACTGGCATATCTAATGCTTTGGATTCAAGCAAAGACCACTTGCTTTGGGACGGAGGCGAGACGTCTGAAGCCGAGGAATCGGGAGGTGACGACGAGGCCACGACCTGCGATGCAAGCACTGACTAGGACTCTTCGGACCTTCTGACCATTGTCCAAAAAATTTTGACAGTCGGCTGCATTTTTTTTTTCTTCCAAAGGCCCTTTTTAGGGCCAACTATGTGATCCATATGCGGGAACGCACTGTGCCCAGCCTCCCACCCTCGTATCCTCTCAAACTTCCAGCGCAAAAACTGCAAATGAAATAGCGTCGCGAAACAAGGCAAATAAAGGTATGTAAAACAGGCTTCAACCGCACTCTTCCGCCGTCCCCGATATTCTGAGTACCGAAGTCTACTGTAACGAACAAAGCCAGTTTAAGAAGGACTTTTGTAGCTTCAGTGCACGAAAAAAGACGCGAGTGAGTTTGGCAATTTCGCGGCGCCTGATATTGTCGAGCTTCACAAGTAGGCCATGCACATGATGACGACGAGATAGGGCGCGCGCCAGAAAGCAAAGGTGGCAATTTCATGATCGCTGATCGACGGGAGACTGTTTACGTTGTAAATAATAAAATAAAAAGAAATAGCTGCTGTTGGCAACACTGAGCTTACATATACAAAAAACGACCGCTACATTTAGCGGGATTGGCAGAAGGCAAATTGGCAACACTGTGCACCGGATTTTTTTTTTTTCCCCACGCATAATTCTCGCACTCCTAACTTCACATTGACCTTTCCGAAAAAAAAGTGCGAGGATTATGCGAGTGAATACGGTACTGAGTACATTTTGAGTCCTGAGCACATTTTGAGTTTAAGTACATTGTAAGTTTGATTACATTTTTAGTTTTATTACATTTTCACTTCTGAGTAGATTTTGAGTTTTGAGTCCGGGTGAGTTCTGAGTTTTGCGCTCAGTGTTCGTTTGAGTTTGAGTGAGCACAGACGTGCTGCTCAGCTATGAGTCTGAGTTTGAGGGAGTGGCGATTCGAAAATAAATTTGTGAGTGAGTTTGAGTGAGCCGCACCAACTTTGCAGAGGTATGGGTAGGACCCACCTCTGCTGACTTGAACTCAGCATGTGCACGAGCCGTTCCAAGCTTGAAGGTCCTCCGAGCTTGGCTTGAAGGAGCGCCACTTCACCCCACTGGTCCATAACCGGCAAGTTGGACACAAAAAATAAAAAACATGTTACAATCAACTTCTCCTAGCATGAACACGCTGGAGTAGTAAGGTGTTCAGTTTTCTGCAGATCTCTCTCTCTCTCTCTCTCTCTCTCTCTCTCTCTCTCTCTCTCTCTCTCTCTCTCTCTCTCTCTCTCTCTCTCTCTCTCTCTCTCTCTCTCTCTTGTTCAAGCTACTGCGCAAGCCTGGCAAGGCACGCACTCACGAGCGCTCAGCATTTTCTTGGTATTTTTTTCCAGCAACGGCGAACTTACGGCCAGTAACAACAGCTCCGCTGTTAAAACTCAGTAGCTGAACGGATTACTTGTTGCCGATAAATGTGAGCAGGCTTTTAGTAGACTTTTAACGGCCTCAAGTGCGCTCTAAATTCCATCAACAAAACGACACCAAGCGCCCAGCTTAGGGCAGTTTATCCCGCAGTGGTTCCACTTGATGCTGCATTAAAGAGACACTGAAGTGATATGTAAACATTGCGGGATTACTAGCGCAAATTGTAGTCCGGAGTCCCCAGGCCATGTTTCGACCACTCTGGACGCGTTTACGCGATTTTATTTAGTAGAAAAATTAATTCGAAAATCCTGTCCTCCTCTCTTTACGCTCGCCCATTTTCTGTGGCGTTTTCGTGTGACGTCGGGAGGAGCCCAGCTCACAATTGGCTGCGCTACTGCACGGCTCCCCGGCCTTCAGACAGAGTCAGTCGGCCCAGCGTTTCATCTGCCGGCCGCTGACGGGTCGTCGCAATTCGTTGGCTCAGTTGAAACGAAGCCAGGACACATTTGTGAATGGAAGAATGTGCCTTTTTTTACTTCGTTAGTTTGTACACTGTATCTAGCTCCAAGTCAAGGTCGCGTCACACAAGCGCTGCACAAGCGCACATGCGACGCTTCGCTGACTGGTACACCAGTAGGAAAATATAAGGCCTCTTGAAGGCGGGAGAAGAGTCAGCAAAGTCAATATAGGTACTAAGGAAATAAAATCAACTCATATTTTTACCGTAAAGAAGAAAACTACAGTGTGGGAAGCACTTTTTTGTGCTGGGCGAACAAGCACAGCGGCCAGCAGCACGACTACGCATCTGCGAACGCTTTTCCGTCTAAGAAATGCAATTGCTAGACGTGAGATATTGTGGAAACTTGGGGGATGCTTACTGCAAGAGCGCAAAACAACAAATAGTCACCTAAGCTGCTTGGAATGCTAAAACTAAATAAAAGTGTAAACTGGTTATACATTATATACCTTATATTTCCAAGTTTGGCAGCGCGCGCCCGTGGCTGAGTTGTTTGGAGCGCTAGGTATGTCAGCGCAAGTGTTTTGCAAGTCACAAGTTGGAATCCCCGCGGCTATGTGCTTTTTTTTTTATAAGTTAACTTTTTCGTTTTTCGCCGATGTTTTCTATACTGAGTTCACTTTTTTTGGGGCCGCAACGTTCATTGCTCCACGAACTAGTTCACAGAACGCGCGCAGGCTGGCACTGGCGCGCTAGCGAGTTCTCGTTGGCGTGCTGTTGCCATAAGCACCGACTGCTTGCGGGCAGTGGGCACAGGCCAGAATCAACAGACCCTTGGCCTGCTGCGAACACGCTTTTTACAATACAGGCATGAGTGAGGCAAGCTCCAAATATAGGGGAAAAGCGCATGGCATTTGAGCGTCTGCGGGGACGCGGAGGGCGTTCATGCACTGCGTAGGCCTCGGCTAGTGAATGCTACAATTCCAAGCCGTCCTGGGAGGCTTATCTTATGCATTTTACAGCCAACAACATGGCAGAAGCACGGTACGATGATTACTGAGATATTGAGAATGCCCATCCAACAACGCCGTTGGTTGTGTTTTACAGAACAGAACCGAAACCGAAACTTGTTTGATTGCTAACCTTGGGCATCGTCCAATCACGGTGCCCCCTCCTCCCAACGTCACAGCCTTAGTTGGTGCGGCCGCCGCAAACCGCACATGGTAGTTTTTCTTCTTTCGCGCTTTGTAAAATAATTACCGGTTTTTCAACCGGATAAACGATGAAAAGTGTGCTAATTTGAGCCAGTCTACGCAGTGCAAGCAAAAACGGGAGCTTGACAAATTCACTTCAGCGTACCTTTATATATTCCGTGCGCTTTCACCCTGTGTAAACACCTTGGAGTTAAAACGTGCCACAACTTTCGTGTTTGAGAAAAAGCAACCTCAGCACGCGACAACACAGGTGTTGTGGGCTGAAAGTAAATGTGTGCATTTCTGCCGATGCTTGAAATATCAGAAAGGAAGGCCATTAGCTGCTACCTGCTAATAGAAATACCGCCATCATTATTCAGTTCCATCCGCCACGAAACAGACATTCATGTTCTGCGGTCTCCACCGCGGTTTCTTCAACAAAATGGTGTCGCGACGAGGATCAGACGACAATGCATTTGAAGAAGCTAGAGCGCACCGCCCCTCAACGATGACGCAAGTGACTGCACTGACTGAACTGGACTGCTGCCACTGACCATTGGCCACAAGCGTCCGCAAAAAAAACCCAAGGAATTGGGGACACGCCAAACGCGTACTGATCTTTTGCCCTCAAAGACTCCACCAATTCTTGGCGGATGCCTCGCGGAAACCAGACAGCGGCTTCGACCTCCTGCCGACCGGGATCCTTCTCGACGACCACGTAGCCATCAACGACGCCGAGAATGGACCTGGAAGCTCTTTGCCAAAGACGAATCCTTATCCGAACCGACACAACCCGCAACACTTGTGGCCCTGTTTCAGGTCAGTAGCACGTGTCTCACAGCGACTTCTAACTGTACCTGCCACACTAGTGTGAAACATTTTCATCTCTTGTACAAGGCCTGAAGAAAGTTCAACAGAACAGGAAACGACCCCGCTACGCGCAGTCGCACCAGTGCTGGACACCGCAAGTGTGAACACCGCCTCATCGCATGTGCGCCAGTCGGAAGAGGGAACGTACCTCTACACCTGCCCCCGGTGCTGCGGAAAAGGAGCAGGCCCAAGACCCAATGCTGTCCCAGTGTTGTCCAGGTGGCGCCGGGGGTCGCACGCTCTGCCCCGCCTTCTGGGTGCTGTCCAGTGCCTGCAGCCGCAAGAAAGCATGTATCAGCCATGTGCCTTGCAAGTAGAGCTGCCGGGTCTGAAATTAACAAAAAAAATTCACGCATCTCCACGAAGTAAATCGTGACAAATGAGTGAAGCACTGGTAATTGTTCTTACCGTAAATCACCATGGCATTGCCCACTCGCGCATGTAAATGAGTGACAACGCGTTTGTACACTATATACAATTCCAATCCAGCCCAATCCAGTTCAATACAATCCAAATCCAATCCAATGCTCTTCGTGCATGTGCAACACTGTACACGGACGCCAAGCCCCGGACAAAGCGAAGTACTAAGGTGCTTGGCCTCTAAAACATCTTTCCCCCACAAAAGCAGGTGTCCCTAGCTAGGCCAACCTTTTCCTGAATTTTTAGGCAAGGCCTCATCGCTGCTGATCCAAATGACGTTGGTGTTAGGCACGACTTGTGGCCTTCACCCGCATTGATAGATATGAATCATGTGCTGAACTTGTCTCTCGTGACTCCTTTTATGGCTCAGCATGTGAGGCCAAGAAATCACCAAGAAATCCCCCCGTAAAATCCTCGCTTCAGTCAAATCGAAACAGCAGAAATGTTGGCTCAGACGTTACCCAGCCGACGCGGCAAAAATACTTTCTTGGCAGGCGGTAAGGTTAGTGGCCATTTCCTGCAGACAGTTTGTGAGTACAATGAAGCCGACAACACAAGGGCAATGTGAACAGGCAGCCGGGGCTTAAAATGGCCAATGTCAATCCGAGTAGCCTATGTAGCCTATCTCTTGCACTCGCACACTACATCAGTGAGCGGAAGCGCCTCAAGATTTATTCCGATTATGTACCATTAAACTTCACAGTGTCGTTGCAAGCACGTGACACACGCAGAAGTGACGCATGCTGTTTTCTGCACGTTCGGAAAATTGGGATGAGAAGCCAGCTGACTCTGTGAAGGTGGATGACCGGCAGTGCTGTATAATTAGGGTTGTTCCTTTTCGAGTAAAACCTAATTTTACCCGATTCTCACACCCCGAACATGTTTCAGGAGATTACCCGACTTCTCCTCAAATGGACCTTTTCAAAGGAGCGATCCGCACAATTGTGGTCTGACGTTTCACCGTTCTCGACCAGTACTGGCTGGAAGCAAGCCCCACAAACACGCCTTCTGAACTCGTATGAGCGTTGCAATGACGCCACCAACCGTAACCTCAGGCTGCCAAATGCCACCCTGAAATTGTTGTGCCTAGTTAACGGAAGCTGTGTTGTCAAGATAAACTTTTCCTACTTGAGACTTGTTCAGCCATCAGACAGGCCTCGAAAGAAGACCGACAAGTTGCGCAAACAGATCACAATAATGTATGTAAACAAAGATGAGGGAACAATCGATGACCAGGTTATTGTGAATAGAATGTTTCATCTGTTAAGAAGTTATCAATCCTATTTACTGTCATTGTTTATTAATTTCCAAACCAACGCCAAATTTCGGACAGCGTTGTCAAGAAAACCCTGAAGACCCTCCGATTACCAGGTTGAAATAAACACCAATTTTAACGCGTTAAGAGTTATAAAGCTCGTGACCGCTCTAAAATAAACCGAGTGTATTAAAATAAACGTAGTACATCTATCGATTTAACCTGAAAAAACCCGAATTTCTGAATGGTTTCACAAAAACACCGGATTTCTCCCCGAATATCAGTTCAAACAATAGCACCCTATTTTCACCGCCCCCCCCCCCCCCTATTTTGAAAAAAATATAAAACCTGAAAATAAACAACCCTAGTTATGTGCCACCATATTTTTCAGTGACCTTGGGAAGCATGTGAAACACGTGGAGGTGACGCATGCTGTCTTCTGCTTGTTCGGTTGATTTGATTGATTGTAGGGTTTAATGCGCCGACACAACGCAGGCGATGAGGCGCGTCGTTGTGGAGAGCTCCGGATTGATTTTGACCACCTAGGGATCTTCAACGTGCGCCGAAATCTCGTACACACAGGCGTTTTTGCTTTTCGCCTCCATCAGAAAAGCAGCCGCGGCAGCCGGGAATCGAACCTGCGACCTCGCACTCAGCAGCGCAACGCCTTAGCCGTCGAGCCCCCATGGCGGCTGACTACAGTTTCATCCTAGCGGACAAGCATGTCTGTTACGCCCTCTTCAGATGGGAATACCAACTTTACCTTTGAACTTTACAGTGACCGAGCGATGAGAAATGAAACTCGAAGTAGTGAGAAGGCCACATTGAAGTCCTACGGTCATATGGTTTTGGTTGGGAAAGTTTCGATAGAACAAATACAGCCGTTTTCTGTAAAAGTATTTCTTCTGCAGATGCTCACGTATTGACAGCAGGTGAGAGAGAGAGAGAAACAACTTTATTTATGCTCAGGGATCAGGTGAGGGGGGTGGGGGCGGTCCACAGGGACGCCGCGACCGCCAGGGCCCGGGTGGTCACTAAGCCTTGACTCGATGCCTCCGGGTTGCGCAGCGCCTGCTCCCAGAGGGAGGGGGAAGGAAGGGGGGGAAACGGGTCTGCTGGGCACTCGCACAAGGAATGATAGTGCGTGTCGAGGGCCCCGCAGGCAAGGCATGTCGGGGAGTCAAAAAGGTGTGGGTGGGTGTGAATGAACTAAGTTGGGGGACTCGGTGGAATGAGGGGAGGGGGGTGGTATGTACAGATCCTTGAGGGAGACACAGAGGGCGTCTGGGGATAATTTGGAGTAATGGATGATTTGAGTGGTGCGGTGGCGGGATTGGGTTTTGCTGGTAGTGGGGTCTAGTAGAGAGCGGAGTATACACCAAGTCTTCTTGGTAGAGAGTTGGCCACACATGTCATCACAGGTGTTATTCCAAGGATTTTGAGACAGTGTGGCCGCGTGCACTTCGATTTTGGTGCGAAGGGTGATGAGCTTTAGTTTGAGGTTTCGGCGGTGTTTGTGTTTGCGCCAACAGCGTTCAAGACTGGTGTAGGCTTCCCAGAGATTGCGGAGGTGGGTGTCCACTACTACTATGTATATTTTATTGGCGCAAGGGCGTCTGAGGCCAAAGAGCGCCAAGACAATGTTTTTTTTTTTTTACATTTGTTAAAATGCCATGGCGATGATTGTGATGTACTTGATAAAAATAGTGTATATATGGGTGTAAAGGGCCCTTACTCTAAAAAGCGAAGATGAATAAGATGAGAGGTAACAGTGACGATGTTTATGTGTGTGCTGGGAGCGCCATAACATAACAGGGATGGCGGTGACATCCCTGGCACGTTATGAAAACGCTCAGAACCACCCTCACTATTTATTTGCATTGGGTGGCCCTGATGTCACACATGGTATGAGATGAGTGCTAAAAATCCAATTTCAGCAAGATAGGCTAAAAGGCGTTCACTTCTAATCAGGGGTTGATCAGATAAAAACAAGGATGGGTGTAAGGGTATCGTGTAGGTGTATAGTTCTGGGAAGTGTCGTTTCCTTGCGTCATGGTATGCCAAGCATTCAATCAATACATGGAGGACTGTAAGTCTTCGTCCACATTTCTCACAAGATGATGGTGGGGTTCCATTTAAAAGATATGAGTGTGTAGCGTGTGTGTGACCTATCCTTCATCTGCATATTGATATTTCTGTGAACCTGTTCCGTTTCTCTGTGTTGTATTTCCCTATGTGTGGTTTTATAATGTGCAGTTTGTTTTCGATTTGTGTGTCCCACTGTACCTGCCAGCGCCTCCGAAGCATACTCCGAACTAGTGGTTTCATGTCTAGGCAGGGCACATGTGGGATATCTACAACACTGCGGAGAGCCGCCACAGCAGCATTCTGGTCAGCAATTTCATTGCCTGAAATTCCGCTGTGCCCAGGTACCCAGCACACTACTACCGTCAATTTTAGAGCGTAAGCAGACATTATGGATTTGATAAGACGGTTTAAAATAATGTTTCTCGTTTGTTTTCCTGAATGGAGAGCTAGTACTACACTCAGGGAGTCTGTAAAAATAATGGAACTGTGTATTCTGGTTTCTGTAATGTGTTCCACAGTGGTTAAAATGCCGTGTGCCTCAGCTGTAAAAATACTGGTATTTTTGTTCATTGTCTTTGTGATAGCAAAGTTTGGGCCATGTGCAGCGCATGACATAGAATGGGCGGACTTGGAGGCATCTGTGTAAAACGTTGTGTCGGGATATTTGTGTCGTAGATGTAGGAAGTGCTGCAAGATGAGTTCTCTTGGTACAGTGCTTTTGTTAATGGCTCTAAAAGATAAATCACAAGAAATCGGGGACATTTCCCAGGGAGCAACAAGGTCTGTGACTGAAGTTTTGTAAGTCTCGCTAAAAGAAATCCCAAGCTCTTCAGCGTGCACTTTCACTCTCAACGAAAAAGGCATAGATATAGAGGGCCGACTGAGAAACGAAAGCATGGCAGAGGTGTCATTGACAATAAACGAAGAAGGGTGATTTTTTATGGATGTTGCCTTCATGGCATACAATAGATCTGTGTATAAGCGCTGGTATTCCAGGCACCACTGGTCACATTCCACATATAGGCTTTGTGCAGGACTCGTCCCGAAGGCTCCTGTCGAAAGGCGAAGCCCAAGGTGCAGAACAGGGTCAAGCATTTTTAAAGCGGTTTTCGAAGCTGACCTGTATACTACGCTCCCTTAGTCCAACCGCGACTTCACTAAACTGTTGTAGAGACGCAGCAGGCACATCTTATCTGCGCCGTAGGAGTGGTGGGATAGGACTTTTAGGATATTCATTGCCTTTATACATTTTATTTTGAGTAGCTTTATATGTGGAATAAATGACAGCTTTTCATCTAGCACAATCCCTAAAAACTTGCCTTCCTTCTTCACAGGCACAGCCACTCCACTGAGCTGGATGGTGGGCTCAGGGTGAATACCACGCCTCTTGGAAAATAAGACACATGTGCTCTTTTGAGGATTTAGCTTAAAGCCACTTTCGTCGGCCCATTTTACAAGCCTGTTTGTGGCAAGTTGTAACTGCCGTTCACAGATAGACAGGTTACAGGACCGGAAACTGATATGAAAATCATCCACGTAAATGGAGTAAAAAATGGTGCGGGGAAGAGCTTTTCCAAGTGTGTTCATCTTAGCTATAAAAAGTGTGCAACTAAGTACTCCACCCTGAAGAACGCCATTTTCTTGCATATACAGCGCGGATACTGCAGCCCCGACCCTCACTCTGAATGTTCGTTCAGACAAATAGCTTTCAAGGGCATTAAGCATATTCCAACAAATTTCAAAAGATTTCAGGTCTCGCAGGATGCCGTAGCACCAGGAAGTGTCATATGCTTTTTCTAGATCAAAAAATATGGACATACAAAACTGTTTGTTAACAAAGGCATTTTTCACATAGGATTCAAAAGCGACAAGTTGGTCTGTTGATCTGCCCGACCGAAAACCTGCCTGGCAGCTGTCAAGAATACCATTGTATGCCAGGAAGTATAGTAACCTTCTGTTGATCATTTTTTCCAACAGCTTGCACAAGCAGCTGGTCAGGGCAATTGGACGATAACTTGAAACACAGGATGCATCCTTTCCCTCTTTCAGCAGTGGCACAACAATAGCCTGTTTCCATGCCTTAGGAAAGTGCCCAGCACGCCATATTCTGTTAAATAAAAACAGGAGAGTATTGATTGTGTCTGTATGAAGGTGTTTGATTATGCCGTACGTAATGTTATCTGCACCTGGCGCCGAAGGCTTGCAACCAGCCAACGCACTCATAAGCTCGTGAAGGGAGAATGGAGAGTTATAGGAGTCGTTTGATTGCTTGTGGTCACGTATGGACTTCCGCTCAGCTGACTTTTTGTAGTGTATAAATGTGCTTGTGTAATGTGAAGAGCTTGAGACGTGTTCGAAATGTTGTGCCAACGCGTTTGCCTGGTCCTCTAGTGTGCCACCAGTGGTGTCAACAAGGGGTAAGCCATGTGTGCTTTGTCCATTTAGTTTTCTTATCCTGTTCCAAACCTTTCTTGTATCGGTGAAAGAATTTATTGAAGTTAAGAAGGACTTCCAGCTATTGTTTGTGGCCTGACGGCGAATGCGCCTTCCCATGGCTTTGGTGCGCTTGAACGCTACAAGGTTGTCCGCAGTGGGGTACCTGCGAAGAATGCCCCACGCCTTGTTCTGTGCCTGGCGTGCTCGTCGACACTCTTCATTCCACCAGGGCCGCCTTAGGTTACTTGTGTTACCAGAAGTCTCGGGAATGAAGTTCTCTGCAGCTTCAAGGATATGTGCCGTGACAAGGCTACAAGCTTCATCAATACCCAAGTGTTCTATGGAACTGTGTGCGAGTTGAGATTTCTGCTTAAATTTCTCCCAGTCTGCAGCAGTTTCTTTCAACCTTTTAGTTGAGATAGGAGTGTAGGGGTCTCCGTCTAGGCATCTCAGGAATACTGGGAAATGGTCACTTCCAAGCGGGTTTTTCTCCACCTGCCACTCAACGAGTGGAAAAAGAACAGCAGAACCGATTGCCAAGTCTGTGTGAGTACGTGTTGTGTGTGATGTTATATTATGTGGGCTGTTTTTTGCTGAACAAACACGCACCAGATGATACTAGGAAATGTTCAATCAAGCGGCCACGAGCGTCAGTTCGCCCAGAACCCCAGAGTTTGTTGTGTGCATTTAGGTCTCCAACTAAGATAAATGGTTCAGGAAGCTCATCCACCAACGACTCAAATTCTGAGGTAGACAATTGATGATCCGGGGGAATGTATAAGGAACATATTGTAATCAGCCGACCAAAAATGATCACGTGGACAGCAACTGCCTCAAGGCTGGTGAGTAGTCTAATGGACTGGGATGGAATGGATTTTCGCGTCACAATGGCAACCCCACCAGATGAATGAGCAAAGGTATCTCTATCTTTCATGAAGACAGTGTATTGTTTAAGAAAGTTACTTTGCTTGGGATTCAGGTGTGTCTCTTGGAGGCAAACAATACTGGATTGATGTTTATAAAGGAGTTCATATACATCATCCAAGTTTTTTATGAGACCCCTACAGTTCCACTGAACTATGTTTTCAACAGCTATTATGGATTAAAGATAATAAAGATGTAGTTGAGAAGTTGCCTATTTTGGTTCATGTCAGTGAGTCTTCTTTGGGGCCTGTGGTACGATGAGGTGGTTTTTTCCCACGGCCAAAAGTGCTGCGGCGCTCATTTTGCGCCTGCTGGGCAGGTTGAGATGCCGAGGTGTCCATGTCCTCGTCTGACAAATCAGGCGGCACCGACATGGTGTCCATCCGACATCCACCGCGCGGATTGGTTCCTGAGGTGGCCGCAGGCTTCTTGGTTGGAACCTGCGGTGTGGGAAGGGAAGACGTACGTGTGGGGCCACCTGAGTTCATGCTCTCAATGCCCTTGGGTGTCGTGCGGGCCAATGGAGCTGGACTGGAAGAGGCCGGACCAGTCCCAACACCGCCCATCACCACATTCTCCACGGGCTCCGCAGACGTAGTGGCGGGGTGCTCGGCTGTGGATGGCAGCCCAGCAGGAGGAGGAACCACCAGGGCCTCTGCTGTAGAGGCAGGAGCTGGTGGTTGCTCGGAGGGGGTTAACGACAGCGACACATCAGCTAAGCTGCATTGTGTCGCAGTACTACCCAAACGTCGCCCCAACCCCCGGCGGGCGCCACCTGCATAGGATGCAGCCGAAACATCTTGTGCTTTTGGCGTGCTTCAGGGAAACTGATATTTTCGGTTACTTTGATCAGAATGATCTCTTTTTCTTTCTTGAAAGATGGGCAAGATCGTGAGTATGCAGCGTGTGAACCACTGCAGTTCGGACATTTCATGATTGTGTTGTTGCAGTCATCAGAAGAGTGATCGTTCTCGCCACATTTCGCACAGGTCAGCTTGCCACGGCAAGCTAGAGTTCCATGACCGTAGTGTTGACATTTAAAGCATCGCCTCGGGTTTGGAATGTAGGCGCGTACACGACAGCTAAGGAAAGCTGCCTTCACTGTCTCTGGCAGGGTAGAGCTAGCAAATGTTAGAATGATATGTCGGGTCTTGATCTCTGCTCCATCTCTTCTCATAATAATTCTACAGACGCCCACAACACCTTGGTCATGCAGTCCCTCAAGGAGATCATCATCTGTCTCATGGAGGAGTTCTTTGTCAGAGATAACACCTTGGACAGTGTTTAGCGTGCAGTGTGGCGTAACTGTGACAGTCAAGTTGGCAATTTTTTCTTGCTTCAGGAGGTTCTCACTTTGGTTTTTTCGCATAACTTCAACAAGAAGGTCTCCAGAGGGCATCTTTTTGGCATTGTAGTCTTTTCCAACAATGTTTTCGATACACTTGGCAATTAAGAAGACTGACAGGTCGGTGATAGGTTTTTCGTCGGTAGAGTGTACAACAAGGTATTTGCTGAAAGCTGCCTGAGGTGGTTGGGAGCGGAGTGCTTCGGTGCGACCCCTTTTAGGAGGTCGATCAGGGTGTTTTGTGGGAGCTGAGAAGATAGCCATAGAAAATGGAATCAATTCGGTGGCGAGGCCAGTCGCCCACCACCGAGCCCAACAAGGGAACGTGGCTTTGAAGCGCACGTTAACTGTACCTCGCCACTATAACCCGATGCTCGGGATCTAGGGTGAAGCCTTCGCACAGGGTTAACCCTCGCCGCCTGGAGAAAAAACGGAGAAATAAGGAAGAGATAAGATGACAGGACCGGGGTTAGGAAAGACAATAGGGAAGCAAAAGAATGAAGAAGAGGCCAGGAAAAGGCGACTGGCTGATTCCCCACAGGTCGGGTCAGACTGGGGGCATCGTCTACGGGAAGCGGGGGCCGAAGTGGTGTGTTGCCTCTGCCAGGGGGCCATGAAGGTCCAAAACAACCCTGGCTTTGGCTCAACCACCAGGATGCCCTTTTGCCCGGACACGGCAAAGCCACGCACAGCCGGGACGTGGGTGGGTCCAACCCACACGTGCTCGGGTCCGTGGTGTTGCAAGACACCGGAGGAGGGTGTCGACATATTCAGAGGGGGGTGTGGGGTCGAGAATTTTTGTTGCCGTTTCCTTGGCAGTAAGAAGTTGGGTTTTCCAGTCCATGAGTTCTTCGTCGGAGGAATTGGTGGGAGGAAGAGGGCATGCCGTGCGGAAGAGATCCCAATCAGTGTGTGTAGGGGGAGGGTGGCAGGGGGTTTGAGGTGTGCCTTTGACAGGGAGTTGAGTTTCGATAAGGAAGTGATCGCTACCTAATGTGTGGGGGCTGGGGGCAGTGGTGAGTGTAGGAAGGTTGACACTGAAGGTCAAGTCAGGGGTGGTGTCACGCTGGACACTACTGCCTATGCGAGTAGGGAGGGAGGGGTCAGTGAGGAAGGCAAGATGAAGGGTGCGGGCCAAGTCCGACAGAAGGCGACTGTAAGGTCCACTTATGAAATTAGCGGCCAGGCGCCCGGGCTGCGCGTGAGAACCCGCCGCTCTGTCTAGCGACGTAGCACTGCCAACACTGCACTGCAGCCGTCGCCAATTCGTCACGGCGTGCACGGGAGACGGATTGTCTGGCCCACCGCATACCACAAGGATAATCCCCCATTGAGAAAGCAGACGGCACCGCCGGATTCCGGGAACGTCTGCCTGACGCGCGGAGGTGGTGGGATTACCGGCGTCGATACGAGTGCCGCACGTGTCTCCATTGTTAATGCGCCCTGGTCAGCATGACGCACTGTCGCCGTCTTTCGCTTTCACCCCACGGGGTCACACGAACCTGCTCGTCTGCGAGCGTGCCATTGACCCAAAGGTGGCGGCGCCTAAATGAATATTCCGGGGCGTGCTGAGTGACAGCTGTCTACATGAATTTGGGCACTCCCATACGCGTGTACGAACGCTACAGGGGCGTTCCCAAGAGAGGGTGATCTCGAGGTTTTATAAGGCCGAACTTGGCCGTTGGAAATCGTTCTTGTCTGAGCGCCGAGCTGGGCAGTTCCCGGCGGGACAAGGAGTCTCAACCGTTAAAGCTAGGTTTGGATTTGTGAGCCCCCTAGTCGAGGTTAAGATCGCGTCGGAGGTTTAGGGTGCAGCGCCGTACCGGGCAACTAGACGGACCTTGCGGCGAGGCAGAGTCTCGGCCGTCGTTTCTCGAGCGGTTTGTGTACGCTCCGAGACTAGGAGAGTTAGACGAAGTTGAGGAGCTCAAGTGATTTGTGCGCACTCGGAGCTAGCGTCTAGCTGAAGTTTGAAGTTTTTCTTTTTACTACTCATGTACCCAGTTATCCTACTGTAAATAGCTGTATATAAGCTCTCCGTTTCACTTAATCAACCTCAACGGCTCGAGTTCGTCAATTCGACCGCCATCTCCAAGAACTTCAACACCATCGCCCTGCCAGCCTCCTGCCAAATCAACCGGAGCCCGGGCGATTGGGTTCCTGATCGACACCGGACTTCGGGGAAACGATCTTTACTGCGACCTTTGTGTCGCAGCCCCATTCGGTGTGTGGGGCATTGAAGTCGCCCACGATGATTAGGGGGTTCCGTTTGGCTGCAAGGATAGCTTGGCAGAAGAGGTATTTAAAGGATATGTGTTTGGTTTTGGGGGGGCTGTATACCGTAAAATCCCGAGCAAGCGCCCCTACCCGGACAAGCGGCCCCCCTCCATTCTCGAGTGATTTGAAATTTGCGCCAAATCCCGAGCAAGCGCCCCCTGCCTTTTTTTAACCTTGTCCGGCGCTTCACCCATTTTCACAAAATCTCTTACCTAGTTTTTTAGTATTTTCTTTTCTTTTTTTGCTAAATATTTGCATGTTAAATTATATAATGATGCAATTTTTTGGAAAAATAAACTGTTTGGGCTTATGTATGTCACGTGCGGTATCCCTTCCCCATGCGTAGCCAGCACACGGCTGAAGCCGAAGCTGGCCGAAACGTGAGCCAGCGGGAGCCAGCATCGCTGCTGTCAGTCGCCATTTGCCATTAGAGAGTTTTAGCATAGCGGCTCCCGTACGCTACGCTAAGGTTAGCGGGTAGCGGGACCGGACTGTGCATGCGCGCGCGGGGAGTGCGAGGAGGTTGCCCCTCAGCGGAGGGAAAGAGCGGGCATGGCGAAGGCAGGCCGCGCGGAACTAATCCACCCCACCGTGACGAATTTGCTCTCCCCAGTCGCGCCCCGCCACCCGCCACCGTAGCGTTGGCGGACGGAGCACGCTATGCTAAAACTCTCTATTATCGAAAAACGTGTGGACCGTCCCACGTGTGCGGGACGTAAACGAGGATGCATTCGTACACAGTGAAAAAAAAGGTTGAGGTTGTAGAGTGGCATCGACAAACCGGCAAAAACGTGCACGCGACTGCGCGGCATTTCGGGATCGACCGGAAGAGAGTGCGCAAATGGGACAAGAACTTTGAAACCCTGCTACAGCGCAGCTATGGAAAAGGAAAGGCACAACGCAAGCTAAGCAGCGGTGCGCCTGTATTCAGTGAAGAACTAGACGACGCTCTTTTTGAATTTTTCGAGAGTGAGAGGAGCGCCGGTCGTGCCGTCAGCAACAGGCTGTTGGCTGAAGAGGCCAGAAAAATCGCGGACAACCTGAAGCTCGGGAACTTCGCAGCATCGTCGCAATACATCAAGAGGTGGAAAGCGCGGTTTGGCGTCACAATGCGCCAAGCGACAAATGACAGTCAAAAGACCCCTGATGATCTCGCCGAAGCTGCAAGTGCTTTTCGATCAGCTGTCAACGCTCTGCGACTTCGCCACGACTTCACACCGGCCAACATTGCCAACATGGATCAAACCATGGTCCGTATCGACAATCCTGCCTGCAGAACGAACAACGTTGCCGGTGAAGCAACAGTGCGTATAGCGAACACTGGTTGTGCGAGACGCGGCTTTACAGTTGCTTTGGCAGCATGTGCGAATGGAGACAAGCTACCAGCGTTTGTGATTTTAAAGGAACCAAGCGGCAAGATACCAACGAAGGCATTCATGAAACTTCGCATTCCAGGTAAGTGTCTAACAAATTATGTGTTTGTTTATTATGGCTTTCAAATCAATACATTTGTTTACAACTAGCATTTTGCATTGTTCTTTTATCTGTAGGAAATGTTCGCCTCACGGCATCAAGGATTGGCTGGATGACCTTGGAGAAATTCCAGGAGTGGCTGTCGAGGGTCTGGGGCCCGAATAGTGACGACGTGCGGCGACTTCTCGTAATTGATCAGGCACCCATCCACAAAACTCCGGCAGCGAAGGACGCGCTACAGGCATGCGACACAGACGTCGTGTATGTGCCTGCCGGATGCACAGGCCTGCTGCAGCCCGCCGATGTCTACTGGAACCGGCCATTCAAGGCTCGGCTTCGCGCTTCGTGGGAAGCCTTCGTCAGGAAGGGCGAAAAAACGGCGAAGGGCAATCTCCGCAAGCCATCGCGGCAAGAAGTACTGTGTTTTGTTTCGGAGGCATGGGCAGCCGTTTCCAAAGAAACTGTTGCCCGGTCTTTTAAAGGGTGCGGTATTTCTAACGCCCTTGACGGGTCGGGTGACGGCGACCTACATGACCGGCTTTCAAGTGTTGGTGCTGTAGACCCAGAAGATCGCAGACCCCTCCAGGCCGAGTGCATGGAGATGATTTTTGCGACGGACTCGGATGTGTCATTTGATGGATTCGCGAGTGACAATGACTGAGAATGAACTCCCTTGACTGGTCAAAAGACTGCAAGCAAACTGTACGACCAGTCTCTCAGTGTTGATCGGCAGTCGTTTTCTGAATTTGGGGTGAATAAAAACAGCAAGCATGTAAATAAAGTTATTTCTTTTCTCGTCGAGTGTTTTGCGTCCATATCGAGTTCCGGTCCGCTACCGTAAAAACTTTCGCGGGATAGGTATTGGGGGAGGGGGGGGGGGGGGGGCGCTAGCTTGGGATAATACGCCGCCATTTTGAATTTCGGTCGACGACCGAGCAAGCGCCCCCCTCAAAAATTCCTCAAATTATCTGTTGCCACAGGGGGGGCGCTTGCTCGGGATTTTACGGTATGTTGAGGACATAGAGAGTACTGGGAGCAGTCTTGGGGAGAATGAGGGTGGTGAAGACGTGAGGGATGGGGGACGTAAAAGTGGTGCGCTGTGCTGCGAGGTTGCATTGCACAAGTGTGGCGATTTGGGGAATTCAGTAAGGGATTAGGTGGCGTAGTTTTTGAGTTTTGCAGGATGATTGGTTTCCTGGAGAGCAATTAGGGCAGGAGGGTGTTCCGTGTTGGCAATGTGGGCCGGTAGGTGTGCCCGCTTGGTGCGGAAGCCTCGACAATTCCATTGCCAGATGTGAAAGGGGTTTAGAGGTCTGGGTCATGTTCGGAAGAAGAGGATGGGGTGGGTGAGAGTGGAACCATGTGTGGTGCGGTCATTTGCATCCGTTGGAGAAATTCTTGGTGAAGGTCATGTACGGTGGTCTGCAGAGTTTGGATTTTGGCTTCAGTGTACTGGCGGTGAGAGTTGAAGGCCAATTCTATTTCCGAGCGAAGGGAGGTGATGTCAGAGGAAGTAGGTTGGGATGAGGGTGAGTGCGAGCCGGGATTCGGGGGGGAGTGCTCGTCTCTTTGCAGGGGATGGAATGGGGGCCTGGGGGTCTGAGGAAAGTGGCGGGGGCGGGGGTGTGGGGTGATGAAGTTGTTTTTTGAGCAGTCTATTCTCAGAGGCAAGACGCTCGTTCTCAGCACGTAGGAGAGTGACTGTTTGGTGGAGCTGTTGCATTTCCTGCCGCATTTGCCTCATCTCGGTCTGCCAGTTTGTGTCAGGGGGAGGTGGGGGTGGGGTGGGGAGCAGCGCTGCGCTCACCTGACCCTGGACGACTTTGCTGTAGGTCCGTCTATTGGTGGTCTGCGATGTGGGTGGGTGGCCTGGTCCGGTCTGGGGTGGGGTGGTGGTGAGGGCGGTGGGGGTCTTCAGCGGTGGGCGGCGAGGTTGAAAGCGCTTGGGGCAGCCACTTTCTCCGGTGCGGTGGCCCTCGCATGCAGACTTCGGTCTTGTGCTTGTACGGGTAGCACCGCAGTGGGACGGCACGGTAGCGCACCCAGAAGGGCACGTGAGGGCCAAGAAAGAGGACTTGGACGGTGCCAGTGCCCTTCATGCAGCGGGCGTCGAGAACGGTGATGGTTGGATTGTGGCGAGTGAGGCTCTCCATGATGAGAGGCTCAAAATCTTCTGGGGGGATTTGGAAGATGGCTCCAGAGGTTGTTGTGCTCGGTGGTGGTATATGGTTCTGCAGTGGGTAGGTGGTGCTGTGCCATTGCAGGGAGGCAAGTTGGAGGTATTGTTGCGCACGGGATTCAAATGGGGTGCTGGCCACAATGTAATTAGATCGGATGTTCACGCGGATTTGGTCTTCTGGGTTGTTGGTGAGGTGAGCTTGTATGAATATGGCGTCGGCAAGGAGAGAGGCGTTTACCTTGCTCAGGTCAAGGCCGGCTTGCGGGCGCATGACGATTTTGTAGTCGTCCGGGGGGAGGGGGTCTTCACCCTGGATGGTTGGTTTCTTCTTGTGATTTTGTTGACGCTTAGGCTTGCGCTCTGGATCGGTGGTTTTACTGGATGGTGGTGACCCTTTGGAGGTTACCGCGGAAATGCGGACGCAGATAGTGCGCCAGCCGGGCTCTTGCATAATGTCGGGGTCAATCTCGTCGCCTTACACCATGTATTGCACCCCGGCAGAAGTGACGAGGATGGAGGTGGTGTCGGCTTCGGGCGGTTAATTGGCCATTGCAGGGGCTTCAGGTAGGAGCGGCGTCGGAGGGGTGTTTGAATCGCCTGCCAGCTCAGGGAGCGTGGGCGGCGTGGGAGCACTCATGCTGGTGTGTGGAGCGGAGCGCACCGCCGTTGCGCAATCGTTTGGTGACGCTGCCGCTAGGGGAGGCGAGCCAGCCGAAATGATGCGCTCCTCGGCAGAGTTGGGCATGGTCAGAGATAGCATCACTCACAGGGCAAGTTGGGGCGCAAACTTGGTGTCGAAATGTTCCACGCAATGAGTGGTGTGTGGTGGAACGCACGGGCGCTGTACACAGGACGGTGGACCAGCTGGAGATGGAAGTTGTCGCGGAGCTGATGCGATTGCGGCTGGTCCAGTCAGCGACTGCAGGGCCCCCTCGACAGCAGGTGAAAATTCTGTAATGTTTACAGCTTCGCTCTGAACTATGACAAGTAAATAAAAGTCGGAGCAATGGTAGAGTTGTCTTAGCAGCGCATGTTCACATAATAGTTTTTGAGAAAGTTCTGATAAAACAAGAGTTCCGCGTTCAGCATTAGCAATAAAGTTGGATTTTCCGCAACTACTACTCGAGACGGGTGCGGGAAGCGAGTGTGTATTCCACGTCAGGTCGGCGCGTCGCGTGAGAGAAGAGAATATGAGATGGGCATGATCCCCAGACGAGGCGAGATGAAGGCTCCCGCTGCAGCAACATGGCGCTTGCCACTACTTCGCTTGCAGCCAGCATGATGTGGTCTGCGTGTCCGGTGTAGGTGGGTGTTGCTGGCCGCTGGAGCGGTGTCAAGCATTTTTCACTCCGTCGGTAACAAATAATGAAAGTGAAAGCCCGCCTCCTCCGTCAAAGAAACATTGTCGGGGGTCAGCCATGGCTCTAGGACGTAACAGCAACCATTGTAAGGCTGAAAGCGCCTAGCACCAACCATTTACACTCTAGACCACACCGGTGCCTTGCTCCTACTTTGTGATGCGATGTCTATGTCACAGAAAAATGGAAGGGAAGCGGGTAGGAGAAATGCCAACTTTGCTTGCGTATTTCTGAGCAAATAACCCATTGCTGCTAGTCCAACAAAGGCCGAGAGAGCTACGAAACGCACAATGTTTCAGTTAAAAGAAACTTAATTCAGCCTTTAGTGTCCCTTTAACCTGGGCGGCGGACATCCCTCCAGCAAAAGCTGCTCTGCCGGTTATGATTGAAAGGACACCACAACACTTCTTCAGGCACCTTTCCCCCCTACGTCTGTTCTTCATTTCATGCACAAATAGGTGCGAAAAGAATGACCAAATCAGTGCAGAAATAGTTATTACGTTTTTGTTTTTTAATTTAAATATATGGGGGCCTTAGTCAGACAGCACAAAGCGAAACAGTGATTGGGCTGGTGCAAGGTTCCATGCAGTATATGATCTTAAGAAAACAGGCGCTGCGGTTGTAGAACAGCAAAAAGCTCTTTATATCACTTCAGCCACAAAGCTTCCCCGAAATACAAACTTTGTATTTTTTTCTGCCCGCATCAAGGGCCCACTCCTTGTACTAAAAACTTAGGTAACCAATGAGCGACTGAGTTTTTATGCAGGTGTGCTAATTATGAGTAAACATCACCGCCAAAATTGACCCACTACAAATTTTGCCACACAATCTCCCTTTGTTAAATACTTTGCAAGGACACAGCTTCGAATTCCACTAGTGAGTTTGGCTTCACCGCTCAGTTCGCCAATCCATGCAAACTTGCATGACTGGTTGTTGGAGGGGAGAGCCTGCCTCCTGGCCAGTGGGCGGGCATGCACATTGTGTCCTTGGAGTTGTGCACGATCGCCTTTCTTCGAAGGACAGGCAAGGAAGGCAACAGCTGTGAGCATTCCAGATCCTAAATACAGGCTCTGCTCAGTCTTGCCACCTGAGGAAATTGACCGTTGTTGTAAACCCTGTCACTTGCATGCCCTTCGAGTGTTCGCTACCACGCAATAAATTCCCCTGGTTCCCCTGTTGGGATCAGCTACAAACTGTTGCAACTGGTGTGGTACAGCGTACAATGGCAGGGTAGGAGGTGGCTCGTAAAGTTGTTGGGCAAAACATGCTGCCACGTGTGGATACCAATCCCTGTTGTAAATTATGGTAATACAGTTAATAAATCTATTCCCACAGCCTAAGCTGTCAATGCAGATGACTACAGTTCGCTCTCAATAAGGCTCTTTAAACTACGGTTACAGTTAAACTCACAGAGAACACACCACTGCAGCACGAAACCATCTCATGAAGTCAAGGGTTTGATGGAAGCATGTCTGGTTGGGAGACACTTCGCAGTAAAAATGGAGACACCGACCAAAAGAAAGTATCTTGTTCACAATTAACTGTGAACAAGATTGTGAACGAGGCTTCCATAGTGAAGCCAAAACGTCTCTTGTTTGTTTATTAAGATTTTAACAGTTTCCTTTGGTCGGTGTCGCCGTTTTTATTGAAACAATCTTACGTACACCCCCCAAGTCCTTCTAGACCATTCAAAACTATCCTACGAGTGTACTACCCGAAAAAGCTGACTTTGCCTGGTTTCAGTTAGTTTTATCTCCCCCCTGATTGTTGACCTAATGAAATTTCACAGCGCTGCTGCAAAACTGCCCCGACCTCAGCTAGCCCACAACTCGGAAGAGCGACACTTCACAGATACAATTAGCAGGAGACCTTGCTTTAATTGCACCCTGGCAAGCGCTTCTTAACTATCATTAAGCGCGCACTTCTCAGTGCCATGGTAGTCACCTGCTTATCTGAAGAACGAAGACAAACTGTGATGGTGGACTGGACCAGCACCTAAGACACATAACCGTCGGCTAAGTGCCGGGCACCGGTCTCGAAGCCTCGGCCTGCAAGAAAGATCATTATTCATTCAACACAGCATATCCCTTGCTTGTTAAAAGTCATACCGCAATGCACTGTGATTACTCAGTCCTGTTAACAAGTATAAATTGATAACTAAAGGACTGAGATGACACACAGTGCCATTGTGTGTTGCCTCAATTTTTACTTCTTAGTGCACAGTGGAGTTGCATGCATGGGAATCAAGAGAATATGAAAAAAAAAAAAATGTGGTTATTCCCTCTTCCATAGGAAGCGGTAAAACACGAAAGTGAAATGTGCCTTCACAGGAGCAGTTGAATGTATATTGTGCATCGATATGAACTTGCACGTTGCTGTTTACATTTCGTCGGTATGGCACAGTTACATGCATCAACGTTGGACACTTGATTGCAGGCATCCGAGCATTGTGTAAATTCGAAACCACAGGCACTCGCAAACCGTCGAAACCAACAGGTTGTCAGCGAATCGTTTGGTGAACACACGGTCCGCTGCAGCGAAAGGAGCAGCGGATCGTGTCAAGTAACGAGCGCGACATCCGCAAGTCGGCTTCTGCGCAGCTTACGCTTCGCGTCTCCCGTAGACGAAGGCGCTGCCATCGAGGTGCCAACTGTCGGCGCTCATTAGCGTCATGATGCACTACTTGCTTCGCCTCTCCTAGATGGCCATACCATCTGAAAGGAAGGCTATAAGGCACGCTTGTCGCCCTATTCACGCGTCTGTTCATAGTGCAGCCAGGAGTGCGTTTCGTACCTCCCGTCCCGGCGGAACAGTTCGTGGCTTGAATCCGGGCGTGGAAATCAAAGTTTTTCTGGTGATGTCACTTCCGTGATGGATATGACGTCCGTTAGATCTTGGTGGACCCCGGCGTAAAACACTTTCGTGTTAAAAAAAAATCTGGCCACCTCCACAATTGTGATGCGAAGACTGAGGAGACTGGATCTGGTGGTCTTCACTATCTTTAACATGGCTTTTCTTAGATCCGCCCCTTTCTTAGGAGAAATATGGGTGAAAAGCCATGCTTTATTCATGCCAACTGAGTTAAATCAAAGTTCACAATCACCCCACTACTAAAGTCCAAAATCACCATCAACATCATCACCAGCCTATCTACGCCCACTGCAGGGCAAAGGCCTCTCCCATTAATCTCCAATTAGCCCGGTCCTGTGCAACTGCGACCAATTTATCCCCGCAAACTTCTTGATCTCATCTGCCCATCTAACTTTCTGCCGCCCCCTGCAACGCTTGCCTTCTGTACAAAAGAAGTCCAAAATATGAATCGCCAAATTCCATAGCCAATGTCCACTTCCACTCCCCCAAAGTCCAAAGCCAACACCAATCGGATAGACGCCGGTTTCCTAACGCAAGGGACACAGGTTTGATTCCAACCATGAGCTTTTTTTCCCATTGAGGTGCGCAATCCCAAGACCAGCTCGTGGGCTCCTTGCCTCTCCCAACTTTCCCTCACACTTCTTGGCCTAGCATAAATTTCCCTGTCTACATTGCCGAGCGCAATTTTTTCGTTAAGGATCCGCATGGACTGAAGAAAGCTTCAACAGCTCCGCTCTTAGAAGTGAGCATGCACAGATTGCAATTTGTCAGCTTCGGGAAAGGCCTCCGGCTTTTTCAGCACTGCAGCCGATGCTATTGTGATCCAAACTTGATCATAATGACGAGACCCTCAGAACCACGCACGTGTCTTAAACCTCTGTCACACGGGCACGCGACCAACTTTTCGAGCGCGCTCGACACACTGCCGCTGCTACACGGCACGTTCCAATCCCAATCGAGAAGCTGCACTGGTTTCTCTCGTGTACGCCAGATGGCTCTAAACATGTACTTTGCGGCTGGTGTCTGGTAACTTCGCGCGGTCGTGGGTACGTAAATATGTAAATGTTACCGCACGCTTATTCGGGTCAAGTTATTTGACACTATTTGTGGCGTTGAAGTTGTCACCTTCTGTGGCAATACTCAGCGGGGACGAGAGTATCGCTGCTTTCGTTTGATCGCGCTCGGGGAACCGGGATTGAGTTCGAGCGGGACCGGCCTCGATCACGATTGAAACTGCCGTGTAGCAGCGCCTGATCCGGATCGACTCAATCGCAATTGAAAGTGTCCGTGTGACAGGGGTATTACACAGTTGCCCATTCTCTCATTCAACATTTTCTACAAGACATACGCTTGTTTAGGGGAGCAATCTAAACAGCGCACAACTGACGGTTATCCTGCCCATGCCCTCCTCAAGGCCCGTTCACACTTGCGACTGGAGCAACCAAAAGCGACAAAAGTGAAATGATTTCTGTTGCTTTCGTCCCCCAGCATAGCTTTTGTCGTGCAGCAAGACTGATTGGTGTCGACCATGTTGTGTCATCGCCATCACTCTTGATGCGGAAGGAGGAAGCAAGAGTTCCCAATGTCATATCCTGCCATAGCACCTGGGTACTGCGCGATGTCAAAGCCAGAACTCCCGTGAGATTTCGTATCCGAGCAACAGTCAATAACCAGAACAGCAAAAATGTGTCGCGCGTAACTGTGAACACCGAGGGTGGCGGTTGCTCCAGCCACGTCACTCACTTTTGTCGCTCCAGTCGGAAATGTGAACTGGCCTTCACAGTGGCATTTTAGTATACAAGCGTGTCTTTAGTGTCCTCACTGATTTGTCTGGAATGCAAAAAAGCCGGCAGGAAAGCCAACATTCTCTGATGATGAATGATCATGGGTGAAGTGAGAGAGAAAACTCGCAGTGGCCAAAATCGAGCCTGGGTCACTTGTGTAATGAAGGCGACGTTTATGCGATTGCTCGATTTCAACACGGTCGAAACAGTTTGGAAAACTCAGACGACAACCAAAGATTCCGTCACAAGAAAGCTTCGGGTACAATCGCCGTCGTCGTTAAGACGGCGAGGTGCATGATTTTTATTATGGCTGTGTCTAGCGTTCCATCCAGACGGAACGGCAACTGTCACTAAAGTTCCATCCAGAGGAAACACAACTCGCGTTGAGAGCAGTCTTTCTTGATTTTTACTTAACCGGCCAAACCGCTACCGCTCACTGACTAGCCAGAATCACTGATAATTATTAATCATTATTAATAAGTACAGATGATACAGATCCGGACGGATCTCAAAGCCGCCACCCGACGCCCGCTTCACAATATTTCAACGAGAGCAGTCGGTCTTGATTTTAACCTAACCGGCCAAACCGCTTCCGCTCACTGACTAGCCAGAGTCACTGTTAATTATTAATCACTGGTAATAATTACAGGAGATCGGGCATCAGGAGATCGGGCATAACTGGCCATGGCTACGTCGGCCTTGGCTCCAGTGAGCGGGAGCGGTTCGGCCTTGAGTAAAAAACCAAGACCGGCTGCTCTCATCGCGTGAATTGCAAAGAGGGCATGAAGTATATCTATTACAAAATGCTAACCACGACAGCAACAAAAAAAAAAATGTTCCAAGAATCGAACCAGGGACTATAGCGTCCATAGACAGCGGCAGAACCGCTACACCAAATCCCAGGACGAGAAATGGCGGCTAATCGGCTGGTTTTGATTTGGCGTTCAGTCTGGACGGAACTTTAGTAGTTTTTAGCGTTCCATCCAGACGGAACGCTACACACTTCCTTTTATTATTGCACCCCTCAAACATGCGTCTCTTGTACGTTGCTGTCCACAATTTTCTTTTTGGTTGCTCTCATCACAAACGCTCCTCATCATGACAATGAGGTCACTTTACCCAGACCTGCTTGCACATGGCTTGTCACTTTTCGTTTGGTCTAGCAGATGTTAACGGAGAGGACGACAAAGCAAACGATGCGGAAGGCATGTACGGTTATATAAACAGAACAGCGAACGCAAACAGGCGAATACGGTTATGATAAATCCCCCCTCCCCCCTTTTCCTACTCAGAAAGAGTTTGATTGATTGTGGGGTTTAACGTGCCGATGCAACGCAGGCGATGAGGCGCGCCATAGTAGAGGGCTACGGATTAATTTTGACTGCATGCGGATCTTTAACGGGCGCCGAAATCTCGCACACGGGCGTTTTTGCTTTTCGCCTCCATTAGAAAAGCGGCCGCCGTAGACGGGAATCGAACCCGCGTCCTCGTGCTCGGCTCCACAGACAAAGCTCTCAAGACGCAGTGTGCTACCAATAAAAGCGGTACACGCGGCGTGACGCTTATTCAACTTAAACAGGACACATGAAATGGACGTGTAAGGAGACATAGTTATTCCGCATTCTCGGGCACTGCACGATTTGCTCCATGACATTGTCAGCCTGTGTGAAACATGCCGACAGAATGGCGGCGTTCATCTCTGCTGGTAAGAGACTACACATCGAAATGTTACAAAGCAATCCATTACCAAACATGTCGGCACTGAGAAGAACTTCTTGCTGGGCTAGTTGGTGAATAGATAGATGCCATGATTTGAAGCGCAACAAAAACACACAGAGCAATCGAGCCCTGTTCTTGCTTTTGTTTATTATTCTTATCTCTTTGAACTGTGGCTCACAACCAACAACCACAGGCATGAGTGGGTGGGCAAATGTGCTCCATTACCTTTTTCAAGCGACAATTCATATTCCCTGGCTCTCTCATTGACGCAACGGCCCGTTTGGCCAACGTAAGACCTTCCGCTGGTACAATCCACGCGCTCAGGAAGAACTGCTGCCCTATGAATCGCGCATTCGAAAACAGTGAAAAGGGCAATCGCTTCACTGACTCTGGAATCTGCATTACAAAAATTGTGTGCTCACAAGATGCAGGACAGTTTTATCAATCAGATTGGCAGGCTTCACCCAGCCGGTTTCCCTGGCACTGTCGTCGTCGCTGTGGCAAAGACGTTCCTCAAAAAAGTGAACGGAGAGAAGGCCAAAGATATCTCCCGTCCGCAGAAAACGGATGTCATGCCGTACATGCAAAGAGTGTCCAACAGCGTAAAAAGGTCGCCGAAAAATACGGTATCACCGTTGCGTTCTCTGCCCCGTGTAAACTTGCGCGCCTGTGCTGGCGCATATCCGGTGAACGCAGGAAGAAGGCATGTGGGAAAAAACACGTAAATCGCTATGTCGCCTGTGCTGTCGATGTTGTATACGAAATCCCGCTACCTTGCGGGATCTATCTAGGTCTTACGTTGGCCAAACGGGCCGTTGCGTCAACGAGAGGGCCATGGAACATGAATTGTTGCTTGGAAAAGATAAAAGAGCACATTTGCCCACCCACTCTCGTGCAAGCGGTTGTGAGCCACGGTTCAAAGAGATAAGAATACTAAACAAGAACAGGGCTGTGAGGGAATTAGCCGAAGCGTATTATATCAGGGGGAGAGCGGATGACTATGTGATACCTCTATTGCTCTGTACAGAAGCGAAATGGTTTTTCTGAAAAACGTACCGTAAACATGCCTGTTTTTGTTATCATGTGTGTATGTGTACGATCCTGCTTTCTCGCCCTCTCTTTTCCTAGGGAATATAAGCACATGCGTAGCCGAATAAAATAGTTGGACGTTAGCGCCTGTCTCGTCTACTCTGTTCTTCGTCCGTGTGTTTTTGTTGCGCTTCAAATCATGGCATGTCGGCACTCGCGGTTTCAAGCGAAACGCTGCGCGGACGCTTAGAACCACAACGCCAGCCGGCCTTCACCAGCCGCACGACGCTTTCACGTCCGACTTAGCCCTCATTCACACAGCCGTCACCTTCTCGGTCACGGCACCGTCGCGTCAAGAAACCGCGACGGAGACGTAAACGGGTAGCGTTCGTACTGGAGCTCCGTCAGATTACAGGGTCGTCTGCCTAGTGATCAGTTTAGCCTAGAATTGAGCGTTTTTAATCTGAAAAGAAAAGAAAAGGAAGTGTCTAGTCTACCGGCAACCGGGAGAAATACCTAGCCGAATTTCTGCCGGCACTCGTTTCTCATTGGCTTAGAAAGTCACGTGATGCTTCCCTTGAAAATAAGAGCTTTCGTTATTCTCACGTCACCTAACCTGCACAGGGTTTGGAGCGTTGGTCAGCTCACGAGCCTTGCTTACAAAGTTGTCCTAGCGAAGCGGTTCGTGCAAACTCTATGGTTCGTGCGCTGTAGATGCACCCTTCGGACTGATGTATTTTTGCTTGTTGTACTGGCTTTCGTGCACAGTTCTGCTTACGGTATGTCGGCCAGCCAGTGTTTAGTGTCAGGCCCGTGTACTCCGTCCGTGCTGTTGCCGGAACAAAACAACGATGCAGCGGTAACGCCAGGCCCTTGTACTCCGTGCGTGCTGTTGCCGGAACAAAACAATGATGCAGCGGTAACGCCAGGCCCTTGTACTCCGTGCGTACGGTTGCCGGAACAAAGCAACGATGCATCTGCGCTCACTGTTGGTGAACGGTTTGAGTCTTTTGCTGAACTGGAACAGCGGATCACGAGATACAGCACTGCAAACTCCGTGCAACTTTGGAAAAGGGATGCAAGGACTATCGAGGCGGCAAAAAAGCGCGTCGGGAAAATTGCATCCAAGATGCCTGCTGCATTGAAGTACTACCAACTTCGATTTTGCAGCATCCACGGCGGTATGAAATTCGTCAGCAGCAACAAGGGTGCACGCAAATCATCGTAAGTCCCTCTTCGCCTATTCCCTATCGTGCAGTCGCGGGAGTCCTGCATCAGTCTCAGTAGTTCAGTTCAAGTACGTGCGTGTAGAATCTGTGCGTGAGGGACAAGTTTTCTGCACGGCCTGCACAACAAAGGTGTGAACTGGCTTGGAGCTGCCACGCTGACAGATGGAGAGGCGCAGTACACGTGCTGCACTCGTACGTGGAGGAGCAGGGTGCTGTGGGCTCTAACTGGTCCAGTCAGGGCAGGCAAATCAAGGAGAGCGAGGCGTGTGTCGCTGCCGCCTTCATTTGTGTGCTACTGCAGTAGCTGGGATATTCCGCTGCCAGAAACCGTTACGTCGTTCCCCCAATGTTTGTCCCGCGGCTGTTCGCAGCACATGTTCCAGGGCCGCGGTTTGGCAGCATGCCATTGCATATCGTAGAAAAGCTTGGTCCTGGGCCTGTTGGTACATTGCATGAGTGAGCATTGAATGCTCTAACCATGTGGGGCCTTTCTGGTTTGTGAGCCACGCTTGTGATTGGGCTGGATTTGCTGGCATTACAGTTCTCTTTTGCCGTCCTTTATTTGCAGGACATTCAAGAAGGACTGCGAGTTCAGCATTTATGTAGCAGCCAACAAAGAGGGAAGTCACCTGGAGGTCCGCTCTGTTAACCTCGAGCACAACCATCCCGTGGCACCACAACTCTTTCAACAGCTTCCCCAGCAGAGACGATTACCCCCTGACCTCAAGGCCAAGGCCCGTCATTTGTTGAAGCTAAGAGCTAACAAGATGCTGGTGAGGGAACAAATACAAAGAGAGAGCGGCCATGCTGTTTCGCTGAAAGACCTTTCGAACATTTCCGCAGAAGGAAAACGTGCTGAACCAAGGAATAACTTGCCTGAAGTTGTGCGCATCCTGCAGGAAAAACATAAGGCAGCGGTTCGTCTGCTCACCGACGAGAACAACGAGTTACAGGCACTCTACTTTCAGGATGAGCACATGAAAGCATCATTTGAAGCGTATCCAGAGCTCATATTTGTGGATGCCACTTACAAGCTGCTGGACACCCGAATGGCATGCTTTTTGGTAATAATTGAGAATGGCAACGGCGAAAGTGAAATTGTGGCGGTTGGACTCTTTGGAAGAGAAGATGCAGAAACACTGCACTGGTTTTTCGAGGCCTTCAAAGCCTTAAATCCTCAGTGGGAAGCAGTCAGGGTGACGATGGCCGACAAAGACATCAAGGAACGCCAGGTTGTGAAGCAGCAGTTTCCCTCTTCGGCATTGCACATTTGCGCGTTTCATACACTTCAGGCCTTTCGTCGAGAGGTCAGCGTCCTAAAACTTGGCATTACAAAAGGCGAGCAGGAGACAGCTCTCGACATCCTGCAGCGGATGGTATATGCAAATAGTGAAGAGCAGTACCAGGAACTGTATTCTCTACTGCAGATGTCTGCTTCACAATCTGTAGTGGAGTATTTTAATGAGAACTGGCACTCCATCCATGCAGAGTGGGTGATGGGCTTGAAGTGGTTGCACGGGAACTTTTTTAACTCTACAAACAACCGTGCTGAGAGTATGAATTGCAAACTAAAAAAGCTTGTCGAACGTTTCAGCTCTCTTGAAGAGTTTGTTAACAGCTTGTATTCTCTCATTGCAACACAGCGAAATGAGAGGGAATGCAAGGCTGGAGCAATGGTGCAGAAACACCGTGTTGTAACCACTTGTGACGAAGCAAGTGTTCAGTACTCTAGATTGCTGACGCCCTATGCTTATGATCGTGTAAAAGAAGAGCTGGATGTCAAGAAAAGCTCTGCTACACACACTGATGCACAGAAGTTTTGCACAGGAACTGACTACTGTGCCTGTGCTTTCAGGACAGCAATGCTGCTGCCTTGTAGGCATATTTTTGCTCTAAGGGACGAATTGAACATGCCAAGGTTTGAGCAGGCACTTTGTGCTGAGAGGTGGTTCTTGGATGGATACATCCGCAGCTATGGTTCAACAGGAAATGTGGACCACGATGAAGCAGAGCCCCTACAGGTTGCCACTCGAGTAGATGAAAGAGCTCTCTCTGGCCCCCAGAAGTACAAGAAGGCAGCTGGGATCGCATTAAAGCTGGCCGAGGTGGCAGCGGAAGGCTCCACAGCTTCATTCAAAGATAGGATGAAAGTCCTAGAAACTGTACTTGAGAGCTGGCGAGATGGAAAAGAAGTGACTGTCGCCGTGATGCGATCGTCACAACCGCTAACTGGCCTTTTGAACGGTTGTGACACAATGACCAGCATAGACGCTACAGCTGAGGAATATTTGTCCGAAATAATTGCAGAACCTGAGCCCAGCATCAGTCTTCCCGGAGGCTCATGTACAAATAATGAAGTGCAGGCATGTGGGCAATCGGACCAAGGAAACAGAGAGCCTACAGTAGGACCCTTGGACACTCTAGAAAAAATCAAGGTGCCCGTGGCCATGAGGAAGTGTGGTCGACCAAAAGGCCAAGCCTTGACTGTCATAGGGCTACCAAAAAAGCGCAAACGAACTGGTGAAATGCCCTATACGAAGCTTCCTCTCAGAGAAAAAAAAATCAAGCTGCTCACATGGTTAACCGGAGCTGAGAAGGCAGCAGAAGCGATGCGAGGCAAGCTGCTTGGTGAAGAGACAGTTGAACAGAGGCCACACCATGTTCCTGATGGCATTCGGGATGAATGTGTAGATGTCAGCCTTACACGCGCTTTTTCAGTGACGATGCGTGGCAAGCTGTACAGATGGTAGTGAAGATGAAGAAGGAGGAGCCATGGAAGTGCCATGAATGCAAGACGAACTTGCATGATGAGAAGTCTGTAATGTGTGACTGGTGCTTGTGCTGGAGCCATCAAACATGTGCCGGGCTCAAGCAGACTCCGAAGGCAAAGCTTTGGAAATGCAGGGAATGCAATTGAAGACCCCCAGATGTCCTGTGTAGCTTGAAATGTTCTGCTTGTTTTGAAATGATTGTTTTTTCATCACTGTTTCTGAACGTTTTTTGTGTTGTAAGTGCTCAAAAGACACCTTTCATGACGTGCAATTTCAAAACGAATAAACCTCGTCAAGTGCCTCATGCAGCTGACTGTATGTCATGCGAATGTGCAGTTAATTGACGAGCTCGTCGCTGAACGCACGAGTGTAGCGGTAGGTTCCCGGTCACAGAAAATGGCGTAAAAACAACACAACGGAAATCGGGCATGCAATTTTACGCCCTTCACTACGGCGCGGCTCATCGTCTGTGTAGCGTCGGCGCATTAAACCCCACCACAATCAATCATGTTCATGCGACCGATCAACGTAAAATTAGATCCGGCGAAAATTTTGAACTCAAACAGTTACCAGTATTGCATGAAATTGCGATACATCAAATCAATGCGACGGTAGCTAGAGCAAGTTTATGATCTGTCCGGGAAAATTATACCGGTACTTCACAACGCGTAAGACGCCCCTCTTACTGCGAGCAGCAGATTCCAGTCGTAGTACAGCTACTAGGCGCGAAAATGTACATCGCTTCGCACGCTAATTCATCATGCTTTCACTACCGGAGACACCTCGCTAGTACGGTGCCTGCTGTATGATCACGCTGAAGACATCTGCGTCCACAGCAAGTCCTCGGAGATTTCCGGTCTTCCTCCTAGATAAGTAATGTCGGAGCGAAGGCTACGGAGCTGAGCGCAAGACCTTCAAACTGCCAGTAAAGCGGTAAAAATCAAATTATCCTACCAACGGTGCAACACCGCCAAGCGAAACTTTCGCGATGCGATCGAGGCGGCGGTCTTATCGTGCGAAAAAATTGACACTGTACAGCTGGAGACGTGTCGTGAGAACAACAAAAACGCTTATTTTGAAGGTATATGTCACGTGTTATTGTAAGCCAATGAGGAGCGAGTGCCGGCAGAAATCCTGCTAGGCATTTCTCCCGGTTGCCGGTAGACTAGACACTTCCAAAAGAAAATGGCTTGTGCTGGTTTAGCGCGGGGCATGGTCCCGTCACGTTGACGTGACGGAAACGTAGAGCTCGGCCTCCCGTCACCGTCGCACCGTTTTCTGCCAGAAATCGGCCGAAAACGGAAGACGGAGACGTGACGGTGACGTGACGGGGTGTAAAACGGCTGTGGGAATGAGGAGTTAGCCCGCACTTTCTTACCGTTGGCAAGGGCTCGCACGATTTGGCAGGTAGGCCTTGTTTGGATTGGTAGCGGTGTTCAATCCGAGCGGGCAAAAGCGGTCAACACTCTTCTTCTGCATTCTTGACTTGCACCTGTACTGATTAACTCTATTATCTTTTACTGTGACACGCTGTCACCGCTGCTCTCCGAAAGAATTTCAAACCGGCACACGCAACAAATCAACATAACACGGCCATGCTTGCTTGTTCCATGCGTGCTTTCATCCAAGCACAGAACAGGGAGGTATCCAAGTTCCAGTATTGTGGCTACTTCTACGGCTTGTCTTGGCTTGTTAGAAAATGTGGAGTATCTAATTGGCGGTCGATTTAAAGAGTATTTGCCTCTGGCCGCAACCCATCCGAGATCGATTAATCGAGAAGGCATCATACTATCGAGCGCAACGAGAGCATATTAACTCTATGGCGAGGGTAGAAAAGTGTTTAATACGTGTGCGCTGACATCATACACATCTGGAGGTGACGAAGGTGGGGTGTATTTCCACCATTTCCCGGCCTGATTGCCGCTGATTGCCATACGGAAGTTGTGTAGTCGTTAACATACGAGAGCGATAACGTGGTGAGTCAATGTGTTATCCAGTAATACTGATTGGTTTGCACGGCTTTGTAATAAGAGCACAAGAGAATTCTGCTCCGTGGGATCAATGCCAGTTTCGGTTCCGATTTGATTGGGAAGCGGCGTGGTGGCTTTGCGCGCACGCATTGCAAAGCACGGGAGGCACTTTCGTGTACTAGCGCTGCTGCTATGTTTTGAGTTTGTCATGTTTATCTGCCGCGCCTACACTGAACGCCGTCCACAAGTTTCGCGGGGTCTCCCGCCACCACGGAGTAGAATGTACAGCAATAAATAAATAAATAAATAATGGCTCCAATCCACACTGTGAATGTGGTTGGAAAGCAAAGTTTTAACGACACCCACAACAATTGTCCATGCGACGTCACTTAAATTCACACGCCTCTACAAAGAGTGAAACCAGAGATTCAGCCAGCCGTTACCTGGAATTCGCGGGGGTGCCGTCCCAAACTCAGCAGCAGCGGCAACGGCCGCGCTAGAGTGGCGGACGCCGCCGCTGTAGCCCGGCCGTGTGGCGGAAGAAATAAAACGGAGAGGAGCGTGTTTCTAAGGGTGAGACAGCGGAACCTAGTACGTCCTAGCTGATGTGCTCGGGCTAAACCACGGCGCGACACAACGCAGCCACCTAATAATCCGGCATGTGAGCTATAGTGATTCCCAATTATACAGATTTAAACTAAATAGTTTCGTAAGTTTTAGAATTGCGTGAAAGCTGACGGAACTTTCAAGGGAACTTTTATAATCGCTATTTATCAGAACCAGTCGCTGCATTCGTCTGTTGTAATGTCTGTTAAAACATAACCGAATTAGTATTCAGCAATTTAGAAAACGGAGTCCCAGTCGTGACAAGCAGTGCGCAAAAGGTGGAGTTTCTCTAGTGGTAAGTGTTCTCTAAATTTTGTTTTCCTGCCCTGCAAACCAATCCCTAACGTATATTTGCCGTACCTCCACTTAATTCCATCGGGTCCAGGTTACCCAGGAGGTCTTGTCGAAGAAGTTAATCAATCCGTACGACCCTTTGCAAAATGGCCAAATTGTTGCGAAAAAGCAGCAAGCCACTCTGGCAACACTGTGCACCCGCTGCGCCGCCATTAGAAAGGAAGCGAAAATGGTGCGAGCACAGAGTTTCTATGGGGTAGCTACCGTCCACCGTCCACGTATAATTGCATACGCGTCGTGGGGCAACAGACTCGTGAAGCCGTGGGCGAAAACGTGCAACCGCAACGGTAGCAACGTGCAACCGTTGCTACGACCTGCTTCCTTTCTAATCAAATCCTTCGCAATCGCAGCCTTCGCAATCGCAGGCATCGCCTCCGCCACAGAAACGCAACTAACAATCAAAGCCTCCATCTGTACGGCAAACCCCACCACTGCAGAAGAAACGGCCCTGGCTCTCGCCATAACCAAGACGCCAACACCGACCGTCGTCCTGTCAGACTCACAGCAGGCGCTACGCAATTATGAGAAGGGCAACATCTCAGCCTCAGCCCTAAAAATTCTCGTGAAAAGACCTCCCGACCAGCCCGTGATACTGCTGTGGACCCCGGCTCACACTGGCGTGGGAACCAACGAGGTAGCTAACGAACAGGCCCGAGCATTAATACCCCGGGCGAGCACTTCCCTTGGTTCTACGCATGGATCCGCACTCGAGTTCACTGGGTACGCCCTCACCACATACCGAGACATCACACAGCACTACCGCCTCAGCCGCAGAACACTACCCCCGCCCAACGCCAAACTTACGATAGAGGAAGCACAGATGTGGCGCACTCTACAAACCCATTCCTTCCCACATCGCACGCAGTTACAGCACTCCCACCCACACCTCTTCCTCTCCGCAGAGTGTCCGAGATGCCGCAGCCTCGACACGCTATACCACTCTTTGTGCGAGTGCCCCGCGGACCCTTACCCCCCCTTCCCCACCCCCACCCACTGGGAGCAGGCCTTGGGTAGCTCTTGCCTCGTGGATCAACGGACCCTGACGCAACGGGCGCTGCAGGTCGCTTCGGTCATCTGGGCTGAGGCCACCGCCCCAACCTGAACCCGGTGTCTCACCAATAAAGTGTTTTTCTCTCTCTCTCTCCACCACCAGTGTTACCACCGCTGAATTCTCAGTGTTGTCCGCCTTTTTGCAAAGGGTGTATGGACAGAAAGAATGCCAGAACAGGCCAAAAACAACCGTCGATCGCTAAAGCAGATGACACATTCATCAGTGCCCGCCGCTGTAAGCAAGCACCTGCGCGGGGAACGCTGGGTAACCATTTGCCGCGCCATCTGTGCTCCGTGAGTGAAACCCTCTGCGCCACCCCACGCCGCCGCGTTGGGAGTTTCTTGTCCCGAACGCCACGAAAGAACCGTTGGCCGGTAGAGCTAGAAAGTTTTGCTTTAATAAATAAATAAATAAATAAAACAACGTTTGCAACTATTTGCTGATGGGGCTGCATAGAGGTTTCCAATTCAAACCTCTGTGCAAATGTTTCTAAAATGAACAGCGAAAAGACAGGTCCTGGGCGACTGAATGTGGCATGTAACGTCGTCATGAGAACAGCTAAGGGTTTCTCTAGGAATTGAATTTACGGGGGGTGTCTACGTTTCTAGGGAGGTGGGCGAAGTGGTAGCCATGTTTAATTTTTTGCTTGTTCAATCCTCATCAGTCGCATCGCAGCTGCCCTTTCGTCGACCTCTACAGGAAGCTAACAAGCTCGGCGCTCTCATCCGCAAGATCTACAAATCAGCTTTAGGCTTCCCTATATACCTCCAATACACGCCTCCTCCAGTTTGGCCTACACAGCACCCTCACAGAAATCGCAGAAGCCCAACGCACTTCCCAACTGCACCGAGCTCTCCCTCACACCGGCTAGTCGACGGGTACTTCAGGTCATCGGACGCACGGCACCTACCACCCAACACGCACCCCAACGTGTTCCTCTTTCCATTCGTCAACGCATGCACGTCCCTCCCGTCCCCAAGCATATGCACCCCTTCTACAACCAAGGCCACCGCAACGCCCGCGTCCGATTCCTCCAAAAACGCTACGGCACGGATCCCAACACCCGCTATACCGACATAGTCCAGTCCTCTACCCGCCCCAGCACCACCATCGCAGTCCTCACCAACGAGGGCCGCCTCCCCACCGTGACCTCCTACCGCCACATCCGCCACAGGAGAGGGGGTTGTAGCTCAGAGGGATTCTGCTTCCGGCCACCACAGTGAACGGACGCAGGATGCAGGGCTCCTCAGGAGCGGTTAATGCGGCCGTACCCGGCCGCGGTAACAGGTTTTTTTAGATGCAGAGCATCTGATTGGAGGGCGGACAACGCCGACGACGACGCCGGAGGGACAAGGCGTCGCCGACGACGACGCCTTGTCCGTCCGGCGTCGTCGTCGGCGTTGTCCGCCCCTCCCCCATTCTCCTTGCCGCGCCAGCTGCGCTCTCCGCCGCTCACCCCCTCTCCTCTCCGATAGCGAACACTCTCTCGCGAGGGGCGTTGGATTGAATTCGATTGGATTGGCTTGACTTGGCTTGGATTAAAGTGAATTGTGTTGCGTCATAGCCGCGGCAGACGCGCTGGGGCCGGCGCATGTGCAGTACTCTCTCTTCCGCGGTTTCCTCTCCTTTGGGCGCGCTGCGCATATAACCGGTGTGCCGTTCTCCGGCGAAGCAACATCCAGGCTTGGCTCAAACACCTAGAGTCGACGCTGCTTTACAAGTACGCCAACGTCGTCATCGACTGGAACCGGCTTACGCAGTCCCCTCAACGTTATGCGCGCTATAAAACGCGGTCCCTTCGCCGCTCCGCCTATGCGTCGCATCTACACAGGGGTTCCCGCGAGGGGAGGTGGGAGTTTTTTGCTCAAGACGATTGTTATCAAGTTTCGTTGCCGACATTGCCTACAGGACGTATTGTTTTTAATACCGTTTTTTTGCACGGTGACATGCGTGCGCGCCCGTATCGCGTTGAAGATTTCCGCGATACTTTGGCTCGGCTGGAATTGCTCCCTGAGGTTCTTGCCTTGGGGGCGTTCCAAATGAGCCACGTATGGGCGGTGACGTTCAAGTCGGAGCCTGGCGTCAAGAAGATCTTGGAAGCAAAGGAGCTTCACGTCAAAGGTCGACACTGCCTCGTCATCCGCCCTGCCAACCATGGGACCTGCGGCTGAAGCTCCACTGGCTGCTTCACAACGTGACCGAGGACGACGTACGAATTGCGCTGGCTCCCTACGGGAGGGTCAGCGAAGTTTCACGGGAGCGCTGGCGTGTACAAGGCGTCCACGACAAGGGCTCGACGACGCAGTCCGTGACTCTCAAGCTCAACGCGGGCGTGAGGGCTGAGGACCCGCCCCACCAGCTCCGTGTCGCAGGCGAGCAGGCGCTCGTGGTCGTGCCCGGCAGGGCCACGCAGTGCCTTCGCTGCTCTGGCACGGGGCACATGAGGCACGACTGCAAGGTGCCGCGCTCCACTCTCTGTCGCCGCTTCGGTCACGAAGCGAACGAGTGCGTGCGGACGTACGCGAAGGTGGCCGGACAGGTGGGGGATGCGGACCGAACGGAGAACATCATGGACGTGGAGGAGACGGAGGCGGCTGCAGCAAGGGGCGGAGGAGACCCGGTGACGGAGGACACGCCGCCTCAACAGAGTGCTGAGGTGAAGGAGTCGGTCGCCGTCGTAGTGCTACCTGCGCAAAGTGCCAACGAAGGAGACCAGCTGACGTACGACGGCGACGGTGAGAGCGCGGTGAGCGTGGCGGGTCAGTTTCCGGCGTTGGAAACTCCCGCCCCCCAACAGGGCGTCGACTTGAAATCTGGCGACCAGGACCAGAATGTGGCCAAGCGGCCGCGTGAAGACAGTGTTGGGCAACGAGGAGGGGGGGTCGGTGAGTGTGGGACCTACGTCGCGGCGCTCGAGCTTCAAGCCGAAGCTTAACACGCCCTACGACAGAGGCGCCACATAGAAGCTTTTTTTGCGCCACCGAGAAGGAACACACCTATCGGGTTTGTATGTAAAATACTTGAGGAGAGTGGGGGTGTAGCTCAGAGGTAGAGCGTTCGCTCCGCATGTGAAAGGCCCCGAGTTTAATCCCCGGCACCTCCAGAAACTGCGCGTGCTTTTTTGGCGCCACCGAGAAGGAACACACCTATCGGGTTTGTATGTAAAAGATTTGAGGAGAGTGGAGGTGTAGCTCAGAGGTAGAGCATTCTGCTTCCGGTTGCCGATAGGAGCGTACGCAGAATGGTGGGCTCCGAGCGAGCTGCGTCAGCGGCCAACGCAGGCCGTGGTAACTCGTTTTATGCCGTTCCCAAGGACTACAGGATTATTCTGCCGCAGATACCTTCAGGAGAAGAAATGAACCGCACAGTTGTGCTGCATTCTGACACCAAGGGACGACCGTACAGAATAGAAGATTTTCGGCAGCCGCTCAAGGACTTAGGTGTTATTCAGGAGGTGAGTGGCATTGGCGCGTTCCAAATGTCACACGTGTGGCTTGTGAAGTTTCGCACGGACGACGCGAAGAAGATTGTGGACGCAGGGCACCTAGACGTGAAAAAGCGGGTGTGTCTGGTGGTTGACCCCAACAGACAGGAAATTCGCGGGAAACTTCATTGGGTGTCATTTGATGTGACGAATGACACTATCCGACGTTTATTCGGGGCGTACGGTGAAGTGAAGGACGTGACCAATGAACGCTGGAGAGTAGAGGACTTTGAAAACGCCGACTCGACGACTCGGCTCGTACGTTTGGTTCTTCGAGAGGGCGTGACCTTGGACTGCCTCCCACACCAGCTACGGCTGGGCAAAGGTACGGCTCTTGTGGTCGTTCCTGGAAGAGCGCCCATGTGCCTACGCTGTAACACCGCGGGACACATTCGCAGGGAATGCCGGGTCTCGAAATGCGGCGAGTGTCCCGGTTTCGGATATGAGCAAGCTGAATGTACGCGTTCGTACGCGGGCGCAGCAAGACGCGGCACTGACGACGAACACACCGACTTGGTGATGGACGAAGAAGAAGCGGAGAACGCTGCCTCAACTTTTTCGAACGAGGTCAAGGAGGACGCCGACGTGAACGCTACAACGGAGTCTGTCGTAAGCGAAGTGGCAGAAACAGACGCAAAGGAGCTACCGACGGACGCCACATCCACAGGTGATAACGCGTCCAGCCAGACGCAGCAAGAACCAACAGCGGACGCAACCCAAGACAGCGACGCGGAAAATATGGAACACCAAGAAGTCTCGTCAAAGCGACGAAGGGAGCAAACTACGGATATGACAGATGAGCAACGGCTGCGACACCTAGAGCAGAAGTGGAAAGTCGTCGTCGGGAAGAAGAGAAATGTGAACAAACAACGGTCGTCGTCACTTTCACGCGACGGAAAGTGATCTGGTTCAGTGTCATTGGCTCACATGCAGTAATTAGAAAGGTAACCGCAGTGCTCTATGCCTGGTTTCGCTAATCAATTATGCCAGTAGAAGTAGCTAAACCGTTGCGATTTGCTACGCTTAATGTGAGAGGGCTGGCGACGAAAAAGAGGCAAAACCAGTTATATCGATTAGCCACGGAAAAGGACATCGATGTCTTTGCTGTTCAAGAGACTAAAATTGACCGCGAAGACCAGACAGAGAGCATGGCGCGATGGTTCGAAAATCAGTATAACGTTTGTGTCAGCCAGGCTGTTGGAAATTCGGCAGGGTGTCTTCTTTTTATTCGAAAGAGTATTGGCGCTGTGATAGAAAGTGTTACTGCATGTGTGAATGGAAGATTTATTGTGTGTGACTTTACACTGTCAAATCAGGAATGGAGAGTTATATGTTTATATGCGTCAACTAAAGTTCACACGCGAAAGGAAGATTTCCAATCGGTGGGAAACTATTGCAAATCGGATCGTTTCCTAGTGTTATTGGGGGACTTCAACTGTGTTTGTTCTTCGCGCGATAAAACGAGTGCAACGCCGTTTCGGGATGCAAGTACAGTTATTTTGAGTGATGTAATTAATCAAAGTGGTCTAGAAGATGTTGGAGCGACTTTTAACAATGGGCCCGTGTTCTTTACACACTTCCAGGGTACTAGCCACGCTAGACTGGACAGAGCGTATCTATCCTTAGAATAGATTCCAGATTGCCGAGAATACGAAGTTTGTCCGGTGACTTTCAGTGATCACTGCTTGGTTTTATTTTGCATTGGCAGGAAAACAAAAAATAAGAATGCCTTTAGTTGGGAAGGGTGGGAACTAAATGGGAAGCTTTTAGAAGATGACGTGTTTGTAGCTAATACGCTTACGTTGCTAGAAAGGTTGAAAAATGAGGGCAGCTGCCATTGTGAAGGATGGGAACTCTTCAAACAGAGTGTAAAAATCAAAGCAATTGAAAGATCGAGCGTACTAAAACATGAGGCGACAAAGCAAGATGCCTTATTGCGGGCAAACTTAGAGGCCTTGTTAGCCGAAGAATGCATGAAACCTGGCGAGTACAAAAATGACATACGAACAGTAAAGCAAAAACTTGAAGCGATAGACACAGCGCGGTACCGTGGCTCGCTTGTAAGGGCAAGGGCTGAAAAGATAACTGCGGGCGAGATGCCGTCCAAACGAGCCTTAGGCCTTGAAAATGGCATGCGCGGCGCAATGACATCGTGGAAATAGAAAATAGAACAATTACTCGTGATGTAAACATTATAGAGAAAACTCTCTTTTTTCAGTACTATAGTGAGCTCTTCGCAAAACATGAGGTTAATTGTGAAATATTTAAGCGAGATTTTCTGAAGTTAATGCCCAGATTAGATGAAGAAACAAAAGAATACTTGGAAATCCCCATTTCTCTTGATGAAGTCGTGAAAGCTATAGAGAATCTAAATCCTGGAAAATCCCCTGGACCGGATGGTTTAAGGGCTGCTTTTTATAAAAAATTTAAGAATGAAATTGCGCCGGTGCTGCAAATGGTTTTTAATGAGGCATACGATCTCGACGCACTACCCCCATCCTTCTCTACGTCACACACTGTACTGATCCCCAAAACGGACGATGCCGTCAAACTCAGAGATGTGAAATCTTACCGGCCTATATGCTTAACAAATGTAGACTATAAAATTTTAATGAAAGTATTAGCTAGTAGGCTCCAAACAGTAATGCAAGATATTGTAGGTTCACACCAGACTTGTGGAATCAGAGGGCGGACTATATTCACGAATGTACATAAGGCGCGTTGTATTCTGGAGTGTTGTGATGCTACACAATCTGGAGTCCCAATGCTCCAGATTGACTTGGAGAAGGCTTTCGATCGTGTGTCACACGATATCTTATTTCAAATTTTAGAGTACATTAATATCGGCAAAGTTATTCGAAACGGAGTGCGTATGGCATACAGTAAATGCACAACCCGTCTTATAGTTAATAAGGCAGTTGGAAAAAGAGTTCAGGTGCAACGATCGGTGAGGCAAGGATGCCTGATATCCCCACTCCTTTTCTGCATATATATTGAGACGTTTTGCTTAAGTGTCATTAAAAGCAGTAACATTCAAGGTTTTCGGTTGCAAATGACGGAAGTTCGACTACTAGCGTACGCGGATGACATTGCAGTATTCTGCACTACTAAAGAAAGCATTCTCGAGGTAGTACAAACCGTGAAACACTTTTGCTTAGCTAGCGGTAGTGCAGTAAACTGGTCTAAATGCTTAGGCTTTTGGCATGGCGAATGGCAGTCCACGCCAAGCGTTTTCGCCAACATCCAGTGGGTCACGAGTCCTGTTAAGCACCTGGGGGTGCCACTAGAAAGTTATCAAGACAGTGACCCTTACTGGGCCAATCAACTCAAGGAACTTCGAGAAAAGACAGAGAAGTGGAAAGGGTGGAGTTTATCAATGTTTGCGAGAGCCACAGTTTGCAATTTGTTTTTTTATAAGCAAGCTGTGGTATGTAATGCAAGTTTTGCATTGTTCAAGGGCTAATATTCAGAAATTTCATCGTGTGTTCGCCGTGTTTATCTGGAGTTCATCATGGGAAAGAACGAACAGAACGAACCTCTTTCGGAAAGTGCGTGAAGGCGGACTTGGTTTATCGCACTTATTTTTAAGACAAGTAGTCAATAGATTTCTGTTTCTTCGTGATGTCGAAGACGCGTTTCTTAGGACGGTTTGTCAGCTGCGACTTGGAAGACTTTTGCCTGAATTTGTTGTGAGCTCTGAGTACATGAGGGGAACTGTACGTGGATTTTTTAAGGAGGTGGTGTGGTCATACCGTTTTCTTTCAGTGCGTTTTTCTTTAGAGTACTTAAGCGGGGTGAGTCGGAAGAAACTGTACAAAGATATCATCGATAATGTATTGCCAGTGCCAATATAACGCAGCAAGTGTAATCTAAGGCCTGAGAGAGATGTACTTAAGCGAGTGAAAAGAATGACGGTCCCAGGTGGAGTGAAATCTTTTTTTTTTAAACTCCATACCGGAACACTGGAAGTAAAGACCTGGATGGAGGAAAAGGGATGGTTTGTGCCATGGGGTGTGCACTGTTTTCTGTGTCGAAAGCCAAAAACAATTGAGCACGTGTTCTTGGACTGTTGGGGAGCGGTGTTCTTTTGGGACATCCTACAGCGAACACTCAAAACAGATTGGCCTGTCGATGCTTACAGTATTAGGTTTTTGAACGTTGAAAATGAGGGTGGTGTGCCGCTTGACACAATTATGCTGTATGGACTACATTGCGTCTGGAGAAACAGGATAGCGGTACGCTACTCCGACCCAGATGCCAGGCTCATCAGGCACTACTTCAAAGATTCAATAGGTTCTTTTGTGCAGATACTGAAATTTCAGCCCTCTAAACCCGAGTGGCTACCCACAATTGAAGCATTGTTGGTAATGAAAGAATATTGAAATCACCCCGCTTGCCCAAGAAGGGCTGCAGTTCTAGTGTTTGTATTGAGTATTGAGTGTACAGATTATCAGTTACGTGTGTCTTTGTTTTGTCATCCTGTCAAAGAAGGCTATAAAGTGAAAAAAGTAGCTCAGAGGTAGAACGTTCGCTTCGCATGTGAAAGGCCCCTGGTTCAATCCCCGGCACCCCCAGAAACTGCGCGTGCTTTTTTGGCGCCACCGAGAAGGAACAGACCTATCGGGTTTGTATGTAAAAGACTTGAGGAGAGTGAGGGTGTAGCTCAAAGGTAGAGCGTTCGCTTCGCATGTGAAAGGCCCCGGGTTCAATCCCTGGCTCCTCCAGTAACTGCGCGTGCTTTTTTTGCGCCACCGAGAAGGACCACACCTATCGGGTTTGTATGTAAAAGACTTGAGGAGAGGGGGTGTAGCTCAGAGGTAGAGCGTTCGCTTCGCATGTGAAAGGCCCCGGGTTCAATCCCCGGCACCTCCAGAAACTGCGCGTGCTTTTTTGGCGCCACCGAGAAGGAACAGACCTATCGGGTTTGTATGTAAAAGACTTGAGCAGAGGGGGGGTGTAGCTCAGGCTCTCTGCTTCCGGCCGCGCTAGTGTGCGGACGCGGGATGATTGGCTCCTCAGGAGCGGTGAATGCGGCCATGTCTGGCCGCGGAAACAGGTTTTTTGGACAGGAATCGGAAGATTACCCCGTGAGTTTGCCAATGCTGCCAACAGGTCGGTGTGTTTTAAACACCATTTTTCTACATGCGGACGTTCGTGCGAGGCCTTATCGCGTCGAAGATTTCAGGGACACTTTGGCTCGTTTGGAACTGCTCCCCGAGGTGCTTGCCTTGGGGGCGTATCAAATGAACCACGTATGGGCCCTGACATTCAGGGACGAAGGCGGCGTAAAGCGCATGCTCGCGGCCACCGACGTGAAGGTGAAGGAGCGCCGGTGCCTGGTCATCGATCCGGCGAACCAAGATGTGCGGATGAAATTGCACTGGATTCTTTACAACGTGCCGAACGAGGAGGTGCGAGCGGCGCTGCTACCGCACGGGCGTGTCATCGACATCGGACGCGAGAAGTGGCGGGTCAAGGGCATGAACGAGAAAGGTTCGACGACGCGGTCGGTGACCCTCAGGCTCAACGCAGGCGTGAGGATCGACGACCTGCCGCACGAGCTCCGGGTTGCGGGCGGCCAGGCGCTCGTGGTCGTGCCAGGCAGGGCCCCGCAGTGCCTCCGCTGCTCGGGGACGGGCCATATGAGGCGCGACTGCAAGGTGCCTCGCTGCACGGTCTGCCGCCGCTTCGGTCACGAAGCGACACAGTGCGTGCGGACGTATGCACATGTCACCGGACCTGTCGGAGGCGCGGACGCGGCCGAAAACCGTATGGACGAGGAGGAGGCGGAGGCGGCCGCGGCCGGTGGAGGTGGTGCGTCCGCACCCGGGGACCCTTTGGCGGAACCAGGCGTGGAGGACGTAAATGCTGCGCTCGCGGAGCAGCAATCGACCTCCCAGAACGACCCTACGCCAGTGGCACCTGTGCTGGACGCGAAAAGTGAGGAGTGTGTTGGGGCGGGTCCGACGAACACCGCCTTAACTCGTGAAGTGCGTGACGCCGGCGACGGTGACGGAGACGACCCGGAAGCCACCGTCACGCGGCCGCGTAAGGAGGACGACAAGCGTGAGGACTCTGGTGACTCCGGCAACGTCAAGGCAAGTGTGGGAGGGGTTATGCTGAGGCGTCCAAGCTTCAAGCCAAAGCCCAACACCACGCCTTATGACAGAGGACATGCAACGGGGAAGCCACCGTAAGCGAAACGTTTGCTGTTTTTTGGGGAGAGGTCTTCGAGTGAGCGGTACGGCACGGACAACACTTATTCTTTTATTGAGGGGTAGAAAAGGGGGCGGGGCCAGTGTTTCTGCAACGCGTGTGTAACAATGTGCGACGTGCCTTCATCTTCCATTCATGCGGTGTTCATATCATCTGCGTTGTGCCACCCTTAATGTACGCGGTCTTTCTGAGCGCAAACGTCAAAGTCAATTGTACAGACTCATCAGCGAAAGGCAGTTAGACGTCGTGGCCTTTCAGGAGACTAAAGTAGAGACCGAGCAAAGCACGGAAAGGATGGTGGGGGTGTTCAATTCCAGTTATGAAGTCTGTGTCAGCCATGCCGTTGGTTTATCGGCTGGGTGTCTCATTTTAATACGTCGGAGCAGCGGCGCAGTAGTGCAAAACGTGATGTCCAGTTTGTCTGGGCGCTTTGTTATTTGTGATTTTATTTTTGCCTCAAAAGAATTGCGTATTGTTTGCGTGTACGCGCCGACAAAAGCCGATGAAAGGAAAGTGTTTTTCGAAGAATTACGGGCGTGGCTTGGCACAGAACGGGTTGTCGTGTTAATGGGAGATTTTAATTGTGTGTGCTCGGCTCGCGATAAATCTACTTGTACTCCTTATCGCGACGGAAGCACGATTGCATTGACTGGTATCGCGGCAGATTTTGGTTTGGAAGACGTGGGGGATGCGTTGGAAAGTAAGACGCAGATCCAATTCACCCACTTTCAAGGCACGAGCCACGCAAGATTAGACCGAGCATATATTTCGTTAGAACTTCTGCCGGAGTGCTCGGAGTATAGTGTTACACCCGTGTCGTTCAGCGACCATTGCCTGGTGTCGTTCTTGATTGGAAAGCGCAAAGATAAAAAGTCGTTCAACTGGGACTTGTGGAAAATGAACAGCTTATTGTTGAAGGATGAAGAATTTGTAAAAGAAGTGACGAAAAAGATTAGGAACCTTGAACAGGATACATGTGACCGTGCCTGTAAGTGGGAGAACTTCAAAGCAGAAATTAAGATGTCAGCATTGGAAAGGTCAGCTGCCTTAAATTATGAGAAAAGAAAAAAGGAAGCCCTGCTTAGAGCAAACCTGGAGACGCTTTCTGCACTAGAGCGCAAGTCACCTGGACTGTTCAAGGAAGACATCAAAACTTTGAAACATCAGATAGAGGCTACAGAACAAGAAAAATATCATGGCGCGATAGTGCGTGCTCGTGCGGAAAAGTTCATGTTAGGGGAAGCCCCTACAAAGAGAGCACTTAGCTCTGAAAAGAGATACGCTACCCGCAACTCTATCGCGGAAATAGAGTATAAAGGGCAGGTTCTCGATGAACAACAAGCAATTAGCAATGCTTTTTGTGAGTTTTATGATGGTTTGTTTTCGTGTCAACCTGTAGACTTAGAACGATTTAAGGACAATTTTTTAAATTTCTTGTCGACGATAGATGCAGAGGTAAAAGAAAATTTAGAATTACCAATTACAGTAAAAGAAGTTAGGAAGGCTATCGATGAATTAAGTCCTGGAAAGTCTCCAGGCCCTGACGGGTTGTGCACTGCGTTCTACAAAGCTTTCCGCAATCACCTAAGTCCAGTGTTATGTGACCTGTACACAGAAGCGTACACACTAGGAAGGCTTCCACCCTCGTTCTCACAATCGCACACTGTTCTCATACCCAAAACAGATGTAAAAGAAGAGCTCAGAAAAGTTACGGCGTATAGGCCGATATCTTTAACGAATGTAGATTATAAAATATTAATGAAAGTCTTAGCAAGGAGGTTACAGAGTGTGATAATAGACATAGTAGGCGAACACCAAACATGTGGAATAAAAGGAAGGTCTATAACTAGTAATATACACATAGCACGGAGCATTCTCGAGTGTTGTGACGGAATGGATGAGGTTGTAGCCATGCTACAAATAGACCTTGAGAAGGCCTTTGATAAGGTCTCACATGAGCTACTCTATACTATTTTGGAAAACATAAACCTAGGAAAAGTAATAACGGAGGGCGTAAGAATGGCGTATAAGGAGTGTTCAACAAGGCTGGTAATAAATAAGTCAGTGAGCCGTCAAATAACTGTCACGCGTTCAGTGCGGCAAGGATGCCCGCTGTCCCCTTTGCTCTTTTGTTTGTACATCGAGTCGTTTTGTGCAAGCATAATAAACAGCAATAATATTCATGGTTTCCAGTTGCAGGCGTGCGAAGTACGTGTATTGGCATACGCGGACGATATCGCTTTATTTTGTCGAGACAGAAAAAGTATTAGCAATGCAGTTGCGTTGCTTAAGACATTTTGTGAGTATACTGGGAGCTCTGTAAATTGGAGCAAGTGCATGGGATTCTGGCACGGCAATTGGGACGTAACCCCTAGTGTCTTTGAAGGTATGAACTGGCAGGTTGTGCCGGTCAAATACTTAGGCGTGCCACTTGAAAACTACAGAGATAGCGATCCGTACTGGCGAAGCCAGACGATTGCGATGCGTGATAAAGCGGAAAAGTGGGAAGGGAAGGGGCGTGCACTGTCGATGTTTGCGCGCGCAACGGTGTGCAACATATTTTTGTTCGCGGAACTTTGGTACGTTTTGCAAGTGATTCACTGTTCTCGCGCTAATGTTCAGAGGCTGCATCGCGTTTGTGCTGTTTTTGTTTGGGGCTCGTCCTGGGAAAGGACGAGTAGGACGAATCTTTTTCGAAGAGTACGCGAAGGCGGTTTATCGCTCTCGCATCTTTTTTTGAGACAAGTGGTGAATCGTTTTTATTTCTTGCGCTAGGTAAAGGACCCCTTCCTGCGCACTGTTATTCAAGTCAGGTTAGGCAGGCTATTGCCCCAATTTATTGTTACTTCATGTCAAAGCTATAATGGAGGAGTACACGGGTATTTAAAAGAAGTTGTTCAAGCGACACAATTTCTTTGTGTACGGTTCTCTATGGAGTACTTGAGTGCTGTGTCGAAGAAAAAGTTGTATAAAGACCTTGCTGAAATCTGTTTTCCTGTTCCTTTATACCGATCCATGTTTTCGGTGGGCCCCGGGCAGAACGATTTGAAACGTGTAAAAGCTATGGCCATTCCCCCGGGTGTTAAAACATTTTTCTTTAAACTGCACTGTGGAGTGTTACCAGTTAAAACATGGATGTTAGAAAAGGGTCTGTTTGTGCCATGGGGTATGGACTGTTCTTTGTGTAAAAAGCCCGAGACGGTGGAACATGTTTTTTTGGATTGTTGGGATGGGGTGTTTTTGTGGGACGTTCTTCAGCGAACATTGAAAAAGGAGTTTCCGTTGAGCCCTTATGGCATGCGGTTTCTGGCAGTGCAAAACGATAACGGAGTGCCTTACGACCTAGTGATGTTGCTGGTCCTCCACGGAATATGGAGGTCTCGAATGGCGTTTCGCCACTGTGACGTAGACGGAAGGCCAGCAAGGCAGTATTTCTGTGAGAGTGCCCAACGTATTGTAGAAATGTGGAAGAGTCAGAACTGTACTCCTGAATGGTTGCATGAATTTGAAAAGGTATTGTCTATGCCCCGTTTTTAGTTATGTAGCGCTGGCTTGAGTGAAGTCAGCGATTTTATCATATGTACCGTTGTTTCTGGATTTTGTTTGAAACCGGCAATAAAGAAAAAAAAAAAGGGGGTGTAGCTCAGAGGTAGAGCGTTCGCTTCGCATGTGAAAGGCCCCGGGTTCAATTCCCGGCACCTCCAGAAACTGCGCGTGCTTTTTTGGCGCCACCGAGAAGGAAGACACCTATCGGGTTTGTATGTAAAAGACTTGAGGAGAGAGGGTGTAGGTCAGAGGTAGAGCGTTCGCTTCGCATGTGAAAGGCCCCGGGTTCAACCCCGGCACATCCAGAAACTGCGCGTGCTTTTTTGGCGCCACCGAGAAGGAACACACCTATCGGGTTTGTATGTAAAAAAGTTGAGGAGGGTGGGGGTGTAGCTCAGAGCATTCTGCTTTCGGCCGCGCTCGTGTGCGGACGCAGGATGCTTGCCTCCTCAGGAGCGGTGAATGCGGCCATGTCTTGCCGCGGAAACAGGTTTTTTGGCCATGAATCCGGAGATTACCCCGTCCGTTTACCAGTTCTGCCAACAGGTCGGTGTGTTTTAAACACAATTTTTCTTCATGCGGACGTTCGTGCAAGCCCTTATCGCGTCGAGGATTTCAGAGACACTTTGGCTCGTTTGGAACTGCTCCCCGAGGTGCGTGCCTTGGGGGCGTATCAAATGAACCACGTTTGGGCCCTGACATTCAGGGACGAAGGCGGCGTAAAGCGCATGCTCGCGGCTACCGACGTGAAGGTGAAGGAGCGTCGGTGCCTCGTCATCGATCCGGCGAACCAGGATGTGCGGATGAAACTGCACTGGATTCTGTACAACGTGCCGGACGACGAGGTGCGAGCGGCGCTGCTTCCCTACGGGCGTGTCGTCGACATCGGACGCGAGAGGTGGCGGGTCAAGGGCATGAACGAGAAAGGTTCTACGACGCGGTGGGTGACCCTCAGGCTCAACGCCGGCGTGAGGCTCGACGACCTGCCGCACGAGCTCCGGGTTGCGGGCGGCCAGGCGCTCGTGGTTGTTCCAGGCAGGGCCCCGCAGTGCCTCCGCTGCTCGGGGACGGGCCATATGAGGCGCGACTGCAAGGTGCCGCGCTGCACTGTCTGCCGCCGCTTCGGTCACGAGGCGACACAGTGCGTGCGGACGTATGCACATGTCACCGGACCTGTCGGAGATGCGTACGCGGCCGAAAACCGTATGGACGAGGAGGAGGCGGAGGCGGCGGTGGCCGGTGGAGGTGGTGCGTCCGCACCCGGGGACCCTTTGGCGGAACCAGGCGTGGAGGACGTAAATGCTGCGCCCGTGGAGCAGCAATCGACCTCCCAGAACGACCCGCCGGTGGCAACTGTGCTGGACGCGAAAAGTGAGGAGTGTGGTGGGGCGGGTTCGACGAACAACGCCTTAACTCCAGAAGTGCGTGACGCCGGCGACGGGGACGACCCGGAAGCCACCGTCAGGCGGCCGCGTAAGGAGGACGACGAGCGTGAGGACTCCGGTGACTCCGGCAACGTCAAGGCAAGTGTGGGAGGGGTTATGCTGAGGCGTCCAAGCTTCAAGCCAAAGCCCAACATCACGCCTTATGACAGAGGACCGGCGGCAGGGAAGCCTCCGTAAGCGAAACGTTCGCTGGTTTTCGGGGGGAGGTCTTTGAATGAGCGTTACGGCATGGACAACACTTTTTCTTTTCTTGAGGGGTAGAAAAAAGGGGCGGGGCTAATGTTATTGAAACGTGTGTGTAACAGTGTGTTACTTGCCTTCATCTTCCATTCATGCGGTGTTCATTTCCTCATCTGCGTTGTGCCACAATTAATGTACGCGGGCTTTCCGAGCGTAAACGTCAGAGTCAATTGTACAGAATCATCAAGGAGAGGGAGTTAGATATCGCAGCCTTCCAGGAGACGAAAGTAGAGACCGAGCAAAGCACGGAAAGGATGGTGGGAGTGTTTAGTTCTAGTTATGAAGTCTGTGTCAGCCATGCGGTGGGATTATCGGCTGGTTGTCTGATTTTAATACGTGGGAGCAGCGGCGCAGTAGTGCAAAACGTGGCGTCCAGTTTCTCTGGGCACTTTGTTATTTGTGATTTTATTTTAGCGTTAAAAGAATGGCGGATTGTTTGTGTGTACGCGCCTACAAAGGTCGATGAAAGAAAAGTGTTTTTTGAAGAGTTGCGGACGTGGCTTGACACAGAACGGGCTCTTGCGCTACTGGGAGATTTTAATTGTGTGTGCTCGGCTCGCGATAAATCAAGTGGCACTCCTTATCGCGACGGAAGCACGATCGCATTGAATGGTATCACGGCAGAGTTTGATTTGGAAGATGTAGGGGATACGTTGGAATGCAAGACGCATATCCAGTTCACCCACTTTCAAGGAACGAGCCACGCAAGATTAGACAGAGCTTATGTTTCGTTAGAACTTGTGCCGGAGTGCTCTGAGTATAGTGTTACACCCGTGTCGTTCAGCGACCATTGCCTGGTGTCGTTCTCGATTGGCAAGAGCAAAGATAACAATAAGTTCAACTGGGACTTATGGAAAATGAATAGCTTGTTGTTGAAGGATGAATTCTTAAAAGAAGTTACAAAAAAGATTACGAACCTTCAACAGCCCACATGTGACTGGGCCTCTGAGTGGGAGAACTTCAAAGCAGAAATTAAGATGGCAGCAATAGAAAGGTCGACCGCCTTAAAGCACGATAAAAGAAAAAAAGAAGCCGTGCTTAGAGGGAACCTGGAGACGCTTTCTGCACTAGAGTGCCAGTCACCTGGACTGTTCAAGGACGACATTAAAGCTCTGAAACATCAAATAGAGGCTATAGAACAGGAAAAATATCATGGCGCGATAGGGCGAGCCCGTGCGGAAAAGTTCATGTTAGGGGAAGCCCCTACAAAGAGAGCATTTAGCTCCGAGAAGAGATACGCTACCCGCAACTCGATTGCGGAAATAGAGTACAAGGGGCAGGTTCTCAGCGAACAAGAAGCAATTAGCAAAGCTTTTTGTGAGTTTTATGATGATTAGTTTTCCTACCAAGCTGTGAACTTGGAACGGTTTAAGGACAACTTTTTAAGATTCTTGTCGGTGACAGACGATGAGACAAAAGAAAATTTAGAAGTTCCAATTACAGTGGAGGAGGTTAAGAAGGCTATCGACGAACTAAGTCCGGGAAAGTCTCCAGGCCCAGACGGGTTGTGCACGGCGTTCTACAAAGCCTTCCGCAATGACTTAAGTCCAGTGTTGTGTGGCCTGTACAAAGAAGCCTACAAGCAGGAAAGACTGCCGCCCTCGTTCTCACAATCGCACACTGTCATCATACCGAAAACAGACGTAAGCGAAGAGCTCAGAAAAGTTACTGCGTATAGGCCAATATCTTTAACGAATGTTGATTATAAAATTTTAATGAAAGTTTTAGCAAATAGATTGCAGAGTGTGATAACGGACATAGTGGGTGAACACCAAACATGTGGTATACAGGGAAGGTCTATCACAAGTAATACACATAGCCCGGAGCATTATCGAATGTTGTGATAGCATGAATGACGTTGTAGCCATGCTACAAATAGACCTGGAAACGGCCTTTGATAAGGTCTCGCATGAGCTACTCTTTACTATTTTGGAAAAAGTAAACCTCGGGAAAGTAATAATGGAGGGCGTAAGACTGGCGTATACCCCGCACGGGGCACCTTGAGTAATCTTGGTGACGGTACTGGCGATACCGCGGACCCGGAGCCCCCCTACATAAGCTGTGTCCTACCGTGGTGATGTGTTTTTAAGGTGAAGGGTAGAAACCTCTAACGGTGGCCGTCGGAGCCGTGGTCAAGCTCCGGCCGATGGGCTCCCTGCCTGTCTACCAGGCAGGGAGCTCCGGGACCTCTTTGACTACCAGGGTAAGGTCAAAAGAGAAAGTACCCCCGTCTCCCTGCTTTTCAATGTATCATATGGCATTTTCTATACCCCCCCCCCCCCCCCAGACGTGATCGGCCCCCGAAAAGGGGCCGCACCGAAGTTTCTTTTCCTCCTTTGCAATCGATCTCTCCCCCAAAGCCTGATAATTTCTCGCGGTTTTTGATCATGGAATCCGTTGACAAGACAAAGCCCATCACTTCCCAGTCTGTGTTTCTAATCTCCAAGTTTCTTGAAAGCCTTATCGGAAAGTCGTACAAGGCTAAGAAACTCACAACGGGAGAAGTTTTGATAGAAGTAGAAAACAAACAAAAATCCTCTAACCTCCTCAAGCAAACGCGCATGGTAGATGTTGACATCAAGATCACGCCCCATCGCAGCCTCAATAGCTGCCAGGGCGTGATCTCTGATCGGGATCTAATGAATGAGACTGAAGCAGGTCTGCTCGAGGGCCTCCGAGATCAGGGCATGGCAGCAGTGAGGCGAATCACCATACGCCGAAATGATGAAATAATTTCAACCAAGCACATAATCTTGACACTTGACCGCTCTAACCTTCCTGAGTCGGTCAACGCAGGCTTCTTGAGATGTCCAATCCGACCCTACGTGCCGAACCCACGCCGCTGTTTCAAGTGTCAGCGGTTTGGGCACGGCACAACGTCTTGTCGTGGTAAATTGACGTGCGCAAAATGTGCAGCACATGATCATCAAACTGACAATTGTAAATCCGAGAACTACACCTGTGCCAACTGCCAGGGACCACACGCTGCCTATTCTAGGAGCTGTGAAAAGTTCAAAGAAGAAAAACAGATCATTGCCTTGAAAGTCAACGAAAACATCACCTTCCCAGAGGCACGGAAGAGGTTCGCCTCCTTCCCTCTGGGCAGGTACGCCGACGCAGCTCGCCGAAGGGCGGAGCGGCGTCTGGTTTCGGCGGGGACCCAGTACCGCGAGTCGGACTTGGTCCCGCCACCGCCCCCCCCCCCCCTGGGTTGCCTATGGCAGCCCAATCCGCCTCCGCACCGCTCGCTCACCCAGCAGCGGCTGTGGTGGCAACGTCTGTTGGGGATGCCGCTGCATCCACTGCTTCCTCTCCACCGGCCCAAAGCACACGCAAGGGCACGGAGATGGAGACGGAGGCAGTCGCAGCGACCCCCTCCCCCGCCTCACTGCCTGCGCCATCTGTGGTGCTCCCCACGCCTTCGGCACTGGCAGCGCAGTCGAAGAACACCCGAAAGGGTTCAACGTCAAGGGGGCCCAGTCCGCTGGGCACCCCTTTGCCTTCAGATGACGACATGGACGTCGAGCCCTTCCGGCTTTCATCGCAGCGGAAGGAACGGGCTGCGACATCCAGATCAGTAGAGAAGGCCAGAAAACCCCTTCCAAGAGTCCAAGCCCCGAAAGACCCTACATAAATAGTCACACTCCAGTAGCTCTGCACACATAATAATGGGAAGAGAAAACATAATACAATGGAACTGCAGAGGCCTTCTGAATAATCTTGACGATGTATACGAAATACTGCATGCTTATCAGCCAAGTGTAATGTGTGTTCAGGAAACACATTTGAATTCTAAACACACAAATTTCTTGAACAGTTACTTGATATACAGAAAGGACAGGGATGGCTGCACGCACTCTTCTGGGGGTGTGGCCATAATTGCCCGGAAATCTTCAGCATGCCACCCTGTCACTCTGAACACTGTCCTTGAGGCTGTGGCAATTCGAACAATAATATTTAATAGGTTGATAACGGTATGCTCCATATACATTCCTCCTGATGTTTCACTTTGAAGCTCTGACTTTGAGGCGCTGGTTGACCAGCTGCCCGAACCATACATCCTGACAGGCGACCTTAATGCCCACAACTCTCTTTGGGGCTCTTCTCGCACGGATGCCCGAGGTCGCCTGATAGAGAAATTCCTTACATCTTCAGGAGCATGCCTTTTCAACAATAAACAGCCTACATACCATAACATAGGACACAACACATACTCATATCTTGACTTGGCGATTGGCTCCGCAGTTCTCTTTCCTCTTCTCGAGTGGGGTGTGGGCACTGACTCGTACGGTAGTGACCACTTTCCCACCTCACTAACGCATATAGGTAAAGGCCCATGCAGTCCATCTTCCCAAAACAGGTTCAATGAAGCAAGAGCTAACAGGAATACATTTACACAGACATCCAAACTACACCACACATCCATAGGACACCTACAGGTTGAAGGAGCTACCCAACTGCTCACGGCGCACATCCTCGACGCCGCCGAAAGGTCCATTCCCCACGCCTCTGTTGCCTCGCGCAACCAGCGGAGGCCGTGGTGGAATGAGGACTGTAGGCGGGCGCGAGAGGCCCAGAACAAGGCGTGGGGTATCCTTCGTCGGTACCCCACGTCGGGAAACCTCCTCTTGTTCAAACGGGCCAAGGCATTAGGAAAACGTGTGCGCCGTGAGGCAAAACGAGAGAGTTGGCGTGCATTCATAACATCAATAAACTCCTACACAGACACAAGGAAAGTATGGACACGTATACGCAAACTCAAGGAACAACAAACACACAGCCTGCCTCTGGTCAGCACTACAAGGGACACACTTGAAGACCAGGCTGACACACTCGCACAGCACTTCCAACACGTTTCTAGTTCAGCACACTACACAAACACTTTCATGAAACACAAACAAACGGCCGAAAAGAAGCCAATACTAGATAACAATAGGTCAACATCTTCTTATAACTCAGAGTTTTCACTGCATGAGCTGAGGGCTGCTTTGAGCACGCGTAAACCCTCAGCTCCAGGCCCAGACAACATCACATACACAATGATACAACACCTGCACGCAGACACTCTTCTAACACTCTTACACCTATATAACAAGATTTGGCTTTCGGGGCACATTCCAAACTCTTGGAAGGAGGCTATAGTTGTAGCTTTCCTGAAGGAGGGAAAGGACCCGTCGTCCCCCTCAAGTTACCGTCCTATTGCCCTGACGAGCTGCCTGTGCAAGCTCTTCGAGAAGATGATAAATCGCAGGCTCGTGTACTTCCTTGAGTACAACGGTCTTCTCGAGAGCTGCCAGGCAGGCTTCAGGGCAGGGCGATCCACGAATGATCAACTCGTAGCTCTTGAATCGTATATTAAGGATGCCTTCGTGCATAAACAGTATTGCGTAACTCTGTTTTTCGACCTCGAGAAGGCCTACGACACCGCTTGGCGCTACGGGATCCTCAGTGACCTGAAGTCATTCGGTGTCTCGGGTAACATGTTAAACACTCTTGTCAGTTACCTGTCAGAAAGAACGTTTCGAATGAGAGTCGGTGGTGCACTCTCAAGGGTTCACGTGCAAGAAAATGGCGTGCCACAAGGTGGTGTGTTAAGCTGCACTCTCTTCATAGTAAAAATGAACTCTCTTGGTAAGGCACTGCCACCCACAATCTCTTATTCCATGTATGTGGATGACGTCCAGATATCCTATAAATCATGTAATATGTCAATCTGCGAACGTCAAGTCCAGCTTGGTGTCAAGAAACTCGCCGGCTGGGCAGACAAGAATGGGTTTAAATTGAATCCTGCAAAAAGCTCCTGCGTTGTGTTCTCCAGGAAGCGCGGGGTCCATCCGGACCCAGACATTACTCTTAATGGCGTGTCGTTTCCTGTGAACAAGGAGCACAAGTTTTTAGGTGATGTGTTTGACCACAAACTCACATTCGTTCCTCAAATCAAGCAACTGAAGCATAAATGTCTGATAACAGTGAATATCCTTAAGGTCCTCTCACACCAATCGTATGGCGCCGACAAAGACCTCCTGCTACGCCTGTATCCTTTGGTTGGGTCTCGTTTGAACTATGGCAGTGTGGTGTATGGGTCGGCGACTAAGACAGCCTTGCGAATTCTTGACCCAGTTCTACACCTGGGCCTTCGTCTTTCGTCGGGTGCTTTTCGCACTAGCCCTGCTGAGAGTCTTTATTTTGAGAACCAACGAACATACATGGACTTGCTTTATGCGTTTAAAATTTCATCGCTGAATAATCATCGTTTTTATCCTGTCTTTAACGATACATCCACATCTCTGCTCTTTGTAAATCGCTCATCCGTTCCTCTGCCCTTTTCACTTAGAGTGAAAGAGCGAGCCTCGGATCTCAGTGCTTCGTTTTTAGATGTGTACAGGTCATCCTTTTCAAACAGTTTACCTCTTTGGCAAGTTCGTCCTGTGTCGTGCGACCTTTCTGTTATGAAACTTGACAAAAATCGGGTACCGCGAGCTGCAATACTGCAGCACTTTCTGTCTCTGCAGTTTAAATACCCACTTGCAGAATTTTACAGCGACGCGTCTAAAACCTCCACCATGGTCTCCTGCGCTGCTCATGGTCTGGATTTCAGTGCAGCCAGAACCATGAGCGTCCACACAACAATTTTTTCAGCAGAAGCATATGGAATTTTACTGATTGTACGAAACATAGTTGAAAATCATATTCCAAAGTCTATCATCTACACAGATTCCTTGAGTGTTGTTCGCGCACTGTCATCGCATACACCCCCCCAAAACCACATAGTTAATCTTGTATTTAACACTATCATGTCTGTGTATGCGCAGAAGCATCAGCTGCTCCTCTGCTGGGTCCGAGGACACGCTGGGATCGCTGGAAACGAGTTGGCAGACGAGAGGGCAGTTGCTGCTGCACTCAGGAACACTGTAGACATAACAACCGTACCATATACAGACCTCAAGCCACACATAAGACAACACTTGCGTTGAACATGGCAAACACACTGGAGTGAACAGACAGACAACAAGTTACACGTTATAAAACCACGCTTGGGACCATACACCACTGACACACGCAACAGACACACAGAAGTCGCCTTGGGTAGGCTGCGGATAGGGCACACCCATGCAACGCACTCGTATCTGCTGACGGGATCTTCTAGACCCCAGTGCAGCAGGTGCGGAGAGGCCCTATCCGTAGTGCACATACTAATCACATGCAAGGCACTTCACACAACACGACACAAACACTTCAGAGAACTCTACAGACAACATATTCCCCTACATCCATCGTTTTTCCTAGGTGATGATGCCATTGTTTCCGTGAAACGTGTGTTTGAGTATTTGTCCGACGTCAAGTTTTTAAACCTCATTTCCTATCACGCATCATGAAATCTGGCCCTATACACCAGCCATGCTCATTGTCGTTTTGTGATTATACTTTTGTTTTTGCTGATTTTACTTAGTGTTTAAGGTTTCACCCCTATCATCGACTATTGTTTTGGCGCTCTTTGCCCCAGTTGGCCTTGCGCCATAAACATCCAACCATCATCAAGACTGGCGTATAAAGATTGTTCGACAAGGCTGGTAATAAATCGGTCAGTGAGCCGACCAATAAATGTCACGCGTTCAGTACGGCAAGGATTCCCGCTGTCCCCTTTACTGTTTTGTTTGTACATCGAGACGTTTTGTGCTAGCATCATAAACAGCAACATTATACATGGTTTCCAGTTGCAAGCATGTGAGGTACGTGTATTAGCATATGCGGATGACATTGCTTTATTTTGTCGTGACAGAAAAAGCATCAGTGTTGCAGTTGCGTTGCTTAAAATATTCTGCGAGTATACTGGGAGCTCTGTAAATTGGAGCAAGTACTTGGGTTTTTGGCACGGCAACTGCCCAGACAACACCAAACATCCTAAGGACATCCCAAAAAAGGCCCTAAATCCCATGTCCCAAACATGGGCATCCCTGGGACTTCCGCACTAGGAGTGTCCTAAAAATGTCCACGAATGGCTGTGATTGGGATGTATGCGGAAGCGCATGCGTGCTTTTTGTTTATTCGGTCAGCCCAACTTTTCTTTCCTCCATGGGTCAGCCCAATGTTTTGTTTTTGTGCATAGATGAATAAAACTCATAGGCGCGTGCAATGCGCGTGAAGGAGGTTCAGCCGTTAAGCAAATGCATGGGGGAAGAAAAAACTTTTCTTTCCTTTATGAGCAAATGCCTCGCGTACCCGCAGGTAGCGCGTGATTGTTACAGGAAGTGCTTCAGAGAAAGGCTAGTACACTGATTAAACCAACTGAAAACGCTGCTTTTGAGCACGGCAACTTTCTAAGGGAATAAAGAACCGTCCCGGTGAGTTGGCCTGCTGCTCGGTTCTGGGTCTGCCTTGTTGCCATATATTTCGTATTTATGTACAATATTTCAAACTATAAGTTAAAAACTAAAATTTCTATTTTATTTTAATTATATCTCAATACATTTTTAAAGCTTCGTTGTTATTCTACACCATTAGAGACGTCTGTGAGCTTTTTACGAAACTGATTCAGCCGATTCAGCCATCGCAGTTTTATAAACATTGCCGCCCGCGCATGGAAATGTGCGCCGTGCTCCCGTGCTGCTGGAACGTCATTTCACAAGGTAACTATTGCAAGTCGTTTATATGTACCACTCAGTGTTTAAACCCTTCCAATACCCCTCTTGTGTTTTATTCATGATTTCTTGCTCTGTGGTCGAAGGTGGGTGATCAGTGCGGAAACGGTCGAAAGGCTTCTCCCGGTGTGGCGGGAGAAGTTGCAACGCTTGCTGCACTGTTTCGCGTCGCTCAACTTGTTTTGTACCTCTAGCTGTTGATTATTTTACATGAATTTATTATACAACTAGTATAGAAGGGCATCACTGCAACAGATAAAAAAAAACGCCGCAGATGCCGGAAAGCCGAGCAAGAACAACTCTAGACAAAGAGACATTATTGGGCCTCAATAGTTTGACTAACTAAAACTTTTCGCGTAGCTTAGTTCCTGGTTCTAGGCCTCAATCATCAGTCCCGCGCTACCCGGACCGAAATCACTCATTTCTCGCATGTGTTCAGATATAACCACGTCTCGGGTTTTGTCAACGCGTGAGACAGTCCAGTGACAGCCCTCGGTACTGACTGCGTTTTCTTCTTTTTCTTTTTCATAAATGATAGAGCGGCATAGCGCAGGCTTTATGCGTTATATTTACGCGTTTAACATTTTTCACTGAGTAGCATGTGTGTGTGTGATGTGCTCAATTTACTCAGCTCGCGTGATCGCCTACCCTTGTATGTGCTAATGACTGCAGTGCTGCAATCTAAATGTGCTTGCTGCTGTAACTTTGCGGCCGTTTGTAGATGGGCATGTTGGCGACTACACAACCTCCACAGCAAAGAGAATTCCGGCAAACTATGCAACAAATGGCAACGTGATCTGGGCCGCTTTGAATACTCAGATCTCGGCCGCTTTTACGACTGTTTTAAAGAAGGGTACTGTGGGGGTAGTTGTGCATCATGTTTAAAGGGCTGCGAAGACTGACTTCACAGTGCGGTTACTCGTAAAAAGCCTTAACAATTTTTCATGAGTGGTAAACACAACCTTTCACTCATTTTGTTTGTAATCTTTCTCAAATTGCACGATATGCTCTGCCAAGCAGCTATATTTCTTTTTTTTTGCCAGTTTCCTGTAGTCTCTTGTCGGCAAGCAGACACTCAGAGATGCAGTTAGCAGTTTTTACAGGCAGCTTTAAACCTGGTGGGCATTATCAGAAAACTGCGACTCCCGTGTCTAGTGTCGTCCTTGTTATTGTTACTCTGTTATCTTTCATTGTGCTTTGCACCATTGGATCACATCGAAGACTAATGTAATGGCGCATTTGACAAACGTTTAATGGTAAATGGCTGCAGTAGCTTGCATGTGTGTGATGCGTTGTGCCAACAAGCATGATTGTAAGAGCCAGGTCAAAATCTCTTGACTGAAAATTATTTAGAAAAACTGTTTCGTTTACATCTGAAGCAGGTGAAATGTTTGGGAAATCATGGAATGTAAAGGTCATGTCCATGAAACAGAACTAAATAGCAAAATTTATATCACACATCAAATTTCTGCGCAAAACAACCCGCAAGCTCATCAAGGTTTCGCGTGGCAGTGGGCTGCTTTAGTGTTGTGAGTTCTGGCCACGAGGTTTATTTTGACTGTAGCGCAATCACGAGAGCATGTATCAGGAAGGCCATTGTGAGAGATCAGCGAAGCTCAGCTTGTACTCGTAAGCATGCCGTTTTACCCATGGTGTGAAATCACTATGGGTAAATGTTTATCTGTACACTTCGGTGATGCTTGAGTTGTGTTTCCTTACTGGCAGTGTTCAAGCTAGCCGGTGTCTGCACTGTTCGTTGAATTCATTACATGTTGTTTTCTAAATTATGTGCAGGCAGCTTCATGGGCCATGGAAAGCCTCCCCAGCCACAAGGAACTCCAAAGGATAAGAAGACAGCAACACAGTTCTGACGTGCTGCAGAAAGAGCTGCGGCACACTAGAAAATCCTTGGAGCTCCAATGCAGTGACTGCCAAGGAATGATATGAAAGTCGTTTACTCTGATTTTCTTTTTCTTGATTGCTCATGTATATTTTCCTGACACTAATCTAAACTGTTTTTTTTGTGTGTGTGGTAAGCTACTACGTGGTAAAAAAACTAGGGATTTCAGGGCATCATGCCAGAATAAGGTGCATGGCACCAGTACTCCCGCAGCGTGTGGTTCTCCATTTGGACGTTTGTATGGTCTCTGCTGGGCGTCAACTAACACCACATACATGGCTAATGTACTATTACAAAGTGCAGCCTGTCTAGTTTTGAGTGATATCAATATTATTTATCTTAGTGTATGAGAGACAAATTCAAATTTAAAACTCGAGAAATCTTATTTTGCTTCACTTGCCTGTGTATTTTCGAAGTTATAGAAAACAATTTAACAGAAATTGGATAGATTGCTGTGCATTCATAATACATACCAATTAGTGGCTGCATGATGGAATTCAATTGGTTTCAAAATTTCTTCATATTTCTGCTAAAAATGTCTACAAAGAGAAATTCTCTACTTGATATTTACATGACTCAGTGCAGAGCAGTGATAGTTTTTGTACATGTTGGCTGTAGACTGATTTTTTTGCCGTCAAAATTTGGCTGCGTTTATTTGGAATTTTTTAATTGCCAAGGTTAAAATGTCGCAATATACATCCTTACACGGTCCCACATTTCCAACGCTAACTCATAAGTATGCATGCACATATATTTCCACATTTAGACCTCAGTGCGTAAATGGTAACAAAATGCAGCCAAATTTTAAAGGTAGGAAAATATGCATACAGCCAACACTTGCAAAGTGTTATTCTTGTGCTCTAAGCCGTGTAATGTTACCTGTTCATCAATTTTCTTTTGTGAGCTTTTATTTGCCTTTTAGCAGACAGGTGAAAATCCATTTGGCTGAGAACAAATTTGTCATCATGTGGCCAATTGGCATGTCTTCCAAGCACACAGCAAATGTCCTCCCTTTACATTGAATAGTTCTACATAATTCTTTTCGAATGTAGGTACACGTGATCCAAAATTTTATTTTACAAGTTTTTTTTTCATTTGCAGTAGGTTTTAGAACTAGTATTTTATATCAATCAGAACTAGATCAGCTGGCCTTTCGAAGGATTTCTATGTGTGTGTGGTGCAAAGCGATGCCTTACGGTAGCCCCGTATTGTTCAAAAGTGGCCGCGCGGCCTGAGGGAGTGTGACTGCCACATTAAAGGGCCATGCAGACAAAATACAAGCTTGTTTTCTTCGAAAGATTTGGGGTTTTGTAGTGCCATTTGCACGTGTCGGGCAGCAAATGATGCTTTATTCACCAAGGAATTAATCAGTTGAAGTTAAAATTTTCATTCTCCCGCCAAATCGTGTGACGTCTGCCATGACATCACAAGGAAGGGTCTTCAAGCTAATTTCAAGTGCGCCGTCCTGCCTGCAGCAGACTGCGGAGCCTTGTTTACTATCAATCCTCTTAAATATCGCCACCATGCTGTCTTCACATTTGCTTTGTTTTTGACTGTATTTGCACCTGGCTTGGTTTTATTACGATAGGTACTAAGAGCTTCGTGAAACATGGGATACGTCTACAATTAGGGTCACGTAAGACAATGTCGCTTACACCGCTCGGCCAGTGTCGTCTGAGACAACCCCAAAGCGCCACAGTGCTGTGCTGCTATAACAAGCATAGTGTGCGCAGTAGTTAACAGCAATACGCACTGGTTCTTCTTTTGTAACTTCCATTGTTTCACCCCACCATTCTTACTGCTATAAAATGAATATGCATTACACTTAAGCGAAAATAGTTTATTCTGCAAGCTTATAAGCCCTGCCTAACCTGCGTTTGCTTTTGCTGGCCTCAGCCAATCGCACGGCTGTGTGTATGGTGTCATGTGTCCTAGTGTGGGAACTGAGCTAGTGGGTTGCATGGCAATTCCCTTTTTTCCTAATTATGTAGCTTATTTGAGCAACGTTTACATTTAAAGGGGCCATGGAGACAAGTCAAGCTTGGTTCCTTCAAAAGATTGCCTCGGTAGAATCAGGTTGACACCACTTTTAACGTAAACTTCACTCAAATAAGCTACATAATTAGGAAAAAAAGGGAATGGCCATACGACCCACTAGCTCATTTACCGCAGCAGAACCTATGATGTCATATGCCGAGCTGTGCGATTGGCTGAGGCCGGCAAATGCAAATTAGGCAGAGTTCATAAGCATGCCCAAAGAGCTATTTTCAGATTTAGGGCACATTCTTTTTATATCAGTAAGAATGGTGGGACACACAGTGGAAGTTAGGAAAGCACACGTAAACATTGAAGTACCTCTGCATACTGCTGTTGGTACTGCACGCACTATGCTTCGTTTAGATGCATAGCACTGCGGGGCTTTGGAATTCTCAGACAACACTGGCCAACTGACGCAAGCGACGGTGTCTTACGTGACCATATTTGTTGAGCGAGCACCATGTTTCACAAAATGATTATTTTCTCCGTGAATAAAAACAAGCCATGTTTAAATACGGTCACAAACAAACCCAAAAACATAAGACTGCTTTCCGTGGTGTGGTGGCGCCATCTAGGTCAACTAACAGTAAACAAGTCTCCGCTCCACACCAACTTTAGCTGAAAGACCTGCTCTTATATCACTGCAAACGTCATTCAAACACACGTTTTGGCGTGAAAATCAAAATTTTAGCTTAAATTGATTATTTTGCAGTGAACAAAGCATCGTTTGCTTCTGGACAAGCACTGGGGGCACTATAGAACACGAAATCTTTCGAATAAAACAAACTTGTATTTTGTCTTCATGGCCCCTTTAAAGCCGTGTAAGTATGTTTCTATCGAGGCAATCTTTCTAATGAACCAAACTTGTGCTTTGTCTGCATGGCCCTTTAATGGTTTTCAGTAACTTTCTGTGCACTAATGTGCTTTTCCTGTGTCGTGAAACATGTTTCACCTTTTGGTATTTCATAAAGTACAGCACTTTCAGACCTTATTCTTTATGCCATAAATTGCTTAGAAATTAGGCTCTCTCTATTGTGTAAATGAATTAGTCAGGTGCATGGCACATTTCTGATGTAAAAGAGAAGAGACGACTCTTATCTTTCTGTACATAACTCGTGCTACATTTAGAAATTTTTCATGTGAAATTTCACTTCTGCTTCAGCTAGTCGAATTTATTGTCAGAAACAGAAGTGAAGTCATGCATCAAGTTATAAAGAACTTTTCTTTGTGGTATTAAAAGTGTATGGTGTACCTTTACGACTTAAGTGCTGCTTGATTTTGCCACTGATCTCTGTTATGTACGAAATTTGTCCAATAAAATGGTTTTGCAAGGTTTTGCAGAGTCTAATTGTGCACTTGAGTGGAGGAAAAGCTCCATTGCAATGGAATGTTGAGCTATAACCACAAGCATTAATCAAACGTGTCCTGAAAAGGACCTACAAGCACCTTTTTGGAACATCCCAAAAATTTCCTTTCTTTGTTCTACATGGGATGTCAGACCTCCCAGCAAAGTCCTAGTCTGGGACATCCCAGCGAGGTCTTTTTTTGTATCACTTGGGATGTTTTTGGAACTTAAGTGGGATGTCCCTGGGAGTTCCCGAACTCCCAGGTGGGACATCCCTGGCACTTACCTACGATGTATGTGCGTTGTCTGGGTGGGACGTGACCGCTAGTGTGTTTGAAGGTATGAACTGGCAGGTGCAGGTTATGCCTGCCAAATACTTAGGCGTTCCACTGGAAAACTACCGAGATAGCGACCCGTACTGGCGAAGCCAGACGACGGCGCTGCGTGATAAAGCGGAAAAGTGGGAAGGGAAGGGGCGTGCGCTGTCGATGTTTGCGGGCGCAACGGTGTGCAATATGTTTCTGTTTGCAAAACTTTGGTACGTTTTGCAAGTGATCCACTGTTCTAGCGCCAATGTTCAGCGGCTGCACCGCGTTTGTGCTGTTTTTTTTGATGGCTCGTCCTGGGAAAGGACAAGTAGGACGAATCTTTTTCGGAGAGTACGCGAAGGCGGTCTATCGCTCTCGCATCTTTTTTTAAGACAAGTGGTGAATCGTTTTTATTTCCTGCGTGAGGTAAAGGATCCCTTCCTGCGCACTTTCATTCAAGTCAGGTTAGGTAGACTACAGCCCCAATTCATTATTACATCATGTCAAAGCTACAGCGGAGTAAACGGGTATTTAAAGGAAGTTGTGCAAGCGACTCAATTTCTGTGTGTACGCTTCTCGATGGAGTATTTGAGCTCTGTGTCGAAGAAAAAGCTGTACAGGGATCTTGCTGAAATTTGTTTTCCGGTTCCTCTATACCGATCCATGTTTCCAGTGGGCCCCGGGCAAAACGTTTTGAAACGTGTAAAAGCCATGGCCATTCCTCCTGGTGTTAAAACATTTTTCTTTAAACTGCACTCTGGAGTGTTGCCAGTTAAAACATGGATGGTGGAGAAGGGTCTGTTTGTGCCATGGGGAGTGGACTGTTCTTTGTGTAAAAAGCCCGAGACGGTGGAACATGTTTTTTTGGATTGTTGGGATGGAGTGTTTTTGTGGGACGTTCTTCAGCGAACATTAAAAAAGGAGTTTCCGTTGAGCCCTTATGGCATCTGGTTTTTGGCAGTGCAAAACAATAATGGAGTGCCTTCCTCCACGGAATATGGAGGTCTCGAATGGCGTTTCGGCACTGTGACGTAGACGGAAGGCCAGCAAGGCAGTATTTCTGTGAGAGTGCCCAACGTATTGTAGAAATGTGGAAGAGTCAGAAATGTACTCCTGAATGGTTGCATGAATTTGAAAAGGTATTGGCTATGCCCCGTTTTTAGTTATGTAGCGCTGGCTTGAGTGAAGGCAGCGATTTTATCATATGTACCGTTGTTTCTGGATTTTGTTTGAAACCGGCAATAAAAAAAAGGGGGTGTAGCTCAGAGGTAGAGCGTTCGCTTCGCATGTGAAAGGCCCCTGGTTCAATCCCTGGCACCACCAGAAACTGCGCGTGCTTTTTTGGCGCAACCGAGAAGGAACACCCCTATCGGGTTTGTATGTAAAAAAGTTGAGGAGAGTGGGGGTGTAGCTCAGACAGAGGTGGAGTGTTCGCTTCACATGTGAAAGGCCCCTGGTTCAATCCCCCACACCTCCAGAAACTGCGCGTGCTTTTTTGGCGCCACCGAGAAGGAACACACCTATCGGGTTTGTATGTAAAAAAGTTGAGGACAGTGGGGGTGTAGCTGAGAGGTAGAGCGTTCGCTTCGCATGTGAAAGGCCCTGGGTTATCCCGGACACCTCCAGAAACTGCGCGTGCTTTTTTGGCGCCACCGAGAAGGAACACACCTATCGGGTTTGTATGTAAAAGACTTGAGGACAGTGGGGGTGTAGCGCAGAGGTAGAGCGTTCGCTTCGCATGTGAAAGGCTCCGGGTTCAATCCCCGGTACCTCCAGAAACTGCGCGTGCTTTGTTGGCGCCGCCGAGAAGGAACACACCTATCGGGTTTGTATGTAAAAGACTTGCGGAGAGTGTAGGTTTAGCACAGAGGTCATTCCACTTCCGAGAACCGCCGTGAACGGTTGTGTAATCATGGGCTCGCACCGGGCGGGATTATCAGATTATCTTGCCGACGCTGCCTACCGGACGGATTGTGTCAAACACAGTTTTTCTTCACGCCGATGTAAAAGGAAGACCATACCGTGTCGGAGACTTCAGGGATACTCTGTACCAGCATGGTGCGCTGCCCGAGGTGATTTCCTTGGGAGTGTACCAAATCAACCACGTCTGGGCAGTGACCTTCAAGAACGCCCGCGCAACTAGAAAGATGCTAGCCGCTACCGAGATGGTGGTGAAGGGGCGTCGCTGCCTCGTGATTTACCCACAGAACCAGGAGGTGAAGCTCAAGCTCAACTGGCTGTTGTACGGGGTGGCGGACGAAGACATTCGCTCCGCCTTTGCACCCTATGGCAGTGTCAGCGAGGTGACCAGAGAGCGGTGTCGTGTTGCGGGTGTGAACGAGAAAACGTCGACGACGAGGACTGTGCTACTCAAGCTCAAGTCCGGGCTGAAGCTAGGCGACCTGCCCCACCAAATTCGCGTCGCCGGGGAGCTAGCCCTCGTCGTGGCACCCGGGCGGCCTATGCAGTGCCTCGTTGTCACGGCGAAGGCCACGTCAGACGTGAGTGTAAGGTGCCAAGGTGCTCCCGGTGTAGACGGTTCGGCCACACTGACACCCACTGTGAGCGCTCGTACGCGAGCGCTGTGGGACCCGCTGGCACTGACGTGGCCACCGAGTACATCATGGACGCGGCGGAGGCGGCGGAAGCGGCCAAGGGGTCCGGGCACCTGGGGCCGTAGGAGACGGCTGCTGGGGCAATGGAAGACGCCATAGCGGCAGCAGGGAGCGGCGACAGCGGATCCACGGGGAGGCCTGTCGATGCGGGGGACCTGTCGAAAGACGGCGTCACCCGAATGGACGAGCACCTAACGGCAAGTCAGAACCCCGATGCCCTGGAAGTGTCCGGGATTCCTGTAGCCAAGCGAGCCCACGTTGACGTTGCCGAGTGTGGCGCAAACGACCTCACAGCCCAGGCCGACGAGCCGCAGATGAAGGCGACTCCAGGGCGTCGTTCAACGACGCGGCTCAAGACAAATGTTTTAGAGCGCAGAACGACAGGGGTGGGGGTGACGTCACCAACTCACCTAGACGACCCGGGGCCCAAAGGCGTCTCCTAACGGCGCACTGGACGTGAAAGGTAAGCAACATGTCTCCGGTTTCTAGTCTGTGAGTCGAAATGGAGCCTTGTCAGTCACTGAACCTTGAAATCCTAAACGTCCGAGGTCGCCAGTGCTAGCTGAGTTGGCAGGGCGGGGCTGGACAACAAGGTCTCCCATCGCTCGGGGGGTTGGGGATTGGGGGTGTTGGGGGGAAAGGGCGGTGGGGGGTTCTTGAGGTCTTTGCACAAGGCTATGATGTTTGCCAGAGTGCCTCTTTCCGTTTTGCAGATAGGGCAGAGTGTGTCGTGCTGCGCCGGGTACATTCGGTGTAACAGAACGGGATGCGCTAGCGAACCCGCCTGCATGCGCCGCAGGATCGTTTGCTGTTGCCTGATTAACTGTGGATGCGGTTCGGGAAGTTTGCACCTCGCGTTTCTATACATCTGAGTAATCTCTTTAAAGCTGGTCACGGGATGCGGTAGCTCAGCCGGCTCGTCCTCGGCCCGGATGGACAGTTCTCGGGCGTGGTGGTCGGCGAGGGCGTTGCCTTCCAATTTCGAGTGAGCCGGTACCCACACGAGCTCGATGGCTCCTCCCGGAGGCTTGTGCTTGGAGAGAATGGCTCGCGCCGCGGTAGAGATCACTCCTCTTCGGAAGCTTCCGTAGGCTGACTTTGAATCTGTGACCACGGTGTCCACGCTCGGTTGCACGAGTGCGAGTGCCACGGCTGCTTCTTCCGCAACGGCTGGGTCTGTAGTCCTCAGCGACGCGCTGACGATCAGCTTGTCGATGGACGTGGCTACCGCCGTTGCTCGGTCGTCGTGTTTTCTGAGCGAGGCGTCCGCGTAGAGTACCCTAGGGTTCTCCTCCAGCTGTCGAGCCAGGGCCTTGGCTCGCGCGGTCCGCCTCCCTTCGTTCTTCCCCGGTTGCATGTTCCTGGGGAGTGGCTTGGTTTTAATGGCCTCTTTCCACTGCTCGGGAAGGGCTGCCTTGGTTGGCAGTGGTTCTATCTGCCATCCTATTTTCCGCAGGACGACCCGGCCGTGCTCCGTTTGGCTTAGCCGTACCCTTTGGTTGGACAGGTGAGCCTCGATCAGCTCCTCCACCGTGTTGTGGGCCCCCATGTCCAGGAGTTTCTGCGTGGACGAGTAGATCGGCAGGCCCATTGCCTGCTTGGTTGCTTTACGCAGCATCGTGTTCAAGGTGTCTTTGTTTGCCTTCGTTAGCTGGAGGTACGGGGCAGAGTAGGTCACCCTCGACACGACGAATGCCCGCACTAGGCGCATTGCGTCGTCTTCCTTCAGGCCTCTGTTACGGTTAGAGACCCTTCGGATCATGCTTAATATCTGCTCCGAGGTGTTCTTGATCTTCGTGACGGCCGCGGATGCTCGTCCGTCGCATTGCAGCTGCAGACCCAGGATTCTGATCTGTTGCGCCGGTTTAATGGCTGTGCCGTCAATGGTGATGGTCACGTTCGGCGGCAGTTCCTTCTTGGGTCGTCCCGGCTGAACCATGAGCAGCTCCGATTTCTGGGGAGCGCAGCTCAGCCCGCAGGTCTTTGCATATTCGTGCACGGTAGTTGCCGCCCTCTGCAAGGCTTCCTCCGCCCAGGCATCGGACCCGGCTCGGTTCGTCCACACCGTAATATCGTCGGCGTACAGCGCGTGGTCCACGCCTTCGATTTGTTTCAGTAGACTGGGCAGGGGCAGGAGGGCTAGATTAAAGAGCAGGGGCGACAAGACTGACCCCTGAGGGGTGCCTCTCTCGCCGAGCTCGACGGGTTCCGACTTCTCTTCCCCTATCCTGATGCTCGCGGTTCTTCTCGTTAAGAAGTCCTTGATGTAGCCAAAGGTCTTCCGACCGTATCCCGTTTTGTTTAGATTTTGGAGCACGCTCGCGTGAGACACGTTGTCGAAGGCCCCTTTTAGGTCTAGGGCGAGTATCCCCCGCGCCGCGTTCCCCGTCGCCTTCTTGACCACGAGTTTTTGCAGTTGGATCAGGACGTCCTCGGTGCCAAGGTGTTGTCTGAACCCATATATAGTCTCGGGCATTTGGTTTGTTTCTTCCAAGTGTTTTTGAAGTCTGCGAAGGACCATACGTTCCATCACCTTCCCCACGCACGACGTAAGGGAGATGGGCCGCATGTTGTCAATCGTCAGCGCTTTTCCGGGTTTCGGGATGAATCGAACCTCTGCCTCTTTCCATTCTCTCGGCAGCTGCGAGCTCTGCCAGGTTTCGTTGATGTGCCCCAGGAGGCCGCGGGCCGCCGCTTCACTCATGTTTCCAAGCAACTTGTACGTGATCGCGTCCCTGCCGGGGGCGCTCTTTCTGTTGCTGTCGTCAATGGCCGACAAGAGTTCCGTCATGGTGAACGGTCTGTCCATCTCTTCGTTTTCAGGGCCTCCGTACCTCTCGGGCGTCGGGTACTGGCCTCGCTCGGTCTTGAGGTATTTTGCCTTCAGGTCTTCCAGTAGCCTGCGGCCGTCTCCCTTGTACGTGTTGAGGATCTTGGTGAGGTTGCGGTTGGTTGCGGTCTTGCTGCTCATCGGGTCGATTAGGTGCCTGAGTAAGCACCACGTCTTCCGTGCCGATAGCTTACCCTGCAAGCCATCGCAAGTGCTCAGCCAGTTCTCTTGCCATAGCTTGGCTGCGTATTCGGCGATCTGTTTGTTAAGGACCGCGATACGTTTGACCAGCTTCTTGTTGTGACGCTGGCGCTTCCACCTTCGCGTTAGCGAGTGCCGGGCAGTCCACATGTGAGCCAGCCTGGCGTCCACGAAAGGTGTCTGCGCCGTCGTCGTTATTTCTTGCGTGAATTTCTCGATGGCCTTTTTCTGATCCCTCGCCCATTCGGCGTACGTTTGCTTTCGGTCTGCTTTTTTATCGTTCTCCGAAGCCTCTTCGATTTCGTGCGTGTATTTCCGCATCTTGTCCCAGTCCGTTACGCGTGCCGTCCCCAGCATGGCGCGGTATTGGGGTCCCTTGATGGTAATGCCGATTACGCTGTGGTCGGAGCCCAGGTCCACGTCTTCGTTCCTCCAGGACACGTCCAGTGCCCCCGATAGCCATGACAGATCCGGAGTTGTGTCCCTATTGGCACTGTTGCCCCTTCTGGTGGCCACGTCTGGCTCGTTTAACAGGGCCATCTCATGGTCCTCCATGGTGTTGGCTAGAGCTTTTCCCCTCTTCGATTGGTACTTGTACCCCCACGTTGTGTGAGGGGCGTTGAAGTCGCCGAGGATCAGGAGCGGCCTGCTCCCCGCCAACCTTTTCGCCTGGCTCACTACTCGATCAAAGTCGTACTGCCTCTGTGACGGGCGGCAGTACGCGCTCATGACGTATAGATTTCCCGTGTTGCCAATTGTTCTTGCGTGAATCTCGACGAGCGTGTGCTCGCATCCGCCCTGCGCCGTGACGTGTTGAGTAGCCGCCACGTTGCTGTGGACGAGCACCGCTGTCCCTTCCTCCGTCGGGTCCGTGTACGTCACGTATCCCGGCAGTCTGGGCTTGCTGTTCGTTTCTTGTAGTGCTATTACATCGGGCTTGTGTTCGAGCCCGTCAATGTGGAGTAACAGTTCCGCCTCCTTGTTGCGGATCCCCCGGCAGTTCCATTGATGAATTACTGGAACGTCCCCCCCGTGGGTCTTCTTTTTCTTATGTGGTCCCTCCTTCATCTTCTTCGGATGTTTCTAGGCGGCCGCGCCTACACGCGATTGATGCCTTGATTTTTTCCGCCCGTTCTTTCTTCAGGGACGCGAAGCGGTTCCTTGCGGTAAGGGTTGCTACTTTGGTCGCTAGCCGTTCGTATTTGATCGACAGCGTCCGCACTTAGCCTTCGAGGGCCTCGAATCTGGCGTCTATCGCGCTCAGTTTCTCGTTGATTTGGAACAGCGGCTTAACCACCACCGTCTGCTCTAATAAATGTTTCTTCTCTCTCTCTCTCTCTCGTTGATTTGGGTGATGGCCGTTAGGATCGCTGTAAGCTCTCCTCCCTTTGGAATCTGCGCCGCCGCTGTCGCCGTCTCACGGTTGACGGTGCTTTCTTCGGAGTCCATTGCTTCTTGGTTGCTCGGCGCTTGTTGCGCCGACCGTGCCACCCCCGCACCCCGCCCTAAGCAGGGCGACGGGGGGTCCCTCCGCGGCACCTTGCGCATTCCTCCGGCGTTCTCCAACGTGTTGTTATCGCCTTGGGGTCTCGTGTTTGCTGAGCTGCCGCTAGCTCGCGCATCGATTTTGCTCATTAAGGCCCTAATTTGGGCGTTCTGCTCTTGTATCTGAGCGTTCTGCCGCTCTATGATTTTCTTGAGCTCTTTTACTTCATTGCAATCCCGTTGCGGGCTAGCTCTTAGGTTAAGGGGTTGGGAGGGGGTGAGGGACGGGAATTCGGTTTCGCTAACCCATACGACAGAAGACCTGCCGGTCCAGCCCACCTTTTTCTCGGCGGTTGTCCCTCGTCGTCCGGTAGACTCGGCCCGGAGTCTCGATCCGGCCCTGGATCTCGAACCGGCCCTGGATCTCGAACGGGACTTGGTCCGGGACCTGGATCTTCCGCTCGAACCTCGACCCGCCGTCGTCGCCGCCGCCGCCCCCGGATCGTGACTTCGATCGAGAGCGGCTCTGGCGGCCGCCGCCGTTGCTGTTGCGGACCGGCGTCTGGGACCGGCCCCGTTGCGAAGAGGCGCTACGTTGGGGTCGCCCTGTAGGACCTCTTTTGCCTTGATTTTTGTCCTCGTTGTCTTCTTCCGCCCAGCGCCGTTCCCAGCGCCGTCGACGGACGACATAAGGCGTTTTGAATCTTGCCTTGCAAGCCTTGTCGGCGGTGAGATGTTTCCCCCCGCACAGGCCACACTTGGGTACCACAAGTGCGGGTACGCACTTGTGGTCTTCTCCGGGGTTGGCGACACCGCAGCCCCGGCAAATCTTGTCTTGAGGATTTGGGCACACGTCCATCCTGTGCCCCACTCGGCCGCATGCGTAGCACACGTCAATCTGCTTCCTGTGCAGGGTGCACTCAACTAGCAGGTTCCCATACCGGATGTAGTTGGACACTTTGTGTCCCTCGAAGGCGATCACCACCGACCTGGTCTTACCGATGCGGATCGCCTGCAAGGCCGTGGGATTGTGCTTGTGCACGACTAAATCTTGTATTTCTTGGGCGGTGTCCTCCAGTGGGATTTTTGATTTGATTGATTGTATGGTTTAACGCGCCGACGCAACGCAGGCGATGAGGCGCGCCGTAGTGGAGGGCTCCGGATTAATTTTGACCACCTGGGGGTCTTTATCGTGCGCCGAAATCTCGTACACACGGGCGTTTTTGCTTTTCGCCTCCATCAGAAAAGCGGCCTCCGCGGCCGGGAACCGAACTCCAGTGGGATGCCCCGTATTACTCCTTTCACTGTTCCGTAAGGGGCCGACTCGTACGCGCTGACTTCGTGGGACGTTCCCCGAATGTCGATTCGCTCCACCATGGCGTATCTGTCGGCGTGCTCCCTCTTCGAGGTACTCACGACTATGATGTTCTGTTGGTGGTTTAGGCATATCACATCTTCTCTATCAGCAATTGTGTCGACTTGCGCCGCCGCCGTTACAGCTCGGCTTATTTCCACGCGGGCCACCTCGCTTACGCGGAGCCCGCCTCGTGGCCGCATGACAATCTTCATATCTGCGCGCGGCAGGTCTGGCATGCGCGCGCCCTTCAGCAGCTTGCCCTTGTTTATTCGTTTCTTCGTCCTCTGCTGACGTAGATCGTTGCCGGTGGCGCCACCGAGGTCGTTGCCCCGACCGTTGACGTCAGTCGGGGCCTTGGCGCCATCTTGGCTCACTTGGAGTACGGGCGTTAGGCTTAGCAATCCTACGCCGCCTTGCTTCACGTTTTCGCCAGCGGTTTTCCACCCCTGCGCTCTAGTGAACTGATCCGGCGAAATTTCTACGCCATCCACTTCTACTCGCATAGCGGTAGACATCTTGGGTCGTTGCGCGCTTGCGTAGCAACCGATGAATCGGTGATCGGCTTTCGGCGTCGCTGGGGCTCGGCCTAGGCCTACCGCTTCCCTCGGCCGGGGCCGAAGTTGTCGTTAGGCCTAGCGGCTCGCGGGCACAAAAAAGTCCTCAAATTTTCGAAAAAATGGTCCCCCTACCTCGGAATTCTGGTTTCCGGTGCTCCATGCAACTTCATACATCTAGTCGATGCCCTTCCATAAAGCTGCGGGTCAATTAACCAGTGAAATCAGTGAAAAATGACGGAGCGCATGCGAAGCTTTCCCAAAGTGGAACGCGTCCTAGCATGAGCAGTGATGGCGCCGTTCGCTACACGCACTTTCAGGGCACCAGTCACGCGCGTCTTGACCGAGTGTATGGGTCATTAGATCATGTTCCTGAATGCGGCGATTAACAAGTGACTCCTGTATCTTTCAGCGATCACTGCCTTGTGTCCGTAACACTTGGGAAGGGGGTAAAACGTCAAAATGCATTTTCTTGGGAGCTCCGGAAGATAAACAACAAACTGCTTCAAGATGAAGGATTCCTTGGCATGGTCAACGCATGCGCACAGGAGATCTTTTGTACTGGAGGTGAAATGAACTCTGTTTTTAAATGGGAAAGCTTTAAACAGCAAGTTAAAATGAAAGCGCTCGAAATATCAGGTGCCATGAAAAATGAGGAGAGGGGACGAGAAGCCTTGCTTCGCAGTAGTCTGGATGTGCTTTTAAAGGAAGAATGTAAGTCGCCTGGAATGTTTGAAGATGACATAAGAACGCTCAAAGCGCAGATTGAAGTTATCGCCAAGGAACGATACCATGGAGCACTGGTACGGGCGAGAGCGGAACGTTTTCAGCTAGGTGAAGCACCGACCAAAAGAGCTTTCAGTTCGAAAAAACGTTATGCCCGGAGAAATGCTATAGTCGAAATAGAAAGTGAAAGAGTCTTGTATACTGACCAGGTAAACATTCAAAAGGCGTTCTGTAGCTATTACGAGAAGTTGTTTTCCCGTCATGACGTCGACAGGGAGAAATTTACAGAATTTATACGCTTCCTGCCCTGTTTGGACAAAGATTATTCTGAGTACCTAAAAATGGAGATTACTGTTGATGAAGTAAAGCAAGCTAAAGATGAGTTGAGCCCAGGCAAAACGCCGGGCCCTGATGGTCTGAGCGCATCATTTTATAAAAAGTTCAAAGATGATGTTAGTCCAGTGCTATGTGAGGTATTTACCGAGTCTTATGACCATGGGACGCTTCCACCTTCCTGTCTGGTATCCCACACGATGCTCATTCCGAAATCGGAGGACGAAGCTAGGTTGAAGGAAATTTCAGGGTATCGCCCAATTAGTCTGACCAATGTAGATTATAAGATTTTAATGAAAGTGCTTGCCAGGCCAATGCCGACCATCATAAAGGACATTGTGGGACCGTATCAGACATGCGGAATTAAAGGGCGGTCAATTGTCACTAACATTCACACCGCTCGGAGTGTTCTCGAGTGTTGTGACAGCCTGCAAGGTGCCGTAGCAATGCTTCAGATAGATTTGGAGAAGGCTTTTGACCTGGTCTCACGCGAACTTTCGTTAGAAGTGTTGGAGCACGTCAACGTAGGTGGTGTTATTCTCAAGGGTGTACGCATGGCCTATAGTGGGTGCTCCACAAAGCTCACTGGCAATAATACTTTGAGTAAATCCATTCAAATTAAACGAGGAGTGCGTGAAGGATGCCGGTTGTCTCCTCTGCTTTTTTGTGTATTTATCGAAGCGTTTTGTGTGAGTATAGTAACGCGTCCACGGCTTCCGCCTAGAGTCATGCGAGGTGCGTACTTTAGCGTGCGCTGATGATGTAGCACTATTTTGCGTTGATAGAAGTAGCATAAGTGTTGCTTTAAACACCCTTAAGTTGTTTTGCAAATATAGTGCCAGTGGCGTTAATTGGCAAAAATGCTTGGGTTTTTGGCATGGCCACTGGGACAAGGCCCCGGATGTCTTCGAGTGTGTCAGCTAACAGACAACTCCAGCGAAGTACGTAGGAGTGCCTTTAGAAAATTACACCGATAGTGACCAATACTGGCGAAGGCAGGCCGTCGAGCTGCGCGAAAAGGTCGAAAAATGGAAAGGCACTGGTCTGTCAATGTTTGCGAGAGCCTCAGTGTGCAATGTGTTTTTTATGAGTAACTATGGTATGTTCTACAGGTATTGCACTGTTCGCAAATGAACATACAGGCACTCCACCGTGTTTTTGTAGTGTTTATTTGGGAGACGACATGGGAACAAACGAGCCGCACGAACCTGTTTCGGCGCGTGCGCCTCGGAGGCCTTTCGCTCTCACATTTGTTTTTGCGGCAGGTCGTCAACCGTTTTTTGTTTCTGCGGGACGTACAGGCGCTTTTCTTGCGCACTGTGTGTCAGATGAAACTAGCTAGGTCACTGCCTGATTTTATTGTTTCGACAGCGTGTTATTCATTTGGCGCACCCAGAGGTTTTTTCCGTGAAGTGGTTCTGGCAGTCCAGTTCTTACAAGCCCCCTTCACTCTTGAATACTTGTCCAGTTTGACGCGCAAAAAACTTTACCATGACCTTGCAGATATTGTATTACCTGTGCCATTGTATAGATCAATCTACCGCGCAGGGCCAGGCCAGGATGTTCTTAAGCGTGCCAAAAGAATGGCGGTACCGGCTTGGGTGAAAACATTTTTCTTTAAACTTTCTTTAACCCATAAAGACGTGGCAGAAAGAGAAGGGTTTGTACCTTCCAGGGGGCGTTCAGTGTTATCCGTGCAATAAACCCGAGGCGATCGAACATGTGTTTTTAGAGTGTTGGGATGGGGATGTGCTTCAGCGCACATTAAAGAAAGATTTCCCGCTAGACGCTCACGTAATCCGGTTTTTGACCATCGAAAGGGAGGATGGTGTACCGTACGACCTCGTCATGGTTCTGGCCCTGCACGGCATTTGGAAGTCGCGCATGGCCATACGCCATCGTGATGTTGCTGCCAAACGCTCTAAGGAGTATTTTTCTGAGTCCATTCGGGTGATTATTGAAGTATGGAGGGCTCAGCCCGAGCCTCGAGTATAGTTGCCTGTGATGGAAACATTAACAAGCATGAAATAATTTTAGCTGGCTTTCTGCTACCCAAGCGTCGGTTAGCAGTTTTATCAATCTAGTGTTTTGTTGTGGGTGTTTGTATTGTCAAAGCAAGGCAATAAAGAAAAAAGGGGGTGTAGCTCAGAGGTAGAGCGTTCGCTTCGCATGAGAAAGGCCCCGGGTTCAATCCCCGGCACCTCCAGAAACTACGCGTGCTTTTTTGCTGCCACCGAGAAGGAAGACACCTATCGGGTTTGTATGTAAAATACTTGAGGAAAGTGGGGGGTGTAGCTCAGAGGTAGAGCGTTCGCTTCGCATGTGAAAGGCCCCGGGTTCAATCCCCGGCACCTCCAGAAACTACGCGTGCTTTTTTGCTGCCACCGAGAAGGAAGACACCTATCGGGTTTGTATGTAAAATACTTGAGGAAAGTGGGGGGTGTAGCTCAGAGGTAGAGCGTTCGCTTCGCATGTGAAAGGCCCCGGGTTCAATCCCCGGCACCTCCAGAAACTACGCGTGCTTTTTTGCCGCCACCGAGAAGGAAGACACCTATCGGGTTTGTATGTAAAATACTTGAGGAAAGTGGGGGGTGTAGCTCAGAGGTAGAGCGTTCGCTTCGCATGTGAAAGGCCCCGGGTTCAATCCCCGGCACCTCCAGAAACTACGCGTACTTTTTTGCCGCCACCGAGAAGGAAGACACCTATCGGGTTTGTATGTAAAATACTGGAGGAAAGTGGGGGGTGTAGCTCAGAGGTAGAGCGTACGCTTCGCATGTGAAAGGCCCCGGGTTCAATCCCCGGCACCTCCAGAAACTACGCGTACTTTTTTGCCACCACCGAAAAGGAAGACACCTATCGGGTTTGTATGTAAAATACTTGAGGAAAGTGGGGGGTGTAGCTCAGAGGTAGAGCGTTCGCTTCGCATGTGAAAGGCCCCGGGTTCAATCCCCGGCACCTCCAGAAACTACGCGTGCTTTTTTGCCGCCACCGAGAAGGAAGACACCTATCGGGTTTGTATGTAAAGTACTTGAGGAAAGTGGGGGTGTAGCTCAGTGGTATATTCTGCTTCCGGTAGCGCTAGCGAGCGGTCGCAGAATGTCGAGCTCCGCCCAAGGAGCGGCTTCAGCGGGCCTTTCGGCCCGCGGTAACAGGATATATGCCCAGGATGCTGATGATTACCAAGTACTTTTGCCACAGTTTCCTTCAGGTCAGTCGGTTTTAAACACGGTTTTTCTTCATGCCGACATGCGTGCCCGGCCTTACCGCGTTGAGGACTTTCGGGACGTTTTGGCTCGTCTGGAACTGCTCCCCGACGTCGTGGCGTTGGGGGCGTACCAGATGAGTCACGTTTGGGCAGTGACGTTCAAGTCGGCGGAGGGTGTAAAGAAAATTTCTGCGCTCTCGCTGATATCAAGGTGAAGGATCGTCGGTGCCTTGTTATCGACCCGTCCAATCAAGAAGCCCGCCTCAAGCTTCACTGGCTGCTGCACAACGTGCCGGGCGACGCCGTTCGCGCTGCGCTGGCGCCCTACGGGCGTGTCGGCGAGGTGCGCAGGGAGCGGTGGCGCGTCGAAGGCATTCAAGACAAGGGCTCGACACTTCGTACGGTGACCCTCAAGTTGAAGGCGGGCGTGACCATCGACGACCTGCCGCACGAACTTCGTGTGGCGGGTGACAAGGCCCTCGTCGTCGTCGCCGGAAGGGCCCCGCAGTGCTTACGTTGCAACCTCAAGGGGCACGTCAGGCGAGAATGCAAGGTTCCGAAGTGTTCTTCGTGCCGTCGCTTCGGGCATGATGCAAGCGCCTGCGTTAAGTCCTATGCCAGCGTCACTGGTCCAGCGAGGGAGGACGACCTCCGCGAAAACCTCATGGACGAGGCAGAAGCGGAGGAGACAGCTGCAGGAGTAGCCGACAAGGCGGTGAAGGAGTCGACGTCGGCGGGGCGGGTCGAGGCCGAGGCTGGCCAGCGCGTTCCTGAAAAGGAGCAGCCGGTCGAGCCGAAGACGCCTCCCCCTCACGTCTCGTCGAACGAGGACAACGGAACCGGAGCGGCCAGTCAGGGAACGACGGAGGTGTCGGCTCTAGCAGCCGAAGCCGTGCAAATGGACCTGAGTGGGGCCGTGGCTAAGCGACAACGAGAAAGCAACGACACAGAGCAGGGTGACGGACTCACCAGCAGCGAGGAGCCCCCGGCTAAGGCGGTTTCAGTGAGACGTCCGAGCTTCAAGCCGAAGCCCAACGTCCCACCAGACCGAACCAAAACTTCGGCTCCGCCCTCCTAGCCAGCACGTCACTACGAAAGGTAGTCGCCATCCTGTTCCTCGGTGTTTGTTGTTGCGCTGCTGTCTTGAATCGCCAACGAACGAAACGCAACAGTGTAGTTCGGTCAAGGCAGTATTTTTGGAGGGGGTATTGTGTTCCTGATGCTTATGCTTTGAGCTTTAGGTTTGGCTGGGGGGAGGGTGGGAGTGTGTATTGCAGCGGCCGTGAATCCCGCAGGCCATACGAATGTTTTATAAGTGCCGGATTTTGGGGCGTGTATGGGATGTTTGCAGTTGATGAAGCGTCGTTCTTTTTCGTGCTGCATGAATGTAAGTGTTGTGCGATAAGTCTAGCTCCCTCCTAAAACATGGTTTACTTGAGCAAACCAATGCGCATCGCCACGCTTAACGTCAGGGGATTTTCGGATCGGAGACGTCAAAATCAGGTGTATCGACTCGTAACAGATGAGGATTTGGACATCGTGGCCTTGCAAGAGACCAAAGTTGGGAGGGAGGACCAGACGGATCGTATGGTGCGGCCCTTTATTGCGCGCTATGATGTGTGCGTGTCGCATGCGGTCGGGTTTTCTGCGGGTTGCGCACTTCTAATTCGGAGAAGCTTAGGGGCCGCTCTAAAGACTGTCACCGCCTCGGAAAAGGGGCGGTATGTTGTGTGCGACTTGGAGTTTTGTTCCAATGAATGGCGTGTAATGTGTGTCTACGGGCCCACCAATACAGCCGAAAGGAAGGCTTTCTTTGAAGAAATGCGTCCATGGTGTGAGACGGAACGGCTCTTAATTTTAATGGGCGATTATAATTGTGTTTGCTCAGCGCGCGACAAAAGCAGCACGACCAATTTCAGAGACGCCAGTACGGTGGTACTGAATGAGATAGTAGCCGGCTGCGCCCTGGAAGATGCAGGTGATAGCATGAGCAATGCAGGCACCGTTCGCTATACACACTTTCAGGGCAATAGTCATGCGCGGCTCGACAGGGTGTATCTTTCCGTAGAACTCGTACGTGAATGTGACAAATACGAAGTGACCCCTGTTTCATTTAGCGACCATTGTCTGGTGTCGTTAACACTAGGCAGGGCCGCTAAACGTGGAAACGCGTTCTCCTGGGGTTTGTGGAAAATGAACAACAAACTTCTGCAAGATGATAAATTCGTCGAAGCCGTTGACGCATGCGCACGGACCTCGTTTAGCAGCTCAGACGTGACGAACTTCAGTCGGAAGTGGGAGCTGTTCAAACAAGAAGTTAAGCTAAAAGGCCTTGAACGTTCTTCTCTAATGAAGAGCGACGAGAAAAAGAAAGAAGCCACGCTACGAAGTAATCTCGACGCTCTTATTGTAGCAGAATGTAGATCGCCGGGGACGTGCAGAGATGACATAAAGAATGTTAAAGCACAGCTCGAGGTCTTAGATCAGGGCAAATATCATGGCGCGCTTGTTCGCGCAAGAGCAGAAAAGATGCTGCTGGGAGAGGCGCCGACCAAAAGAGCCTTATGCTCCGAGAAAAAGTACGCTCGCAGAAATGCGATAGCGGAAATAGAAAGCGAAGGCGTCTTGTACAAGGATCAAGCCAGCATAGAACGCTGTTTCTGTAACTTTTACGACAAGCTGTTTGCACGTCACGCTATTGATGTCGTGGCGTTTAAGGATGAATTTTTGAGATTGTTACCATGCCTAAACAAAGAGATGTCAGCACTGCTCGAAACAGACATAACGGAGAATGAAGTAAGAAAAGCTATAGAGGAGTTGAGCCCGGGAAAGACGCCTGGCCCCGATGGGCTAAGCGCTGCATTCTATAAAAAGTTTAAAGAGTGCCTAAGTCCAGTGTTGTGTACGTTATACGCTGAGGCGTATCAGAATGGTGTGCTGCCACCGTCTTTTCATGAGTCGCACACCATTTTTATTCCTAAGTCAGATGATGACGCCAAACTCCGAGCTGTATCTGGGTATCGCCCAATCAGTCTCACTAATGTAGACTATAAGATTTTAATGAAAATTCTGGCGAGTCGTTTGCAGACTGTTATTAGGGACATCGTTGGACCGCATCAAACATGCGGTATAAAGGGGCGGTCGATAGTAACGAACATTCATACTGCTCGAAGTGTTCTTGAGTGTTGCGACAGCACTCAAGGTTCTCTAGCAATGCTCCAGGTAGACCTGGAGAAGGCGTTCGATCAGGTATCACACGAGCTCCTTATAGCCATGTTAGAGCATATAAATGTAGGGGCTGTTATTCTTCAAGGAGTGCGCATGGCGTATAGTGGGTGTTCAACTAGCCTCGTTGTGAACAAGTCGCTCAGCAAAGCAGTGCAGGTTCAACGTGGCGTACGTCAGGGTTGCCCATTGTCCCCATTGCTTTTCTGTGTATATGTAGAAGCGTTTTGTTTGAGTGTTATTGGAAGCAAAACCATCAACGGCTTTCGACTACAGTCGTGTGAGGTGCGTGTGTTGGCCTATGCCGACGACATTGCACTTTTCTTTATTGATAAAAGCAGCATAAGCGAAGCTGTAAAGACACTAAAGGCCTTTTGTAAATACAGTGCCAGCAGTGTGAACTGGCAAAAATGTTTAGGTTTCTGGCACGGCCAATGGGAAGAAGCCCCGGAGGTGTTTGAAAACATAAGCTGGCAGACGACGCCAACCAAATACTTAGGTGTGCCTCTCGAAAACTACGAGGACAGTGATCCCTACTGGCGCAGACAGACAGCTGAATTGCGTGATAGAGCAGAAAAATGGCAAGGCACTGGGCTCTCCATTTTTGCAAGAGGCTCAGTCTGCAATGTGTTCTTAATAAGTAAAATATGGTACGTGCTCCAGGTGTTACACTGTTCGCGTGCGCATGTGCAGGCGTTGCACCGCGTTTTCGCCGTGTTAATTTGGGAGTCCACGTGGGAAAAAACAAGTCGAACGAACTTGTTTCGGCGCGTGCGTAGCGGGGGCCTTTCCTTGTCTCATTTGTTTTTACGACAGGTTGTCAATCGTTTTCTCTTCCTTCGGGATGTACAAGACCCCTTTTTGCGTACTGTTTGCCAAATGAAGTTGTCTGTGGTGTTACCCGATTTTGTTATAGCGTCAGCACGTTTCCCTGTCTTGACAATGAAGGGATACTTCCGCGAAGTTGTTCAAGCGACCCAGTTTTTGCGTGCCCGCTTCACGATGGAATACCTATGTAGCGTAACGCGGAAAAAATTGTATAATGATCTCGTTGACTCTGTATTTCCAGTTCCACTGTACCGGTCAATGTACCGTGCAGGGCCAGGCCAGGATGTGCTTAAACGCGTGAAATCTATGGCGGTACCGCCATGGGTTAAAACGTTCTTTTTTAAGCTCCACGCGGGTGTCCTACCAGTCAAAACGTGGCAAAAAGAGAAAGGACTGTACGTTCCGTGGGGGGTTGACTGTTATCCGTGCAAAAAGCCGGAGACAGTAGAACACGTGTTTTTAGAATGTTGGGATGGGGTCTTTTTTTGGGACGTGCTTCAGAGGACTTTGAAGAAAGATTTCCCTCTAGACGCCTACGGAATCAGGTTTATACCCATCGAGAATGACGGCGGGTTGCCGTATGATGTGGTGATGGTTTTGGCTCTGCACGGCATTTGGAAATCTCGCATGGCTATACGCCACCGCGATGTTGATGCTAAGCGTTCCAAGGAATACTTTGGAGAAACTGTTCGTTTGATTGTAGAGGTTTGGAAGACTCAGCCTGACCCCCCGGAATGGCTTCCAGTAATGGAGTCGCTGACAAACCTCAAGCAGTTTTAGCCATTTCCTGCTAGCAAAAGACTGTTAGCAGTTTTATCAGTGTATGTTACAGCTTTGTGTACCTGTTTTCATTGCTTTGTGTGCTTGTTCTCTGTCAGTGTGGCAATAAAGAAAAAAAAAAAAAAAGGGGGTGTAGCTCAGAGGTAGAGCGTTCGCTTCGCATGTGAAAGGCCCCGGGTTCAATCCCCGGCACCTCCAGAAACTACGCGTACTTTTTTGCCGCCACCGAGAAGGAAGACACCTATCGGGTTTGTATGTAAAATACTCGAGGAAAGTGGGGGGTGTAGCTCAGAGGTAGAGCGTTCGCTTCGCATGTGAAAGGCCCCGGGTTCAATCCCCGGCACCTCCAGAAACTACGCGTACTTTTTTGCCGCCACCGAGAAGGAAGACACCTATCGGGTTTGTATGTAAAATACTTGAGGAAAGTGGGGGTGTAGCTCAGAGGTAGAGCGTTTGCTTGGCATGTGAAAGCCCCGGGTTCAATACCCGGCACCTCCAGAAACTACGCGTGCTTTTTTGCCGCCACCGAGAAGGAAGACACCTATCGGGTTTGTATGTAAAATACATGAGGAAAGTGGGGGGTGTAGCTCAGAGGTAGAGCGTTCGCTTCGCATGTGAAAGGCCCCGGGTTCAATCCCCGGCACCTCCAGAAACTACGCGTGCTTTTTTGCCGCCACCGAGAAGGAAGACACCTATCGGGTTTGTATGTAAAATACTTGAGGAAAGTGGGGGGTGTAGCTCAGAGGTAGAGCGTTCGCTTCGCATGTGAAAGGCCCCGGGTTCAATCCCCGGCACCTCCAGAAACTACGCGTGCTTTTTTGCTGCCACCGAGAAGGAAGACACCTATCGGGTTTGTATGTAAAATACTTGAGGAAAGTGGGGGGTGTAGCTCAGAGGTAGAGCGTTCGCTTCGCATGTGAAAGGCCCCGGGTTCAATCCCCGGCACCTCCAGAAACTACGCGTGCTTTTTTGCTGCCACCGAGAAGGAAGACACCTATCGGGTTTGTATGTAAAATACTTGAGGAAAGTGGGGGGTGTAGCTCAGAGGTAGAGCGTTCGCTTCGCATGTGAAAGGCCCCGGGTTCAATCCCCGGCACCTCCAGAAACTACGCGTGCTTTTTTGCCGCCACCGAGAAGGAAGACACCTATCGGGTTTGTATGTAAAATACTTGAGGAAAGTGGGGGGTGTAGCTCAGAGGTAGAGCGTTCGCTTCGCATGTGAAAGGCCCCGGGTTCAATCCCCGGCACCTCCAGAAACTACGCGTACTTTTTTGCCGCCACCGAGAAGGAAGACACCTATCGGGTTTGTATGTAAAATACTGGAGGAAAGTGGGGGGTGTAGCTCAGAGGTAGAGCGTACGCTTCGCATGTGAAAGGCCCCGGGTTCAATCCCCGGCACCTCCAGAAACTACGCGTACTTTTTTGCCACCACCGAGAAGGAAGACACCTATCGGGTTTGTATGTAAAATACTTGAGGAAAGTGGGGGGTGTAGCTCAGAGGTAGAGCGTTCGCTTCGCATGTGAAAGGCCCCGGGTTCAATCCCCGGCACCTCCAGAAACTACGCGTGCTTTTTTGCCGCCACCGAGAAGGAAGACACCTATCGGGTTTGTATGTAAAGTACTTGAGGAAAGTGGGGGTGTAGCTCAGAGGTAGAGCGTTCGCTTCGCATGTGAAAGGCCCCGGGTTCAATCCCCGGCACCTCCAGAAACTACGCGTACTTTTTTGCCGCCACCGAGAAGGAAGACACCTATCGGGTTTGTATGTAAAATACTTGAGGAAAGTGGGGGGTGTAGCTCAGAGGTAGAGCGTTCGCTTCGCATGTGAAAGGCCCCGGGTTCAATCCCCGGCACCTCCAGAAACTACGCGTACTTTTTTGCCGCCACCGAGAAGGAAGACACCTATCGGGTTTGTATGTAAAATACTTGAGGAAAGTGGGGGTGTAGCTCAGAGGTAGAGCGTTTGCTTGGCATGTGAAAGCCCCGGGTTCAATACCCGGCACCTCCAGAAACTACGCGTGCTTTTTTGCCGCCACCGAGAAGGAAGACACCTATCGGGTTTGTATGTAAAATACATGAGGAAAGTGTAGGGTGTAGCTCAGAGGTAGAGCGTTCGCTTCGCATGTGAAAGGCCCCGGGTTCAATCCCCGGCACCTCCAGAAACTACGCGTGCTTTTTTGCCGCCACCGAGAAGGAAGACACCTATCGGGTTTGTATGTAAAATACTTGAGGAAAGTGGGGGGTGTAGCTCAGAGGTAGAGCGTTCGCTTCGCATGTGAAAGGCCCCGGGTGCAATCCCCGGCACCTCCAGAAACTACGGGTACTTTTTTGCCGCCACCGAGAAGGAAGACACCTATCGGGTTTGTATGTAAAATACTTGAGGAAAGTGGGGGGTGTAGCTCAGAGGTAGAGCGTTCGCTTCGCATGTGAAAGGCCCTGGGTTCAATCCCCGGCACCTCCAGAAACTACGCGTGCTTTTTTGCCGCCACCGAGAAGGAAGACACCTATCGGGTTTGTGAGTAAAATACTTGAGGAAAGTGGGGGGTGTAGCTCAGAGGTAGAGCGTTCGCTTCGCATGTGAAAGGCCCCGGGTTCAATCCCCGGCACCTCCAGAAACTACGCGTACTTTTTTGCCGCCACCGAGAAGGAAGACACCTATCGGGTTTGTATGTAAAATACTTGAGGAAAGTGGGGGGTGTAGCTCAGAGGTAGAGCGTTCGCTTCGCATGTGAAAGGCCCCGGGTTCAATCCCCGGCACCTCCAGAAACTACGCGTACTTTTTTGCCGCCACCGAGAAGGAAGACACCTATCGGGTTTGTATGTAAAATACTTGAGGAAAGTGGGGGGTGTAGCTTAGAGGTAGAGCGTTCGCTTCGCATGTGAAAGGCCCCGGGTTCAATCCCCGGCACCTCCAGAAACTACGCGTACTTTTTTGCCGCCACCGAGAAGGAAGACACCTATCGGGTTTGTATGTAAAATACTTGAGGAAAGTGGGGGGTGTAGCTCAGAGGTAGAGCGTTCGCTTCGCATGTGAAAGGCCCCGGGTTCAATCCCCGGCACCTCCAGAAACTACGCGTGCTTTTTTGCCGCCACCGAGAAGGAAGACACCTATCGGGTTTGTATGTAAAATACTTGAGGAAAGGGGGGGGTGTAGCTCAGAGGTAGAGCGTTCGCTTCGCATGTGAAAGGCCCCGGGTTCAATCCCCGGCACCTCAAGAAACTACGCGTACTTTTTTGCCGCCACCGAGAAGGAAGACACCTATCGGGTTTGTATGTAAAATACTTGAGGAAAGTGGGGGGTGTAGCTCAGAGGTAGAGCGCTCGCTTCGCATGTGAAAGGCGCCGGGTTCAATCCCCGGCACCTCCAGAAACTACGCGTGCTTTTTTGCCGCCACCGAGAAGGAAGACACCTATCGGGTTTGTGAGTAAAATACTTGAGGAAAGTGGGGGGTGTAGCTCAGAGGTAGAGCGTTCGCTTCGCATGTGAAAGGCCCCGGGTTCAATCCCCGGCACCTCCAGAAACTACGCGCGCTTTTTTGCTGTCACCGAGAAGGAAGACAATTATCGGGTTTGTATGTAAAATACTTGAGGAAAGTGGGGGGTGTAGCTCAGAGGTAGAGCGTTCGCTTCGCATGTGAAAGGCCCCAGGTTCAATCCCCGGCACCTCCAGAAACTACGCGTGCTTTTTTGCCGCCACCGAGAAGGAAGACACCTATCGGGTTTGTATGTAAAATACTTGAGGAAAGTGGGGGGTGTAGCTCAGAGGTAGAGCGTTCGCTTCGCATGTGAAAGGCCCCGGGTTCAATCCCCGGCACCTCCAGAAACTACGCGTGCGTTTTTGCCGCCACCGAGAAGGAAGACACCTATCGGGTTTGTGAGTAAAATACTTGAGGAAAGTGGGGGGTGTAGCTCAGAGGTAGAGCGTTCGCTTCGCATGTGAAAGGCCCCGGGTTCGATCCCCGGCACCTCCAGAAACTACGCGTGCTTTTTTGCTGTCACCGAGAAGGAAGACACCTATCGGGTTTGTTTGTAAAATACTTGAGGAAAGTGGGGGGTGTAGCTCAGAGGTAGAGCGTTCGCTTCGCATGTGAAAGGCCCCGGGTTCAATCCCAGGCACCTCCAGAAACTACGCGTGCTTTTTTGCTGTCACCGAGAAGGAAGACACCTATCGGGTTTGTATGTAAAATACTTGAGGAAAGTGGGGGGTGTAGCTCAGAGGTAGAGCGTTCGCTTCGCTTGTGAAAGGCCCCGGGTTCAATCCCCGGCACCTCCAGAAACTACGCGTGCTTTTTTGCCGCCACCGAGAAGGAAGACACCTATCGGGTTTGTATGTAAAATACTTGAGGAAAGTGGGGGGTGTAGCTCAGAGGTAGAGCGTTCGCTTCGCATGTGAAAGGCCCCGGGTTCAATCCCCGGCACCTCCAGAAACTACGCGTGCTTTTTTGCTGTCACCGAGAAGGAAGACACCTATCGGGTTTGTGAGTAAAATACTTGAGGAAAGTGGGGGGTGTAGCTCAGAGGTAGAGCGTTCGCTTCGCATGTGAAAGGCCCCGGGTTCGATCCCCGGCACCTCCAGAAACTACGCGTGCTTTTTTGCTGTCACCGAGAAGGAAGACACCTATCGGGTTTGTATGTAAAATACTTGAGGAAAGTGGGGGGTGTAGCTCAGAGGTAGAGCGTTCGCTTCGCATGTGAAAGGCCCCGGGTTCAATCCCCGGCACCTCCAGAAACTACGCGTGCTTTTTTGCTGTCACCGAGAAGGAAGACACCTATCGGGTTTGTATGTAAAATACTTGAGGAAAGTGGGGGGTGTAGCTCAGAGGTAGAGCGTTCGCTTCGCATGTGAAAGGCCCCGGGTTCAATCCCCGGCACCTCCAGAAACTACGCGTGCTTTTTTGCCGCCACCGAGAAGGAAGACACCTATCGGGTTTGTATGTAAAATACTTGAGGAAAGTGGGGGGTGTAGCTCAGAGGTAGAGCGTTCGCTTCGCATGTGAAAGGCCCCGGGTTCAATCCCCGGCACCTCCAGAAACTACGCGTGCTTTTTTGCCGCCACCGAGAAGGAAGACACCTATCGGGTTTGTATGTAAAATACTTGAGGAAAGTGGGGGGTGTAGCTCAGAGGTAGAGCGTTCGCTTCGCATGTGAAAGGCCCCGGGTTCAATCCCCGGCACCTCCAGAAACTACGCGTGCTTTTTTGCTGTCACCGAGAAGGAAGACACCTATCGGGTTTGTATGTAAAATACTTGAGGAAAGTGGGGGGTGTAGCTCAGAGGTAGAGCGTTCGCTTCGCATGTGAAAGGCCCCGGGTTCAATCCCCGGCACCTCCAGAAACTACGCGTGCTTTTTTGCCGCCACCGAGAACGAAGACACCTATCGGGTTTGTGAGTAAAATACTTGAGGAAAGTGGGGGGTGTAGCTCAGAGGTAGAGCGTTCGCTTCGCATGTGAAAGGCCCCGGGTTCAATCCCCGGCACCTCCAGAAACTACGCGTGCTTTTTTGCTGTCACCGAGAAGGAAGACACCTATCGGGTTTGTATGTAAAATACTTGAGGAAAGTGGGGGGTGTACCTCAGAGGTAGAGCGTTCGCTTCGCATGTGAAAGGCCCCGGGTTCAATCCCCGGCACCTCCAGAAACTACGCGTGCTTTTTTGCTGTCACCGAGAAGGAAGACACCTATCGGGTTTGTATGTAAAATACTTGAGGAAAGTGGGGGGTGTAGCTCAGAGGTAGAGCGTTCGCTTCGCATGTAAAAGGCCCCGGGTTCAATCCCCGGCACCTCCAGAAACTACGCGTGCTTTTTTGCCGCCACCGAGAAGGAAGACACCTATCGGGTTTGTGAGTAAAATACTTGAGGAAAGTGGGGGGTGTAGCTCAGAGGTAGAGCGTTCGCTTCGCATGTGAAAGGCCCCGGGTTCAATCCCCGGCACCTCCAGAAACTACGCGTGCTTTTTTGCTGTCACCGAGAAGGAAGACACCTATCGGGTTTGTATGTAAAATACTTGAGGAAAGTGGGGGGTGTAGCTCAGAGGTAGAGCGTTCGCTTCGCATGTGAAAGGCCCCGCGTTCAAACCCCGGCACTTCCAGAAACTGCGCGTGCTTTTTTGCCGCCACCGAGAAGGAAGACACCTATCGGGTTTGTATGTAAAATACTTGAGGAAAGTGGGGGGTGTAGCTCAGAGGTAGAGCGTTCGCTTCGCATGTGAAAGGCCCCGGGTTCAATCCCCGGCACCTCCAGAAACTACGCGTGCTTTTTTGCTGTCACCGAGAAGGAAGACACCTATCGGGTTTGTATGTAAAATACTTGAGGAAAGTTGGGGTGTAGCTCAGAGGTAGAGCGTTCGCTTCGCATGTGAAAGGCCCCGGGTTCAATCCCCGGCACCTCCAGAAACTACGCGTGCTTTTTTGCCGCCACCGAGAAGGAAGACACCTATCGGGTTTGTGAGTAAAATACTTGAGGAAAGTGGGGGGTGTAGCTCAGAGGTAGAGCGTTCGCTTCGCATGTGAAAGGCCCCGGGTTCAATCCCCGGCACCACCAGAAACTACGCGTGCTTTTTTGCCGCCACCGAGAAGGAAGACACCTATCGGGTTTGTGAGTAAAATACTTGAGGAAAGTGGGGGGTGTAGCTCAGAGGTAGAGCGTTCGCTTCGCATGTGAAAGGCCCCGGGTTCAATCCCCGGCACCTCCAGAAACTACGCGTGCTTTTTTGCTGTCACCGAGAAGGAAGACACCTATCGGGTTTGTATGTAAAATACTTGAGGAAAGTGGGGGGTGTAGCTCAGAGGTAGAGCGTTCGCTTCGCATGTGAAAGGCCCCGCGTTCAAACCCCGGCACTTCCAGAAACTGCGCGTGCTTTTTTGCCGCCACCGAGAAGGAAGACACCTATCGGGTTTGTATGTAAAATACTTGAGGAAAGTGGGGGGTGTAGCTCAGAGGTAGAGCGTTCGCTTCGCATGTGAAAGGCCCCGGGTTCAATCCCTGGCACCTCCAGAAACTACGCGTGCTTTTTTGCTGTCACCGAGAAGGAAGACACCTATCGGGTTTGTATGTAAAATACTTAGGAGCGGGGGGGTGTAGCTCAGAGGTGGGGATTCCACTTCCGGCCACCGTGGCGGACGGACGTGTGATGTCGAGCTCCCAAGTTGGAGCGGCCGTTGCGGCCTCGGGCCGCGGTAACAGGACAACGGATGCTGAAACCAGGGACTATCAGATAATTCTGCCTCAACTGCCAACAGGTCGGTTCGTTTTGAACACCGTATTTTTGCACGCCGATGTTAAAGCGAGACCTTATCGAGTAGAAGATTTCCGCGACAAGCTCGCACGTTTGGAACTGCTCCCCGACGTGATAGCGTTGGGGGCGTTCCAAATGAATCACGTGTGGGCGGTGACATTCAAGGACGCCGAGAGTGCAAAGAAATTGGTAGCTTTACGCGACGTGAAAGTGAAGGACTTGCGCTGCATGGTCATCGACCCGGGTAACCAAGTGCTTCGAGTAAAGGTGCACTGGGTGCTTTACGGTGTTCCGGACGACCTTGTGCGTGCGGCTTTTGCCCCTTTTGGGGTGGTGACGGAAGTCTCAAGGGACCGCTGGCGGGTGTCCGGATGCAACGAGAAAGGCACGACGACGCGCCTTGTGTCGCTCAAGCTCAAGGCTGGCATGACCCCTGACGATGTGCCCCATCAGCTGCGCATCGCCGGTGACAACGCCCTCGTCGTCGTCCCGGGACGCCTGCCGCTCTGCCTGCGCTGTCACCGTTCGGGCCACGTACGGCGGGAGTGCCGTGTGCCGCGCTGCACGCGTTGTCGGCGTTTCGGCCACGACGACAGCCAGTGCGTGCAAACGTACGCCAGCGTCGCCGGACCCGCGGGGGGTGACGACAAGTCGGAACACCTCATGGACGAAGCAGAAGCGGAAGAGGTTGCCGCTGGAGGGGGAGGGGACGTGCCAGCGCCGACACCTGCAGCCCCCGTTCAAGTTACCGGCAAGGATCCTCAAGTGCAACAAAACGAGGCGCAGAACCTTAACCAAGAAGTTCCAGCCTTCACGGAAGTCGCCAGAGAAAGCGGCTCCGAAGACAACCAAGGGGGCGGTGCTAAGGACGACGACGACGACATCGTCACAATGGACACCAGCAAAGAACCAGCCGGCAGCACCTGCGGTAAACGGGTCCGCGAGAGCAACGCCGGCCCGACCGATGAAGGCAACGCGACTCCCGACGAGCCGCCTCCGAAAGCACCGCCTGGGCGACGTTCGACGCTTCGGCCCAAGCCCAACGTTCCACCAGACAGGAGGGCACCTGAGACGACGCCGGCAGCAACGCCGACGTAGCTGCTACAATGGTGTGGATAGGCACTGACGGACTGGACTTACGTGGGCACCCTTTCGGACTCTGAGGTATGCGCTTTAGAGACACAATTGTTTAAAAACACCCTACGGCTTAAAGTTGACTTTTCTTTTCTGTGCACCTGTGTTAGCATCAATCGGTCTGTTTGAACACTAGATGGAACACAAATTGAACAGAGCTTTGCGAATTGCCACGTTAAACGTACGTGGCTTGGCCGCAAAAAGGCGGCAGTATCAGGTGAACCGCCTTTTCTTGGAAAACGACCTTGACATCATTGCGGTCCAAGAAACCAAAATAGAAAGCGAAGACCAAACAGACCGAATGGTGGATCAATTTAAAGCACGTTATTATGTATGTGTCGCTCATGCCGTAGGCCGATCGGGGGGCTGTGCCTTATTCATTAGAAATTCAGTTGGGTTTGACGTGCAACCTATTTTCTCATGCGAAAGTGGCCGTCTGATAGTGTGCGACATTAACTTGTCTACGACAAATTTTGGAATCATTTGTGTGTACGCGCCGAATATACAGCTAGAAAGAAAAGATTTCTTTCAACAATTCGAAAGATTTCTTGATACTGAAGGTTACGTCATACTGCTAGGCGATTTCAATTGTGTATGCAACGCAGATGATAGAGCAGCCAATGTGATGGTCCGTGACTCGAGTGCGCTATTGTTAAACACAATGGTCCACGAAAATAACTTGGAGGACATTGGCCGAACACTTACGGCGGGAATGGCAAGTCAGTACACACACTTCCAGAACGGTAGTCAAGCCAGACTGGATAGAATTTACGTTTCCACAGATATAGTCCCTCATTGTAACAATTATCAGATAAAGCATGTTTGCTTTAGTGACCACAGCTTAGTGACACTAGTTATTGGAACGGAAAAAAGAAAACCCAAGTTTAAATGGGAACTGTGGAAGTTTAATGCTAAGTTATTACACGACGAGGTGTTTTCGAATAGAGTAAAAGAGAAAATTAAACTACTGTTCAAAGAAAATGATGAGAACATAGGCATAGAGTGGGAAACTTTTAAACAAGAAGTGAAAATGGACGCCATAGAAAGGTCGGCAGTGTTACGGCAAAAAGACAAAGAGAAAGAAAATGAACTGCTTACTGAACTCCAGTTTCTCTTGAGCGCGCAGAATGCGCACTTGGAAAATAACGCTACCCAAGTGAAACAAGTAAAGGCCGAGTTAGAGCACATAGACGCTGAAAAATATAAAGGGGCAATAATAAGAGCCCGCGCAGAGAAGTTATGGCTTGGGGAACGACCAACAAAACGTGCTTTGTGTGACGAAAAAAGATACGCAACTCGAAACGAGATAAAAGCGGTTGAATACGATGGCTGTATTGCGCGTGATAGTGAAACCATCCAGCGTGCCTTTTACGAGCATTATCGCGATCTGTTAGGGCGGAAGCGGGACTATGAAGACGGTTTTCGGCATCATTTTCTGCAGCAAATGCCGAAGCTGGATTCGGATATTAGAACAAAACTGGAAGAGCCGATAACCCTAGCTGAGATAGAGCAAGCCATTGACGATTTGAGCCCTGATAAGACCCCTGGTCCAGACGGCATAGGAGCCTGTTTTTATAAAGCCTTTAGGGCGGAGTTGGCAATCGTCCTTTACCGTGTTCTCGCGCAATCGTACGAGAAGAAGCAACTGCCACCATCATTTTGTCAGTCCCACCTTGTGTTAATCCCGAAGTCTGATGATCCCGTCAAACTTTTATCGGTAAAGGGTTACCGGCCAATTAGTCTCACTAATGTGGACTATAAGGTCTATATGAAAGTATTGGCCAGACGAGTACAGGGTATTATAACATCTATAGTGGGGCCCCACCAAACATGTGGAATAATGGGGCGCTCGATAATGACTAACATACACGTGGCCAGAAGCATTTTAGAATGTGTGGATGCTTTTGGAGGGCAAGTGGCTATTCTGCAGCTAGATTGGGAAAAAGCGTTCGATTGTGTCGCCCATGATATTCTTTTTGAAATACTCGAACATGTCAACATCGGTTCAGTTATACTAGAAGGTGTCAAAATGAGTTACTTCCAGAGCACAACAAGTGTCATCGTTAACAAAACACTCACTGAACGGATTGCGATACGTTCCTCAATTAAGCAAGGCTGCCCACTGGCACCGCTGCTTTTCGCGATATACCTTGAGCCTTTCTGTTTAAGTGTCTTAAACAGCAATGATGTGTGCGGATACCGGCTGACTTCAAGTGAAGTTAAAATATTGGCCTATGCCGATGATGTTGCCGTCATATGTCAGGACAAACCAAGCATTACCGCTGCTGTACAAAAAGCAAAACTCTTTGGCAAACATACCGGAAGCATGGTAAACTGGGGCAAATGCCTCGGATTTTGGCATGGTGAATGGGAAGCCCCGGAACAAACATACGAAAACGTCCAGTGGACCATCACGCCCTCCAGGTACCTTGGTGTGCCACTAGATCACTACCACGACACAGATACTTTCTGGGCAGAGCAAATCCAGCTCATCCGGGAAAAGACGATGAAGTGGGGCGGACGCGATTTATCGATGTTTGCCCGAGCAACGGTATGTAATATTTTTCTAGTTGCCAAGGTGTGGTATGTGTTACAGGTTCTTTTCATGACGCGGTTAAACATACAACGGTTGCACAGAGTGTTTGCCATTTTGTTTGGGGCTCCACGTGGGAGCGCATGAGCCGTTCCAATTTGTTTCTTCCTGTTAAGTCGGGGGGTCTGGGACTTGTGCATTTATTTTTGAGACAAGTGGTGTCACGTTTTTTGTTTCTAAGAGACCAAAGTGATAGCTTCCTACGGACAATGATTCAGATAAGACTGCGAGAGGCACTACCTGATTTCATTGTTTCTACAAGCGCTGTACCAAGGACCAGCCTTCGAGGATTTCTGCGTGAAGTTGTATGGTCGTATAAATTTCTAAAGGCGCGGTTTTCACAGGAGTATCTCAGTGGTGCATCACGTAGAAAACTGTATAAAGATGTCATTGAAATATCCTTACCTGTTCCCGTCTACAGACCCATAGGTATTAATCCCACTTCAATGAATGTCTTAAAGCGAGTCAAAAAGATGCCGGTGAAGGCATCAGCCAAAAGTTTCTTTTTTCAGCTGCACACTGGGACACTGCCCGTGAAACCATGGTTGCAGGAAAGAGGTATTTTCGTTCCTTGGGACGTAAACTGTGTTTTTTGCCATAGGCCAGAAACAGTTGAGCACATATTCTTGGATTGTTCAGATGCCGTTTTCCATTGGGACATCCTCCAGAGAACACTTAAAAAGGCATTACCAATCACACCCTTTGGTATACGGTTCTTGCCTACCGATAATGAAGACGGTGTCCCTCTGGACATGTTTATGCTTCTGAGCCTACATAGTTTATGGAGGCCCCATATGGATGTTAGGCATGCTAACCCAAACGGGCGGGCTGCTAAGGACTACTTCACTGAGAGTGTGACCTACATCCGAGATGTGTACAAACTCGAGGAGGCTATGCCAAACTGGATGCACTTATTGGATGACCTTGTAACCATGAGACGGTTTTAACTCAGCTGCACCTACCACAGTGTATTGGTTGGTGTTATTTTACCTTGTACTGTTTGTAAGCATGTCCTTTTGTTCTATTGTACCAAGCAGGTAATAAAGAAAAAAAAAAAAAGGGTGTAGCTCAGAGGTAGAGCGTTCGCTTCGCATGTGAAAGGCCCCGGGTTCAATCCCCGGCACCTCCAGAAACTACGCGTGCTTTTTTGCTGCCACCGAGAAGGAAGACACCTATCGGGTTTGTATGTAAAATACTTGAGGAAAGTGGGGGGTGTAGCTCAGAGGTAGAGCGTTCGCTTCGCATGTGAAAGGCCCCGCGTTCAAACCCCGGCACTTCCAGAAACTGCGCGTGCTTTTTTGCCGCCACCGAGAAGGAAGACACCTATCGGGTTTGTATGTAAAATACTTGAGGAAAGTGGGGGGTGTAGCTCAGAGGTAGAGCGTTCGCTTCGCATGTGAAAGGCCCCGGGTTCAATCCCCGGCACCTCCAGAAACTACGCGTACTTTTTTGCCGCCACCGAGAAGGAAGACACCTATCGGGTTTGTATGTAAAATACTTAGGAGAGTGGGGGGTGTAGCTCAGAGGTAGAGCGTTCGCTTCGCATGTGAAAGGCCCCGGGTTCAATCCCCGGCAAATCCAGAAACTACGCGTGCTTTTTTGCTGCCACCGAGAAGGAAGACACCTATCGGGTTTGTATGTAAAATACTTGAGGAAAGTGGGGGGTGTAGCTCAGAGGTAGAGCGTTCGCTTCGCATGTGAAAGGCCCCGGGTTCAATCCCCGGCACCTCCAGAAACTACGCGTACTTTTTTGCCGCCACCGAGAAGGAAGACACCTATCGGGTTTGTATGTAAAATACTTAGGAGAGTGGGGGGTGTAGCTCAGAGGTAGAGCGTTCGCTTCGCATGTGAAAGGCCCCGGGTTTAATCCCCGGCACCTCCAGAAACTACGCGTGCTTTTTTGCTGCCACCGAGAAGGAAGACACCTATCGGGTTTGTATGTAAAATACTTGAGGAAAGTGGGGGGTGTAGCTCAGAGGTAGAGCGTTCGCTTTGCATGTGAAAGGCCCCGCGTTCAAACCCCGGCACTTCCAGAAACTGCGCGTGCTTTTTTGCCGCCACCGAGAAGGAAGACACCTATCGGGTTTGTGAGTAAAATACTTGAGGAAAGTTGGGGTGTAGCTCAGAGGTAGAGCGTTCGCTTCGCATGTGAAAGGCCCCGGGTTGAAACCCCGGCACCTCCAGAAACTACGCGTGCTTTTTTGCCGCCACCGAGAAGGAAGACACCTATCGGATTTGTGAGTAAAATACTTGAGGAAAGTGGGGGGTGTAGCTCAGGGATTCTGCTTCCGGCCACCACAGTGAACGGACGCAGGATGCAGGGCTCCTCACGAGCGGTTAATGCGGCCGTTCCCGGCCGCGGTAACAGGTTTCTTGCTCAGGACGATTGTTGTCAAGTTTCGTTGCCGACATTGCCTACAGGACGTATTGTTTTTAATACCGTTTTTTTGCACGGTGAGATGCGTGCGCGCCCGTATCGCGTTGAAGATTTCCGCGATACTTTGGCTCGGCTGGAATTGCTCCCTGAGGTACTTGCCTTGGGGGCGTTCCAAATGAGTCACGTATGGGCGGTGACGTTCAAGTCGGAGCTAGGCGTCAAGAAGATATTGGAAGCAAAGGAGCTTCACGTCAAAGGTCGACACTGCCTCGTCATTGATCCTGCCAACCAGGACCTGCGGCTGAAGCTCCACTGGCTGCTTTACAACGTGACCGAGGACGACGTACGAGTTGCGCTGGCTCCCTACGGGAGGGTCAGTGAAGTTTCACGGGAGCGCTGGCGTGTTCAAGGCGTCCACGACAAGGGCTCGACGACGCGGTCCGTGACCCTCAAGCTCAACGCGGGCGTGAGGGCTGAGGACCTGCCCCACCAGCTTCGTGTCGCAGGCGAGCAGGCGCTCGTGGTCGTGCCCGGCAGGGCCCCGCAGTGCCTTCGCTGCTCTGGCACGGGGCACATGAGGCGCGACTGCAAGGTGCCGCGCTGCACTCTCTGCCGCCTCTTCGGTCACGAAGCGAACGAGTGCGTGCGGACGTACGCGAAGGTGGCCGGACCGGTGGGGGATGTGGACCGAACGGAGAACATCATGGACGAGGAGGAGACGGAGGCGGCTGCAGCAGGGGGCGGAGGAGACCCGCTGACGGAGGACGCGCCGCCTGAAAAGAGCGCTGAGGTGAAGGAGTCGGCCGCCGTCGTAGTGCTACCTGCGCAAAGTGTCAACGAAGGAGACCAGCTGACGTACGACGGCGACGGTGAGAGCCCGGTGAGCGTGGCGGGTCAGTTTGCGGCGTTGGAATCTCCCGCCCCCCAAGAGGGCGTCGACTTGAAAACTGGCGACCAGGACCAGTCTGTGGCCAAGCGGCCGCGTCAAGACAGTGTCGGACAACGCGGAGGGGGGGATGGCTCCGTAGCGGTGGGGTCGGTGAGTGTGGGACCCACGTCGCGGCGCTCGAGCTTCAAGCCGAAGCTCAACACGCCCTCGACAGAGGACCCACGGCAACAAAGAATTCGTAAGAACGCCATTCTTGCCTTCGTTTTCGGACTGCTAAAAGTGTTTTTAAGTTTTCTTTGTGTGTCTTTGAAAAGCAAGAAAAGTGCAGGGCGTGTTCTAGTCATGGGTTTAAGCTCGTTAGTTGTATTACGTGGGTTTTTGGTTCTGTGTCGGGTGTCGAAGGGTTTTCCTTGCGGTCATTGCGCGTTTTTTTGGGGGGTGTGTTGGGTGTCGAAGAGTTCTTCCTTCGTGCCAGGGCGGGGGTTTGGGGTGTTTTGTATGTACGAGCGTCAAGTGAAGCTCTCTCAACGGGCTCAAGTTGGATCCGTTTGTTTTTTTCCATGGGGGGAGGGGGGGGGGGGGCTGTTTTCGTCGTTTTACGGTGTTGTGTTGTTTTTTCATTTGTCAAATGTACCAGCATAAATGCTTTCGGGTCCGTTTGTTTTCTCTCTTAACCTGGTGTATTTAAACACGCCAATCCGTATTGCCACGCTTAACGTCCGGGGGCTTGCTGACAGGAGACGGCAGAATCAGTTGTATCGTTTAGTGACCGAACAGGACCTGGATATAGTGGCGGTACAAGAAACGAAGGTTGAGAGAGAGGAGCAGACAGATCGTATGGTGCGCCCGTTTGCGTCGAGGTACGACGTGTGCGTTGCTCACGCGGTCGGGATGTCTGCGGGCGTTGCCCTGTTGGTTCGAAGGAGTTTGGGGGCAACCCTAGAGACCGCCACCGCGTCCGAGTGTGGGCGTTTTGTTGTGTGCGATTTTGCTTTATCGTCAAGCGAATGGCGCTTGATTTGTGTGTACGCGCCCACAAAGGCAGCGGAAAGGAAGGGTTTTTTTGAGGATGTTCGCGGGTTTTGCGATACGGAGAGGCTCGTTATTTTACTTGGCGACTTTAATTGCGTATGTTCTGCGCAAGACAAAAGTAGCTCGACAACGTGCCGCGATGCGAGTACGATAGTTTTAACTGATATCGTCGCTGACTTCGCGCTGGAAGATGTGGGCGATAGCCTTGGCAGTAGCGGTACCGTTCGCTATACACACTTCCAGGGCAACAGTCATGCGCGTCTCGACAGAGTGTATGTTTCGTCAGAGATTCTGCCGGAGTGTGATAGCTACCGAGTTTCCCCCGTTTCCTTCAGCGATCACTGTCTTGTGACCGTAACCGTTGGTAGAATGGTAAAACCAGGCAACGCGTTTTGTTGGGGGCTTTGGAAGCTTAATAACAAGCTGCTGCAGGATGAACATTTCACTGAGGCCGTTAATGCATGCGCACGGACGTTTTTCGGTGGAGAAGAGAACGTTAACTTTACTCTCAATTGGGAGCTCTTCAAACAAGAAGTTAAGTTATAGGCCCTTGAAAGATCATCCGCAATCAAATACGACGAGAAGCAAAGAGAAGCCTGGTTACGAAGTACCCTGGACGTTTACGTTAAGGAAGAATGTGAATCGCCCGGGGCGTTGAAGGATGCCATTAGAGGATTAAAAGCGCAGCTCGAAGTAATAGATAAAGAGAAGTATGAGGGTGCGCTTGTGCGCGCACGAGCTGAGAGATCTTTGCACGGGGAAGCGCCGACTAAAAGAGCGTTCAGCGCGGAAAAGAAGTATGCGCGCAGAAATGCGATAGTGGAAATTGAAGCCGGAGGTGTGGTTTATAGTGACCAGGCTAATATAGAGCGCTGTTTTTGTGACTTTTATAAAAATTTGTTTTCTTGTCATCCTGTCGATACCGTCAAGTTTAGAGAAGAGTTTACGTCTTTGTTACCGTGCTTAGACGAGGAAGTTATGGCGCATCTCGAAAGAGATATTACAGTAGAAGAGATACGTGGCGCTATCGACGAGTTAAGCCCAGGGAAGACGCCGGGCCCTGATGGCCTGAGCGCTGCTTTCTACAAGGCGTTTAAGGGTGACATCAGCCCGGTTTTATGTAAAGTTTACTCTGAGGCGTACCACAAAGGTGTGCTGCCACCTTCTTTTCTTGTGTCTCACACTGTGTTTATACCGAAATCGGAGGAGGTTGCGAAACTCAGACAGATCCCTGGGTATCGTCCTATTAGTCTGACAAATGTCGACTGTAAGGTTTTAATGAAAATATTGGCTAGCCGCTTACAGACTGTCATAAAGGACGTGGTAGGGCCGCATCAAACGTGCGGGATCAAAGGGCGGTCGATAGTTACAAATATTCATACTGCCCGAAGTGTTCTCGAGTGTTGTGACGCCATGCAAGGGACTTTGGCAATGCTCCAGGTAGACATGGCTAAAGCCTTCGATCAGGTGTCTCACGAACTTTTGTTAAATATGTTGGAACACGTGAATGTTGGTTCTGTTATTCTTAATGGTATGCGCATGGCGTACACTGGGTGTTCTACGAGGCTTGTTATTAACAAAACGATCGGCACACCCGTTCCTGTTCAACGTGCCGTTCGTCAGGGTTGCCCATTGTCTCCGTTGCTTTTTTGTTTCTACATTGAAGCGTTTTGTTTAAGTGTAATCCGGAGCAAAGACGTCAAAGGGTTTAAACTTCAGTCGTGTGAAGTGCGGGTGTTAGCTTACGCTGACGACATTGCTCTTTTTTTTGTTGATAGGAAAAGCATAAGCATTGCTGTAAACACCTTGAAATGTTTTTGTAAGTACAGTGCCAGTGGTGTTAATTGGCAGAAATGTGTTGGTTTCTGGCATGGCCAGTGGGACAGTATGCCTAGTGTTTTCGAGTGTATCAGCTGGCAGAAGACGCCGGTGAAGTACTTGGGAGTGCCCCTCGAGAACTATGTAGACAGCGACCCTTATTGGCGCAGTCAAACAGTCGAATTGCGTGAAAAGGCCGAGAAATGGAAGGGTAGCGGACTTTCAATATTTGCGAGGGCCTCAGTGTGTAATGTTTTTTGAATTAGCAAACTGTGGTACGTTCTACAGGTGTTGCATTGTTCGCGGGCACGTGTACAGGCCTTGCACCGAGTTTTTGCTGTGTTGATTTGGGAGTCGTCATGGGAGAGAACCAGCCGTACGAACCTGTTTCGGCGCGTGCGTCTCGGTGGCCTGTCATTATCGCATCTGTTTTTGCGTCAAGTGGCAAATCGTTTTTTGTTTCTTCGGGATGTGAAGGACTCCTTTTTGCGCACTGTGTGTCAGGTGAAGTTGGCCAGAGCGCTTCCTGATTTTGTTGTAACGTCAGCTTCTTTATCTTTTGACGCAACGAAAGGCTACTTCCGTGAGGTGGTACAAGCCACCATGTTTTTGCGTGCACGCTTCACGCTAGAGTACTTATCTAGTGTGACGCGTAAAAGATTGTATAATGACCTCGTTGAATCCGTACTTCCCGTTCCATTGTATAGATCGCTCTACCGTGTAGGGCCAGGACAGGATGTGCTTAAGCGTGTGAAACGTATGGCGATTGGCCCATGGGTTAACACTTTTTTCTTTAAACTTCACTCGGGCGTCCTTGATGTGAAAACGTGGCAGAAGGAAAAGGGAATGTTTTTGCCGGGTGGGGTGAACTGCTACCCGTGCAGAAAACCCGAGACTGTAGAACACGTGTTTTTGGACTGCTGGGACGGGGTCTTCTTTTGGGACGTGCTTCAGCGGACACTCACAAAAGATTTCCCTCTGGACGCTCACGGCATTAGGTTTTTACCGATTGAGAGTGACGAAGTGCCTTACGACCTCGTGATGGTCCTGGCCCTACATGCAATTTGGAAATCCCGCATGGCCATACGCCATAGGGACGTTGACGCTAAATGGTCAAGGGAATATTTCGTTGATTCAATGCGCATGATTATTGAAGTGTGGAGGGCTCAGCCTGAGCCTCCAGAGTGGTTGCCTGTGATGGAAACACTGACCAACCTCAAACAATTTTAATCGTTTTTCTGCTGGCAAGGTGATGACTAGCAGTTTTATCGTTGCAGTTTTTTGTTTGATGGTGCTTGTTTTGTGCTGAAATATTGCAATAAAAAAAAAAAGGGGGGTGTAGCTCAGAGGTAGAGCGTTCGCTTTGCATGTGAAAGGCCCCGGGTTCAATCCCCGGCACCTCCAGAAACTACGCGTGCTTTTTTACCGCCACCGAGAAGGAAGACACCTATCGGGATTGTATGTAAAAGACTTGAGGAGGGCGGGGGGTGTAGCTCAGAGGTAGAGCGTTCGCTTTGCATGTGAAAGGCCCCGGGTTCAATCCCCGGCACCTCCAGAAACTACGCGTGCTTTTTTGCCGCCACCGAGAAGGAAGACACCGATCGGGTTTGTATGTAAAAGACTTGAGGAGAGTGGGGGGTGTAGCTCAGAGGTAGAGCGTTCGCTTTGCATGTGAAAGGCCCCGGGTTCAATCCCCGGCACCTCCAGAAACTACGCGTGCTTTTTTGCCGCCACCGAGAAGGAAGACACCTATCGGGTTTGTATGTAAAAGACTTGAGGAGAAGGGTGGTGTAGCTCAGAGGTAGAGCGTTCGCTTTGCATGTGAAAGGCCCCGGGTTCAATCCCCGGCACCTCCAGAAACTACGCGTGCTTTTTTGCCGCCACCAAAAAGGAAGACACCCATTGGGTTTGTATGTAAAATACTTGAGGAAAGTGGGGGGTGTAGCTCAGAGGTAGAGCGTTCGCTTTGCATGTGAAAGGCCCCGCGTTAAAACCCCGGCACTTCCAGAAACTGCGCGTGCTTTTTTGCCGCCACCAAAAAGGAAGACACCTATTGGGTTTGTATGTAAAATACTTGAGGAAAGTGGGGGGTGTAGCTCAGAGGTAGAGCGTTCGCTTTGCATGTGAAAGGCCCCGGGTTCAATCCCCGGCACCTCCAGAAACTACGCGTGCTTTTTTGCCGCCACCAAAAAGGAAGACACCTATTGGGTTTTTATGTAAAATACTTGAGGAAAGTGGGGGGTGTAGCTCAGAGGTAGAGCGTTCGCTTTGCATGTCAAAGTCAAAGTCAAAGTGAGTTTTATTTACATCGTCAAAAAGAACGATGCGGGTAGGCCCGGGCAAAAAGTGAAAAAAAAAATCACTTGAGGGACGCCCGAGCCCCCCATGTACAAGGCATACAGCGAAATCACACAGAGCGTATATGACAACATTATCCCTAATATTGCAAGAACAACACAATCGCAGATTAACTTACGAACAAAGCATAAAAAAAGCATAAACAAAAAAAAAAGCATAAAACCAAAGCAGGATCACCACTGCATAAAACAAACAGGGAAAAAGCGGAATACAGGTATGGTGAACGGGAGAGAAAAGAAAATATGTGAACGCAACATCACAAATGAAATGATTAGATACATAATGCACTTCTAAGGGCAGCAGGTGAACACGTTTCGGGAATTACATCCTTTGACAATAATTTATTCAAAACAGAGGGCAAGGTGTTTCGGAGTATTTGGTGTCCGTACATTGTGCGAGAGAAAGGAATGTGCCAAATTTCTTTTTTGCGACACGAATATTCTACGAGATTTTGTCTTAGACAGGGTATTTCAAGAAAACTAAGTTGGTTGTGTCGGATACATCGCTTATATTTTAAGGCTAAATGATATTCGTACATAGTATTAATCGGTGATATGTGGAAACGAGTAAACAGTTCTTCTGTGTGAGCAAGGTAGTGTACGTTTGCAATATAGCGGACGGCTTTCTTCTGAAGCATGTATATTTTATAATTATTTGTTTTTGTGGTGGTACCCCAAACCAAGAAACAGTAATTTAAATGCGATACAAAAAGTGCATTATAAATTATTAATTTTATATGCGCTGGCAGAAAATACCGAAATTTCGCGAGAATTCCGGTGCACTTTGCCAAATTCCCCAGTATGAACTGAATCTCAGCGTCCCAACTCATGGTCTTATTAAAAAATACTCCCAAGATCTTGACGGTATCTACAAACTGTACCTGTGAATTACCTATGTATATACCCATATCGGGTGGAGTGGAAAATTGTCTTGTACTGAAAAGAATGGCTTTCGTCTTTTTTGTGTTTATAAGTAATGAGTTTGCTTCACTCCAAACCTTAACTTTAGCGAGAACATTGTTTATAAGAGGAACCAAAGATTGGGTGGATCTACCTGTGAAAAACAAACTTGCATCGTCTGCATAAATTACAAACGTCGGCTTGCTGTCAGTCAAAACAAGGTCATTTATATATAAAATAAAAAGAAGTGGCCCTAAAATACTGCCCTGTGGCACACCAGCACTGACAGTTTGAAAGGAGGATGTATGTTGCCCTATTTTAACGCATTGTAGACGATGACCTAGGTAAGATTTAAGGAGTTCAAGTGGAGTGCCTCGTATGCCATAGAGTTCTAATTTTTTAAGTAATGTGTTATGGTTAAGGTGATCGAAAGCCTTCGAAAAATCTATAAAGATGCCCTCGCATAATTCTGTATTTTCAAAAGCGCTAAGAATAATTTCTTTCTGAGACAATAGAGCTGATTCAGTAGATTTACCTCGCATAAAACCATGTTGGGATGTGGATAACAACTTGAACCTGTTGCAAAATTTAACGAGCCTTTTTTCAACAATTTTCTCTAAGCCTTTTGAAAAAACCGGTAATATAGAAATCGGTCTATAACTCGAGAAGCTATTTTTATCTCCGCCTTTATAAAATACAATTACCTTAGATTTCTGCAATTGCCTTGGAAAAGTTCCAGTTAATAAGGCAAGGTTATAAATATGCGTTAATGCAGGAACTATTAGAGTGAGGACAAACTTTACTGGTGCGATTTGAATTCCATCTATGTCGCAAGACCTGCTGTTCTTAAAGGAAGAAAAAATGTTGAATACCTCGATGTCATCAGTTGGTTCCAAAAATATGCTATTGTTGTTTCGTCGTATAGTATTGTAAATAATGTCAGAAGTCAAACTGGTATTTATAGTATCTTTGAAAAACTCATTAAATTTCTCTGCAAGTTCCAGACCCTCAATACGTTCACCCTCAAAAACAAGATCTGTGACTCCTGATACAGATGGGACACGGTTTAATAATTTATTAACTTTTTTCCAGACTTGGGCACTACCGTCGCAGAATTCCTTAGCAAACTCATTATGTAAAAAGTTTCTTTTTTCGTCTTTAAGAAAAGACGTTACTTTGTTGCGGTATTTTCTAAAGCTTGCTAGATCAGTGGGGGACTTTGTTCTCATAAATTTCTTATATAACTGGTTTTTCTTTCTTATCATTTTAAGGCATTCTCGATTTATCCACGGCTGACGAGATTTCGTAGACTCTATCACGGTTTTCTCAGGAAAGTGGGCATGGTATATGCGCTTAAAGCAGATAATAAATGCCTCGTACGCCTCGTCAGTATTTTCAGAGCAAAATACGTCATCCCAATGTTGATTTGAAAGAGCAGAGAAAAAGGATGCTAGAGTGCCAGGCGTTATCTTTTGGGCTGTATTCTGTGCTAGAAATTCGTGTTGTTTACCAGTGACACATTTCGCAAGTACATAAATGGGAAAGTGATCGCTGATTGCACTGTGCAGTACACCTGAAAGTAAGTTACTGATATTTATGTTAGAGATAAATACATCAATAAGTGTGGCTGAGTGCATCGTAACGCGTGTAGCCGTCTGTGTCAGAATAGAGTTGCCATTCGATTCTACCGTTAATAAAAAAGCTTCCTGAGCAGGAGATCGTTTCAGGAGGTCGATGTTGAAGTCCCCCCCAAGAATTAAATTGAATTTGTTGTAGATCACATAGATGAGAAGGCGGTCCAAAAATTCAATAAATATATTTACATCGGCATCAGGGGGTCGGTACGCTACGGAATAAATAGAATTAATAGATATAACGGTTAAGCATTCAACGGCGTTGGTTATGAAAGAAAAGTCTGACAGGATGTCACAATCAAACATATTTTTAAGCAAGATAGCCAGCCCGCCTCCATTTCTACTAGATCGATTCACAAAAAAGCTTCGATATCCGTCACGCTTGTAAATTTCATCATTGCACGTATACCATGTTTCTGTCAACATGACAGCATCAAACTCAAAAGTAAACTCATCCAGAAATACTGACAATTCGTCTTCCTTGTGTCTCGCCGAACGAATGTTAAGGTGTAGGCAAGAAAACCGTACATCGGGGTTGGTTTCAACTATGTCGCTAACATCACGTGGTGACGCGGTCATCTTTCAAGATAGACTGTTCAGGCAACGAAAGCCTGACCAGTTTACACAATCTTTTCTACGTCATGTGCGCTTCGAAGGTGCACGAGAGAAGATTTTTCATCTTTTCGCGCATAGACCTTGCCACCACGTGTCCAAACGAAACGCCAGTTTTTCGCCTTTTTTTGTGCAATAGCCATGCCCAGCAACTGTTTCATCGCAGGGCAAAGGTGCTCGTTGATGAAAACAGGTTCGCTAGACTCGTGGCCAAAGTCATGCGTCGAAAGTTTCATTTTTCTTGCCTTTTCTAGCACCGCGTCACGCTTTGAACGGCATTTGAATTGCAAGATAATGTTGGGAGGAACATTCTGGTTTTTCGCCGGAACACGGTGGCAGGCATCAATATCTGATTCCGAAATGGGCTCGTTTACAAGTCTACCGATCTCGCTGACGGTGTCAACAAGGTTTTCATCCTCAGCGAACGGTAAACCCTTCACTTCAAGGTTAGACTTCCTGGAATACTGCTCCGAGGCAGTAATGCGTTGCTCATGCTGCAACACTTGTTTTCGCAGAGCTTCGCAGTCCAAAAGTAGCTATTCGTTTGTGTTCTTGAGAGATTTGTTTTCCTTCTCTAGCTCACTTCGCTCCTGCTTTGCCTGTTCAAATTGCTCATTGAAAAAGTCCAGGCTTGACTTTAGTTCGCGGATTTCTTTACGTAAATCACGCTCCAACTTTGCCTTAAAGTCATTCATTTCTTTTCTCAACTCATCTTGAAAACGAGCAAGGTCAGCCATGGTACGCTACAGCGAAAAATGGCATACAAACAAAACAGCACTCAGAACTTGGCAGCAGTCAAGGCAGCAAAAAACAAATATTTTATGTTGAGAAAAGAAGTGTAGAAAAAATGCCAACCTGCAAAGATAGCAGGTGCAGCGATTACGTTGGTTGTCCGTGCTGCCTCCGCCGTGCCAAGTGACCGTAGCTCTCGAGCACAGCCGTCTTTATAGCGCCTGCTTCCCCTGGCGGATGTGATGCCGGTGCCGCGCTTGCGCTGTCTCCGACGTTCCTTTCCCGCAGCAGCAAAAGCCGATGCTTGAAGACAAAACAGTCGCCTCGCCAAGGAAGATTTCGCAGAAACTGCAAAGATAGCAGGTGCAGCGATTACGTTGGTTGTCCGTGCTGCCTCCGCCGTGCCAAGTGCAAGGCCCCGGGTTCAATCCCCGGCACCTCCAGAAACTACGCGTGCTTTTTTGCCGCCACCGAGAAGGAAGACACCTATCGGGTTTGTATGTAAAAGACTTGAGGAGAGTGGGGGGTGTAGCTCAGAGGTAGAGCGTTCGCTTTGCATGTGAAAGGCCCCGGGTTCAATCCCCGGCACCTCCAGAAACTACACGTGCTTTTTTGCCGCCACCGAGAAGGAAGACACCTATCGGGTTTGTATGTAAAAGACTTGAGGAGAGTGGGGGGTGTAGCTCAGAGGTAGAGCGTTCGCTTTGCATGTGAAAGGCCCCGGGTTTAATCCCCGGCACCTCCAGAATCTACGCGTGCTTTTTTGCCGCAACCAAAAAGGAAGACACCTATTGGGTTTGTATGTAAAATACTTGAGGAAAGTGGGGGGTGTAGCTCAGAGGTAGAGCGTTCGCTTTGCATGTGAAAGGCCCCGGGTTCAATCCCCGGCACCTCCAGAAATTACGCGTGCTTTTTTGCCGCCACCGAGAAGGAAGACACCTATCGGGTTTGTATGTAAAAGACTTGAGGAGAGTGGGGGGTGTAGCTCAGAGGTAGAGCGTTCGCTTTGCATGTGAGAGGCCCCGGGTTCAATCCCCGGCACCTCCAGAAACTGCGCGTGCTTTTTTGCCGCCACCGAGAAGGAAGACACCTATCGGGTTTGTATGTAAAAGACTTGAGGAGAGTGGGGGGTGTAGCTCAGATGTAGAGCGTTCGCTTTGCATGTGAAAGGCCACGGGTTCAATCCCCGGCACCTCCAGAAACTACGCGTGCTTTTTTGCCGCCACCGAGAAGGAAGACACCTATCGGGTTTGTATGTAAAAGACTTGAGTAGAGTGGGGGGTGTAGCTCAGATGTAGAGCGTTCGCTTTGCATGTGAAAGGCCACGGGTTCAATCCCCGGCACCTCCAGAAACTACGCGTGCTTTTTTGCCGCCACCGAGAAGGAAGACACCTATCGGGTTTTTACGTAAAATACTTGAGGAAAGTGGGGGGTGTAGCTCAGAGGTAGAGCGTTCGCTTTGCATGTGAAAGGCCACGGGTTCAATCCCCGGCACCTCCAGAAACTACGCGTGCTTTTTTGCCGCCACCGAGAAGGAAGACACCTATCGGGTTTTTACGTAAAATACTTGAGGAAAGTGGGGGGTGTAGCTCAGAGGTAGAGCGTTCGCTTTGCATGTGAAAGGCCACGGGTTCAATCCCCGGCACCTCCAGAAACTACGCGTGCTTTTTTGCCGCCACCGAGAAGGAAGACACCTATCGGGTTTTTACGTAAAATACTTGAGGAAAGTGGGGGGTGTAGCTCAGAGGTAGAGCGTTCGCTTTGCATGTGAAAGGCCACGGGTTCAATCCCCGGCACCTCCAGAAATTACGCGTGCTTTTTTGCCGCCACCGAGAAGGAAGACACCTATCGGGTTTGTATTAAAAGACTTGAGGAGAGTGGGGGGTGTAGCTCAGAGGTAGAGCGTTCGCTTTGCATGTGAAAGGCCACGGGTTCAATCCCCGGCACCTCCAGAAATTACGCGTGCTTTTTTGCCGCCACCGAGAAGGAAGACACCTATCGGGTTTTTACGTAAAATACTTGAGGAAAGTGGGGGGTGTAGCTCAGAGGTAGAGCGTTCGCTTTGCATGTGAAAGGCCACGGGTTCAATCCCCGGCACCTCCAGAAACTACGCGTGCTTTTTTGCCGCCACCGAGAAGGAAGACACCTATCGGGTTTTTACGTAAAATACTTGAGGAAAGTGGGGGGTGTAGCTCAGAGGTAGAGCGTTCGCTTTGCATGTGAAAGGCCGCGGGTTCAATCCCCGGCACCTCCAGAAATTACGCGTGCTTTTTTGCCGCCACCGAGAAGGAAGACACCTATCGGGTTTGTATTAAAAGACGTGAGGAGAGTGGGGGGTGTAGCTCAGAGGTAGAGCGTTCGCTTTGCATGTGAAAGGCCCCGGGTTCAATCCCCGGCACCTCCAGAAACTACGCGTGCTTTTTTGCCGCCACCGAGAAGGAAGACACCTATCGGGTTTTTACGTAAAATACTTGAGGAAAGTGGGGGGTGTAGCTCAGAGGTAGAGCGTTCGCTTTGCATGTGAAAGGGCACGGGTTCCATCCCCGGCACCTCCAGAAACTACGCGTGCTTTTTTGCCGCCACCGAGAAGGAAGACACCTATCGGGTTTGTACGTAAAAGACTTGAGGAAAGTGGGGGGTGTAGCTCAGAGGTAGAGTGTTCGCTTTGCATGTGAAAGGCCCCGGGTTCAATCCCCGGCACCTCCAGAAACTGCGCGTGCTTTTTTGCCGCCACCGAGAAGGAAGACACCTATCGGGTTTGTACGTAAAAGACTTGAGGAGAGTGGGGGGTGTAGCTCAGAGGTAGAGCGTTCGCATTGCATGTGAAAGGCCCCGGGTTCAATCCCCGGCACCTCCAGAAACTACGCGTGCTTTTTTGCCGCCACCAAAAAGGAAGACACCTATTGGGTTTGTATGTGAAATACTTGAGGAAAGTGGGGGGTGTAGCTCAGAGGTAGAGCGTTCGCTTTGCATGTGAAAGGCCCCGGGTTCAATCCCCGGCACCTCCAGAAACTGCGCGTGCTTTTTTGCCGCCACCGAGAAGGAAGACACCTATCGGGTTTGTACGTAAAAGACTTGAGGAGAGTGGGGGTGTAGCTCAGAGGTAGAGCGTTCGCTTTGCATATGTAAGGCCCCGGGTTCAATCCCCGGCACCTCCAGAAACTACGCGTGCTTTTTTGCCGCCACCGAGAAGGAAGACACCTATCGGGTTTGTACGTAAAAGACTTGAGGAAAGTGGGGGGTGTAGCTCAGAGGTAGAGCGTTCGCTTTGCATGTGAAAGGCCCCGGGTTCAATCCCCGGCACCTCCAGAAACTGCACGTGCTTTTTTGCCGCCACCAAGAAGGAAGACACCTATCGGGTTTGTATTAAAAGACTTGAGGAGAGTGGGGGGTGTAGCTCAGAGGTAGAGCGTTCGCTTTGCATGTGAAAGGCCCCGGGTTCAATCCCCGGCACCTCCAGAAACTGCGCGTGCTTTTTTACCGCCACCGAGAAGGAAGACACCTATCGGGTTTGTATTAAAAGACTTGAGGAGAGTGGGGGGTGTAGCTCAGAGGTAGAGTGTTCGCTTTGCATGTGAAAGGCCCCGGGTTCAATCCCCGGCACCTCCAGAAACTGCGCGTGCTTTTTTGCCGCCACCGAGAAGGAAGACACCTATCGGGTTTGTACGTAAAAGACTTGAGGAGAGTGGGGGTGTAGCTCAGAGGTAGAGCGTTCGCTTTGCATATGTAAGGCCCCGGGTTCAATCCCCGGCACCTCCAGAAACTACGCGTGCTTTTTTGCCGCCACCGAGAAGGAAGACACCTATCGGGTTTGTACGTAAAAGACTTGAGGAAAGTGGGGGGTGTAGCTCAGAGGTAGAGCGTTCGCTTTGCATGTGAAAGGCCCCGGGTTCAATCCCCGGCACCTCCAGAAACTGCGCGTGCTTTTTTGCCGCCACCAAGAAGGAAGACACCTATCGGGTTTGTATTAAAAGACTTGAGGAGAGTGGGGGGTGTAGCTCAGGATTCTGCTTCCGGTAGCGCTAGCGTGCGGTCGCAGAATGTCGAGCTCCGCCCAAGGAGCGGCTTCAGCGGGCCTTTCGGCCCGCGGTAACAGGATATATGCCCAGGATGCTGATGATTACCAAGTACTTTTGCCACAGTTTCCTTCAGGTCAGTCGGTTTTAAACACGGTTTTTCTTCATGCCGACATGCGTGCCCGGCCTTACCGCGTTGAGGACTTTCGAGACGTTTTGGCTCGTCTGGAACTGCTCCCCGACGTCGAGGCGTTGGGGGCGTACCAGATGAGTCACGTTTGGGCAGTGACGTTCAAGTCGGCGGAGGGTGTAAAGAAAATTTCTGCGCTCGCTGATATCAAGGTGAAGGATCGTCGGTGCCTTGTTATCGACCCGTCTAATCAAGAAGCCCGCCTCAAGCTTCACTGGCTGCTGCACAACGTGCCGGACGACGCCGTTCGCGCTGCGCTGGCGCCCTACGGGCGTGTCGGCGAGGTGCGCAGGGAGCGGTGGCGCGTCGAAGGCATCCAAGACAAGGGCTCGACACTTCGAACGGTGACCCTCAAGTTGAAGGCGGGCGTGACCATCGACGACCTGCCGCACGAACTTCGTGTGGCGGGTGACAAGGCCCTCGTCGTCGTCGCCGGAAGGGCCCCGCAGTGCTTACGTTGCAACCTCAAGGGGCACGTCAGGCGAGAATGCAAGGTTCCGAAGTGTTCTTCGTGCCGTCGCTTCGGGCATGATGCAAGCGCCTGCGTTAAGTCGTATGCCAGCGTCACCGGTCCAGCGAGGGAGGACGACCTCCGCGAAAACTTCATGGACGAGGCAGAAGCGGAGGAGACAGCTGCAGGAGTAGCCGACAAGGCGGTGAAGGAGTCGACGTCGGCGGGGCGGGTCGAGGCCGAGTCTGGCCAGCGCGTTCCTGAAAAGGAGCAGCCGGTCGAGCCGAAGACGCCTCCCCCTCACGTCTTGTCGAACGAGGACAACGGAACCGGAGCGGCCAGTCAGCGAACGACGGAGGTGTCGGCTCTAGTAGCCGAAGCCGTGCAAATGGACCTGAGTGGGGCCGTGGCAAAGCGACAACGAGAAAGCAATGACACAGAGCAGGGTGACGGACTCACCAGCAGCGAGGAGCCCCCGACTAAGGCGGTTTCAGTGAGACGTCCGAGCTTCAAGCCGAAGCCCAACGTCCCACCAGACCGAACGAAAACTTCGGCTCCGCCCTCCTAGCCAGCACGTCACTACGAAAGGTAGTCGCCATCCTGTTCCTCAGTGTTTGTTGTTGCGCTGCTGTCTTGAATCGCCAACGAACTAAACGCAACAGTGTAGTTGGGTCAAGGCAGTATTTTTGGAGGGTGTATTGTGTTCCTGATGCTTATGCTTTGAGCTTTAGGTTTGGCTGGGGGGAGGGTGGCAGTGTGTATTCCAGCGGCCGTGAATCCCGCAGGCCATACGAATGTTTTATAAGTGCGGGATTTTGGAGCGTGTATGGGATGTTTGCAGTTGATGAAGCGTCGTTCTTTTTCGTGCTGCATGAATGTAAGTGTTGTGCGATAAGTCTAGCTCCCTCCTAAAACATGGTTTACTTGAGCAAACCAATGCGCATCGCCACGCTTAACGTCAGGGGATTTTCGGATCGGAGACGTCAAAATCAGGTGTATCGACTCGTAACAGATGAGGATTTGGACATCGTGGCCTTGCAAGAGACCAAAGTTGGGAGGGAGGACCAGACGGATCGTATGGTGCGGCCCTTTATTGCGCGCTATGATGTGTGCGTGTCGCATGCGGTCGGGTTTTCTGCGGGTTGCGCACTTCTAATTCGGAGAAGCTTAGGGGCCGCTCTAAAGACTGTCACCGCCTCGGAAACGGGGCGGTATGTTGTGTGCGACTTGGAGTTTTGTTCCAATGAATGGCGTGTAATGTGTGTCTACGGGCCCACCAATACAGCCGAAAGGAAGGCTTTCTTTGAAGAAATGCGTCCATGGTGTGAGACGGAACGGCTCTTAATTTTAATGGGCGATTATAATTGTGTTTGCTCAGCGCGCGACAAAAGCAGCACGACCAATTTCAGAGACGCCAGTACGGTGGTACTGAATGAGATAGTAGCCGGCTGCGCCCTGGAAGATGTAGGTGATAGCATGAGCAATGCAGGCACCGTTCGCTATACACACTTTCAGGGCAATAGTCATGCGCGGCTCGACAGGGTGTATCTTTCCGTAGAACTCGTACGTGAATGTGACAAATACGACGTGACCCCTGTTTCATTTAGCGACCATTGTCTGGTGTCGTTAACACTAGGCAGGGCCGCTAAACGTGGAAACGCGTTCTCCTGGGGTTTGTGGAAAATGAACAACAAACTTCTGCAAGATGATAAATTCGTCGAGGTCGTTGACGCATGCGCACGGACCTCGTTTAGCAGCTCAGACGCGACGAACTTCATTCGGAAGTGGGAGCTGTTCAAACAAGAAGTTAAGCTAAAAGGCCTTGAACGTTCTTCTGCAATGAAGAGCGACGAGAAAAAGAAAGAAGCCACGCTACGAAGTAATCTCGACGCTCTTATTGTAGCAGAATGTAGATCGCCGGGGACGTGCAGAGATGACATAAAGAATGTTAAAGCACAGCTCGAGGTCTTAGATCAGGGCAAATATCATGGCGCGCTTGTTCGCGCAAGAGCAGAAAAGATGCTGCTGGGAGAGGCGCCGACCAAAAGAGCCTTATGCTCCGAGAAAAAGTACGCTCGCAGAAATGCGATAGCGGAAATAGAAAGCGAAGGCGTCTTGTACAAGGATCAAGCCAGCATAGAACGCTGTTTCTGTAACTTTTACGACAAGCTGTTTGCACGTCACGCTATTGATGTCGTGGCGTTTAAGGATGAATTTTTGAGATTGTTACCATGCCTAAACAAAGAGATGTCAGCACTGCTCGAAACAGACATAACGGAGAATGAAGTAAGAAAAGCTATAGAGGAGTTGAGCCCGGGAAAGACGCCTGGCCCCGATGGGCTAAGCGCTGCATTCTATAAAAAGTTTAAAGAGTGCCTAAGTCCAGTGTTGTGTACGTTATACGCTGAGGCGTATCAGAATGGTGTGCTGCCACCGTCTTTTCATGAGTCGCACACCATTTTTATTCCTAAGTCAGATGATGACGCCAAACTCCGAGCTGTATCTGGGTATCGCCCAATCAGTCTCACTAATGTAGACTATAAGATTTTAATGAAAATTCTGGCGAGTCGTTTGCAGACTGTTATTAGGGACATCGTTGGACCGCATCAAACATGCGGTATAAAGGGGCGGTCGATAGTAACGAACATTCATACTGCTCGAAGTGTTCTTGAGTGTTGCGACAGCACTCAAGGTTCTCTAGCAATGCTCCAGGTAGACCTGGAGAAGGCGTTCGATCAGGTATCACACGAGCTCCTTATAGCCATGTTAGAGCATATAAATGTAGGGGCTGTTATTCTTCAAGGAGTGCGCATGGCGTATAGTGGGTGTTCAACTAGCCTCGTTGTGAACAAGTCGCTCAGCAAAGCAGTGCAGGTTCAACGTGGCGTACGTCAGGGTTGCCCATTGTCCCCATTGCTTTTCTGTGTATATGTAGAAGCATTTTGTTTGAGTGTTATTGGAAGCAAAACCATCAACGGCTTTCGACTACAGTCGTGTGAGGTGCGTGTGTTGGCCTATGCCGACGACATTGCACTTTTCTTTATTGATAAAAGCAGCATAAGCGAAGCTGTAAAGACACTAAAGGCATTTTGTAAATACAGTGCCAGCAGTGTGAACTGGCAAAAATGTTTAGGTTTCTGGCACGGCCAATGGGAAGAAGCCCCGGAGGTGTTTGAAAGCATAAGCTGGCAGACGACGCCAACCAGATACTTAGGTGTGCCTCTCGAAAACTACGAGGACAGTGATCCCTATTGGCGCAGACAGACAGCTGAATTGCGCGATAAAGCAGAAAAATGGCAAGGCACTGGGCTCTCCATTTTTGCAAGAGGCTCAGTCTGCAATGTGTTCTTGATAAGTAAAATATGGTACGTGCTCCAGGTGTTACACTGTTCGCGTGCGCATGTGCAGGCGTTGCACCGCGTTTTCGCCGTGTTAATTTGGGAGTCCACGTGGGAAAAAACAAGTCGAACGAACTTGTTTCGGCGCGTGCGCAGCGGGGGCCTTTCCTTGTCTCATTTGTTTTTACGACAGGTTGTCAATCGTTTTCTCTTCCTTCGGGATGTACAAGACCCCTTTTTGCGTACTGTTTGCCAAATGAAGTTGTCTGTGGTGTTACCCGATTTTGTTATAGCGTCAGCACGTTTCCCTGTCTTGACAATGAAGGGATACTTCCGCGAAGTTGTTCAAGCGACCCAGTTTTTGCGTGCCCGCTTCACGATGGAATACCTATGTAGCGTAACGCGGAAAAAATTGTATAATGATCTCGTTGACTCTGTATTTCCAGTTCCACTGTACCGGTCAATGTACCGTGCAGGGCCAGGCCAGGATGTGCTTAAACGCGTGAAATCTATGGCGGTACCGCCATGGGTTAAAACTTTCTTTTTTAAGCTCCACGCGGGTGTCCTACCAGTCAAAACGTGGCAAAAAGAGAAAGGACTGTACGTTCCGTGGGGGGTTGACTGTTATCCGTGCAAAAAGCCGGAGACAGTAGAACACGTGTTTTTAGAATGTTGGGATGGGGTCTTTTTTTGGGATGTGCTTCAGAGGACTTTGAAGAAAGATTTCCCTCTAGACGCCTACGGAATCAGGTTTATACCCATCGAGAATGACGGCGGGTTGCCGTATGATGTGGTGATGGTTTTGGCTCTGCACGGCATTTGGAAATCTCGCATGGCTATACGCCACCGCGATGTTGATGCTAAGCGTTCCAAGGAATACTTTGGAGAAACTGTTCGTTTGATTGTAGAGGTTTGGAAGACTCAGCCTGACCCCCCGGAATGGCTTCCAGTAATGGAGTCGCTGACAAACCTTAAGCAGTTTTAGCCATTTCCTGCTAGCAAAAGACTGTTAGCAGTTTTATCAGTGTATGTTACAGCTTTGTGTACGTGTTTTCCTTGCGTTGTGTGCTTGTTCTCTGTCAGAGTGTGGCAATAAAGAAAAAAAAAAAAAAAAAGGGGTGTAGCTCAGAGGTAGAGCGTTCGCTTTGCATGTGAAAGGCCCCGGGTTCAATCCCCGGCACCTCCAGAAACTACGCGTGCTTTTTTGCCGCCACCGAGAAGGAAGACACCTATCGGGTTTGTACGTAAAAGACTTGAGGAAAGTGGGGGGTGTAGCTCAGAGGTAGAGCGTTCGCTTTGCATATGAAAGGCCCCGGGTTCAATCCCCGGCACCTCCAGAAACTGCGCGTGCTTTTTTGCCGCCACCAAGAAGGAAGACACCTATCGGGTTTGTATTAAAAGACTTGAGGAGAGTGGGGGGTGTAGCTCAGAGGTAGAGCGTTCGCTTTGCATGTGAAAGGCCCCGGGTTCAATCCCCGGCACCTCCAGAAACTACGCGTGCTTTTTTGCCGCCACCGAGAAGGAAGACACCTATCGGGTTTGTACGTAAAAGACTTGAGGAAAGTGGGGGGTGTAGCTCAGAGGTATAGCGTTCGCTTTGCATGTGAAAGGCCACGGGTTCAATCCCCGGCACCTCCAGAAACTACGCGTGCTTTTTTGCCGCCACCGAGAAGGAAGACACCTATCGGGTTTGTACGTAAAAGACTTGAGGAGAGTGGGAGTGTAGCTCAGAGGTAGAGCGTTCGCTTTGCATGTGTAAGGCCCCGGGTTCAATCCCCGGCACCTCCAGAAACTACGCGTGCTTTTTTGCCGCCACCGAGAAGGAAGACACCTATCGGGTTTGTACGTAAAAGACTTGAGGAAAGTGGGGGGTGTAGCTCAGAGGTAGAGTGTTCGCTTTGCATGTGAAAGGCCCCGGGTTCAATCCCCGGCACCTCCAGAAACTGCGCGTGCTTTTTTGCCGCCACCGAGAAGGAAGACACCTATCGGGTTTGTACGTAAAAGACTTGAGGAGAGTGGGGGTGTAGCTCAGAGGTAGAGCGTTCGCTTTGCATATGTAAGGCCCCGGGTTCAATCCCCGGCACCTCCAGAAACTACGCGTGCTTTTTTGCCGCCACCGAGAAGGAAGACACCTATTGGGTTTGTATGTGAAATACTTGAGGAAAGTGGGGGGTGTAGCTCAGAGGTAGAGCGTTCGCTTTGCATGTGAAAGGCCCCGGGTTCAATCCCCGGCACCTCCAGAAACTGCGCGTGCTTTTTTGCCGCCACCGAGAAGGAAGACACCTATCGGGTTTGTACGTAAAAGACTTGAGGAGAGTGGGGGTGTAGCTCAGAGGTAGAGCGTTCGCTTTGCATATGTAAGGCCCCGGGTTCAATCCCCGGCACCTCCAGAAACTACGCGTGCTTTTTTGCCGCCACCGAGAAGGAAGACACCTATCGGGTTTGTACGTAAAAGACTTGAGGAAAGTGGGGGGTGTAGCTCAGAGGTAGAGCGTTCGCTTTGCATGTGAAAGGCCACGGGTTCAATCCCCGGCACCTCCAGAAATTACGCGTGCTTTTTTGCCGCCACCGAGAAGGAAGACACCTATCGGGTTTGTATTAAAAGACTTGAGGAGAGTGGGGGGTGTAGCTCAGAGGTAGAGCGTTCGCTTTGCATGTGAAAGGCCCCGGTTTCAATCCCCGGCACCTCCAGAAACTACGCGTGCTTTTTTGCCGCCACCGAGAAGGAAGACACCTATCGGGTTTTTACGTAAAATACTTGAGGAAAGTGGGGGGTGTAGCTCAGAGGTAGAGCGTTCGCTTTGCATGTGAAAGGGCACGGGTTCCATCCCCGGCACCTCCAGAAACTACGCGTGCTTTTTTGCCGCCACCGAGAAGGAAGACACCTATCGGGTTTTTACGTAAAATACTTGAGGAAAGTGGGGGGTGTAGCTCAGAGGTAGAGCGTTCGCTTTGCATGTGAAAGGCCCCGGGTTCAATCCCCGGCACCTCCAGAAACTACGCGTGCTTTTTTGCCGCCACCGAGAAGGAAGACACCTATCGGGTTTGTACGTAAAAGACTTGAGGAAAGTGGGGGGTGTAGCTCAGAGGTAGAGCGTTCGCTTTGCATGTGAAAGGCCCCGGGTTCAATCCCCGGCACCTCCAGAAACTACGTGTGCTTTTTTGCCGCCACCAAGAAGAAAGACACCTATTGGGTTTGTATGTAAAGTACTTGAGGAGAGTGGGGGGTGTAGCTCAGAGGTAGAGCGTTCGCTTTGCATGTGGAAGGCCCCGGGTTCAATCCCCGGCACCTCCAGAAACTGCGCGTGCTTTTTTGCCGCCACCAAGAAGGAAGACACCTATTGGGTTTGTATGTAAAATACTTGAGGAGAGTGGGGGTTCAGCTCAGAGGTAGAGCGTTCGCTTCGCATGTGAAAGGCCCCGCGTTCAATCCCCGGCACTTCCTGAAACTGCGGGTGCTTTTTTGCCACCACCGAGAAGGAAGACACCTATTGGGTTTGTATGTAAAATACTTGAGGAGACCCGGGGTGAAGCTCAGAGGTAGAGGGTTCGCTTCGCCTGTGAAAGGCCCCGGGTTCAGTCCCCGTCACCTCCAGATATTGCGCGTGCTTTTTTGCCACCACCGAGAAGGAAGACACCTTTTGGGTTTGTATGTTAAATACTTGTGGAGAGGGGTTGTAGCTCAGAGGTGATTCTGCTTCCGGTTGCGCTAGCATGCGGTCGCAGAATGTCGAGCTCCGCCCAAGGAGCGGCTTCAGCGGGCCTTTCGGTCCGCGGTAACAGGATTTTTGCCCAGGATTCCCAGGACTACCAAGTACTTTTGCCCCAGTTTCCTACAGGACAGTCGGTGCTAAACACGGTGTTTCTGCATGCGGACATGCGTGCCCGCCCCTACCGTGTCGAGGATTTCCGCGACACGTTGGCTCGTCTGGCGCTACTCCCCGATGTTTTGGCATTGGGGGCGTATCAGATGAGTCACGTCTGGGCGGTGACGTTTAAGTCAGCGGAAGGTGTGAAGAAAATTTTGGAAGCAAGCGACATCAAGGTAAAGGACAGGCGCTGCCTTGTTATCGACCCGAGCAACCAGGAAGCGCGTCTGAAGCTACATTGGCTTCTGCACAACGTGCCGGACGAGGCAGTGCGCGCTGCGCTGGCGCCGTACGGGCGTGTCGGTGAAGTGCGCAGAGAGCGTTGGCGCGTTGACGGAATTCAAGATAAAGGTTCCACGCTTCGGTCGGTGGCCCTGAAACTGAAGGCCGGAGTGACTTTGGAAGACCTGCCACACGAGCTACGCGTGGCGGGCGACAAGGCCCTCATCGTCGTCACCGGGAGGGCCCCGCAGTGTTTGCGCTGCAACATGAAGGGCCACGTTCGCCGGGAGTGTAAGGTTCCACGTTGTTCGGCGTGCCGTCGCTACGGGCACGAAGCGGCAGCCTGTGTCAAGTCCTACGCTAGCGTCACCGGGCCTTCTAAGGACGAGGACCTCCGCGAAAACCTCATGGTCGAGGCAGGCGCGGAGGAGACCGCAGCAGGAGTCACCGGCGGGGCGGCAAAGGAGCAGACGCCTGCGGAACAGGTCGAGGCCGAGGCTGGCCAGCGCGGTCCTGAAACGGAGCCGCCAGGTCAGCCGAAGACGCCTCCCCAACTCGTAGCGCCGAAGGAGGCTGGCTGCCCCTGAGCGGCAAGCCATGGGACGACGGCGGCGTCGTGTACAGTAGAGGACGTCGTGCAAATGGACCTCAGTGGTGCCGCCGCAAAGCGGCAGCGCGAGGGCAACGACACAGGACAAGGCGACGGACTCCCCGGCAGCGAGGAGCCGCCTACCAAGGCGGTTATAGTGAGACGTTCGAGCTTCAAGCCGAAGCCCAACGTCCCCCCAGACCGCACAAAGCCCCCGGCTACGCCCACCTAGTCACCACGATGCTTCGAAAGGTAGTCGGCAACTGTTTGATCTGTCTCTGGTGTTGCACTGCTCTACCGAAGCGCGAGCGAACTAAACTGAACTTCGTAGGGGGGTCCAGGGAGTACTTTTGTAGCGTCTCCGGTGACTTTGTTGCCTGTAAAGTGCCTTTCGGTGTGTTTTTTAGGGTGGGGAAGGGGGGAGGGGCAAGTATAGTACCGTGTTTAGTGGTGCCCATAAAGCGCTTAGAGTGTTTGCAGTTTAATGTATGTATGTATGAGCGTATGTATGAGTGTTTTTTTTTTGTAGTTGCGTTTTGGAATGCGGGTGAGTTCTTTAGTGTCTGCGGAGTGCTTTTATTGGAATGTACGGACTTAAGTGTTACACGGTAATCCCCGTCGCTTTCTTGGAATGGTTTATTTAAGCAAGCCTATACGCATAGCCACGCTAAATGTCAGGGGGCTTGCGGATCGGAGACGTCAAAGTCAGTTGTACCGCCTTCTTGTAGACGAGGATCTGGATATTGTCGCCTTGCAAGAAACCAAGGTCGAGAGAGAGGATCAGACGGACCGTATGGTGCGGCCATTCATGTCGCGCTATGACGTCTGTGTTTCTCACGCAGTGGGGTTCTCAGGGGGTTGCGCACTGTTAATACGGCGTAGTTTAGGGGCCACCCTGAATACCGTCACTGCGTCTGATTCGGGGCGGTCGATTGTGTGTGATTTGACCTTGTTATCAAATGAATGGCGGGTTATTTGCATGTACGGCCCCACCAAAGCCGCCGAAAGGAAGTTGTTTTTTGAGGAAATTAGAAAGTGGTGTGAGACAGACCGGATGGTAATTTTACTGGGTGACTTTAACTGCGTGTGTTCTGCACGCGACAAAAGTAGCCCGTCACCTTTTAGAGATGCTAGTACTGCAGTACTAAGTGATATTGTAGCAGATTTCGCCCTAGAAGACGTTGGTGATAGCGTCGGTAGTAATGGCCCCGTGCGCTACACGCATTTCCAAGGCAATAGCCATGCACGTCTTGATAGGGTGTACTTATCGCTTGATCTACTGCCGCAGTGTGAAGAATACCGTGTGATACCTGTCTCGTTCAGCGATCACTGTTTGGTATCTTTAACGCTCGGTAGGAGCGCGAAGCGGCGAAATGCCTTTTGTTGGGGCTTATGGAAGATGAACAATAAGTTAGTCGAAGACGGAAATTTCGTGGAGACAGTAAACACATGCGCACGAAAGATTTTCGGCAGTGATGAAGAAGCGAACTTCGTTTGTAAATGGGAACTCTTCAAACAAGAAGTAAAAATGAAAGCCCTGGAAAGATCGGGGGCAATGAAAAATGAACATAAATGCAAAGAAGCCCTGCTACGAAGTAGCCTTGATGTTTTTGTTACAGAAGAATGTAAGTCGCCCGGTATGTTCAAGGACGACATTCGAACACTGAAGGCGCAGCTTGAAGAATTAGATAAGGAAAAGTATCACGGCGCACTTGTACGCGCAAGGGCTGAACGGTTCCTACTCGGTGAAACGCCTACCAAAAGAGCACTCAGTTCAGAGAAAAGATACGCACGTAGAAATACGATAGCGGAAATAGAGTACGATGGCGTAAAGTGTAATGACCAGGCAAGCATCGAGCGTAGTTTCTGTGACTACTATGAGAAGTTGTTCGCGCGTGAGGCTATCGATTCTGTCCAGTTCCAAAAGGAATTTATGTGTTTGTTGCCGCGCCTGAGCGAAGAAACAGCAGCAGGTCTTGAAAGTGAAATAACAGTAGATGAAATAAGGAGAGCCATTGACGAGCTGAGCCCAGGGAAGACCCCGGGTCCGGATGGACTGAGCTCAGCCTTTTATAAAAAGTTCAAGGAGGATCTAAGCCCTGTTTTGCGTAAAGTTTACGCCGAGTCTTACAAAACAAGAGAACTACCTCCGTCCTTTCTTGTGTCCCACACAGTCTTTATACCGAAATCGGAGGACGATAATAAACTGAGGGAAATATCTGCTTATCGCCCAATCAGTTTAACCAACGTTGATTATAAGATATTAATGAAAGTATTAGCTAGCCGCTTGCAGAGTGTAATAAGAGACATTGTTGGACCACACCAAACTTGTGGAATAAAGGGACGGTCAATAGTCACGAACATTCACACCGCCAGAAGTGTTCTTGAATATTGACAGTATGCGAAGTGCTGTGGCCATGCTCCAGATAGACCTGGCAAAAGCATTTGACCAGGTATCCCATGAACTCCTTTTAGACATGTTACAGCATGTAAACGTAGGATCTGTTGTACGCGAGGGAGTACGTATGGCGTAAAATGGGTGTTGCACTCACCTTGTTGTAAACAAAACGACAAGCAAACCCATTCATGTTCAACGAGCCGTGCGTCAGGGCTTCCCATTGTCACCGTTGCTTTTTTGTTTATATATTGAAGCGTTTTGTTTAAGCATCATAAGAAGTGAGAGCATCAACGGGTTTCGATTAGAGTCAGCTGAAGTGCGTGTCTTGGCCTACGCTGATGACATTGCCCTTTTTTGTGTTGATAGAAGCAGCATCAGCGTTGCTGTAAACGCTCTGAAACGGTTTTGTAAATATAGTGCCAGTGGAGTAAACTGGCAAAAGTGTTTAGGATTTTGGCATGGGGACTGGGAAAGCGCGCCTAGTGTGTTTGAATGTATCATCTGGCAGACGACGCCCGCTAAGTACTTGGGAGTGCCCCTGGAAAACTATGAAGACAGTGACCCTTACTGGCGCAGACAGACCGCTGAATTGCGCGAAAAAGCTGACAAATGGAAAGGCAGTGGACTTTCCATGTTTGCTAGAGCATCAGTATGCAACATATTCTTGATGAGCAAACTGTGGTACGTACTTCAGGTGCTGCACTGTTCGCGTTCTCATGTACAAGCCCTGCACCGGGTGTTTGCAGGGATGATCTGGGAATCGACATGGGAAAGGACGAGCCGCACGAATCTCTTTCGGCGCGTGCGTCAGGGGGGGCTTTCTTTGTCCCATTTGTTTTTGCGGCAGGTCGCCAATCGTTTTTTGTTCTTTCGTGACGTGAACGATCCTTTCCTGCGTACAGTGTGTCAGCTGAAGTTATCAAGGGCATTACCTGAATTAGTTGTTACGTCTGCCCACTTTTCTGTCGGAGTAATCAAGGGCTACTTCCGTGAAGTGGTTCAAGCGACCCAGTTTTTGTGTGCACGTTTCAGTACAGAGTACTTATCTAGTGTTACGCGGAAAAGGTTGTACCGTGATTTGCTTGACACTGCGTTACCTGTGCCGTTGTATAGGTCAATGTACCGTACAGGGCCAGGACAGGACGTGCTCAAACGTGTAAAACGAATGGCGGTACCGCCATGGGTTAAGTCATTCTTTTTTAAACTGCATGCGGGTGTCCTCCCTGTAAAAACGTGGCAGAAAGAGAAGGGTTTGTACATGCCATGGGGGGTTGAATGCTACCCGTGTAAGAAACCCGAAACGGTAGAACATGTGTTCCTCGAGTGCTGGGATGGGATATTTTTTTGGGACGTGCTTCAGCGGACTTTAAAAAAGGACTTCCCTCTGGACGCACGTGGGATCAGGTTCCTGCCCATTGAGAGCGAAAATGAGGTACCATACGACCTTGTCATGGTCCTGGCTTTGCACGGCATTTGGAAGTCGCGTATGGCGATCCGTCATCGTGACGTTGATGCCAAACGCTCAAACGAGTATTTTGCTGATACTATGCGATTGATGATTGAAGTGTGGAGGGCTCAACCTGACCCTCCAGAGTGGCTGTCCGTGATGGAGTCGCTAACGGACCTGAAGCAATTTTAACCGCTTTCTGCTAGCAAGGTTTTTGGCTAGCAGTTTTTATTGTTATCTTGTTTTTGGTTTGTTTGGTTCAAGTGCTGTGTCAAAATATGGCAATAAAAAAAAAGTTTTAGCTCAGAGGTAGAGCGTTCGCTTTGCATGTGAAAGGCCCCGGGTTCAATCCCCGGCACCTCCAGATATTGCGCATGCTTTTTTGCCGCCACCGAGAAGGAAGACACCTTTTGGGTTTGTATGTAAAACACTTGAGGACAGTGGGGGTGTAGCTCAGAGGTAGAGCGTTCGCTTCGCATGTGAAAGGCCCCGGGTTCAATCCCCGGCACTTCCAGAAACTGCGGGTGCTTTTTTCCCACCACCGAGAAGGAAGACACCTTTTGGGTTTGTATGTAAAACACTTGTGGAGAGTGGGGTGTACCTCAGAGGTAGAGCGTTCGCTTTGCATGTTGAAGGCCCCGGGTTCAATCCCCGGCACCTTCAGATATTGCGCGTGCTTTTTTGCCGCCACCGAGAAGGAAGACAGCTATTGGGTTTGTATGTAAAAGACTTGAGGAGATTGGTGGTGTAGCTCAGAGGTAATGCGTTCGCTTCGCATGTGAAAGGCCGCGGGTTCTATCCCCGGCACTTCCAGAAACTGCGGGTGCTTTTTTGCCACCACCGAGAAGGAAGACCCCTGTTGGGTTTGTATGTAAAACATTTCAGGAGATTGGGGGTGTAGCTCAGAGGTAGAGCGTTCGCTTCGCCTGTGAAAGGCCCTGGGTTCAATCCCCGGCACCTTCAGATATTGCGCATGCTTTTTTGCCGCCACCGAGAAGGAAGACACCTGTTGGGTTTGTATGTAAAATACTTGAAGAGAGTGGGGGTGTAGCTCAGAGGTAGAGCGTTCGCTTCGCATGTGAAAGGCCCCGGGTTCAATCCCCGGCACTTCCAGAAACTGCGGGTGCTTTTTTGCAACCACCGAGAAGGAAGACACCTTTTGGGTTTGTATGTAAAATACTTGTGGAGAGTGGGGTTGTAGCTCAGAGGTAGAGCGTTCTTGAGGAGAGGGGGGGTGTAGCTCAGAGGTAGAGCATTCGCTTCGCATGTGGAAGGCCCCGGGTTCAATCCCCGGCACTTCCAGAAACTGAGGGTGCTTTTTTGCCACCACCGAGAAGCAAGACACTTCTTGGGTTTGTATGTAAAATACTTTAGGAGAGTGGGGGTGTAGCTCAGAGGATTCTACTTCCGGCTTCCGAGCGGAGCGGTCGCAGAATGTCTGGCTCCAGCAATGGGGCGTTTTCAGCGAGCCCTTCGGGCCGCGGTAACAGGTTTGAAGATGACTCCCAGGAATATGCTATCGTTTTGCCATCGCTGCCAACAGGACCAGTTGTTTTAAACACAGTTTTTTTTTTCATGCTGATATGCGGGGACGGCCTTATCACGTCGAAAATTTCCGTGACGCGCTCCTGCAACGAGGTCTGCTCGGCGAAGTGCTCGCTCTTGGACCGTACCAAATGAACCACGTTTGGGCTGCAACTTTCAAGACACCGGAGGCCGCGCAGAAAATGCTGACCGAGACCGAGATGGAGGTGAAAGGACGGAAATGCGTTGTTGTCAACCAGGGCAACCGAGACGTCCGTGTGAAGCTTCACTGGATGCTACACCATGTACGAGACGACGACATCAGGGCAGCCTTCACTCCGTACGGCAATATTATCGAGGTGAGCCGGGAAAAGTGGCGCGTGGAAGGCTGCGGAAGCCAGTGCAGCATGACGCGTATAGCCGTGCTCAGGCTCAATGCTGGTGTGATGCCCGAGGACATCCCGCATGAACTAAGGATTGCCGGTGCCAAGGCGCTGGTTGTGGTGCCGGGCAGAGCTCCTCTTTGCCTACGGTGCCAACGTACAGGCCACATCAGGCGAGAGTGTCGCGTGCCGCGGTGCACCTCGTGCCGCCGCTTTGGACACGAAGCGGCTGAATGCGTAAAAACTTACGCGACTGCTGCCATGCGCACCGTCAACGAAGACAAGCGAGAACTGTTTATGGACGAGGCTGACGCCGAGGAAATGGCCCTCGCAGTGAAGGAGGATACGCCCACTGTGCCACCGCCCACCAACCAACTCCACGACGACCGCGCTGCCTCCGGAAAAGCTGGAAGCAACGAAAACCATCAGCTTGAAACTGCACATCCACCGCTGTCTGACAAGCACGGAAAAGCGGAAAACGACACCTCTACCGCTTGCGCTGTTCCACCCGCGGTGGACCCCGACCCCATGGACAACCAGGATGCCGGCGCAAGCAACACCTCGGCCAAGCGGCACCATGAAGGAAACACCAGTGACGGCCTGAGCACGGTGGCCGCGACTCCGGACGAGCCTCCGCCAAAATCGGCCCCGGGACGACGCCCATCTTTCAAGCCAAAGCCAACGATACCTCCAGACCGAAGAACCGCCGCGACACCCTGGGCGTCACAGCCACCATAGCTGCGAACGCCATGCACGCCCGGACAGACGGCCAAGTCGTTTGTGGGATACGGCGAACTGAACTTATGGTGCCGAGGTATGTGCAGCAGCCGGCGCCAAAAAACGAACAATACGCACGAGAGGACAGTTTCGAACGCCCAGCGTGGTGTTACCTGCCTCTACTGAAAGGTAAGCACCGTGAGGTCCGCTTGCTCTAGCTTTTATATGGCACTAAATCTGAAGAATACCCTACGCCTAGGCACGTTGAACGTGCGTGGATTGTCAGCGAAAAGGCGGCAGCATCAACTCAAACGCCTCCTCATAGATAACAGCCTTGACGTGCTTGCGGTGGAAGAAACAAAAATCGAAAGCGAAGAGCAAACGGATCGCATGGTGCAGCTTTATAGTGCTTTCTACAATGTATGCGTATCTCACGCGGTTGGCACGTCCGGTGGATGCGCATTATTTCTGAGTAAGTCTTCCGGCATTGATGTTGAGCACGTTGTGTCGGCCAGCGATGGCCGCCTGATTGTGTGCGATTTTCATTTTACCGGTTTGAAATGGAGAGTTGTATGCGTGTATGCCCCCACCCGATCTAATGACAGAAAGCAGTTTTTTGAAAGTGTTGAACCCTATCTTAAATCCGAAAGAAATGTCCTGTTAGGTGATTTCAACTGCGTCTGTAAACCACCCGACAGAGTGTCGAATTCACCCATCCGTGATACAAGTTCTTTGTTTCTTAATGGGATGTTACATGATCTACATTTCGAAGACGTGGGCTGTCTACTCTCGAATGGGAAACCCATCGAGTACACCCACTTTCAAAGAGATAGCCATGCCAGGCTAGACCGGATATACGTAACCGCGGGTCTGGTGCCTTTCTGTTGTTGTTATGAAGTTAAACACATTAGCTTCAGCGATTACAGTTTAGTGATGCTAGATTTGGGGTACGGGAAAAGAAAACACAAATTCGACTGGGCCTTATGGAAATTTAATGCAAAACTTCTCAAAGACGATGCGTTCGTTGGCAAAGTAAGAGAAAAACTTAAGGCTCTGTTAAACGTAGAGCAGAAAGACATTATACCAAATTGGGAAAACTTTAAGCAGGAAGTTAAAATGGACGCCATTGAAAGGGCTTGTGCACTAAGACATGACGAAAGGAAAAAAGAGAAGGAACTGCAGCTGCAGCTTGAACTTCTTTTAAGCATCGAAACAGCTCAGCCGGGGAAGTTCACCGATGCTATCAGAGAGGTGAAGGCGCAACTTGAACTGATAGATAACGAAAGATACAGAGGGGCTGTAACACGGGCACGAGCTGAAAAATTATGGTTAGGGGAAGCGCCAAAGAAAGCGTTCACTGGGCGAAGAAAAAAGATACGCAAGGCAGAACGAAATCACAGCTATAGACTATCACGGCCAAGTTACCCATGACAGCGATACGATCAGTCAAGCGTTCCTAGAGCACTATCGCGAACTGCTAGGGAAGGGGCGGGACGTCGAAGATGGATTTACAAAGTGTTTTTTATCTGCGATGCCTAAGTTGGATGACGAGCTAAGAGAGCGTCTGGAAGGACCCATAAGCATATCAGAAATAGAGAAAGCCATCGATGAATTGAGTATGGGCAAATCCCCTGGACCAGATGGTTTAGGGGCTTGTTTTTACAAAGCATTCAAAGGTGAACTAGCGATGATCCTTTACTACTTGTTAAAGGAAGCATATGAGAAAAAATGGCTGCCAAAATCGTTCAGAAACTCGCACATTGTTCTTATTCCAAAGAGCGACGACCCCGCTAAATTATTGTCGGTGAAGGGCTTCCGCCCAATCAGTCTCACGAACGTTGATTACAAAAGTTTTATGAAGGTTTTAGCAAGCAGGTTGCAATCAGCTATAACATATATTGTTGGGCCGCACCAAACGTGCGGAATAAAAGGACGCTCTATTCAGACCAACATTCATGTGGCCAGGAGCATCCTAGAGTGCGTAGACGCTCTGGGTGGACAAGTCGCCGTACTACAACTTGACTTAGAAAAGGCATTTGATCGCGTTACCCACAAAATCCTGTTTGATATCCTGGAGCATGTTAATGTAGGTGCTGTCATTTTAGAAGGCGTCAAAATGAGCTACTCCGATTGCTCAGCGAGTCTCATCATAAATAAGAAAATAACCAGTAGCTTCCAGATCCTGTCATCCGTGAAACAAGGGTGCCCCCTGGCACCTCTACTCTTCGCTCTGTACCTCGAGCCATTTTGTTTGAAGTTGCTCTACAATGACAGCGTGCACGGTTTCAAGCTTCATGAAAGTGAAGTCAAAATCCTTGCGTACGCCGACAACATTGCCCTTATCTGTACTGACAAAGAGAGTGTTTGTGAAGCCGTGAATGATGCCGTAATGTTTTGTAAACAGACAGGAAGTGAAATTAACTGGGACAAAACTGCGGGGTTCTGGCACGGAGCGTGGGATAACACTCCAGCCTCATTCGCAAGGGCCCAGTGGGCCACCATACCCTCAAAATACCTTGGCGTACCACTTGACCGGTACCGCGACACGAAAGAATACTGGGAAGCGGAGATAGAACGGGTGAGGGAAAAAACGGCTAAGTGGGGCGGTCGCGACTTATCGATGTTCGGACGTGCAACTGTGTGCAATTTGTTCTTAGTTGCAAAGATCTGGTATGTTCCTCAAGTGCTATACATGACAAGGGTTCATGTGCAAAAATTGCATAGGGTCTTTGCCGTATTTATATGGGGCTCCACGTGGGAGCGCACTAGCCGCACAAACCTTTTTCGTTCTGTCAGATGTGGCGGCTTGGGGTTGGTTCATTTGTTAGTGAGACAAGTTGTGTCGAGATTTGTTTTTCTACGCGACCAAAGCAATGACTTTTTACGTAGTATGATCCAACTTAGGCTGTGTGATTCCTTGCCTGACTTTGTTGTGTCTTCTTATGTTACCAGGGGAACGACTGCAAGGGGATATTTACGAGAAGTGGTGCTGGCATACCAGTTCTTAAAAGCGCGATTTTCAATCGAATATCTCAGTGCTGTTACCCGCAAACGACTTTACAAAGAATTGATCGATGTGACAATGCCGGTGCCTCTGTACCGATCCTTACACTGTGCAGGCCCAGGACAAGATGTTTTAAAAAGAGTTAAAAAAATGCCAGTCCGGTCATCAACGAAATCCTTTTTCTTCCAACTTCACAGCGGCACCTTGCCAGTCAAACCTTGGCTACAAGAAAAAGGGTTGTTTGTCCCCTGGGGCATTGACTGCATTATCTGCCGTAAACCAGAGACTATTGAACACATATTTCTTGACTGCAGTGACGCTTTTTTTCACTGGGACATCCTCCAGCGAACTTTAAAGAAAGATCTACCGAGAACTCCTTACGGCATACGGTTTCTGCCGACAGAAAAGGACGAAGGCGTGCCCCACGACATGTTTATTCTCCTCAGCCTGCACAGTCTGTGGAAAACGCGTATGGCAGTTCGTCACGCCGACGCCAACGCACGTCCGGCGAGGGAATACTTTAAAGAAAGCATCGCATTTATAAGAGATGTTTACAACTCCCAGAATGAGCCACCCTTGTGGATGAATGTACTGAACGAACTGGTAGCCCTTAAGCAGTTTTAACCCACACGCACTTGCCTGAGCTCGGCCAGTGCTTTTAAGCTTGTGTTGTGCAAAGGTTGTATTGCATGTCCTGTACCAAGCCGGTAATAAAGAAAAAAAAAGGGGTGTAGCTCAGAGGTAGAGCATTCGCTTTGCATGTGAAAGGCCGCGGGTTCAATCCCCGGCACTTCCAGAAACTGCGGGTGCTTTTTTGCCACCACCGAGAAGGAAGACCCCTATTGGGTTTGTATGTAAAACATTTCAGGAGATTGGGGGTGTAGCTCAGAGGTAGAGCGTTCGCTTCGCATGTGAAAGGCCCCGGGTTCAGTCCCCGTCACCTCCAGATATTGCGCGTGCTTTTTTGCCACCACCGAGAAGGAAGGCACCTTTTGGGTTTGTATGTTAAATACTTGTGGAGAGGCGGTGTAGCTCAGAGGTAGAGCGTTCGCTTCGCATGTGAAAGGCCCCGGGTTCCATCCCCGGCACCTCCAGATATTGCGCGTGCTTTTTTGCCGCCACCGAGAAGGAAGACACCTTTTGGGTTTGTATGTAAAAGACTTGAGGAGATTTGGGGTGTAGCTCAGAGGTAGAGCGTTCGCTTTGCATGTGAAAGGCCCCGGGTTCAATCCCCGGCACCTCCAGATATTGCGCGTCCTTTTTTGCCGCCACCGAGAAGAAAGACACCTATTGGGTTTGTATGTAAAAGACTTGAGGAGATTGGGGGTGTAGCTCAGAGGTAGAGCGTTCGCTTCGCATGTGAAAGGCCCCGGGTTCAATCCCCGGCACTTCCAGAAACTGCGGGTGCTTTTTTGCCACCACCGAGAAGGAAGACACCTTTTGGGTTTGTATGTAAAACACTTGAGGAGTGTGGGGGTGTAGCTCAGAGGTGATTCCACTTCCGGCTGCCAAGCTGTGAAGGTGCGGAAAGGATGAGCTCCGATAGCTCGTTATCGGCGGCCGCCGGCCGCGGTTTATCTGTTTCTACGGACGAATACCGTGTTTTACTGCCTCCGCTGCCAACTGCAAATGCTGCGCTTAACACTGTGTTTTTGCACTGTGAGGTGTCCGGCCGGCCATACCGCATCAACGACTTCGAAGACGAGATGGAACGACTGGGAGTGATCCAGGATGTGGCGTCGATTGGCGCCTATCAAATGAACCATGTGTGGGCTGTGTCGACGCACTCCGCGGCAGCCAAGCACCGCCTAGTTGCTGCGAAAGAACTTCGTATCAAGGGCAAGAAATGTCTCGTGCTCGACCCCAACGATGGCGAAATTCGCATCAAGATCCACTGGCTGCCGTACCAGCTTAGCGATGACGTCGTGCGGAAGGCCCTCGAGAGAGACTTGGCCAACAAGCAAGTTCAAGGGAGCCCAAACGTCGATAAGGTCAGTAACCATAACCTTGAAGAATGGGTACACGACCGAAACATTGCCGCATCAGCTGCGTATCCAGGGAGGCAATGCCCTTGTGATAGTGCCCGGACGATCGCCTTTGTGCCTGAGGTGCAAGAGGAATGGGCATATCAGAAAGAACTGCCGCATACCGCGGTGCTCTGAATGCCGGAGGTTCGGGCATGAGGCTCCGGATTGCCGGAAGACCTACGCGATGGTCACGGGAGGCAAGAGTGAGGAGGAAGACACAGAAGCCGTTATGGATGAGGAAGAAGCTGAGGAGGCAGCGGCCTCCCCCCCACTGCACGAAGACCAGCCGACGTTGGAGACAACGCAAAGCCCGCCTGTAGCTTCGCCACTTCCTGAGGTATCAATGGAGGCGCCTCGGAAACCCGGAGAATACGGTGAGCCCGAAAAACCCCCGCAAAACGAACTTTCTGTCAGCATGCCGACTACGTCGACCACAAAAGACAGCGTGATAGGCGTAGAGCCGCAATATGAAGTCTCGCGAGAACAGGCGAAGGAAACTGCGCTGTCAGGGAGGGAAGCGGAGGAAGTGACTGAATTTCCAGCCTTGTCGCCGATTGAACCAGAAGCAGAAGATGAACTAAATGAGGCGTCAGGAAGGAAAACCGCTCATGTAAAGAATAAGTGGAACGCGCCCACTAAAAGAAGGGCTCGCTTTAACCCCGCGCCACGCGTACCCATAGAAATACGACGTCGAAAGCGTTCCGTTTAACCGGCCAACGTAACTAGGCGCCCCATTCGGAAATAGAAAGAAAAGGAAAAGAATCTTTATTTTTTGCAAATGCCCTTCCTAAAACTCGCAACCTTCAACTGCCTAAGCCTTGTAGGCCGTATGCGCAAGCAGTGGCTCTTAAACCAGCTTTTGCAGGAAGGAATCGACATAGCATTCCTTCAAGAAACAAAATTAGCCTCAAACGAGCAGCTAGATAGCGCGGCTCGATTCTTTCACAATCGCTTTCACTGTCACTTCTCGCCCGCGTGCGGCCGCAGCGCAGGAAGTGCAATCATGATAAGGAAAAGGCCGGCTTTAACCGTGTATCCGGAATATGAAAGGGATCACAGCGGGCGTGTTTGCAGTGTCGATTTAATACTTCGTGGCGAGCAATACAGGCTTATCTCAATCCATGCACCAAATGACCCGCCGCAACGGACAGAATATTTCACGAAGCTCAGGCAGTATCTTGACACCCCATGCCGCACCGTTCTCGCGGGTGACTTCAACTGCGTACTGCAGGCGCGTGACTGCTCAAAAAGAAGGCCAGCTGACCCCAGTTTGAAGGAGTTGCAAAAGCTCTTACGCGATTTTGACTTGCAGGACGTAGCAGATGGCACACCAGCCCTCGCCCCTGCATTCACGCACTGGCAGGGGGACTGCCATGCGCGACTAGATCGCGTGTACGTATCGAGTGAGCTTATGTGCATGAACGTCTCCTCCCGAGTAACGCCAGTGGCGTTCTCTGACCACGGCTTTGTCGCTGTCACGTTTGAGAACGGCGACCACCGAAGGACCAAGCAAACTGCCAAACCTTCTTGGCAATTATGGAAACTTAACGAAAGCCTCTTAGACGAGGAGGATGTGGTCTCAGGGATCAAAGCTATAATCACGCAGGTACGAGAGCGGGGCGAGGTAAACGCCATAGCGTGGGAAGAAGTGAAAGAAGAGTGCAAAATGTTTCTTGTGGCGAAAGGGCAGGAAAAAGCGGCTCTAAAAAGGGAAAGAAAAAACGTTTTAATGCGCACGCTTCGAAGTCTCATTGAAGCGGAAAATTCCGAACCGGGAAAGTTTATGACAGATATTAGAGAATGCAAAGGACAGCTCCTATCAATTTTGGAAGCCGACTATAAAGGCGCTATGATTCGTTGTCGACTCGAAGCACAACAGAGGGACGAGGAACCGATCAAGATTTTTAGAACGAAAGAAAGGCAACATGCTGCACGAAACAGAATAGAGGCGGTGCAAGATGGCGACGACATTCTTACCAGCCAAGACGACATTGTAAGGGCGTTCACAGGGATGTACAAAAGTCTGTTCGAAGAGAAAGATGGCGTACACAGTCGGGGGTGCGCGTTTAATTATGCTGATCTGTTGCCAAAGGTCAGCGATGATATTAGAGAGGAAACAAATGAAAGCATTTCCGAGTCTGAAGTTGAATGGGCCATTAAAAAGCTGAAGCCTAGGAAAACGCCCGGTATCGACGGCCTAGGAAGTGCATTCTACAAGAAGTTTGCATCGGATTTGGTGCCAAATCTTTGTTCCGTGTACGAAGACATACTGAAGCGGGATCTGATGCCTCCCTCCATGAGGCAAGGCCTGACGGTCCTAATCCCAAAAAAGCACTCCAACCGTGTCCCGACCCCGGGTGACTTTCGCCCCATCAGCCTTCTGACGACTGATTACAAATTGCTGGCAAAAATTATGGCGAAGCGACTCGACGTAGCGCTCAGTGAGGTCATAGGGGGCCACCAAGCATATGGTATCGAAGGGCGGCGCATCTCGGATAATCTGCACACAATGCGCGTGCTGTGTGAAACAACATCGGTACACGGAGACAAGGCCGCGGTGCTAAAGGTGGATTTAAGTAAGGCCTTCGACCGTGTTGATCACGACTTTCTTTTTGGGCTGCTTAAAGCTTGCAACATCGGGGAACATCTTCTGAAGTACATCGCCGTTTGCTATAGGGAGGTGTCAACGCGCCTTGTCATCAACGGTCAAACAACGGACAAGATACTCGTCAACAGGTCGGTGCGACAAGGATGTCCGCTGTCACCGATACTTTTCGCACTTTACCTTGAACCTCTCTGTCGTTCCATTCTGAACGACAATACTGTCGGTGGCGTCAGCCTGGCAGACGAGACCGTGAAAGTGCTCGCCTATGCTGATGATCTGACCCTCGTGTGTGCTTCCAAAGAGGAGATGCGCAAAGCGGTGCAACATGTGTCAGAATTCTGCAATGTGTCTGGTGCAAAAGTGAATCGTGACAAGTGTTCGGGTGCATGGTTGGGTGATTGGGACGCCAAGCCAACGAGCTTCTTGGACATGCAGTGGTCTGACCAAGTCGGCATGTATCTCGGCGTTTGTTTTGATACCACTAATCTGCAAAATGGACAAAACACCATCAGTCTAAACGGACTAGCAGCAAAGGTGCGTGCGTGGCATGGGAGAACCATACCACTTGGAAATCGTGCGTTTGTGTGCAATACAGTTTTCTTTCCTGCTGTTTGGTATGCTGCTCAAGTGATGCCATGCCTACCAGCCGATGTGAATCGAGTGCATAGATTCTTTGCCACGTTTATTTGGGAGTCTCGCTTTGAACGAATGAGGAGGAGTAACCTGTTTCTAAGTTTAGCCAAAGGTGGTCTGGGATTGGTCAATGTTGAGGTAAAGCTCAAAGTTCAGAGGTACCTTTTTTTTCGCAGGCAGAATAGGCCTCTAATGTTGAACTCATTTGCTAAGCTGGGCTGTGGGTTTTTGAGAGACTGGCTTGAAGATGCTGGTGTAGGACCAAGGTCACGAGTGCTAAAGTTTTACAGGGAGCTGGAACAGGCGGTCCGGTTTTTCGAAGAGAGGTTCTCACGGGACTACTTAATGGAAGTGAAAAGAAAATCACTGTACTGGGACACGATTGACATGCTTTTTCCAGCTCCGCTGTACCGGTCACGAATGGATAGTACATTAGTGTCAGACGTCTTGAAACGATTACCACGGCTTCCTGTTAAGGTCGCCGTCAAGGATTTTTTTATCAGGTTTCACGTGGAAGTTCTGCCGGTAAAGCCATGGCTGGCAAACAAAGGTTTCTTTGTTCCGTGGTCAACCAACTGTGATCTCTGCCCTTACCCAGAGTCCCTTCAGCACGTGTTCCTCTTTTGCACGAACGCAGCGCATTTCTGGCATGAGGTCAGATCAGCATTTGGAATTTCTCTGTATCCAACTTGGAAAGATGTGAAGTTTCTTACAAGTGAGGAATTCCGAGATGACAAATGTGTGGAAATTGTCCTGCTGTTGGGATTGTATGCAATTTGGCGGTCTCGCACGGATCACGTCCTTTGTTTGGAGGTAGCAAAGTCCGCGTGGACGCATTTTTGTGACGCGTTTGCCTACACCAGCTCTCTGTTAAAAAGTGCAGACGACGAGCTATCCAGCAAGTGGAAAGTAATGGAGGCGCAATTGCACAGACGCGTCCATCCGTGATTTCAAGATGAACCAGTGTATCTGTGTGTTGCACTTCGCTGAGTGTACTCTGTTATGTCAACGGTCTCTGATGTATAAAGGCAAAGACTGCCTTTTTACTATGTACATAGCACCCGATTTTAAATAAAGCTTAAAAAAAAAAAAAAAAAAAAGGGGGTGTAGCTCAGAGGTAGAGCGTTCGCTTCGCATGTGAAAGGCCCCGGGTTCAATCCCCGGCACCTCCAGATATTGCGCGTGCTTTTTTGCCACCACCGAGAAGGAATACACCTATTGGGTTTGTATGTAAGATACTTGAGGAGAGAGGGGGTGTAGCTCAGAGGTAGAGCGTTCGCTTCGCATGTGAAAGGCCCCGGGTTCAATCCCCGGCACCTCCAGATATTGCGCGTGCTTTTTTGCCACCACCGAGAAGGAATACACCTTTTGGGTTTGTATGTAAAATACTTGAGGAGAGTGGGGGTGTAGCTCAGAGGTAGAGCGTTCGCTTTGCATGCGAAAGGCCCCGGGTTCAATCCCCGGCACCTCCAGAAATTCCGCGTGCTTTTTTGCCGCCAACGAGACGGAAGACACCTATTGGGTTTGTATGTAAGATACTTGAGGAGAGAGGGGGTGTAGCTCAGAGGTAGAGCGTTCGCTTTGCATGCGAAAGGCCCCGGGTTCAATCCCCGGCACCTCCAGAAATTCCGCGTGCTTTTTTGCCGCCAACGAGACGGAAGACACCTATTGGGTTTGTATGTAAAATACTTGAGGAGAGTGGGGGTGTAGCTCAGAGGTAGAGCGTTCGCTTTGCATGTGAAAGGCCCCGGGTTCAATCCCCGGCACCTCCAGAAATTCCGCGTGCTTTTTTGCCGCCAACGAGACGGAAGACACCTATTGGGTTTGTATGTAAAATAGTTGAGGAGAGTGGGGGTGTAGCTCAGAGGTAGAGCGTTCGCTTTGCATGTGAAAGGCCCCGGGTTCAATCCCCGGCACCTCCAGAAATTCCGCGTGCTTTTTTGCCGCCAACGAGACGGAAGACACCTATTGGGTTTGTATGTAAAATACTTGAGGAGAGGGGGGGGTGTAGCTCAGAGGTAGAGCGTTCGCTTTGCATGTGAAAGGCCCCGGGTTCAATCCCCGGCACCTCCAGAAATTCCGCGTGCTTTTTTGCCGCCAACGAGACGGAAGACACCTATTGGGTTTGTATGTAAAATACTTGAGGAGATTGGGGGTGTAGCTCAGAGGTAGAGCGTTCGCTTCGCATGTGAAACGCCCCGGGTTCCATCCCCGGTACCTCCAGAAACTGCGCGTGCTTTTTTGCCGCCAACGTGAAGGAAGACACCTATTGGGTTTGTATGTAAAATACTTTAGGAGATTGGGGGTGTAGCTCAGAGGTAGAGCGTTCGCTTCGCATGTGAAAGGCCCCGGGTTCAATCCCCGGTACCTCCAGAAACTGCGCGTGCTTTTTTGCCGCCACCGAGAAGGAAGACACCTATTGGGTTTGTATGTAAAAGACTTGAGGGGATTGGGGGTGTAGCTCAGAGGTAGAGAATTCGCTTCGCATGTGGAAGGCCCCGGGTTCAATCCCCGGCACCTGCAGAAACTGCACGTGCTTTTTTGCCGCCAACGAGAAGGAAGACACCTATTGGGTTTGTATGTAAAATACTTGAGGAGAGTAGGGGTGTAGCTCAGAAGTAGAGCGTTCGCTTTGCATGTGAAAGGCCCCGGGTTCGATCCCCGGCACCTCCAGATATTGCGCGTCCTTTTTTGCCGCCACTGAGAAGGAAGACACCTATTGGGTTTGTATGTAAAAGACTTGAGGAGGTTGGGGGTGTAGCTCAGAGGTAGAGCGTTCGCTTCGCATGTGAAAGGCCCCGGGTTCAATCCCCGGTACCACCAGAAACTGCGCGTGCTTTTTTGCTGCCAACGTGAAGGAAGACACCTATTGGGTTTGTATGTATAATACTTTAGGAGAGTTTGGGGGTGTAGCTCAGCATTCTGCTTCCGGCCGCGCTAGTGTGCGGACGCGGGATGATTGGCTCCTCAGGAGCGGGGAATGCGGCCATGTCTGGCCGCGGAAACAGGTTTTTTTGGCCAGGAATCCGGAGATTACCCCGTCAGTTTGCCAATGCTGCCAACAGGTTGGTGTGTTTTAAACACCATTTTTCTTCATGCGGACGTTCGTGCTAGGCCTTATCGCGTCGAAGATTTCAGGGACACTTTGGCTCGTTTGGAACTGCTCCCCGAGGTGCTTGCCTTGGGGGCGTATCAAATGAACCACGTATGGGCCCTGACATTCAGGGACGAAAGCGGCGTGAAGCGCATGCTCGCGGCCACCGACGTGAAGGTGAAGGAGCGCCGGTGCCTCGTCATCGATCTGGCGAACCAGGATGTGCGGATGAAACTGCACTGGATTCTGTACAACGTGCCGGACGACGAGGTGCGAGCGGCGCTGCTTCCTTACGGGCGTGTCGTCGACATCGTACGCGAGAGGTGGCGTGTCAAGGGCATGAATGAGAAAGGTTCGACGACGCGGTCGGTGACCCTCAGGCTCAACGCCGGCGTAAAGCTCGACGACCTGCCGCACGAGCTCCGGGTTGCGGGCGGCCAGGCGCTCGTGGTCGTTCCAGGCCGGGCCCCGCAGTGCCTCCGCTGCTCGGGGACGGGCCATATGAGGCGCGACTGCAAGGTGCCGCGCTGCACTGTCTGCCGCCGCTTCGGTCACGAAGCGACGCAGTGCGTGCGGACGTATGCACATGTCACCGGACCTGTCGGAGACGCGGACGCGGCCGAAAACCGTATGGACGAGGAGGAGGCGGAGGCCACGGTGGCGGAGGCTGCGGCAGCCGGCGGAGGTGGTGCGTCCGCACCTGGGGACCCTTTGGCGGAACCAGGCGTGGAGGACGTAAATGCTGCGCCCGCGGAGCAGCAATCGACCTCCCAGAACGACCCTACGCCAGTGGCACCCGCGCTGGACGCGAAAAGTGAGGAGTGTGTTGGGGCGGGTTCGACGAACACCGCCTTAACTCGTGAAGTGAAGTGCGTGACGCCGGCGACGGCGACGGAGACGACCCGGAAGCCACCGTCAAGCGGCTGCGTAAGGAGGACGACAATCGTGAGGACTCTGGTGACTCCGGCAACGTCAAGGCAAGTGTGGGAGGGGTTATGCTGAGGCGTCCAAGCTTCAAGCCAAAGCCCAACACCACGCCTTATGACAGAGGACATGCAACGGGGAAGCCACCGTAAGCGAAACGTTTGCTGTTTTTTGGGGGGAGAGGTCTTCGAGTGAGCGTTACGGCACGGACAACACGTTTTCTTTTTTTTGAGGGGTAGAAAAGGGGGCGGGGCCAGTGTTTCTGTAGCGCGTGTGTAACAATGTGCGACGTGCCTTCATCTTCCATTCATGCGGTGTTCATATCATCTGCGTTGTGCCACCCTTAATGTACGCGGTCTTTCTGAGCGCAAACGTCAAAGTCAATTGTACAGACTCATCAGCGAAAGGCAGTTAGACGTCGTGGCCTTTCAGGAGACTAAAGTAGAGACCGAGCAAAGCACGGAAAGGATGGTGGGGGTGTTCAATTCTAGTTATGAAGTCTGTGTCAGCCATGCCGTTGGTTTATCGGCTGGTTGTCTCATTTTAATACGTAGGAGCAGCGGCGCAGTAGTGCAAAACGTGATGTCCAGTTTGTCTGGGCGCTTTGTTATTTGTGATTTTATTTTTGCCTCAAAAGAATGGCGTATTGTTTGCGTGTACGCGCCGACAAAAGCCGATGAAAGGAAAGTGTTTTTCGAAGAATTGCGGGCGTGGCTTGGCACAGAACGGGTTGTCGTATTAATGGGTGATTTTAATTGTGTGTGCTCGGCTCGCGATAAATCTACTTGTACTCCTTATCGCCACGGAAGCACGATTGCATTGAATGGTATCGCGGCAGATTTTGGTTTGGAAGACGTGGGTGATGCGTTGGAATGTAAGACGCAGATCCAATTCACCCACTTTCAAGGCACGAGCCACGCAAGATTAGACCGAGCATATATTTCGTTAGAACTTCTGCCGGAGTGCTCGGAGTATAGTGTTACACCCGTGTCGTTCAGCGACCATTGCCTAGTGTCGTTCTTGATTGGAAAGCGCAAAGATAAAAAGTCGTTCAACTGGGACTTGTGGAAAATGAACAGCTTATTGTTGAAGGATGAAGAATTTGTAAAACAAGTGACGAAAAAGATTAGGAACCTTGAACAGGATACATGTGACTGTGCCTCTAAGTGGGAGAACTTCAAAGCAGAAATTAAGATGTCAGCATTGGAAAGGTCAGCTGCCTTAAATTATGAGAAAAGAAAAAAGCAAGGCCTGCTTAGAGCAAACCTGGAGACGCTTTCTGCACTAGAGTGCAAGTCACCTGGACTGTTCAAGGAAGACATTAAAACTTTGAAACATCAGATAGAGGCTATAGAACAAGAAAAATATCATGGCGCGATAGTGCGAGCTCGTGCGGAAAAGTTCATGTTAGGGGAAGCCCCTACAAAGAGAGCGCTTAGCTCTGAAAAGAGATACGCAACCCGCAACTCTATCGCGGAAATAGAGTATAAAGGGCAGGTTCTCGATGAACAACAAGCAATTAGCAATGCTTTTTGTGAGTTTTATGATGGTTTGTGTTCGTGTCAATCTGTAGACTTAGAACGATTTAAGGACTTTTTTTTTAATTTCTTGTCGACGATAGATGAAGAGGTAAAAGAACATTTAGAATTACCAATTACAGTAGAAGAAGTTAGGAAGGCTATCGACGAATTAAGTCCTGGAAAGTCTCCAGGCCCTGACGGGTTGTGCACTGCGTTCTACAAAGCTTTCCGCAATCACCTAAGTCCAATGTTATGTGACCTGTACACAGAAGCGTACACACTAGGAAGATTTTCACCCTCGTTCTCACAATCGCACACTGTTCTCATACCCAAAACAGATGTAAAAGAAGAGCTCAGAAAAGTTACTGCGTATAGGCCGATATCTTTAACGAATGTAGATTATAAAATATTAATGAACGTCTTAGCAAAGAGGTTACAGAGTGTGATAATAGACATAGTAGGCGAACACCAAACATGTGGAATAAAAGGAAGGTTGATAACTAGTAATGTACATATAGCACGGAGCATTCTCGAGTGTTGTGACGGCATGGATGAGGTTGTAGCCATGCTACAAATAGACCTTGAGAAGGCATTTGATAAGGTCTCTCATGAGCTACTCTATACTATTTTGGAAAACATAAACCTAGGAAAAGTAATAACGGAGGGCGTAAGAATGGCGTAGAAGCGGTGTTCAACAAGGCTGGTAATAAGTAAGTCAGTGAGCCGTCAAATAACTGTTACGCGTTCAGTGCGGCAAGGATGCCCGCTGTCCCCTTTGCTCTTTTGTTTGTACATCGAGTCGTTTTGTGCTAGCATAATAAACAGCAATAATATTAATGGTTTCCAGTTGCAGGCATGCGAGGTACGTGTATTGGCATACGCGGACGATATCGCTTTATTTTGTCGAGACAGAACAAGTATTAGCAATGCAGTTGCGTTGCTTAAGACATTTTGTGAGTATACTGGGAGCTCTGTAAATTGGAGCAAGTGCATGGGATTCTGGCACGGTAATTGGGACGTAACCCCTAGTGTCTTTGAAGGTATGAACTGGCAGGTTGTGCCGGTCAAATACTTAGGCGTGCCACTTGAAAACTACAGAGATAGCGACCCGTACTGGCGAAGCCAGACGACTGCGATGCGTGATAAAGCGGAAAAGTGGAAAGGGAAGGGGCATGCGCTGTCGATGTTTGCGCGCGCAACGGTGTGCAACATATTTTTGTTCGCGAAACTTTGGTGCGTTTTGCAAGTGATCCACTGTTCTCGCGCTAATGTTCAGCGGCTGCATCGCGTTTGTGCTGTTTTTGTTTGGGGCTCGTCCTGAGAAAGACGAGTAGGACGAATCTTTTTCGAAGAGTACGCGAAGGCGGTTTATCGCTCTCGCATCTTTTTTTGAGACAAGTGGTGAATCGTTTTTATTTCTTGCGCGAGGTAAAGGACCCCTTCCTGCGCACTGTTATTCAAGTCAGGTTAGGCAGGCTATTGCCCCAATTTATCGTTACGTCATGTCAAAGCTACAATGGAGGAGTACACGGGTATTTAAAAGAAGTTGTTCAAGCGACACAATTTCTTTGTGTACGGTTCTCTATGGAGTACTTGAGTGCCGTGTTGAAGAAAAAGCTGTATAAAGACCTTGCTGAAATCTGTTTTCCTGTTCCTTTATACCGATCCATGTTTCCGGTGGGCCCCGGGCAGAACGTTTTGAAACGTGTAAAAGCTATGGCCATTCCCCCGGGTGTTAAAACATTTTTCTTTAAACTGCACTGTGGAGTGTTACCAGTTAAAACATGGATGTTAGAAAAGGGTCTGTTTGTGCCATGGGGTGTGGACTGTTCTTTGTGTAAAAAGCCCGAGACGGTGGAACATGTTTTTTTGGATTGTTGGGATGGGGTGTTTTTGTGGGACGTTCTTCAGCGAACATTGAAAAAGGAGTTTCCGTTGAGCCCTTATGGCATCCGGTTTTTGGCAGTGCAAAACGATAATGGAGTGCCTTACGACCTAGTGATGTTGCTGGTTTTCCACGGAATATGGAGGTCTCGAATGGCGTTTCGGCACTGTGACGTAGACGGAAGGCCAGCAAGGCAGTATTTCTGTGAGAGTGACCAACGTATTGTAGAAATGTGGAAGAGTCAGAGCTGTACTCCTGAATGGTTGCATGAATTTGAAAAGGTATTGTCTATGCCCCGTTTTTAGTTATGTAGCGCTGGCTTGAGTGAAGTCAGCGATTTTATCATATGTACCGTACACTCTAAACTTTTTTCCTCCTATATACTCCCTAGAGGTTCTTTTTCGCCTGTCCTCTAGTGGTCCTCCTTGTAGGAGTTTTTTTACTACATGAAACAGGGAGTATGCAGTCGAATGGTGGTGAGCTTCGGCTCATGCCGCGGCCCGCGAACATGTACTCCGGGCCGTTGCCGATTGCCCTAATAACTCCCTCCACTTCGCCCCGCCCCCAACCCTGTCCACGCCTCTCCTCACATACACCGATATCCTCGCCCACTATAGGCTACAACGACAGAAATACCCACCTCCTCACCATACTCTCTCCACGACCGACACAGTTACACTACGCAAGCTGCAGACAAACACCTTCCCCCACAATACACTGTACCACGCCATGTTCCCTACCCAATACCCAGCCACGTGTCACTTTTGTCCAAACATGGGAACTCTCTACCACATCACCGTAGAATGCCCCAACACCCCTACCCAACCGCCACTCCCCAACATCACCACACAGCAGTGGGTGGAGTTGCTGGCCAGCTCCGACCCCTCTACCCAGCGCATGCTGGTAGAGAGGGCAACGCGAGCAGGTCACCTCCAAGGCATCCTGGACTGAGGACGCCTCTCACCGGGCGGGCGCCCTAACATCGCGCTTGCTGTTTTGAATAAAGTTTATTCAATCAATCAATGAAACAGGGAGGTTTTGTTTACCTCCTCAAAACCGGGCGTTTTTAGGTTATAGAAAGGAGGTATTTAGGGAGTGTTAATAAATGTTCGGAAGAATTTAAGGGCGTCAAAATGGAGTATTCTTTACTTCCTGAAGGGCGTTTTTAAGTGATGTTTATGGAATTTTTAGGCGGTTGAATAGGAGCCTTTTATGGCTCCCTTTGGAAGTACTTATGTTAGTTTAGGGGCGTTTTTAGGAGGTTCAAGGGAAGCATTTACTTCTTTTGAATGGAGTTTGACGAAAGCTTGGGGAGTTTTGTAGGCCTTCCGAAAGGAGGTTTTCAAGGCCACAACGGAGAATTTCTAGTTCCCTGCGGGAGTACTGATTTCACACGGTTTTGCTCGATTTCAGGTTTATTTCAAACGAACTTTCGCAGACAAGTTTACATGGTACATGGTGTACACAAGGAGGTTCCGAAATAAATACTTATGGCGACCTCATATTAGAAATCACAAATTGTACGTTGCTAAATAACACGCCAGTTAGGAATTGAAGACAGCAATACGATGCTAGTTGAACAAACCGTAGAAACAATACTACTACAAGAACTGGAAATACGCGAAAAACAAAGACAGGCACAAACACAACCGCATGGTAAGTGAAATCATTATAGAATACTAGCGGATCGAGAACGCGTCAGTACTTATCAGAACTTATCAGTACGCATCAGCGCTCAGTACACAGTGAAAAAAATGGTTGCAGTGGTTTACAACAACAAAAAAATCAGTAGGTGGTGAAATGAGCGAGAGCTGCCTGCTAGTTGAACAAATTGTAGAAACAATAATAATACAAGAACTGGAAATACTTGAAAAACAGATAGGCACAAACACAACCGCATGGTAAGTGAAATCATTATATAATACTAGAGGATCGAGAACGCGTCAGTATTTATCAGAACTTATCAGTGCGCATCAGTACTAAGTACACAAAGTAAAGAAAGAATGGTTGCAGTGGTTTACAACAACAAAACAGTTTTTCAATTTGTGGTGAAATGAGCGAGAGCTGTGCAACGATTTTATATTGAAAGGTAACAAGCATTTTGTAGGTGGTAAAGGCACAAGAGATAAATGATGTAGGAGACAGACTGCAGTGAGATGGCTATGGATAAATGAGTAATACAAAGAACGAAAAATATGCTGCGGAAAATACCAGTGCGTTTTGATAAAGACACAAATGCGCCAAGAAAAGTGGCCGAGTCTGACGGGTTAATTCCAATGATATAGAACAGAATGGGTGGTATCGCGACAGCTTCTTTAGAGTGAGAACAAAAAGCCATGAAATTCGTGTTTTTCGGATAATTTTTAGTTGATTCATTTCGCACCAGTTGCCAATATTATTTAGATAATTGTTTCAAGTTAAATTAGTTTGTTAATATTATTGCTTCACTGAAAGAAAGCTGTATTATCAGCATACAGAACGGCCCATCAAATATCCCCTGTTAAGTAAAAAAAGAAAAAGTCAGAAATATAATACGGAATTCTTTTTGACTACTATCCAATGATTACAGGATTGAAAACAAATATTAGTGAGCGATATTGATGCGATAAAAGTTAATTAGTTCTAAATCCTTCACACGTGGTTTGGTGCAGGCAAGGTTCAAAAAGGCATGTTCCACAAACGTTAGAGCTCTGTGTGCCTTCTTGGGATATTGAATGTTGAAAACCGAGAACGATGCAAACAGACTACACAGTCCTCCCAGTAAAGATGATGCAGTCAAGACACGCTGGCCATCGATGTGGAGGCTAACTTCCCCGTTCACGGTATGCAGGCAGGGAGTCAGAGGAACATCTGCCTGAAAAAGCAAAAAAGAAAAAAAAATGCCCCACACGTAAAATTCAAAACAGACACTGTGGTTAAATGAACTTAATAATTCGGTACAGTAATAAAATTGTAAGGCCAGGTTCCCTGCGAATTCCAGTACCTAAATTACGAATGCAAAGGCTTCATAAAACCAAGTGCCAGTACATTAACCGTCGTGGCCTTTGCAGCAATAAAAAAGATATTACTTCCACACAATATACTCGAGCACAACTTTAAATCACAGTGAAGATAAAATGCAAGTCTCTGTAGGTTGATAGATTAGTTTTTGTTTTCGACTGAAAAACACTTTGGTATTGCATGATTTTGTTAACGGCTGTTTCTTGCTTTAAGATGCCAGCTTGCGTCTATTCAAGGGGGTGGGCACACAGTTAAAGATGCAAACCCTTACACTGCCTATCCCCTACCATGGTGGCTCACTTTCACAGAAAAAGTGCAGCTTTTGCGAGATGGACGGCTGTTGCAAGCTGTGGCAATACCCACTTCTGCTGGAGGGGCCAACTTGGTTTCCGAATGCTGCCTTGCCTTGTACAGCACAGCCTATCCTGCCTTAAGATCTATGAAGTCATTCAACTCGATCATGTATCAGAATATGCAGAAGAAAATCGTGTCAGCAAATAATGAATTCATGCCGGACAGGCACCCGCTGTTTCAGTTATACTTGCAGATACCTCAACCTATTTCTCTCCTGGTGTTACATCCAAAGCTAATTTGTTACGGCTTGCCTCATCAAGTATGGTCATCTGTCATAACACAGCTAGTCATACAGGAAAGTCCTTCACTGGGGCAGAAAACACTTTCTTTTTTTACAGTAGTAACAAGCTAGGCGACTCCGTCATCCGTATTCTGACACCTTAATATTCTGTGTCACCGAGCTGACCAGCATGATTGGTGCATAAGGTCATTTGTAGCCGCAACCGCTACTACAGCCTTGTTAGCTAACGTAAACCTCGTTCATGGCACCAAATTACTTGTGATTGCATGGCAACAAAAAAAACAGCTGAAATGGAAACGCTATTCTCGCAAACTTACCAACGCTGCATGCCACACACACCTTCCTTTGTTAATTTACTGTGATTGTAGAAGTTTCCGTCACGCAAAACCACAATGCACTTTTTGGAGCTGCAAGCTCCGTGTCAAAATCGAGTGTCAGATGAATCGAGTAATTTTTTTGTATGGTCTTACTATTGATTATGACAAAGTTATTACCAACAAAAGAAGAGTGTGTGCATTGTTCTTCTAAAAAAATGATATCCTTTTTTATGCCCGGCATACTTGTGTCATGCTACGGCAAACTCGGTTCTCTTCCATAAGGGCATGAATTTGTGTTTTTAATTACGTGGCCTTAGCTGGCGACTGACGGGCCCCGATTGTACAGAGACCCGTCATTATCATCCGAAAGGGAATAAAAACATTCCGGTTTCGAACCACGTCGCCGTCGTGGTCCACACTATATGCATTTAATCGTTCGATAGACTCATAGCATCTTTTACGCATGTCACCGTTTCCTTAATAGGGTACGCTGTTAGATGTGAAGAGTCGACTCAAGCCAGCAAACAACCCCACCGAATCTACAGGGCACAGTTTTCGAAGGGGGTGGACATCTGATATGCGGCTTTCGCCGACCAGAGCACTAAGAATGAGTCAGAGCCTTGAATGAAAACAACACAAAGGCTTATATTTGGACAGGCAAGCCATCAGGAGCGTTAACAAATAGATATTACAAAGTAGAGCACTTAACTAAAAAGAATACGAGCAGTTCGATGCATATGAGTCCCACAATATTCACCGACCGTGCCCGACGATGCACCGCTGTCGGAGGCGATTCGGCTACCTGAGTAACCGTCACGTTGCTTTGAAACGACGCCGCGCGCGACAAGCGATTTCATCTCGAATGCCCTGTTACAAACCGGCCTACAAAAGAATGCGAATGCATACCCCAAAAGCCACAAACAAGTACAATAAAACGAGTGTGCGCTTTTTTCTTTGCCCGTGCGTGTACGTGCTGTGTGCGGCACGGGTACTTCGCAGTTAACCCTATTCAAACGTTTGACAAACGCATCGACTGATGACAGACCACTTACCAGCGAGCTGTCCACAGCTGTCGCCGTATCCAAATGTTGTTAGCGGCCGTTCGTCGTGTGACAGGGGCACATAAAAATCTTTCCACCAAATGGCACTACTAGTCCTTCTCAAAAAAGAAAAAATGATGGCCCAAAGCGAGGCGCTTGAAGCTCCGGCCACACCAAGTCACCGGCCGCGCTGCATTGATAGCACGCATGGAGGAAGAAAATGTTACGAGGGAGCATGACGTCAGGCGGCACAGCTTTGGCAAGCCAACCTCCTCTGACGCCGCATTCTCCTCTCCTCGGGCTCCTCCCGCGCAATGCATTATGGAAAAAGCACCACTCTCAGGCCCGCGGTAGCATTTAGTGGCTCCGGCTGGCTGCCGGTGGAGATAGTGTCACTAAATAACTCTAGGTGGAGATGGAGGCGAGCGCCGTCGCCGAAGGCGCCGTACAAGATTGTTCGCCAGCGTTGCGCTCCAAGCTTCGTATCGTGGAAGTACTGCCGCTGTCGCTGTTCAAAGCAAGGCGAGACTTCGATCGCCTTCTTACGAAGCACCCTCACGAGCTGCAAGCCGAATTTCACTTCTGACGTTGGATCGCTCGAACGCGCCGCCGTAAACATTTACAAGCATGGAGCGGCCTACAGCTGCGCGGTGTTTGCCAGGTGTGCTGTGACGATTGCGTTTGGCATTCTGCTGAGTTATCGCGCGTAACGAGTGTCGTGTTGGCGGGGAGGTGGTGAGACTAGCTTTGGTTTCGCGCGCGCTTTTGCATACGTTCGCCTTTACGGTGCTCCGGCGTGATGGTACGTTTTTATCTACTTCAGTGCACTGGAAAACAAAGGGTTCAGAACCCTTATGTTGGGTGTGACCACCTCGCGTCGCAAGCAGTACTCCGGCTGTTTGTCCGCTGAGGACCGCTCGATCGGTGCGATACGTATATGGAAAAAAAAAACACGAATGCTAGATTACGCCTGGGAGGGACCTTGCTGAATTGTGGACTGACTGCGCCTTGCCAATAAATGGTTAAAGAAACGGTTGAAATGGTTGATCTTTTCAACTTTGCCTGAGCGGCAAAGTTGAAAAGATCATTTCCACTTCTGCACGCGGCGGCGGCACACAACTCTCCGACTGCGGCGTGAACTTCGACGGGTCCGAAAGCTCAGTAAACAAAGATGTTTTCTGCCTCTCCCGTCCGACCACTTTGCCCGCACGATCAGGCAGCTGTGCGTTTCGGGTTGCAGGCAGAGCTGCGCGCAACGACTCGTCGCCGAAACTCGAATACGCGGACGGCCCGGCAACCAAACGGATAGACGCACGCACGCAGCGTCGGCGAAGGGCCACATGAGGCGCAAAGAACTACCGCTTGCCTGTCACGTGAATAGAACACCTCCCATCAGTCTTTCCTTTTTTATTTTTTATGACTAGGCTTCACGACTGTCACGTGACGCTCCCTCCTAAACTCATGGAGGAAGAAAATGTTAGGAGGGAGCATGACGTCAGGCGGCACAGCTTTGGCAAGCCAACCTCCTCTGACGCCGCATTCTCCTCTCCTCGGGCTCCTCCCGCGCAATGCATTATGGAAAAAGCACCACTCTCAGGCCCGCGGTAGCATTTAGTGGCTCCGGCTGGCTGCCGGTGGAGATGGAGGCGAGCGCCGATGCCGAAGGCGCCGTACAAGATTGTTCGCCAGCGTTGCGCTCCAAGCTTCGTATCCTGGAAGTACTGCCGCTGTCGCTGTTCAAAGCAAGGCGAGACTTCGATCGCATTCTTACGGAGCACCCTCACGAGCTGCAAGCCGAATTTCACTTCTGACGTTGGATCGCTCGAAAGCGCCGCCGTAAACATTCACAAGCATGGAGCGGCCTACAGCTGCGCGGTGTTTGCCAAGTGTGCTGTGACGATTGCGTTTGGCATTCTGCTGAGTTATCGCGCGTAACGAGTGTCGTGTTGGCGGTAGGGGGGGGGGGGGTGAGACTAGCTTTGGTTTCGCTCGCGCGCGCTTTTGCATACGTTCGCCTTTTCGGTGCTCCGGCGTGGCGGTACGTTACTTCAGTGCACTGGAAAACAAAGGGTTCAGAACCCTTATGTTGGGTGTGACCACCTCGCGTCGCAAGCAGTACGCCGGCTGTTCGTCCGCTGAGGACCGCTCGATCGGCCGCCTTATATGACCAAAAAAAAAAAAACGAATGCTAGATTACGCCTGGGAGGGACCTTGCTGAATTGTGGACTGACTGCGCCTTGGCAATAAATGGTTAAAGAAAGGGTTGAAATGGTTGACCTTATTTTCAACTTTGCCTGAGCGGCAAAGTTGAAAAGATCATTTCCACTTCTGTTCGCGGCGGCGGCACACAACTCTCCGACTGCGGCGTGAACTTCGACGGGTCCGAAAGCTCAGTAAACAAAGATGTTTTCTGCCTCTCCCGTCCGACCACTTTGCCCGCGGGATCAGGCCGCTGCGCGTTTCGGGTTGCAGGCAGAGCTGCGCGCAACGACTCGTCGCCGAAACTCGAATACGCGGACGGCCCGGCAACCAAACGGATAGACGCACGCACGCAGCGTCGGCGAAGGGCCACATGACGCGCAAAGAACTACCGCTTGCCTGTCACGTGAATAGAACACCTCCCATCAGTCTTTCCTTTTTATTTTTTATGACTAGGCTTCACGGTTGTCACGTGACGCTCCCTCCTAAACTTTTCTTTCCTCCATGCCTAAACTTTTCTTTCCTCCATGTCCCGCGCAATGCATTATGGAAAAAAGCACCACTCTCAGGCCCGCGGTAGCATTTAGTGGCTCCGGCTGGCTGCCGGTGGAGATGGAGGCGAGCGCCGTCGCCGAAGGCGCCGTACAAGATTGTTCGCGAGCGTTGCGCTCCAAGCTTCGTATCGTGGAAGTACTGCCGCTGTCGCTGTTCAAAGCAAGGCGAGACTTAGATCGCCTTCTTACGAAGCACCCTCGCTAGCTGCAAGCCGAATTTCACTTCTGACGTTGGATCGCTCGAACGCGAGGCCGTAAACATTCACAAGCATGGAGCGGCCTACAGCTGCGCGGTGTTTGCCAGGTGTGCTGTGACGATTGCGTTTGGCATTCTGCTGCGCGTAACGAGTGTCGTGTTGGCGGGGAGGTGGTGAGACTAGCTTTGGTTTCGCGCGCGCTTTTGCATACGTTCGCCTTTCCGGTGCTCCGGCGTGATGGTACGTTTTTATCTACTTCAGTGCACTGGAAAACAAAGGGTTCAGAACCCTTATGTTGGGTGTGACCACCTCGCGTCGCAAGCAGTACTCCGGCTGTTTGTCCGCTGAGGACCGCTCGATCGGTGCGATACGTATATGAAAAAAAAAAAAAAAAAACGAATGCTAGATTACGCCTGGGAGGGACCTTGCTGAATTGTGGACTGACTGCGCCTTGGCAATAAATGGTTAAAGAAAGGGTTGAAATGGTTTACCTTATTTTCAACTTTGCCTGAGCGGCAAAGTTGAAGAGATCATTTCCACTTCTGTTCGCGGCGGCGGCACACAACTCTCCGACTGCGGCGTGAACTTCGACGGGTCCGAAAGCTCAGTAAACAAAGATGTTTTCTGCCTCTCCCGTCCGACCAGTTTGCCCGCGGGATCAGGCCGCTGCGCGTTTCGGGTTGCAGGCAGAGCTGCGCGCAACGACTCGTCGCCGAAACTCGAATACGCGGACGGCCCGGCAACCAAACGGATAGACGCACGCACGCAGCGTCGGCGAAGGGCCACATGAGGCGCAAAGAACTACCGCTTGCCTGTCACGTGAATAGAACACCTCCCATCAGTCTTTCCTTTTTATTTTTTATGACTAGGCTTCACGGTTGTCACGTGACGCTCCCTCCTAAACTTTTCTTTCCTCCATGCCTAAACTTTTCTTTCCTCCATGTCCCGCGAAATGCATTATGGAAAAAAGCACCACTCTCAGGCCCGCGGTAGCATTTAGTGGCTCCGGCTGGCTGCCGGTGGAGATGGAGGCCAGCGCCGTCGCCGAAGGCGCCGTACAAGATTGTTCGCCAGCGTTGCGCTCCAAGCTTCGTATCGTGGAAGTACTGCCGCTGTCGCTGTTCAAAGCAAGGCGAGACTTAGATCGCCTTCTTACGAAGCACCCTCACTAGCTGCAAGCCGAATTTCACTTCTGACGTTGGATCGCTCGAACGCGAGGCCGTAAACATTCACAAGCATGGAGCGGCCTACAGCTGCGCGGTGTTTGCCAGGTGTGCTGTGACGATTGCGTTTGGCATTCTGCTGCGCGTAACGAGTGTCGTGTTGGCGGGGAGGTGGTGAGACTAGCTTTGGTTTCGCGCGCGCTTTTGCATACGTTCGCCTTTCCGGTGCTCCGGCGTGATGGTACGTTTTTATCTACTTCAGTGCACTGGAAAACAAAGGGTTCAGAACCCTTATGTTGGGTGTGGCCACCTCGCGTCGCAAGCAGTACTCCGGCTGTTTGTCCGCTGAGGACCGCTCGATCGGTGCGATACGTATATGAAAAAAAAAAAAAAAAAAAACGAATGCTAGATTACGCCTGGGAGGGACCTTGCTGAATTGTGGACTGACTGCGCCTTGCCAATAAATGGTTAAAGAAACGGTTGAAATGGTTGATCTTTTCAACTTTGCCTGAGCGGAAAAGTTGAAAAGATCATTTCCACTTCTGTTCGCGGCGGCGGCACACAACTCTCCGACTGCGGCGTGAACTTCGACGGGTCCGAAAGCTCAGTAAACAAAGATGTTTTCTGCCTCTCCCGTCCGACCACTTTGCCCGCACGATCAGGCAGCTACGCGTTTCGGGTTGCAGGCAGAGCTGCGCGCAACGACTCGTCGCCGAAACTCGAATACGCGGACGGCCCGGCAACCAAACGGATAGACGCACGCACGCAGCGTCGGCGAAGGGCCACATGAGGCGCAAAGAACTACCGCTTGCCTGTCACGTGAATGGAACACCTCCCATCGGTCTTTCCTTTTTATTTTTTATGACTAGGCTTCACGACTGTCACGTGACGCTCCCTCCTAAACTTTTTTTCCTCCATGATAGCAAGGTTGTTTACATCCGGGCAGCAAGTCGTGCCGCCAGGGCAAGTTGAGTCGCTGCGGTCGGGTGCGTTGGCGCGCTGGCACGAGAATTTAAATTGTCTATATATGCGCAAGCAAGCGAAGCAGATAAACATTGCAATTGTTTGCAACGGCGAGAACTGTCTCTTTGTCAGCAGCAGAGTTTGACAACACATACCGCCAAAATCAACAGATTGAAACTACGCGGCCGCGCTGTCTGCTTGTGATCGCGCTGGCTGAAGCATCTATACGGGTATACGTACGGTATTGGTTTTGTAGCTGCATGCAACCGTCGCGTCCTGCTTTCTCGTTCTAATTAGCATTAGTCCACGGTTGAAGTGCTGACACACGGAAACAACACAAGACTAACATGGCGACCGCCCGCTTGAGATGATTACCCCAGATGGGGAGTTTATTGTAGACGTGGTTGTATACAAGGAACCGAACGCCATCTCACAAATGGTGTTAAGTCGTTCTAAATCCTCCCTTTTGCTACACGGATGGTCAACGGTACTACCATGGAGGTTTGTCCATATTTTTAGACCATGCCTAGGGAGTACATTTTTGCTATAAGTACTTTTCAGGGCACATTACTTGATTAAAACTCCATTTCCGGCTAGTTTGCGTTTACAGTGTAGTTTCTGGATTTTGTTTGAAACCGGCAATAAAGAAAAAAAAAGGGGGTGTAGCTCAGAGGTAGAGCGTTCGCTTTGCATGTGAAAGGCCCCGGGTTCAATCCCCGGCACCTCCAGATATTGCGCGTGCTTTTTTGCCGCCACCGAGAAGGAAGACACCTTTTGGGTTTGTATGTAAAAGACTTGTGGATAGTTGGGGTGTAGCTCAGAGGTAGAGCGTTCGCTTTGCATGTGAAAGGCCCCGGGTTCAATCCCCGGCACCTCCAGATATTGCGCGTCCTGTTTTGCAGCCACCGAGAAGGAAGACACCTATTGGGTTTGTATGTAAAAGACTTGAGGAGATTGGGGGTGTAGCTCAGAGGTAGAGCGTTCGCTTCGCATGTGAAAGGCCCCGGGTTCAATCCCCGGCACCTCCAGAAACTGCGCGTGCTTTTTTGCCGCCAACGAGAAGGAAGATACCTATTGGGTTTGTATGTAAAATAGTTGAGGAGAGTGGGGGTGTAGCTCAGAGGTAGAGCGTTCGCTTTGCATGTGAAAGGCCCCGGGTTCAATCCCCGGCACCTCCAGATATTGCGCGTGCTTTTCTGCCGCCACCGAAAAGGAAGACACCTATCGGGTTTGTATGTAAAAGACTTGAGGAGATTGGGGGTGTAGCTCAGAGGTAGAGCGTTCGCTTCGCATGTGAAAGGCCCCGGGTTCAATCCCCGGCACCTCCAGATATTGCGCCTGCTTTTTTGCCGCCACCGAGAAGGAAGACACCTATTCGGTTTGTATGTAAAAGACTTGAGGAGATTGGGGTGTAGCTCAGAGGTAGAGCATTCGCTTCGCATGTGAAAGCCCCCGGGTTCAATCCCCGGCACCTGCAGAAACTGCGCGTGCTTTTTTGCCGCCAACGAGAAGGAAGACACCTATTGGGTTTCTATGTAAAATACTTGAGGAGAGTAGGGGTGTAGCTCAGAGGTAGAGCGTTCGCTTTGCATTTGAAAGGCCCCGGGTTCAATCCCCAGCACCTCCAGATGTTGCGCGTCCTTTTTTGCCGCCACCGAGAAGGAAGACACCTATTGGGTTTGTATGTAAAAGACTTGAGGAGATTGGGGTGTAGTTTAGACGTAGAGCGTTCGCTTCGCATGTGAAAGGCCCCGGGTTCAATCCCCGGCACCTCCACAAACTGCGCGTGCTTTTTTGCCGCCAACGAGAAGGAAGACACCTATTGGGTTTGTATGTAAAATACTTGAGGAGAGTGGGGGTGTATCTAAGAGCAGGGTGTCGAACCGGAGCCGGAACCGAACCGAAAACCGGAACCGAACCCGAATTTTTGCCCGGAACCGGAACTGAACCGGAACCGTATTTTTTCCGCCATTTTGGAACTGAACCCGAACCGGAACGAATTGAAGGAACCGTTCCGAACCGGTTCCGGGGCCTCAAAACTGTAATTTCTAGTTTTCCATCCCGGTACCCTACTTTGCATCCGAAAATATTTTTTCCATTCGCCAGACGGCACACGCAATATTTTGCATAGTCTGCAGTTCCCAAGGCCCAAAAGGTTCTCATCTTATTATTACCCTAAATTTAATGTAAAGCCCGTATACACTATTAGTTTGCTTTAGGTATAGCCCATCTCCCCAAATGATCTTTTTGCATTTACAATAACTTAAGTTGCAACGCATATTCCATGGCAACATATCATGGGGTATTCTTTATGGTTTCTATCTGCAGTGTGTTTAAAATCGTGTGAAGTTTTCATGTTGTTAATTCGAATGCATCCGTGTCCGCTTGCGAAGGCCTTCAGGGACACCATCAACAATAAATCCGTATCTTCCACTTATTTTAGTTTGAGTGGGCACTTATATAAAAACAGCACTGTGACACAAACACTCACAGTTCTCTACGTCACCATCACTTTTTCTTGTATTGCCGTTGTGTCCTCTGGTTACTGCCACAGGAGAACATGAGAATCGAAAAAAAAATTGGGGCCTTCTCATTTTTACTTTTAAAGTAAATGCGATAGCATTTCGAAGCATGGATTTAAGTCGATTAACGCGGATTAGCGGGTATACTAGGGTGGTTTAGTGAGATGAGTGAATGAACTAATGTGAATTAGTGGGACTGCGGTGTTGATTAATATGGATTAGGGGAATTAGCGGGTCAGTTAAAGGGACACTGAAGTGATATGTACACATTGCGGGATTACTAGCGCAAATTGTAGTCCGGAGTCCCCAGGCCATGTTTCGACCACTCTAGGCGCGTTTACGCGATTTTATTTAGTAGAAAAACTAATTCGAAAACGCTGTCCTCCTCTCTTTACGCTCGCCCATTTTCTGAGGCGTTTTCGTGTGACGTCAGGAGGGGATGAGCTGGCAATTGGCTGCGCCACGGCTGCGCTACTGCACGACTCCCCGGCCGACTCAGTCAGTCAGTCGGCCCAGCGTCAGTCAGTCGGCCCAGCGATTGGGCCGACTGGGCCCAGTCGGCCCAGTCAGTCGGCCCAGTCGGCCCAGTCAGTCGGCCCAGTCGGCCCAGTCAGTCGGCCCAGCTGGGCCGAGACAGTCGGCCCAGCGTTTCGTCCGCCGGCCGCCGGCGGGTCGTCGCAATCAAGGAGGTTAAAAAAAAATTGCCTGGTCGCAATTCGTTCGCTTAGTTGAAACGAAGCCAGGACACGTTTGTGAATGGAAGAATGTGCCTTTCTTTACTTGGTTTGTTTGTACACTGTATCTAGCTCCAAGTCAAGGTCGCTTCACACAAGCGCTGCACATGCGACGCTTCGCTGACTGGTACGCCAGTAGGAAAATATAAGGCCTCTTGAAGGCGGGAGAAGAGTCAGCGAAGTCAATATAGGTACTAAGGGAATAAAATCAACTGATATTTTTACCGTACAGCGTAAAACTAGGGCGCGGGAAGCACTTCTTTGCGCTGGGCGAACAAGCACAGCGGTCAGCAGCACGACTACGCATCTGCGAACGCTTTTCCGTCTACGAAATGCAATTGCTAGACGTGAGCTACTGTGGAAACTCGGGCGACGCTTACTGCACGATCGCAGTACAACAAATAGTCACCTAAGCGGCTTGAAATGCCAAAACTAAATAAAAGTGTAAACCGATTGTACAATATCTACCCTATATTAGCAAGACATTCGCGTCCCGCTCCGTGGCCTAGCGGTCTGGGGCGCTAGGATTTCACCACAAATGTTTTGCGAGTCACGAGTTCGAATCCCCGCGGGTACGTGCTTTTTTTTTTTTGTAAGTTAACTTTTTTGTTTTCCGCCGATGTTTTCTATATTGAGTTCACCTTTTTTGGGGCCGCAACGTTCATGGCTACACGAACTAGTTCACAAAACGCGCGCAGGCTGGCACTGGCGCGCTAGCGAGTTCTCGTTGGCGTGCTGTTGCCATAAGCACCGACTGCTTGCAGGCAGTGGGCACAGGCCAGAATGAACAGACCCTTGGCCTGGTGAGAACACGCTTTTTACGATACAGGCATGAGGGAGGCAAGCTCCAAATATGGGGGAAAAGCGCATGACATTTGGGCGTCTGCGGGTACGCGGAGGGCGTTCATGCACTGCGTAGGTCTCGGCTAGTGAATGCTACGACTACAAGCCGTCCTGGGAGGCTTATCTTGTGCATTTTACAGCCGACAACATGGCAGAAGCGCGGTACGATGATTACTGAGATATTGAGAATGCCCATCCAACAAAGCCATTGGTTATGTTTTGCAGAACCGAAACCGAAACCGAAACTTGTGTGATTGCTAACCTTGGGCATCGTCCAATCACGGCGCCCCTCCTCTCAACGTCACAGCCTTAGTTGGTGCGGCCGCCGCAAACCGCGCATGGTAGTTTTTCTGCTTTCGCGCTTTGTAAAATAATTACCGATTTGTCAACCGGATAAACGATGAAAAGTGTGCTAATTTGAGCCAGTCTACGCAGTGCAAGCAAAAACGGGAGCTTGACAAATTCACTTCAGTGTCCCTTTAAGGCGGATTAGAGGGTTGGCCCAAAGATGAAAGATTTGGGGTCCTTGGCATTTGTAAATTTTTCAGCGTTCTCTTTCTTGACCAATCAGGAAATTTAGTTACGCACAAAATAGCCGGAAAGTTATGCGTCGACCACCTGAATGCTATAAAAGGCCTTTTTTGTATTACGCTCTTATGTTATTTCTCGCGTAACATTTACATCTCGCAATGGAGTTAAAAACTAATTGCCTAATGCATGCCTTATATTCACCAAAAGGTTCTCAAAATGTGTATATATATGAGGTAAGACTAGGAAGCAACTGAACTGAAAGAAAAAAAAAAGGAACGATCAACTGGTTTGATGCGAAAGACACCCGATAACGTTCTCCGATACCTCCTCTTTCTTCGTGCTACCGTTCTGCAGCCTTCCACAGGTGTAGCATCTCAACCCCCGAACACAGCCCCTTGCAAGCTGAGGAAAAGGCGATAGCACGTGCGCTTAGCCAAAGGGCTGCCAAAAGTCTAATAACAGACTCTTATCAGGCGTGGCGAAACTTTGCCAACAGTCTATTGCACGTTACAACACTTCGAATGAACAAGCAGAGACCACCAACGAGACCAGCCAGGATTGTATGGGCACCAGCTGATACTGGCATCGCCGGCAGACAAGATCACCAACCTCGTGACTGGACATTTGACCCGCTTAGCCAGCGCTGATGAAGCCGAGCCCGAGCGCATGCATCCTGTATACATCCTAGGAAATTAATTAGCACTATAGGCTCTCCCGTAGAACGTATTCCTTGATTTGATTGATTGTAGGGTTTAACGCGCCGACGCAACGCAGGCGATGAGGCGCGCCGTAGTGGAGGGCTCCGGATTTATTTTCCACCTGGGGATCTTTAACGTGCGCCGAAATCTCGTACACACGGGCGTTTTTGCTTTTCGCCTCCATCACGTATTCCTTCCCGCACAAATCGCTAGCGAATAACCAGGAAAGATTATTCCGTGCACTGCGGATTAACACCTTCCCACACATCACCAGTCTTCACCTCTTTGACGGGACACAATTCTCTCCATTTCGTCGCTTCTGTGGGAAGCCTGGGAACCTTCCTAAACAGTGCAGCCAATATAGAATCAATAAACATAACATTTTATGGCAAAAATGCAACATGCATTTTGTTGCCTTCACTATATTGAGTTTCAACAGACTCTGTATTGCCTTTCTCTGGGGTCGATCGAACTCTTTATGTGTGGACTGTGGTCATTAGACAGGCAATAAACATCTTATTATGAACACGCAGCAAGCATCTTGTTGCCTTCATCATGTTGAGTTTCAATAGACTCTGTATTGCGTTTCTATAGCCCACCCACGGAGGTCTGGTAGTTTATCCGTGCATATATGTGGTGTGCTATTGCACTGCCTGCCCCGCCGCATCAAGAGAGTTCGCGAGATAGACGTACCATCACTTCGTCTTGAGAGCACTTGGCGCTGTGGTGCCCGGGGTGACGGACATTACCGCCGGACAGTCCGAGCCCCTACAAAGCTCCTCTCTTAGAACTTGCCAGAAAACCTTACTTGCAGGCAACAGGATATTACGACTACACTCAATAAGAAATTTATAGAAAGCTTATAGAGATAAATTTAATAAAAACTCATCAGAGATTCTGTTCAGACTTAGCTCATATGCAACAGGTTGTGATGATTGGGCACAATAAGAATTTTACAGAAATCTAATTGAGGTAAATTTAATAGAAACTGGTCAGAAACTGTATTCAAAGCGGACTGACTCGCAACAGGATGTTACGACGATACTCAATAATAATTTTAAGAAAGCCGATTCAGGCAAATTTAATAAAAACTCATCAAAAAGTTTATTCAGAGTTTATTCACACGAAACAGGATGTTACGAATATATTCAATAACAATTTTAATAAAAACTTCTGCCGTAAATTTAACCAAAATCCGTCAGAAACTATATTCAAACCTGACTCACACGCAACAGGCTTTTGCGACTATGCTCAGTAAGAATTGGATAGAAAGCTTATTGCATTTTTTAAATAAAATCCCTATAAGAAACGCATAGGAAACTATATTCAAAAGCGATAAGGTCTATTGACTTGGCTCTATAGACTTTTAATTAAAGCGCGGTTGCCAATTTGTAATGGAAACTCAATAGAAATATTCTATAAAATGTTGATAAAATGTTTATAGTATTCTTTTGAGCAATCTCTATAACAAGTTTATTAAACGTCGGTAAAGATTTTTATGAGGGATGAGTCATTAAAGCCGTTCTTTCTTTCTAACTGGTACGTTAGCATATTAAAGATAAAGAGAAGGAAATCGCTTTAAACGCCACCAGCCACGCTTGATAGTCGAGGTTGACGCCGACGCGGGACTGTTTTCGACTTCTAGCAGTGCTAATGGTTTCATGTTAAAGCTAAAGCGCCGTTGAAACAAGGGGTACATGAAAAGTGTAGCAGAACAATCAATTTATTTAAATGCAAAATTATTTGCCTCATTGTGCGAAAACATGGGTGCATGCGCGCGTGCGTGCCTAGACATTTGGTGGAACCAAAAAAGCTGTTGGGCGCTCAGGCTCTCTTGCGCGCAAAAGACTTCCCGCTCACCAGTAAACTACCTGCCTGCCTGGCTGCCTGCCAGGCAGGCGATTCCTGCGAGGATGCGTGATTTCGGGACGAGGGGCGGCCCGCCACGAGACGCCCGGGCGGATGGGGGAGGCGGCGGAGACGCAAAATACTGTACCATGGCGACACTCCAGGGTACTAAAAAATTTCTGCAGAAATTCAAACAATTATCTACTAATGCGTAGCAGTCCTATGCCGCTTGTTCTCAGTGTGTGTTTTTACAGCCAATTTTTTGGTTTTATAAAACCTGACCGACCAATTATCTCAATTGACACTGCTATAATTACAAATGGAACATTCGCGAAATCTCCATTATTGTGGAAATGAAGGCAGTTATACGGTTTCCCATTTTCCTTAATTGCTTAATATTTTTCTTATTTTATAGTTTTTCATAATTTTGTTCGACCAATTATTTCCATTTGCGCTATTATAACGATTACATTTGTAACTCGCGAAATCTGCCTTATTGTGGAAATGCAGGGTGTTACACGGTTCGCCAGTTTCCGCAATTATTTTACATTTTTTTATTTTTTACATTTATAAATTTTGTTCGACTAATTATCTCCATTTAGCCTAGATAACGATTACAGGTGGAAATTTCCCGAAATCCTCATTATTGTGGAAATGCAGGGTGTCACGCGGTTTGCCAGTTTCGGTGATTACTTTTCTTTATTTTTTAGTTTTTCAGAAATTTTGTGCGACCAGTTATCTCCATTTACGCTATATTATAGCGATTACAGGTGGAACTCCCGCGAAATCGGTATTTTTGTGGAAATGAAGGGGGTTACACGGTCCTTGCTATGGGCAAAGAATTGTACGCATTAAAACGATTGTGGACGGACGGGTCGTCTGCTTAGTAGGACGGGGCAATAGGCAGTCTGCAGGGAGGCTGCCCATTACCAGAAGATTCTGGCGAAGATGCACCGAGGGGGAGGCGTCGGAGGCACCCGTGTGCTGCCCACTGGTCAGGAGTCTACATGTTTGCTTTCCAGAAGACTGGCGAGAACGCATTATTTGGAGACGATGTGCGGCCCGTCACTTGTCGGCGAAGGGAGTGGATCACATGGCTGCACAGCTGTTACGTAGAGCCATGCGTTAGAACGCAGCCCTTAAGCACCCGCTCCTCTGGTTTCGCGTAGTCCCTCAGCGGTGGACTCGTTGTAACCGAGAGAACGAAGACGCCACCGAAGATAGAGCTTGCAGGAAAACTGAGGTTGCAAGTATGACGGAAGTGTAAGGGGGAGGGCGTAATTCCGTGACCGTGCGAGACCTGCTTCACAGTGGCGACCCCTTACGAGATAACGACAGAGTATGCCGCGCGCCGTAGTGCATTAGCTGATGACGCGATCACTTCCTGAGGCACAGCATCTATGTGCCGTCGCCGAGAAGACTACAGTGCGCGCTGCACTCAAATTTCGCATTAGCGAGTGTCGTAATCGTACGTCATTTTCTTCCTCAAGAAAACAACTGCGGGGTATAAAACTGCAGTGTTATGATCCAAGAATAAATTAAATTAAATTATAAAAATGAAATAAACTAAACCAAAAAAAACAAACTTGCGGCCATAAAAGCAGGGCTTTCAAATTCATACAAATACGCAGTCTTATGTGTCCGAGCGAATTTTTCATTTCGCTTCAGTTAATGTTGTAATCGTGTACCTACTATAGAAAACATTTTGCAGTACATTTTACAGTTAAAGGAACTCTTCAACAGTTTAGATCAACGCTCTCACTCTTATATTCGCTTCTGGAAGCACTGCAAAAGTTATAGCTATTGCCAGCACAGAGGAGCAGTGCGGGATTTGCTCGTCCCAGCAGATACGCCTTCCGTTTCTGCTTCGGTTTTGTGGTTTCTATTTAATGTCGCAATTTAGGGAAAGCCGGCAAATAGCCGCTACATCGCTGTAATGACGTCATTCCAGCGGTAGAAGAACGCCAAGACTGGGGAACAGAGAAAAATATTTCAAGCAAGTTTGTAAGTTACCTGATGGGGACAGAGCAGTACTTTTTGTCTGAGGGACTTTCCGACTCCCTGATCTAAGTACTGGATGTGTTGGTTGACTACTTTTTGCAGCATTCAAGATTTCGAACAAAGTTGAAAAAAGTGTTGCAGGGTTGCTTATTTTTGGCCAAAACAAAACATTTGCACAAATAAACCTACATTACGGCTTCGTTTTTGACAAGGAAAGCTGACAAGGAAACGAAAACCGAACACAAAAAAATTAAAAAAAAAACCGCCTGCTTTTTTTTTTCCGAACCCGTTCGAACCCGTTTGAACCGGTTCGAACCGGTTCGAACCGGAACGGAATGGTGCACCGGAACTGAACCCGAACCGAACCCGAAAGGCTTGAACCCGAACCCGAACCGAACCCGAAAAAATTCCGGTTCGACACCCTGTCTAAGAGGTAGAGCGTTCGCTTTGCATGTGAAAGGCCCCGGATTCAATCCCCGGCACATCGGGATATTGCGCGTGCTTTTGTGCCGCCACCGAGAAGGAAGACACCTATTGGGTTTGTATGTAAAAGACTTGAGGAGATTGAGGGTGTAGCTCAGAGGTAGAGCGTTCGCTTCGCATGTGAAAGGCCCCGGGTTCAATCCCCGGGACCTCCAGATATTGCGCGTGCTTTTTTGCCGCCACCGAGAAGGAAGACACCTATTCGGTTTGTATGTAAAAGTCTTGAGGAGATTGGGGGTGTAGCTCAGAGGTAGAGCATTCGCTTCGCATGTGAAAGGCCCCGGGTTCAATCCCCGGCATCTGCAGAAACTGCGCGTGCTTTTTTGCCGCCAACGAGAAGGAAGACACCTATTGGGTTTGTATGTAAAATACTTGAGGCGAGGAGGTGGTGTAGCTCAGAGGTAGAGCGTTCGCTTCGCATGTGAAAGGCCCCCGGTTCAATCCCCGGCACTCCAGAAACTGCGCGTGCTTTTTTGCCGTCACCGAGAAGGAACACACCTATCGGGTTTCTATGTAAACGATCGGAATAGAGCGCTGGTGTAGGTGAGAGGGAGAGCGTTGGCTGAGCATATGAAATGTCCCACGCACGCATATGTCCCTCCCGGCGCCTCGCTGCTTGAGACGCTTTGCTTGGCAATCCGATAGGGCCTGTACAGTTAAACGTGGGTACAACGAAGTTGACAAATTTTCACATTTTTTCCTTATACCCAGGTTTTCGTTGTATGCACGTTTCGAGTTAAGGGTTGCGTGAAGAAAGCGTTACCAAAACCAGAATGCCAGATTTCAGTGAAGGGTAACTCACCCTTCAAGGCCTTATTTCATTGTAGAAAACGGCGTGATTTGTGCCTGCTGCTTTCGCACGAACATAGGCTTTCGCACGAACACGGCCCTCCGAAGAGGCAAGGTCACTTACCCCCGTAGTCACAAGCGCAGCTTTATTATCACTTTTACTTTTGACACTTTTCGGAGCTTTGCCCGTTTGAAGCACAAAACGTATACTGAAAAGGGCGCCTTTTCGCCAACTCTATGCTCACTTTCGCACTCAAAATTGGTGAAAGGATGCTATCTGGGCTACTGTACCGGCCAGCGAAGGCCTTTATTCGCGTGTCTTAAAAAGAGAAAGGTTTCGTTTTCTGGCAGCAGAAGTCATCACAGAATAATCAACGCCGCAGATAACAGTAGAGACGCGCGACTACAGGTAGACAGGCCGGCACCTCAAAACCTCTGCTCAAAACCTAGCACCTCGAAACCTCTGCTGAACCAACACCACACTCAAACCTGGGAACGCACGGTCGTTTGCTGTGTCAGTGAAAAAAGTGAAGCGTAGCTTCCCTTGCGATGTGGTGTTACTATACACAAACAAAACCTCCAATGGGTGCTACGTTAGCCATCAAATGGCCCTAGCAGCTCCGTTCATCATCATCAGCAGCAGCAGCATCATCATAACGAATTCTGTTTTCAGCATTTCCAGACGTGTTTTTAGCTGCTGGTTTCTTCAAGTAGTGCTAGTATTCGATAAGTTGGTGCGTTTTTCTATCCGATTTTTTGGTAAAAGTTCAAAAAACAATGACTGATCAGCTTAGCGAGTTCGTTACACCAAGGTTAACCACCGCAGCACCCATAGAGGTCGCCAACACATTGGCTTCAATGGGCATGGAAATGGGTAATTGAAATCTTCGTTATATACAGGAATTCCTTACATAGAGGTTCGTCACATCCAGTTTTGACTGTACATTGGTAACGGCAAGCGCGTGGTAAAAGATCGAGGCAACTACATGATCGCAGGCACAACAATCAAAAGAGTGTTTAGGGACGTGCCGTTATATAGTTAAAAGCGCAATAAAAGTAAACCGCAATAAAATTCAACAGCACTACATGTGTTCGCACTGTCGTAATAACGTAGGCCCGACACTTGTTCCAGTGCTCATTCTAACAAAGGCGCTGTTGTGGCCTGTCTGTGTGACCCGATCTCCTCGGGAACAGCGTGGGTCTGGGACGGGGTGCGAGCATGTGCTGCGCTGTCGTCGTTTACTTGTCACTGTGGCTGTGTGTCGTGCTGTCGCTGTCATTGTGCTCTGTGTAGGCCAGCGCAGTGTAACACCAACGGCAGTGCTCGATGCAGGTGAACTGGATGTATTTTCGGACGAAACAATGTCGTCATCACCCCTTCCGCCTGCTGCACACTGCTCGCAAGTCTGGAGGAGATGCCTTCTCTTACGTCCAAACATCCGACCCTTATCAGCTTCCACTTCATCGAAACTCGGAAAAATACTTCGAACCGCAGGACCCTTCGGTGACTATGTTTCGTCGCTAAGCCTCACGACCAACCAAGGTGGATAAAGGCTTCTCGCCGCTGTTTTGACGATGCGTTTTGAACGCCGTAGATTGCATGTTGCCAAAGCGTGACACAATAGATGCGCGACGCCTTCCTTGAAGAGGTTCTGCAAGGTATCTGCCGCCTTCAAGCGGTGTAGAACCGAAGTCCAGCACGCCTAACGAAAAGTATCCGCCCGAGTGTTCCGTTCTATTCAGGAGGCGGTTCTTAATCTGTGCGCCTTCTTCAGGCATGCCGTTTGACTGTGGGAAGTGCGCACTCGATGTGACGTGAGTAATGTCGCAGCTTCGAAATTGCGCCCCGTTATCGGTGCCCACGTGCTATAGAGGTACGCCCCACCTGGCGAACATGGAGCTGACCGCCGAAATTTATGTTCTTGCAGTGGTGCCCCGCTGTTTTGGGACTTTCGGTATGTTTGAAAGTGCATCACAAGCTACGATGTACGAACATCCTCCTAACAAAAAAATGTGCACATCAACGCGAAACCATCCGAAGAATGGAACTTCAGCGCACCGTTAGTGGTCCTTTCGGTTGTTTGAAAGAAAATTTCGCACAAGTAGACCAACTCTGATTCAGCAGACCGATGTCTCTAAGCCAAGACCAAAGAACCACATGTGCTCCTTCTTTGCATTTCTGCAATTCCGGGTGCCGAGCCCGAATTCGGCCTAGAATTTCGCTTCGCATGCTTTTTGGTATTCCCACTTTCTTTCCTTTAAAAGTATTATGTTTTTGCCGGAAACCTCTAGCGGAGATAGCTTTAGTTCGCCGTGCTGCCTCTCACCGCCTGACAGGTGCGATATAACCGGGTTTAGGTAGCAGTCACACGCAGCTTCGTGCACTAGCTTCCATCGCATAGCATTTGTAACCAAGTAGCCCAGGATTTGCACTGCGTGCAACTCAACGACATGCGCTGTGCCAGCGCTGTCGTCGTGACAAGCCGGCGGTGACCTTGACAACCTGTCACCCAAGAGGAGGTGTTTTTCTGGTACGTACTGCAAGGAGAAATCCTATTTCAAGAGTTTTAGGAAGACCCTCTGAAGGTGTGGAAGCATGTCACAGATTCTTTTCGCAGCAATTGCTAAAACCTGGTTATTTTAAGTCACAACAACGAGTTTGAGTCCGTACACAAATTAGTGAAACTTCTAGCAGCCGGCGAAAATCCTCAGCATCTCCTTGTAAATCTGCGCGTATCGGGGCCGTTTTCGATAGTGCACGGGATGCAAAGGCAGCAGACCACCTCTCGCACCATTGTGACACTGCAAAAGCGCGGCACCTACGCGGTCCTTTGATGAAGTGCACGTTATCTTCGACTGCCTTTTAAGTCTCCGAGATGCTTTGCCACGCTGTCCTGAGGTCTTTAATCCCGTGCTTCGATGCCGCAGGGCAAACTTTCGAATTAAAAAAAAAAAAATTAGCGTTCGCGGAAGCGCAGTTTGCTCAGTCAAGCGTGGCCCGTAATGGAACAAGGTAATGGAGCACACCGAGCATGTGCTGAATACCGCATTTTTTCTTGGCCTCGGGCTTTTTAAGTAAGCTTTCGACAAGCCTTGGGTCTGACGAGATGCCTTCACGGTCAATGATGTCGCCAGAAAACCGTATTTCGGCAACACCAGACGGTCACCCTCATAGCCTCCACCAGTCTCTCATTGTGTTCTTGTTTGCTCCCCACACCAAATGTCATCAATGTACACATGGACACACGGAACACCATCATGTGCTTGACTCGTCATTCTTGTGAAATTTTCAGGCCCTGAGGTGATGCCGCACGGCGATCGGACGTAGTGGTACCTAGCAAAGGAAGTAGCAGACGTGCATATTTTGGACGTCTGCTTGTCAAGTGTGACCTGGTGGAAGGCCGAATTTGGGTCCCAGCTACTAAATACATTTCCTCAAACTAATTACAGTAGCAACTAAACACCAGCCAATTCCACTTTCGTGTCCCAGACATTAGTCTTAGATGCTAGTAATGCTCTCTATTACGTACTTATTATTTTTGTTTGGTCCACGCAAATCACCATTCCACCGTCAGTTTTCTTGACGGTGACCCAATAGCTTGCCGGTTCCGTGGGCTCATTCTCTTTTCCGGTGATATTCTCACGGTCCAGTCTTCGTAGCTTGCCCTGAATAAGCTCCCGCAGAGACAGGGGAGCCCGTCGTGCTGGTTGGATCCGAGGAACTTCTGTTGGTGGCAAGACCATGCTGCAGGGTCGCTTCAGGCAACCTAATCCCGGGACTGGACTGGAAAGGACTCTATTGAAACAAGTCCTGCAGTAGGCAGGAACCGGGTTACGGCTCCGCCTCGACGTGCCCTGGCGTCGCGCATTCTTCTGATTCCTCACAAACCCGTTTTACGGATCTCGTGCCTTTCGAGCGCGGCGAAGACCTGCTGGATGGCCCATGACTGGCCTGTCTTGCTTGTAGATTCAATGGCTCTCTGGAGTTCCTCCGGACACTCTTCGAAGTTCGCGCCGTCTGGGTCGGAGGCACAGTCCCACATCATGTGCCACCGGTTGGTCGGTCCTTTCTTACGCACACTACGCTGATCACTCGCGTACTCGTCCGGGTACATTCGCTGTAAGAAGGCCGGCGACGTTGTCAACGCCGCTTGGAGTCTTAGACGCATCGCCTCCTCACAGCCCAGTGCCCGGTGGGGCGGCGGGTATACCCCGCAAAAAGTTGCTTGAAATTCGCCCATGTTACATATACTCGGAAAACCGCCTATACTGGTCACTGTGCGGTGAATAAGGTTCAACGCTTCGCTTGCGTACAGTGCTAGTATGGCTTGACGGTCATGTTTGACGACAATTAACTGCACTTTGGTGGAATCAGCTCCGAAACGTGCTATGACGCATGTTGTAGGCCCTCAGCACCGAGCTGGGAGCCGTAAGTTGTTCCGCCACTCGTATTTTTCTGTACGATGAAACTGGCAAGACGCTGGCCCCTGACCCGGTGTCTACTTTGAAGGCGACCTTTTTGCGCGCGACCTCAGCTTCCCCTATCCAGCTTTGGCTGCCTTCCTTCCGACCGCCAACCTCAAGGATATTGAAGTTATATTCGAAGTCGTCTTTGCTGACATCGGCAATTTTAGACGTTACCCGCCGCGGTGGCTCAGTGGCTAAGGCGTTGCGCTGCTGAGCACGAAGTCGCGGGTTTGATTCCCGGCCGCGGCGGCCGCTTTTCTGATGGAGGCGAAAAGCAAAAACGCCCGTGTGTACGAGATTTCGGCGCACGTTAAAGATCCCCAGGTGGTCAAAATTAACCCGGATCCCTCCACTACGGCGCGCCTCATCGCCTGCGTTGCGTCGGCGCGTTAAAACCCCACAATCAATCAATTTTAGACGTTCCTGGAAAACAAACAGAAAAAGTGTGAAGCAAGTGGCATACGTTGCATATTTTTCCCGTACATTGGCCACTGCTGCGGTCTGTTCCACCGGTGGCGCTTTTGTAAGCGGTACTTGCTTCTGTACTGGGAGTTCTTGATTTTTGGCTGGTGAGTTTGACGAGTGCAGACCCTGCAATAGCATAACTGCATCATGCCGTATTCCTCCAGGCCTCGTTTTGTTGTACCGCAGATTCGGCTACCGTGCAAAATTCTTCTGCCCTCCTTAACGTCAACTGCTGTTCGCGAAGCATTTTGCGCGTTACTTGGCGTTATTCGCGCAGAACAAAATTTGATCCTGGACAATTTAATCGCGCTGTTATGCAAAATTGCACTGCGCCGATTGTTTCTTGAGGTTTCGAACAAGTTTCTCGAAGGGTTCCCCTTCGTCCAGCTTTCTTGGGGGGAACACATATGGTATGCACTTCATTGTTCACGTCGGAACAGCTGGAGTGGAACGTACCAACGATTGTCGAGTAGTCTTTATTGCATTGCCGTTCTTAAAACTGGAACGTGTTAACCATGCATTCGGCACCGACTGCGAGGTTACCGTTTCGTCGTGGTTGCCACGAGGAACAGGTCAAACTTGTGTTTCAAGCGCTTCCATTGCTCGGCGAGGTTGCCGGTCAGTTGCAAGGGTGGCGGTATCGTCAACGGTTCCATCGTTGTTGTTGCTGGCCGAACCAGACTTCGACCACAACTAAAGTGCCGACTTCTCACACCATGTGTTGTTAGCGACGCGCTGCTCGTAAACGATCCAGGCAACTGCATCATGCCAGGAACAAGAATGTTAGAAACGTTGATTGGCATGTCGTTATATCTGCGAAACCGCGACAACAGTCAGCAGCACTGCGTGTGTTCGCGCAGTAGTGATACGGTAGGGCAGACCGCGCATGCCCGATACCCTTCCGTGACACCATTGAATGGCTTTTATCGCTGTGCTTGGCGTTTCCCCACGCCTCGTTGCTGCCGCATGTAATGGGAGAGTGGATTCCAATTGTGGATATCGTGTCCGATGGTTCGCTCCATAGAGTTTCTTACAATATACGCTAGAGAGGAATCTGGCGCAAGCGTCTATGCGGCTCACGTCAAGGCTATCTGTGTCGTCATGGACCGCCATTATACAACGCGCTCGCCTTAGTTTCATCATTGGCTTGGATTGAAACGTTCTAGTGACCGCAAATTTAAACAAAGTGCCACAAAACGCGAGGAATAGTGTGAGTGGAAAATAAAAACAGGCTGTTTTAAAACTAACGAAAAAGGAAGTAAAGCGTATTTTTGTCAGAACGGTTGTGCCTGCTATTTCGTAGGCCAAGGTTGTAGTTACGAACAATGTTAATATTTGGGGGGGGGGCGGAATTCAGTGGAGAATGTGATTTTATTAATTTTACCATTATTTCAAATAAAAAAGAAGGGCCCATCTCCCCGCGAGGGGGACTCGAGTAAATGCGTCGCATAGGGGGTGGGTGTATTGCGTTAACGTTTAGTGTTTGGGGAGTTGGTGGTAGTGAATGCGTTGTATCAGCAGCTTCTTGACGTAGTTTGAATGAGTCAAGGATATAAGGCGCGTTCGTAGCCTTTCATTCTGTGTCGGTTTTGTGGCGCAGTGGGAAGAGCACCATGTACCTCGCGTACCGCCCACAGGTAGTGAATGCGCTGTATCAGCAGCTTCTTGACGTATTTTGAATGAGTCGAGGATATAAGGCGCGTTCGTAGCCTTCCATTCTGTGTCGGCAGTGTGGCGCAGTGGGTAGAGCATCATGTACCTTGCGTTCCGCCCGCAGGGTCGTGCGATCGAAACCAGGCGCCGGTAAGTATTATTTTTTTATATAGTGTAGGGGGAGGGGTGCGGACTTGTTGTTGAGAGCGAGGAGGAATGCGTGATGCGGTAGAGGAGTGGGGGAGAGGGCGCACCTGGAACGGCTGTTGCGGACGCCGAGGCACCCCGACAACGCCGGGTGACGTCGTGAGTTAAAGAAATGCTCTGCATTTAAAAGCTGTTTGAAGAGTTTGGAAACTTTTTTGAACGTGCCTATGAAAACGTTGCCTTTGTGTACACCGGTGCACCGTCCGCCAACTAGTTTAACAAGTAAAAAGAAAACGTGGCGTTAAACAGTCGTGCATGATGACAAGATAGGACGCATACAAGCGCCCGTATCTGTCGTATCGCCGTGGTCGTATCTTGTCTTCGTCGAAGACTTTTTGCTTCTTTTTGTCGGCGACAAATTTCGCGGCGGCATATCGATATTACCCGCTCAGTCATGCGTCCTTCGACTGCGGCATGAGCAACGTCAGGTGCGATCGCGCACTGCCTGCTGTTTCACCGAACATGGCTACCACAGAACTGGGAGGATTTCTGCTTCCTTGTAGCTCGTAAACGTGTTAATGCGTAGTGAAGAAAGCAAATCCCCAAAACCGCTTAAGAATCCAATTGTCATGCCAAGCCCAAGCCAAAAAATTGCGCCCACCACCCCGCGAGGGGAACCCTGTTTATATGCGACGCATCGTGGGGTTAACTTGGTGTTTCCGTTGGATTGATTCTGAAATCGCGTGAAACGTGTCGGGAACGCGTATGATTACTGTGTTTTATGATTATTATTATGTTTTATTGGCCAATCTTCGTCAATCTCTCTAAGTGGCATGCTTGGGGCTTCGCTGTCGCAACGACCTTTACTCCATCATTGTTGCTGTAATGGGAGCTTCTTTTCTTTTATTGCAAGTGTTAATCATTGCCCCATCATGCGTTGTATCAGTAGCTTCTTGACGTAGTTTGAATGAGTCAAGGATATAATGCGCGTTCGTAGTATTTGATTGTGTCTCGGTTTTGTGGCGCAGTGGGAAGAGCACCACGTACCTCGCGTTCCGCCCACAGGGTCGTGGGATCGGAACCGGGCGCCGCTAACTATTATTTTTTTATAGTGTAGGGGGAGGGGAGTGGACGAGAGAGGGGCATCGGAGAGGAGAGGGGGTGAGCGGCGGAGAGCGCGGCGAGGATAATGGGGGAGGGGCGGACGACAACGCCGAGGCTGCATGGACAAGGCGAGTGAATGAGATGCAGTCGCATCTAAAAAGGGAAATCTTCCCATGAACCCCCCCCCCCCCCCCCCGACGACATGGCTTACAAGGCGCAGTTTCCCCTCTAGTATACTTACTAAGAAACTCTATGGTTCGCTCGTGTGGCTGCATTATTCCGACCTCTGGCGCGGTTTTTGGTGGGGCCGGTGACCTGGCGGAACTGCAATGTTCAAGCTCGCGCAATAAAACGCTTCCCAAGGCACGTGCTTAGGAGCCGCTTCTCGACCCCCGTCGCAACCGCCGGCGTTTGTGCTCAGTGAGTCATTTGATGCTTCCGCATCAGCAATTCGCCATTTCCTCAGGTACCTCTCTATGTGCGTGAGCTGGAAGTAAAAACAAACAATAACTGCTGTTCTTAAAAAAAATATGTTTAGCGCAAAAAACCAAAGACAGAACATAGGAGACGGGACAAGCGCTTTCTTGAGTACTGTCCTTGGTTTTTTGCGCTTTTTTAAGAATCATGAATCAACTAGCCCACAAACAGGTTTTGTTAAATAACTGCTGTATTCCTCCATGGTATTGGGATTTTCTAGTTTATCAAAGCGTAATATTCAACAGAATTCAATATTGAAACAAGACTTGCCACATGCGGTTGTGAGACATCATTGTTGGAAATGTGCAACAACTAAAATTAGCGCCTTTTTAAGGTATTTTCATGCGTCATCAGGTACATCAATTTTACATTTCCACGTTCTTACCTTACTGATCTTTTCAGAAAACTTCAACATTCTGCGCGAATTTCAAAGCAACGCTTCCTACCCTCTACCACCCAACGGTTCCTTCGTGACGTACGCGACCAGAAACTCCTAACGTGGCTGGGGAGAGTGAAGGCGGTTTTCACTCAAGGAGCGCAGTGTAGATGGCGAGGCGAATGCTTGCCCTGCGTTCCCCGCGCGCAGGTTCCAGCTTGACGGACGGTTGTTTTGCGCGTCTGTCAGGTTCATGAACAACAATAACAAATACAAGTATAAACTGTGAACGAGACTATGTTAACGTTCTACCCAAACCCAAATAAATGCACACACTATGGACCGAGAAACAAAAGAGCACCGGGGAACCGAATAAAAGAAGGGGACTGCGATAACGCGGTATACAAAACGCTAACAAGTTCAACAAACGAGAAAGAGTCGAAGTCCGTGAAAGAACGGCGGGGACACAGCAAGGGTTCACTGCTGGAACGGGCTCGTCCCATAGGCGCAGTCGTGGTCGTTCGGTGTTAAAAGATCCAGGTGCGCTCCCAGAGTGCGCTCCCAGCTCCCGTAGCACAGTCGCGATGAACGCAGCTGTCTTGGGGAGTCGCTGTGTTGCACCGATGCACGGCCACACGACTTTTTTGCGGAGGAGAAGTTTTGGAGGCTGCGGTTGTGGAGGAACTGTTGGGACACGGCAGGGATCCGGTCGCCCGACCTCCGTCCATCCCGGTCCCTCTCCACACTCGAGTCCTCCGCTGTTCTTCTCGGGACAGCTACTCCAGCCAGCCTCTGACGCTGGCAGCTTTCCATTAGCCGGCTCGTGCGTTGGAGGTGAATGACCCCGCAAGACGCTGATGATAATGGTGTTCAGGGGTTTCGAAACATACCGCAAAGCGTGTCTGGTTTGTCATCATCGCCTTCGGTTTCACTTCATGACAGCGTCCATTGCGGGCATCCTTCGCACGGCTTGATTAACGTGTTCTACAGCACCTCCTGGGTAACCCGGACCTGCCGGAATTAAGTGGCCGTACGGCAAAGGTACGTTATAACGTATCTTTGCCATACATTTTATTTTCTTACATTTTGTACATTTTGTTGTCCCGCCCTGAAAACCAATCCTATGAGGATTTGTTTTCAGGGCGGGAAAACAAAATGTAGAGACCGCATACAGGCATCTGCCCACTAGAGAAACGCTACCTTTCGCGCAAGCTTGCCATAGATGGGACTACGTTTTTTAAATTGGTGAATATCTATTCCGTTGTGTTTTAAGAGGTATTAGAAAAGGCGAAATGGGGACCTCGTTCTGATAAATAGTGATTATAAAAGTTCCCTCAGCGTTTTCTCTATTCTCAAACTTACTAAACTAACTAGTTTGAAGGAGTACAGACACCAAGATTTTATGTTCCTTTTTTAGTAATTTCATCAATGCTTAACGGCCTGGCGAACCCGAAACAGCGCTTTAGATACTTGAGCGGGCGATAATTAATTACATTGAACGAACGTTTTGGTTCCTCGCGCTTCCAGCTCGGAGGGCACGAGTGACAGAATCACGGAATGACCTCACCGTTCGTTTTGTGCGCACGTGAAAACACTTCAAAGGCCGGAGGAGGCATTGTTTTGACCACCCCGCCACCAGGGCTGAGCTTCCTGAAGGCGCTAGGCCTAGCATTGCGGCGGAAATTTGATGACCGCTAAAATAAAAGACCTCATGTCGGCTTCTGTTGCAATTATGGGCTTTGTTGTCGGCTCCCTTCTCGCGCGTGGAACTTTATTTTTGGCAAGCGTGCCTATCTGGGCAGTGTTGATGCCTGTAGCTCTGGCTACGTGTATCACTTCGTGAACGCGCAGGCGCGCAATCGCCGCTCGTGCGTGATGTGACGTAACGAGTTTCGGATGAGCGTTGGAGTCAGACGGCGACGTAACTTCTTTTCCCTCTCACGGAGTGATGCCACGCCGATGTCCATTTGCTGCGCACCACTCCGCGTGCTGTTCCGTCACGCGATAAATCTAATCAAATTGAAGTATGTTCCACGCATCGCGGGCCGCTCATATTCCAACCAGGGTATTTCTGTTGAGTAAAGGAACCGAACTGTATAATAACATTAACACCGAAATCTTGTGTCATCACTCCTTTAAATCAGTATTAATGGGAATCACTAAGCTCAGATGCCGAACTTTTTCGATGTCTGCTCTTGTGTCACGCGGTGGTGTAGCCCAGAGTTAGCACATCAGGGTGGCTAGGTTCCGCTATCTCCCCCTTCGAAAGATACCCCCCCCTCCCCCCTCCCCCCGTTTTCTTTCTTCTGACTCACGGCCGGGCATATAGGGACCATAGCCGGGCTACAGCGGCGGCGTCCGCCGCTCTAGCCCGGCCGCGGCCGACGCTGCTGCGTCGGACACGCTGCCCCCGCGAATTCTAGGTAACGACTGGCAGAATCTCTGGTTTCACTCTTTGTAGAGCCACGTGTGTTAATTCAAGGGACGTCATATGGTCGGTTGTTGTGGGTGTCGTTTAAAGCTTTGCTTTCCGACAACCTTCACAGCGTGAATTGGAGCCAATTTTTTTTCCCACCATTCATGATGCGATTTCGGATGCCAGGAATTTTAGTTCCGAGAAGTGCATGCGGAAGTGCTCCATTTTAGGTTTTTGTACATTTTTTGCGTCCGTAAGCAACACCTGTTGCCATCGGCGGCATATTTGCCTTTACAGCTATGTAATTTATCGACAAAGACCACCTTACTTGTAGTGTCGTGTCATTTTCAAGAATCCTGCAGCCTTTTTGCACTGTCGGCAAAGAATGCTACGCATTAAAACAAATTCTTCTAAGGATGAATCAATCAAAGAAGAGGAGAAGATGGTCCGTTTGCGGTGACGGGGTTGACGCTACACACGTGCTCTATTAAGCCTTAAAAAAGAGTTATTACCAACAATATGTTGCCCTCGCTACAAGGGGCGCAAATTAAACGAATAACGAAAATTAAACACAAAAGGGAAAGATATAGGTCGTGCTGGGAATACCAATGTCGTGGAGTCGATTCCCAAGAGCGACGGCTGTTTTGCTGGCGCGAGAGAAGAAAATAAAAGCGGTAAACTCCGTTAAAAATCCAAGGTCGTCCTCATTAATTTGGTTACACCCCCAACAGCGTATTTATTCCTCACCCCAGTGGGAGTCCAGCAGTGGTAGCCCAACGAACTCGGTGTAGCTTCAGCGCGTAAGACTTTATTACAGCATTCTCCTGCAAGTATATTTATTCTCCAATAGTTTCTTGAAACCATTATAACCATTACACGTCTATTGTTTTTTTTTTCTTTTATTGCGATAACTTACATGACCCGGGCTGCAAACAGGGCCGCAAACAATATGGCTGCCTTTAAGGCTTTCCTCCATCCACAACCCACGAAGCACCCGAGACGTACGAGCTCTCGGGGCAGCACAGGAAGGCAACCACCTGCGCTATTTCATCCGGCCGCGCGAGCCGGCCCAGAGGAATGGAGGCACAGCAACTGCGCCGGATGTGTTCGGGCAGGTTTTCCACGACAGGCGTGTCCGTCAGGCCGGGTACCACCGCGTTGCAGCGGATGCCGTGCTGCCCCAAGTCTAGGGCCATGGCGCGAGTGAGTGACTCGATGCCGCCCTTGGATGCCAAGTAGCTGGACAGGCCCTGCACCGGTTCTCGGGCGGCCCTGCTCGAGATGTTCACGATGGCGCCGTCACTGATGCCGGCCGCAATCATGCCACGGGTGGCCGCTCGGCTCATCAAGAAGGTGCCCTGCCGAAAGGGATCATCAGCAGGAGAATCATCATCTGGAAGAACGTCGACCGGGAAGCCGGGCGTTTTCCAAGCCAGTATAGACAAGACAACGAAGAATCTCAGAATTGGGAAGCTATGGTCCGGTCTACCAGGGCGGAACACTTTTTTAGTTTTAAATGCGGGCTTTTTAGAACGCAATAAGGAAAGGAACGCACAAGTACGCAGTCAGAATGTTTTAACAACGACACTCCCTATACAGAGAGAACACGTAATATTAATTACCTTTCTTAAAGCCGGAATAGTGAAAGTTCATGGTCCTAAACGTCCTCATGGGTAATACTGGCGCAGATTCTCTGGTCTAAAATTGGCCGCGTACGTGCTGGCTTCGCTGCAAACGACGCCAACAGACGATAGTCTTCCCCCCCCCCCCCCCCGTCCCGTATCACCTCTCTTCTCTACCCCCTCCCGCACTGACGCTTCTTAATACAAGGGAGAATAAAACACCGACCAAAAAAGACGTTTCGGCTCCCACACAGGAGCCCTTGGCTCCCACACGAAACGTCTTTTATTTTACGAAATAAATTTTTTGGTCCCGTGTGAGAGCCGAAACGTCTTTTATTTTACGAAATGTATTTTTTGGTCGGTGTTTTTATTCCCCGTTGTATCATAACCTATTCCGACCAGACGGGCTTCCGTCCAACCATATATTTCACTCACGCTTCTTCCGTTCCCTGGCGCAGTTTCCATGAGGAATCAAATAGAAGTATTTCGGTTAAGGTTGCAGCTCAGCATACGAAATTAGCTACGCACAAACCAAATTTTTCTGTAGTTATAGAAAAAATTTTCAGGTCGCCATTTTTTATATGTCGGTCAGTGTGCTTACGTGCGCATGGTTTCGAGGGTTATTAAGGATGGTATTTGTTCTTGGGCGGATTAGGTCGGTTAGAAAGGTAACCGATGAGAGGATTTAGGCGTAGCTTCGGTGTGTGGATTAAAAGGCCTTATTTTCGAAAATTAATGTGCCGTTGTAGTAAATGTTCGCGGTTCGGGGTGAAAATGGGAGGCATTTATACAGCGCCCGCACAACGGGCGGCTTGACGGGGCTCACGCTGGTAGGAGCCGTCGACGGGCTGGACGCGGGTCGGCCGAACGCAGGTCGAAGTTGACTCACCAAATATCCAAGACAACAATCCCCATGCACGGGCAACGAAAAATAATTGGCGTTTTCCACGCAAGGTCAAACGGACGTAACGGATATCTTACATTGTAGCACAGTTGGATTAAAAGGAATGGCGTGTGGAATTGTTATGAGAGTATTATTGCGCTTGGCGTAGTTGCTGACTTTTTAGCTCGGTGAGCAGCTGGAGAGCGTCGAGAAATACGGAACATAACAGCAAGAATTCAACGTCTCAACCTCCCTGGAGAAGAGGCCACAGGCTCCAAGTGCAGAGAACGTGATACACGCATTAAGATTGGCTTTCCCTGGCACCCTCGTCCTCCTCACGCTGGCGCTTCCACGGCCAACACCTCCGGGGCTGTACGGGTAGCCAGCGTTATATCCTGCAACTTCCCGGTGCACCCTCCCTATGAGACGCTTTCCAGGCCCCACAGACGCAGTACTCAGAAAGCAGCGTTATCTGGTGTAAGGTAAACCCAGCGGCGCACACGCTGAGAAGGGAGCAGCAGTACCGCGTTAAACATGGTGGAAGGCCAAAGGAAGCTTCACATGCAATAATGGCTGCGGTGTAGATCAGCTAACCTTGGATAAGCCAAGAAAAGCTTGGCTTAGTATGGTTGAGTCTTGGTTTCGCTTGGTTAACCTTTGATTTAGCTGCACTGCCGACCACGTCTCAAAGCCGTTCGGTTCCGTGCAACGCTCACAGGAGCAGGCCAGGCGAACGCGGCGTTCATTCGTAACGTAACGCACCGCTCCCTTCGCCGGGCACGAGACGAGTCACGTTTTCCGAAACGACCTAGCGCCGCATGCATGGGGGGCTGTGGGGGTGGTCGGCTGCCTCGGCCGCAGCGGCGGAGGCGACCGCTGTCGGCGCCCGCAGCACCGATAGCGGGCTCGGCGAAACAGTCAATGCCATTTGAGGGGTGCATCGCTGTGGGTGGGTCTCCGGTGAGAAGGACACCTTGCGCAACCTCCAAGAAATCGCGGTACGAAAGTAGCAAAGCTTTGCTTTAAAACATTATCACGGGACATGCAGGGATCGCAAAGGTGCCCGCCACGCTCCCGCATTGAGGGGAAGCAACGGGAAGCCGCGAAGGCTTGCTGGGACTGCTTCGTTCGGCGCCTGCTGGCCCGACACATTTTTCTGCCGCCGACCGCATGGACACTGTCCAACGTTCCCTGAATGATGGCGCCTGCGGGAGAGCATGCCGGCGGCGCGATGGCAGCTCCCCAGAGATGCACATCGACAGCGTGTTTCAATTGCATCTGCTTTTGCAGTTCGTCTCGGGGACCAGCCACAGAGGAACCTGCGCGCGCACGAAACGGACTTCAACTAACTCCGGAACGGGCTGCAACCTACGAGGCTGCGATCTACGCCCAACAGACGCCAGCAAGTCGTTCACGCTGTCTGAAAAGGAGCTGCGACACGCCAGCTTTCCGCAGTTCGGCAGCGGCGCAAATCGACTGCGTGTTTCTTTTGCGAGTGCGACATTCCGTTTTGAGCTAGTTGGAATATTTGTGTATGTGGTTTGCACCGCTGCCGAACTCACTTGTTCACCTTGTCGTTTTTCCTTTTTCACTGTACTTGACTCAGCATTCTGCGCGCGAGACATGACGAAGACGATACTATGAAGGAATTGACGGTACCGTGGTAGCGTCGTCGTCTCTTTGCACAACGACGCTACCAACGCCCATCGATCCGAAAGCGCTCCCAATAACTCCCCAATCGTCCCTGATATAGCGAAATGTGAACTGCAAAGCGCCTATTTGGCGAAGCACGAAATTTCTGGGGCTGACAATGTTGCAGCATTTCCAGTTTGTATCATGGATCACTGGAACCTTTTATTCGAAAAAGTCGTTTTTTTCACTGCAATCGAGAGAGAGACAGAAACAATTTTTATTGAGCCCATTTCAGGTGAGGATCGCAGGCGTCAGACGGTGTGGAACCCTATTCACGAGTCCATATATACCTTCACTGCAATCGAGTGCAGTGTTGAAGTGAAATTTTTCTTTCAAGCCACACACGTGAATAACGTAGAAGCCACTAACAGCTAACAGTGCAATGGCGCTAGAGCTGCTTGTGGAAGCGGATTCCTACCTGATTCCGTGCAAAGGATTCGAAAAGAGTGAGTTTGCTGCTAACTCCAAATGCCAAGAAAAGACGCGTGGTGGAAAGACCTGTGGTGGTACCTGTCTTGCTACAAGTTAAGAGTGCTCTATTGGCAGAGTGAATTAGTTTCTTTTCCTTCTCAGGAGGAAGTGATGTTGTATGCAATTATATACCCACGTGTACTTGTTCACTCTTCGTACGTGTTTGTGTAAATATCAAAAACGGATCACCGTAGTTGAAGACGTAGCAATTTAATTTTTTGTCATCGAGACTGAACACTGCGCAGTACTCAAAGCAAACTTTTTCCATCGCATTTGCAGTACAGCCTTGATATTTGTGCATTAAAAAAAAATAAAGTGCCTTAACTCTCATTTCTCCTAGTTGCTGACTTAATCTATTTTTATTTGTTTTCAGTAAAATGTTGTCAGTCTAAATATGTACAGGAAAGAGGTACTGCACGTCAAAACTGAACAATTTGTTCAGCCTTTCACTTCTACTAGTTGAAGTGAAAGGCTGCAGTCGCAGGTGCAGACCCTTTGGATTTCGGTTTCCGTGTGGTCGTTAGTTTACATGCGGCTTTAAAAAACTGTGGTTTTCGTGCTTTGTGTGTTTATGCAAACGGGTATGGTATCTTCGATGTATTTTGTCTAAAATAACGTCGAGTACTCGGAAGCATGGAGTACAATTAATGGAAGTCGAGAGCGAAAGGTGAGTGACGTTCGGGATTGCATAGGTTATGCGTATCGGAACAGAACGCGTCGAAGTGCTCAGTGAGAGTTGCGAAGCATATGCCACTCCAAGCCACTTGCGTGCTTAGTAAAATTACACTTGCGCGTGCGGCGAACTTCTTCTGGCTTGCGCTTCCGCCGCGCGCCGAGTCGTAGAGCAGGCGGCCAGGCGGGCATCGAACTACGGAAAGCAGCGCCACCGTGCGCCAGGCATGAACCGGCGCATCGCTTTTGACCGGCCCTTGGCGTCACCTCCCCCTTCTAGCCACCATAACCATGCTAAAAAAATAGGCGCACTCGCGAAGGTAGAATTAACGGGGGCCGACATCGATGTATGCTACAGAGGGCCTACTGCATGGTTTGGGTAGCGGACAAAAAGGAATTATGTACATACTCGCAAAGGCTAGGAAAATGAGAATGACTAACAAGGACCTCGGTTTCCAGTCATCTTTCCCTGTCTACGTTAACAAACACTTAATGAGACAGTGCAAACAGCTGCTTGGTACTCTGTTCAGAAGAAAGAAAAGCAGGTGAATTGGAAATTTGTGTGGGTAGTTGGAAGGAAGGTGTAAACGCGTAGAGAGGAACAGGGTCCCGCCTTGCGTATTACTAGCATGGCAGACCTGGCGAAAATGTCCTCGGTGCCGAAATAAATGGTGTTCGTTGACATGACGTTGCCATAACAGAGTTCATTCGGAAATGGCAGATTCTGAAGCGAGTGATTGTCATGATATGTGTGCTTTAAATCATTTGTTTGACGATTGTCCCAAGCAGTTTTCTGTTTCATTTAAACGCCCGGACCCTCGATAACAGCCAAGATCAATTTTGCAAACTATTTCTATCCATTTCGTTTACTTTTGATGTTCTGCTTTTTACGGAGACATGGCTGTGTGATGAAAATGCCCCACGTTTCCCCAATGACGTATAAACGGGCTCACGCGTTTACATGGTAGGGGTGGGGGCATTGCCATTCATGTTCAGCATACATTACCTCATGAGGTAGCAGCAGAATTTTCATTTTTAACCCCTATTTCAAATGCTTACCTGTGAATATGAGTATCTGTACCGTTATTAGTTATCGGGCACACGCTGGGAACAAACCATTTTTTTTATTTCTAGAAGGCCTCTTTTGTCACCTTTGCAAGGGCCGCAGGTCCTTCCTAATTATGGGTGATTTAATTATATATATGCTGGTAGATGATGCTCCACCCGACAGCTTCCTGTACTTATTATTTCTTTTGCTTGCACAAGTCTTATTACTAAGGCAACACGAATAGAAGGAAAACCTACAACGCTATTGGACTTCCGCATTTCAAATGTGCATCCACCTGACATCGAAGCAGGTCTCTCATCACTAGGCATAAGTGATCACTTGCCGATCTTGTTTGTTTCAGCTATCACAAAAAATTGAAAATAAACAACATGACCTGACGCGCAGGATTGATGAACATAGTTTGAACCGATTTCGCTTGCTGGTATGTAATACAGACTAGATGTGTATACTCAGTAAAAAAGACCCCAACACTGCGTACAAGTTCTTTGAAAAGATTTTTACATTTTTTGACTTAGCATTTTCTCTCAAGCAAGTTATAACGCGAAAGACCTGGATTAGCGCAGATTTGTTGGAAAAATTGAAAGGAGAATAACATGTATCATTCTTCCGTAAAAACTCGTGATAGCGATAAGTTCAAGTCTTATCCAAAATTTTGGAATCATTTAAAGGGCGAGATAAAAAAGAGAAAGTAAGATATGAAGTTAATAAAGGCATGTTTAGGGGCTAGTTAGTACAGTCTTGAATTCGATAATAACGTGCGCTGCATATTTGGACGGGGAACACGGACAGTGAAAAAGACAAACCATACGATGGTGCGCACCATCGTATGGTTATTATCGAATTTAAGATATGAAAACCTATTCTCCAAAATTAGTGAGGACACAAAAAAGTGTGGAATAAAATAAAAATTTGACTTAAAAGAAGCATAGTAACCCTACGCTTAATAGAGAAACACCCACAGGAGTGTTGACCTGTTACAGTGCAGCTTCAGCAATCGACATATATTTTGTAAATAGTGCTAATTACGATGAAACACCTAGTGCTGATGTTGATGTACGAAGACTCAAGTTGACCGAGTTTGCGGTTATGAATTCAGTATCCCTAAAAAGTGCCGCACTGTCTCGAATTGAATAATATTGCCGCCGGTTTCGACGAGATGAAAGCAATCACTATTAAATATATGTCTGACATGATATCTCAAATTTTAACCGTCATCATAAATGTAACTTTTGAAACTTGAATTTTCCCCGTCCGTCATAATTATCCAGAATATCTACCAAAAATTAAAGTGGTAGCGTAAAGGAAATGTCAAGCTATCAACCGATTTCCGCCCTACCTCCCTTGTCGAAAGTATTTGATGGTGCCATAAAAAGATTAGAGAGTTTTTTGAATAATTATGAGGTAATTATCAATATGTAGTCCGGTTTTCAGATAGGGGAATCAACTCAACAAGCGCTGTTAAATATCAAACATGACATTATACCTAATTTTGAGAATGGACTCTACACTTAAGGGCTGTTTGTTGACCTTCGTAAAGCATTTGATTTGGTATGCCACGATGTTCTCGTGACTAATTTACATAAACACGGTGTTCTAGGTGTTGTGCTAAACCTAATGAAAAACTACTTAGCTAACCGCTCCCAATTTGTGAAAGTGAACCAAGCGTCGTCATCAATGTTAAGCATAAAAAATGGTGTACCTGCGGGGTTTGCACTTGGGCCATTGCTGTTCATCATACACATAAATGATCTGTGGATTATTTTTGACTCCCCCAAATTTATCTATATGCCGAATAGCAGTTGACACCAATATATTTTTTACAGCATCTTCGCTTACCCAAGTACAAAACGTAGTGAATGCTTATCTCAATCAATAATCCGTCTGGCTTCACATAAGTTACAGCTGAACGCGAAAAAAACCAAATACATAAACGTTACACTTGTTAACAAACAACTAGATAAAAATATTGATTTTTTTTTCTTGAAGCTAAGCTAGGCGTGTAAAAACGAAAAATTCTTAGGCGTGTGGTTCCAGGAAAACTTGAGTTGGAGCACTCATGTTGATAAACTAGCTTTACAACTTAGAAAATCGATTGGTTGCTTAAACGATATGTCACGACTTATTCGACTCTCCCACCCTCCTCGCTTCCGTTCGGCCGGTTGAGGTGTCGGCGTAACGCCAGACAGTTACCGGCCCCTTTCCCCCCTCCCGCCCCCCCCCCCCAACAATCACTTCCTCCTCCCCTCCTCTTCCTCCGACTTATTCATTTATGATTAAAAAACTCTGTATTACACGTGGTTCTATTCCAAGTTACTGCACGCTAGTATGGAGAACCACGACCTGCAGAAACTACAACAGAATAACTATACTTCAGAAAAAGATTTTAAGACTATTCGAAGGATATACAGCCCCACCCTCGAGTTCTGCTGATTAGCCCACTTTTTAAAAACATGATATATTGCGAGCAACCCAAATTTACTATCACAAGTTATGACATTACATCAGCAGCAACACATTATGCGTCAGCGACACTTGCGCCCAAAATCCGCACTATCCTTTCCTAAACCCCAAGTAAAAAGACCAACCATTACAACTAACTAGGTAAGCAACACGTAAACTACTAAGTTCTCACCTTTCTATATTACGTGGGCCACCTCATAGGCCTAAGTTATATAAGATCAAACGAGAAATATGCAACATTACTTATAAAAGCATGACATACAATTCTCGGAATGTTTCAGACTGTGTATCTGTGAAGGGCATGGTCGAACTTCTCTTTAGTTTTTGAGATGAATCATTTTTGGGCAACATTTGAATTTTGTTTGCTTTCATGTGCCATGCTAACATTGTATGTTTGGATTTATTACGGGACTTCATTTTAAGGACTTCGTTCTTTTGTACGTGCGTGCCATTCTGAAATAGTATTTTGGTGTACGTCGGAGATGTCTGCTGTGCAATTTTTCATATTGCCGCGAACCATACATTGGGTTTGTTTATTTGTGTTTTGCTTTTACCGCCCGGCTGCGCCGGTCTGTGTTATCTCTGCGCCAAGGGAAGCGCGTGTTCCATTCTTTCTTTCTGTGCCGCATGTGTTATCTGTTGTGATAGGGAGAGCATTCCGATCTAACGTGAACAGCCCAGAATAATCTTCTTGGATCTACTATGTTCTCGATGCGAATCGACGTTTCGAGAACCACGCGCGCCAAAAGATAAAAAGCCTGCAGTGCGGACGCCGGGGCATTCGATTCGACGTCACTCGCCTGTGCAAGTCGCTTTGTTGACCGCTGCTTCGCCGCCTCTGTATTCTTTTGAGTTGTTAGGGGAGCACAAGTTCGCTCCAATAAACGTGTTTCTCATTCAACACCACTGCATCGTCCTTGTCTTCGTGACATCTGGTGGAGGTGCTGGGTACGCACCCTTCATGCCCACTACAACCTCGAAAAGCCGCCAAGCCAGTCCAACAAGAGCCAGCCCCCGCCTGCAAGATTTACCGCCCGAGTTCGGTCTTCTGCCAGAAGGGCCGAAGAGAAGGAACGCTGCAACCAACACCATGGTGCAAGAAACAACGTCGCCAATCATCCTGCAGCAGCCCCGAGAACCGCCATCGTTCCGGGGAGCCCCCGCTGAAGACCCCGAAGAATGGTTGGAGAAGTTGGAGCGCGTCCGCATCTTCAACAGGTGGGACGATGAAGAAACGTTCCGGCATGTCTTCTTTTACTTAGAAGATGCTGCTCGAACTTGGTTCGAGAACCATGAGAGCTCTTTGACCGACTGGACTCAATTCAAGAGGGAGTTCCTTAAGACCTTCACTACCGTGGTGAGAAAAGAGCGAGCTGCGCTTTTGCTTGAAACTCGAACGCAGCACCCCAACGAAGGAGTCGTGATTTTCGTTGAGGAGATGAAGCGACTTTTTCGTCGTGCGGACCCTGAAATGACCGAGGAAAAGAAGCTCAGGTTTCTAATGCGAGGAGTGAAGCAAGAGCTTTTTGCTTGTCTAGTCCGTAACCCTCCGAAGACAGTGGCCGAATTCGCGTCTGAGGCGGCCGCGATGGAGAAGACGCTAGAAATTCGAACCAGGCAGTACGACCGCCCTGTCAACGCGCTGTTCTCGGAGACCATCGGTGCTGCAAATGGAAGCTCCGATACATTGCGAGAGACCATCCGAGCAGTGGTCAGGGAGGAGCTTCGGAAGCTTTTTCCAACGACGCCGCAACCTCAAGTGGCTTCCCTGACCGACGTAATCCGAGAAGAAGTCCAAAACGCACTGGGAACTTCTACGCCGTCGGAAGCACCCCGCGAACCACAAGCCATGACCTACTCCTCGGCTGTTCGTCAACCCCGCCCTGCTCCAACCCGTCGTCAAGAGGCTGAGCCATACCGCCGTCCAACGCCGCCCGCCCGACGCCCTGTAGACCAATACCAGACGCCAAGGAAGACCGACGTGTGGCGAACGCCCGACAATCGCCCGCTGTGCTACCACTGCGGAGAGGCCGACCACATCTACCGTCGCTGTCCCTACAAGAGGCTCGGTTTGCGAGGGTTCTCCGTCGACGCCCCACGCCCCCGATACGGCCAGCGCCCTGCTGAGATCGAAGAATACCTCTCCAACACCAACCGAGGACCAGCCCGCTTCAACCGTTCACCGTCGCCCTACCCGTCTCAGTCACCAAACCGCCGCAGCACTGCTGACTTCTCACGTGGAAGGTCCCCCAGCCCACGCGGGGGAAACTAAAAGCAGCAACTTCGGGAGGTAAAGTTGCACAACGGCGGAAAAATGAAAACCCTCCAACGACGCAGCGACTCGCTGAAGACCATCATTCACGACATGCCCTCATCCCGACGACCCGACCTAGCCCTAACGAGACTCCTGAACACGACGACAGCTACACGGCGCGACGCGTACCCGACCTGACCAAGACGTCCGTTGAGAAGACGACGACAACGACGATGCACAGTGCCCGACCATCAACACGTACAAGCAGAGATACGACGCCCCGACGAACCCGCAACTCGAGGACGACTGCATCTGACGTCAAGGTGTCCATCGACGGCTTTGACGTAGTCGCCCTCGTAGACACGGGAGCTGACTATTCGGTAATGAGCGGACCATTTGCGTCTAAACTGAAGAAAGTTATGACCAGATGGGACGGTCCGCACATACGCACAGCAGGAGGCCACCTCGTGACGCCAAGTGGAACGTGCACATCGCGCGTCACCATAGACGGCACAACGTACCCTGCGGCGTTCGTCGTTCTGCCTAACTGCTCCCGCGACGTGATTCTCGGAATGGACTTTTTGACGGACAACGGCGCAATAATTGATCTGCAGACCAAGTCGATAACATTTTCCTCCAATCACTCCACGACGCCGCAGCCGAACCCCGATCACCGTGCTGCTGTCAGGATCGCCGACGATCACATCACCCTGCCACCCCGCGCAAGCTTGATGATCGCCGTCTACTGTGAGGATGCTGCTTCTGACATCGACGCTATCGTAGAGAGTGATCGAAGGTTGCTTCTCGACCGCGGTGTCTCCGTCGCAAGAGGCATTGCGCACTTTAAGCAACGCCAATCTCACGTTTTGGTCACTAATTTCACCGAAGAGTACCAGCATTTAAACAAGGGAGCTGCAATTGCGTTCCTCGAAGAAACGCAAGAAGCAAATGATGTGATCGCAGTCGCCGACTTTGAACGCACACCCGTAGAAACATTCAAGCTCCCGCAGCCATTCGACGTGAATCCGGCGCTACCGCAAGAACAACGGAAAAAATTATTGGCTTTGCTGCGTCGCTATAGCGAATGTTTTTCGTCGAGCGCAAAACTACGTCAGACCCCTCTAGCGAAGCACCGAATAATAACCGAAGATGGAGCCCGACCTACCCGACAGTCACCGTACCGCGTCTCTTCACACGAACGGGAAGCCATCCGGACTCAAGTCGACGACATGCTGAGCGATGACATTATACAGCCATCGAAAAGCCCCTGGGCTGCGCCCGTCGTACTCGTAAAGAAAAAAGACGGCACATTAAGGTTTTGCGTTGACTACCGGCGACTGAACAAAATCACGAAAAAGGACGTGTACCCCCTCCCCCGAATCGACGACGCCCTCGACCACCTCTGCCACGCGAAGTACTTCTCATCGATGGACCTGAAGACCGGCTACTGGCAAATTGAAGTGGACGAGAGAGACCGAGAGAAGACTACATTTATAACCCCAGACGGCCTATACGAGTTCAAGGTGATGCCGTTTGGGCTGTGCACAGCACCAGCGACGTTTCAAAGAGTCATGGACACTGTGCTAGCTGGCCTTAAGTGGCACACCTGCCTCGTATACCTCGACGACGTAGTGGTATTCGCCCGGACTTTCGACGAACACCTTGCAAGGTTGGAGTCTGTACTCGAGGCCATTCGTACGTCGGGGTTGACGCTGAAGCCTGAAAAGTGCCGTTTCGCATACGGGGAACTCAAGTTCTTGGGCCACGTCGTCAACGCCGCGGGAGTCCTACCTGACCCGGCAAAAACTTTAGCCATTGCGAACTTCCCAAGGCCAAAAGACAAGAAGGGCGTGCGGAGATTTCTCGGGCTGTGCGCATACTACCGGCGCTTCGTCGCAAACTTCGCACGCATTGCAGAGCCACTCACGCGCTTGACGAAAGATACCACCCCTTTCAGCTGGGAAAACGACCAAGAAAAAGCATTCGGCGAGCTGCAAAAACGCCTGCAAAGCCCGCCCGTGCTCGCTCATTTCGACGGAAATGCCGAAACGGAAATGCATACGGACGCCAGTGATATAGGCTTGGGTGCCGTCCTTGTCCAAAAGCAAAGCGGCTGCGAAAGGGTAATCGCCTATGCTAGCCGTGGTCTGTCGAAGGAGGAGAAAAACTATTCTGCCTCTGAGAAAGAGTGCCTGGCTATTATATGGGCGATTTCAAAATTTCGCCCATACGTGTATGGAAGGCCATTCAAGGTTGTAACAGACCACCATGCGCTGTGTTGGCTCGCCAATTTGAAGGACCCCTCTGGCCGTCTTGGGCGGTGGAGCTTGCGCCTGCAGGAGTTCGACGTTACAGTCGTTTATAAATCCGGCAGGAAACACTCCGACGCCGACTGCCTGTCCCGCGCCCCCGTCGACCCACCCCCACAAGACTCTGATGAAGACAGCGCGTTCTTCGGGATCGTGACGGAGAGCGACCTAGCCGCCCAGCAGCGTGCCGACCCCGACTTACGCGTCATAATCGAGTACCTCGAGGGATGCAACGTTGCCGTTCCTAGGACCTTCAAACGCAGTTTACCAGCATTCAGCCTGAGAAACTCCGTCCTTGTGAAGAAGAATTTCAGCCCCGGAACAAGAGCGAATTACCTTCTCGTCATCCCCGCGGACCTTCGTGACGAAATTTTGGAAGCGTGCCACGACGACCCGTCTTCCGGACATCTGGGCACAGCCCGCACTATCGGAAAAATCAAGGCGAGGTACTACTGGCCCGGCCTTACCTCTGACGTCACCCACTACGTCCGGAGCTGCCGTGACTGCCAGCGACGAAAAACGCCGCCGACAAGACCCGCCGGACTTCTGCAACCGATCGCCGTCCCATCGAGACCATTTCAACAGATTAGAATGGACCTTTTAGGCCCGTTCCCTACGTCACGATCACAGAACAAGTGGATTGTCGTAGCGACAGACTACATGACGCGCTACGCAGAGACCGCCGCTCTTCCGAGGGGGACTGCACAAGAAGTGGCGAAGTTCTTTATAAGCCAGGTTGTGCTGCGACATGGAGCCCCGGAAGTCCTAATCACAGACCGCGGAACGGCATTTACTGCGGAGCTGATGCAAGGAGTATTACGCTACAGCAACACGGATCACCGAAGAACGACGGCGTACCACCCCCAAACGAACGGACTAACAGAACGTCTGAACAAGACAATCGCAGATATGCTGTCAATGTACGTTGACGTTGAACATAAGACTTGGGACGAAGTGCTCCCGTATGTCACGTTTGCGTACAACACGGCTATCCAGGAGACGACACAGCTGACGCCGTTCGAGCTTGTCTACGGTAGAAGGCCGACTACGATGCTCGACGCCATGCTTCCGCACGTAGAAGACGACGACCTCAACGCCGACGTCCACGGATATCTTCAACGTGCGGAGGAGGCCCGCCAGCTCGCTCGAGTTCGTATAACGGACCAGCAGCTGGTGGATGCGGGCCGCTACAACCTCCGACGCCGAGACGCCGAGTACCAACCAGGGGATCGTGTGTGGGTTTGGACTCCCATCCGACGACGCGGACTCAGTGAGAAGCTCCTGCGAAGGTATTTCGGACCCTACCAGATTCTACGACGTGTTGGCCAACTTACCTACGAAGTGATCCCCGATGGTGACTCCGGCACATCACGACGACGCACGCGGCCCGAAGTCGTTCACGTGGTTCGCTTAAAACCTTTCTACGGACGATAACGAATTTTATTTTCATTTGTTCGGACTGTCGCTTATGTTAGCATCGGGTCGATGCACTCTTAGAGGGGGGGGGGTAATGCCGCGAACCATACATTGGGTTTGTTTATTTGTGTTTTGCTTTTACCGCCCGGCTGCGCCGGTCTGTGTTATCTCTGCGCCAAGGGAAGCGCGTGTTCCATTCTTTCTTTCTGTGCCGCATGTGTTATCTGTTGTGATAGGGAGAGCATTCCGATCTAACGTGAACAGCCCAGAATAATCTTCTTGGATCTACTATGTTCTCGATGCGAATCGACGTTTCGAGAACCACGCGCGCCAAAAGATAAAAAGCCTGCAGTGCGGACGCCGGGGCATTCGATTCGACGTCACTCGCCTGTGCAAGTCACTTTGTTGACCGCTGCTTCGCCGCCTCTGTATTCTTTTGAGTTGCTAGGGGAGCACAAGTTCGCTCCAATAAACGTGTTTCTCATTCAACACCACTGCATCGTCCTTGTCTTCGTGACAATATTATGTTCTTCATGTAAATGCATACCCGTGCAAGACTGCTGTCGGGAAAAAATCATCTGTCAGGCTTCTAGCCTTTTGGCTTTTACCCCGGTCTTTCCGTCATCTTGCCCTATATGCGGAAAGAAAAAAAACTTCAACTTAAAACTTTATTCCCGAGAGGGGTGACGCGGAGTGGACCGACAAACTGGTTAGTCGAGTTCGGTTTGGTGTATGCTTGTGCCGACGATACTGAGATGCGCGAGGGCAACGTGCTAACCACTCTACCTATTTAAAAACATAGGAGCAAAGAACTTGGTCCATCGGAAGCAAATTACTGTCCACAGAAGAGCGGAACCGCGCGGTTGTCGCGCTACCTGCTGCCATGTTGGAAACGCAAGTGGCCTCATGCACGTACGCTATTTTGCTGAAATAGCATCCCCTCGTCTTCCGTCCGCTAAACGCAGAAGCGGCTTAGCGCACGGCGCATGCGCCGTGCGGACGCCGCAAAATAGCATTCGCTAACTGTTTGCGTACGGCTGCGTACGTTATTCTAAAGCTATCTAATATTGCGCCTCGTTCGTTGGCATGCCGTAAGGAGCATGCCACAAGCTTTGGAACGGCAACCATACGTGGCGTTCCTTTGAATGTCAGGCTCATTTCTCCCGGACTAGAATTTCTGTATAAGCTTCCGTAGGCATCCCTTTTTTACCGGGCAGACCGAGCTTGCCTTCCCTCCGACTCCTGTATGGAGAGGAGGGAGGCGCGCGAGGATACCCTCGCTCTAACGTTACCTCGCCCCACCTGAACAGGGGCATCCACGCCTTACTTTACATTTCCACGAAAACTACTTCTGCAATACTAATACTGCCGTCCGTGTCCGCCCGCCCGTCCGTCCGACCATCCAACCATCCATTTTCTATCCACCCATTCACTTATGCATTCACCCAAACATGAACCCATCCACCCGTCCGTCGTCCGTCCGTTTCTGTTCACCAGAATATAGTGGTTTCACATTTTGAGCACCTTGCTAGTTTCATAAACTTGTGAGTATTTAGTGCAAATGTGGACATTCACATTGAAGCTTACCTTCAAATTACTCCGAATGACAGAGTCAAAGACCTCTTCGGTAGTGTCGTAAAAGGAAGCAAGCTGACCGCCGTTTCCGGCACAGTTGACCAAAATGCTGGCGGGCAGAACACTCATATTTCTGATTTCATCGAAGAGACATTGCACGGATTCTGCGCTCCCAACGTCAACTTGAATGGCCCGGTGATCGCCATCACCTGTTGAGATTTCCACAGGTAAATAGGGATAAACCGCTGTGTAAAATTGCCTCGATGTTACATTTTAGGAGGCCGTAAATTTTAATCTTCGTAAGCACCTAAACGAAAAGGACGTTCTGGCTCACTTATTATTTCCCCAAGCTCTTCTGCTATGCATCACTCTTTTTCTAAAATCTTGAGGTCTGGTCATTTCAATGGTAAACGTTGTGAGAGGTTTTCATCCGGCAGGAACAAGATTTTGGCATTTGCGTTCGTGTTCGATCCATTCATGCAGGAGTCCAATGACAGTGCCTTAGTCTTATTGGTACGCATTCACGTAGGAGCCAGCGGCTACGTTTTTAACACAACTCTAAATGAACACACAAACTTTAAATAAAAAAACTCCCCCCACCTCCCCTAAGGGGATTGTGCGGAAATGCGAATGCATTGGGTGCACCGATGAGTGCGCTGCGGCAAGCAGTAACGGAGAGAGGCGTGCGCTCCACTGCATTTATATACATTTTCCGAGCGCAGCGAGCGGAGAGAGGGTACGCGGAGAGGAGAGAGAGACCCGCGCAACACGCCCGCCCCTCGCGCGAGCTCTCTCTCCCGCCGAGCTCCGCGATGCGTGCGCCCTCAGACGCCCGAGCGCGCTCCTTCTCTCCACTCACTCTCCGCTACTCCGTCCAAGCTGCGCGATGCGAGCGCCCTCACACGCCCGAGCGCGCTCCTCCTTTCCCCTTGCCCTCCGCTACTCCCGCCCGAGCTACCACCTACTCCGGTTGCTAGGCGCGCCGCAGCTGTTGCTAGCGGCGAGGAGGAGCGCGGAGAGATAACACCTGCGGGCGCACGCCGACGGAGCATGACACCCCTCCCCCCCCCCGCCGCGCCAAGACGACGACGACGACGACGAAGGCAGAACTACGAGGCGCGCTCTCACGTGCGCTCGCGCTGGAGGAATGCAGGCGCACGCCGACGGAGCATGACAACCCCCGACTAAGAAATGCATTCGCATTTAAAACTCTTCATGGCCTAAGCATCCGTTCCGGCCGCCCTATGAACAAGATATTTCGCACACCAAGCGCTGTCAGCATAAATTCTGACTGAGAGGGAAAACTCTGCGGAAATTTATATTACTTTTCGTTTGCAGATAAATATACATTAGTAACACCTGATGGCCTTCATGCTTTTAAGACATAGTGGGCCCTTCTATTGCCGAGATATTGAATGCAAGTCAAGGTTCAACTTTTATAGTTTACTGAGAAAAAGAACATTGTAAAAACTCCTAAAAATTTGTCATGAATAGATACCAAAACGTCAGGCAAAACGCATGTTTTTTTCAGTTTGCATCCAGCCTCTTCACAATATAAGCCCGCATTAGTAGAATGGCAACATGCAGCCATTCATTGTGCCTATAAGTGCCTATTTAAACGTCAGTGGCCATGTTGTCTTTTTGGCGCCTCTAACGCCTTTCCAATGTTTGTCGAGGGTATGTCAGCCTAAGTTCATGTTGTGCAAAGTGTACAAAGGAAACACATATTTAGAGTTTACTCTTCGCAGTACATGCGACCAATATACAAGGAGTCGTTAGAAAAACATCAGAATTAGGTAAGTCATAACCATGAATTTTCACGTAAAGATAGCACCCTAGCCTGCTTTTAAAGAACCCTTACAGGTAACTCAGATCAAAACAACCAGTGCAGTTCGACGCAGGACTGCGTACCTAACTTAAGATACGTAGATTGATTTGATTGTGGGGTTTAACGCGCCGACACAACGCAGGCGATGAGGCGCGCCGTAGTGGAGGACTCCGGATTAATTTTGACCACCTGGGGATCTTTAACGTGCGGCGAAATCTTGTACACACGGGAGTTTTTGCTTTTCGCGCGCCAACGTCGTAGGGATTTTGAACCTATTACATTTTCTTTTTACATAAAATTGCCGTAGCTTTTGCATGCGCAATCTGCAAACCATGGTAAAAATGTCACGCTGTGTCTCTGCCCGTCTATCAGCTCCTGCATCTGGTATAAAAACTACGCAATATTACGGGAAAATGCACTGGGAGATCGTGGCTCAGTGCTCGTAATTCAACAATTTTTCTAAACTTTTGGCTCGATCCCCAGTAGGTACCAACAAACGGGTCTGGAAGAAGTGGAAGGGCAATAACACGACAGAGAGATGAAATACGCAGGTTCGGGGTCAAAGAATGGACTCGAGCAGCGCAAGACAGGAGCGGTTGAAGGTCAATGGGAGCAGCCATTGCCCTGCAGTGCACCTGACCAGGCTTTTGATGACGAAGACGATGCTTTCAAAATTCCAAACCATGAAAGTGCGCAGTCATCGAAAGGCCTTCATGCCTGCAAAATATTCTGCATTCGGTACTCGTACTGGGCAGAGCTGCAGCCGAGGCCTCGGCGGATTCCAAGTTGATGTCCGCGACGACCAGCCGCGCGCCCTTCTCGGCCAGCAGGCGGCAGATGGCGCTGCCGATGCAACCGCCCCCTCCAGTCACTACGGCCAAGCGCCCGGAAAGCACCTTGTCACACGTCGCCATCCTCTTGCTGCCTGGGTATGAGAACTTTCAGTACGATTACAATAAACTGAAAACCTTCATTGCAAAAATGACCCCAACGGAAGCAATAAACTAAAGTGAGAATTGTAACAGGCTAGGTATCAGTACTTGTACGTAATAGCCCCCGTGTTTGGATACTGTCCCGATGGCGCGAAGGAATATGGGAAATAGTAAATGAAGGTTTGCATAGGCAAAATGTCGTCGTACCCCTCAGGCAACACTTGGCGGCACTGCGCGAGAAAGTGTCGTATGTCATTGTCTTATGTGTATAACCCTTCGGTTAAGTGAACTACTGAACGTGCTGCAGTGTCACTTGATAATTCGTCATTGTTTGATAGCCATTTTTCGTATTTTATTCTAGGTGAACTTTAACGTTTATTCTGCTTTTTTCGCACAAAAAAAGCCAATCCGGCGTTCTAGACGAAGTACAGGTAAAACGGATAAAAAACGTTTTTTGTATTGTAACACCGTGTTACGAATCATCCCGCAACAGCACTTTGTGCAATACTCCTCGGCTGTGCGGCGAATCGTCTACTACGTGCGTCTTTCAAGCAGGCCTCCCTGTCGGTGACTCACGCGTGCAGACGACGGAGCGAAACGCGTCGCTACTCGTCTGGATCGCTGGCGCCATGCTATCGGCGTGGTTCAAACTTCGGCGTTGGCAGACGAGGCACGCTTCAACTTGCCCGAAGGACGCGGAAGCCGCTGCGGAGACCTCCTCTCTCGCCTCTCTCGGACTCAGCGTGCGCCGCTACTACCGACCGCTCACGAACTCTGGAAAGAGTATTGTGTGTGTTTGTGCCGTTAGTGTCGTGTGCACCATCTAGAGGGAACGCTTGTTTTGACCATTGGCCCTTTGCGTATAAATAAGACCCCCCCCCCTCCAAGCGCCGTAGTTCATTCCTGTTTGAGCAGTGAATCAATGCTGTCACTCTTCTCTAGTCCTGTACTGTAAGCTCGCCCGTCGGGGCATTGTTCTTTGGCTGCGGCTCATCTCTCGCCATGAAGTAAACAACTTACGTTTGCCTTCGGCTTCTGATCTTCGAGGCAGCAACATTGGCTGGCCGCTCGCTTCACCACGCTACCACACGTATGACGGAGGCGACGGAGCTAGGCTCGGGTACGCCTTCCCGTATGCAGCAACGGGTTGTCAGCGGTGGGATGACAACGTTGCAATAACCGGTACTTTCACGCATCTCTAATCTCTGCCTGTATTTAGCGGCTTTCCCCACCCAAATTCAAATGACCGAAGTATCAGCTGTGTTCTAAAAATGCAGACTGACAGTGGGTGTTAAAGTAAGGGCCAGTGGTTGTACTGCCAATTATAAAAATACCTAAAAAGAGAACACGCTCTGTGAGGTCACAATTTTTGTAAATCGGAAATGAGTTCTGACTTGCGATTTCATTTTGTTAATTAAAAGCCAACAAAAGTAACCATAGTTCAGTAAAAAGTACGCGTTACGCTCTTTCGAAAAAAAAATGAAGAAATTTAGTGTCGATTTTATTGCGATAATCTTCCTTAGGCTATTTATACACAAGACTTTAGGTATGTCTGTCTGTCTGTCTGTCTGTCTGTCTGTCTGTCTGTCTGTCTGTCCCTTGATTCAACAACCCGGACAAAAGATGAAAGTACTGTGGAATGGGAAATTTACCTGGGCAAACCCTGTCCAGACTTGTTCCATATTTCATACTTGTCAACATTGTTAAGCAAACAGAAAACATTACGCATGTTTGGTGCGGACCATCAATACATAACCGATATCGGGCAATGATCATTTAATTTAAAATACATATGCGATAACTTGATATTTGATATTTGAAATACCTCGATATTTGCGATATAAAAAACACGCTTTTAAAACAATATACTCAAGCCAAAAATACAAAAAAGAGCTCGGCCTCGAGACTACGCCTCGTGGAGCCATTCACAGTCAAACAATAAAGAAAGGTTTTAATAGATGGCCTGCGAGCAGATAAAGACGGGAAAATTGAATTGACCTCGGCAAGATTCCACCGTGTTTATTGTGGGAGGATCGAGACGAGAGAGGAATAGTGCGACGTGTTGGAGGGGGTAGAAGAGAGGCCTGGACGTGGCTGCAGCGACAGAAGGCAGCGATACGCAGCCATTTTTGTTTGAGCCATTCCATTGCACTAACCATAAAATAATCGCATTTAAACTTTGCGGGTATGATTCCGGTCCCGTGTTCGTTCGCTGCTCGCATTTTACCTAACCCATCGCACGCGATACGTCTGCATTGGTTCTCTTCAATAGCCCTTTAAGCGCATGAAAGCGGGCCTTCTTTGGGGTAGTACCTGACGTCCTCTATTGGTCCATTTAGATATTGGATGTTAAAGATCGTAAACAATAGGTGATCGATCGGGGCTCTAAAACTATATGGGGATGACTGGTAGACGACGGGCTACTCCTGAATTTACCATTCGTTGTCAAGTGCTATTTACAAGTACTGCTTTGGTCAGGTTTTTATACACTTCCGGTAAGAAGAAACGTCGTCTACTTGCCCCCGGTGGTTTTCGGAAACCCCGGCACCTTTTGTTTCTGCAGCATGGCTGGGCGACATTGTGATGAACCCTTTCTTTGCGGTCTTATCACGTCCATGTCCGGAAACTTGGGCGCAGCTTGTTCAAACAAGCGTGTATCCTGTCTATGTGTAGTGCCGTTTTTCTGTCCGCCATCGACAGCAGAACGTTCATCGTGGTGACTGAGGTGATTGGAACCTGCACGTTTCATGATCCTGGGTCCACGACTGCTTGGAACTGTCTTTCTGACATGCCGCCCAGAACAATCACTGAGACATCGTGAAGTAAGCACCCACAGCTGCGGGCGTTGTGCAAAAGACAATAAGACACCTACGCTCCTTTTATTCTCTCCCTCCGACTCTAGGCAGTCAGTACGCCACATGCCTTGGTCAAATAAAAATCGTAATTGTACCCGGACCTCAGTAAAACCACCAGCCGCATAATACGGATCTGCAAACGTAGCACTTCTTTGATGATCCCTCCAAGACATCAATGCGCCGACATCGGCTGCAAGGCAGCAAAAGCTACGATAAGAAATTGTTGATAACCGCATACCACCCGACAGCAAGCACTGATAATAGCGCGTATAGAGATCTGTCTCGGGCAAGCGAAAATGCGTATACACTAGTGGAAGAATTGCTGCCTACGCTTACCGAAGAGTCCGGCAGGTGACAAAATCTGTGGGATTCGCCGATGCAGGCGCTGCAAGCCTAACGCAGCTTTTGTCGCCGGAAGCGCAGAAATCAGAGCGCTCTTTTTGTCCTGAATGAACGTTACCTGTATCCTCTGTATGCACAACGCGTAAAAAAGCTTGAGCCGAGAGGTAACAGCGCGTTTCCTCTAGCCCCGGAACACGGGATTTACCAAACCACGGCTTCATTTAGTTTTCTTGTGCTTCAAATCGATCACTTTCTAATTCTACTTTTTTGTTATTTATATTTCGAAGGAAGTAGGCTCAAAATGGCAACCGAAGTACATCTGAATACGCTAGCTAGCACAAATGAACGGTAATAGCCTATGCTTTTTCTAGAAAATAACGCTTTGAATTTACAGTACAGGGTAAAACGTGAAAATGTGCTTAGAATAAAGACAGAACTAAAATAACACGTCAGGCACCGAATTAAAGCAAAAAATATACAGAGGAGAAAGTGCAGTAAACCAGAACTCGATCATGCCTCCCGTAAAAAGAGCTGCTGAATGCACAGCACTATAATGTAAAACCAAATTCTACCGATGGTTGACAAACGTCAGAATAGCAAAAACCTAATGTTCTATTGCAAAATAGCAATTCAAATTACTCAATACCCAGCAGATAAATTCTAAGATTACAAGGATTATTTTGTAGTATGGATGCAGATTGGTGAGGGCTCGCCAGCAACAGCACTGCATTCGTCTTTCTTTCCAATACCTCAGACTTCCGTCCTGAACTTGTGTTTACTCCTTCACCGACAGTTGCAATAAAACTCAATGACAAGTAGCCAGCAGCAGGAGATCCCCTCCCCCCTACGGATGACGTAACAGTGAAGCTTTACGAGCAGCCGAAACCGACGTCACGTTTCACCTAATTTCTGAACTAGACTTCGCATTATCAAGTCCTCGTTTTTTGTGTGTAGTGCACACTGTTTAAAATTTGCTTTTGAAGGAACTATAAAGATGAAACAGTAGTTTGCTTCATTCGGAAGATTGCCACTCCATAAATATAATACTGCCTATTTTACGCAAAAGTCCACACAATTATTGCAGATCACAGGACAGATGAAGGATTGGCCACTCACCAATCACTTTCTCCCACTACCTCTGCAGTGTCGTAGGGAATATTGCTTGACGATTGGTGGCCATTCACGAAAGCTAGAACAAGTAAACGTAACAGTGTTATACTAGTGTGGTATCTGGTTCCGTTTGATGGCACCATTTGAATGGCTCCACCAATTGAAGAACACTGATTACACTGTTTTTGGTGCCTTACCAATGAAGTAACTACTGACGTTGTATACTGCGAAATTTCAACGTCGGTAGATGTTAGTGATATGTTTCGTCAAGACAGTGTTCTTCAGATCAGGAATGGGGCCGAATGAGCTATAAATTTTTAAGAAGAAACCTTTTAGGAAGAAGTATAGGCAGCAATATGGGCTTTTTCGTTTTACCACGTGTATTGTACGAAAGAGAGAAAAGAAGCCGAAAATATGTTCACAGCGTGCAATTCAACTTCAAGAGGGAATGAAGGTTCATTTCGTTTACTAAAGGGGCGTTTTACCTGAGCAAAGTCATTTTATATGTTAATACCAGTCTTTGATATTATAGATGATCTTTTGTTGTGTTTTCGAATACCTTCCATATTGTGGCAAGAAAGTTGACACAATTGGACCGTCTAACAAGCTCTAATGCGCTGTGCTGTCACTTGCATTTCCTTTTTTCAGTTATTTGTGACGGTAAAGAACTCCGATTTAGGCTGCAGTGATAAAATTGAGGTCTTCACGAGCATTATCACGAGCATTTTTCAAACAAGCGTGTATCCTGTCTGTGTGTAGTGCCGTTTTTCTGTCTGTGTCTTTGTGTAGTGCTGTTGTATGTAGTGCTGTGCCGTTGTATGTAGTGCTGTGGATCTTTCTAAGCTTTTTTTAGCTTAGCTTTGTGGCGATGCTACAAAATTGCATATTCTGAATGTCTTGTACGCTTTGTTGGCTTGTCTGCATAGCAAACACTTTCATATTACATTTTCTCCATGTTACTTAGGCTCATGTTGCTTTCATGTTACTTAGGTATTGTTAAAAAGCCAGGTACAAAAACATGCTTAAAACTATTTATGCAGGCACCTTTGCGCGCCATACTATACTGTCAAGATCCCGTGCTCCATACATTCACCAATTTATTTTGCAATCACTGAGGGGGACCCGTTCTATTTATACATCGGAACAAGTTCAGATCACATGTAGTGTGTAGGGGTTCCGAAAAGCGGTTTTCGGTTACTGTAGCATTCAACCAGTTTAAATTTTCCTTATGCTATGGTCTTCTGCCTTGCAATAATTCTAAATAATCGTAGCTCCATCAAAAGGTTTTCAAAGAAACTTCCTTATAGCCTAATCATATACCTCCTTTTTAGTTGTGCGCATGCATGCAAAGACACACCAATATTGGTTTCAAAACATGGTATAAAATGAGTGTGGCTTGTTGACTAATGCTACGGATCTATAAGCAGCAAAGCATGTGAGTACAATATGATGGTATGGCCATCTAGGGAGACGCGAAACCAAAAGAATTGTCTTGGTTCAACGTCGTTAAACCTTGTCATGTGAAAGCTCGGAATTGCGCAAAGAGCACGCAGTGAACCCGCATACAACTACACCGCAAGACAAAACACAGACGCTGCTCGACCCACTGTGTGCCACAGCAGGTACGTGCAGTGAATTTGAATGCAGCCACTGTCTCGTATCATTTTCTAATGGCACGCAGCTTTAATCTTTCCCCCTATCCCCCTCTGTGCACCCCTCTCTTTAGAACAAATAAGCAATTAGAGTCTTATTGCGCAACTGCACAAGGCACTGGCTGTACGTTGGCTGAGGTTGAAAGTCCGATTGTGCTACGGGGTACGAGCTGCTTTCGGGGTTTGTACCAGAACAATAGTTTTCTCTCTAATAACTTTGGGAAATGTTATACAGCCACTTTGGAATGTCCTAGCACAATGCTACATAATTTTAAAATATTTATGTTACTAAAATAATGTTACTAAACTAGGAGCCGAAACAAAAAGGACGTAAACAAAGCACGTGAGAACAAACATTGGTATGGTGTCTCACTGTTTCACACTTACTAGCTATGTATTAGAGATGCGTTGACAGTAAGCTGTCTGCGTGTACAGATCTCAGTTATGTTTCATGGGTTCACATATCCTTACATGTTATTGTGTGTGCCTCAGTTCATTACCTTTGTGTGTTCATAGTACTGTGTGAAATGTTTCTATTGTAATGCTTCGATTCTTTCAACGCGGCGGTTGCGTGAATATTGCGTAGAGTTTTGGTTCCGTCAGGTGGATAAGTGAGCTTGCCCTGACCAGTTTTGTGGCTCTGGATGGTGAAAACATAAAAAGAATGAGTAAATAAATTAAAACCACTTATTTGATTCGCTGTGAAAGAAATTTGGACGTGCACTTTTGCCAGGTGTCTTTTAAGGGGCCATCAAAACAAAAGCAACATTTCAACAAAACGACTGATTCGCCCCAATAACAATACTAGCCATTTTAATGCGTGCTTAAAATATTATCTTAGATATTAAGGAAAACAAGTGAAGCAGAGGAGCCACTTGGTGGCCCACCTATTTTTGTAACCACGGCATCTTGTTTGTGCGATCGGCCATTGCCAAAATAACTGCAATGGTCACGACTGTGCATCATAGCTGTGCCCCCTAGTTCTTTCTGATGGTATCACGTAAATGCTAATGGGGAGTTACCACATAATTAGCTATGTTGTAAAGTTTTCCCTGTAATTGGAAAACTTGAGCTGTAATGCTTTTCACACGAGTGCCTCCGCCATACATGACGCTCAGTTTCTACACTTGAACGGTACCCCTCTTGATTTTCCATTCCATTACCCGTCGGACTGACCTAAGTTTCAGTCGAGGATTTTTCTTGCACTACCACAAGTTCGTGTTGCACAAGTGTTCACTGGCTGCAGCCATTGAACGGATACCTTTATTGTCAGTAATACAACGAGCTTACCATCTACTACTTGAACGTGCTACCGAATTCTCCTAGACCATTATATTTCTACTCCTGGTTTCTTCTTTTGCGTTCCAGTTGGCACTGAAAACTTACGCGGTTCCATTTACCCACCTTTTCAAGAATATTATTACCTAGCTGATTACTTTTGCTGGTGTGTGTATTCAGCGTTATCTTTTATTGCTTTGTATTCAACTTTAACCCTACGACACAGCTTTCTGAAGGCACATCCCACCGCAGTGGCTCCGTGGTTAAAGCGTTGAGCCTGTATGCCCAAGGACGCGGGTTTGATCCCGGCTGGTGTGGCTGCTTTTCTAATGGTGGTAAGAAGTGAAAAGCCCTGTGTTTTAAGATTTTGGCGCGCGTTAAAGATCAAAAATTAACCTGGAGCCCTCGACTACGGCGCACCTCATAGCCCAACTGTAGCTTCGGCACGCTAAATTCCACAAACAATCAACCAACCAGCCAAGTCAACGTGCGGAGTGTTGCCGGCGCAGTATAATTCCCCGCGGATATTTTCCCCTTGGGTTGTAGTGGCCTCTGCAAACCTTTTCAACATTCACCCACCTATTCACAATTATTACCCAGTTGAGTCATTCTGAATATCTGTTGATCAGTACGTTGTATTGCTTTATATTCATCTTTAACCCTACGACGGAGCTTTCTTAGGGCAGTTCTTAAAGTATTATTCGGATGTACTTTTCAAACTCATTGAACAAGCTAAATATCCTCTACAAATCTTAAACAGGTCACATGTTTTCTGCTTAATTGTAGCCCTAACTTTCCCCAATCAAGCTTCCAAATAACCCCTAAAAAGGCCGTCCACAATTTGGGAGAGTTCATTATCATCATCATAATCTCCAGCCTATCCACTTCCACTGCCGGGCAAAGGCCACTCCCATTAATCTCCAATTACCTCGGTCCTGTGCTAACTGCGACCAACTTATCCCTCCAAACTTCTTGATCTCATCTTCCCCTCTAACTTTCTGCCGTCCCCTGCCCCGCTTGCCTTCTCTAGAGATCGACTCTGTTACCCTTAATGACCAATGGTTATCTTGCCTTCGCATTACATGCCCCGCCCACGTCCATTTCTCCTTAATTTCTACAAATATATCCTTAACACGCGTTTGTTCATCGACCCACTCCGCTCGCTTCTTGTCCTTTAAGGTTACGCCTACCTTCTTCCGTCCCACTGCTCGCTCAGTCATCCTCAATTTAAGTTGAACCCTCTCGGTGAGCCACCAAGTTTCTGCCCCGTAGGTGAGTACCGGTAACATGCAGCTGTGATACACTTTCTTCTTCAGTGACAATGGTAGGCTGCCATACATTATCTGAGAATGCCTGCCGAATGGCCTCCACCCCATTTGTATCTATCGATTTATCTCTGCCTCATGGTTGGGATACGGGGTCTCAACTTGGCCTAAGTAGATATATTCGCTTACCGCTTCCACTGCCTCGCCACCTATCTCAAATCGCTGTGCTCTCCCGAGGTTATTGATGATTACTTTAGTTTTGCGCGTATTAATTTTCAGGCCCGCGGTTCTACTCTGCTTGTCCATTGCGGTAAGCATGCTTTGCAATTCGTCCCCCGTGTTACTTTGCAAGGCAGCGTCATCAGCAAATCTGAGGTTACTGAGGTATTCTCCATTATCCCTTACTCCCACCTGTTTCCAATCCAATGTTCTGAATACTTCTTGCAAACATGCTGTGAATAACATTGGAGAGATTGTGTCTCCTTGTGTGACGCCCTGCCTTATAGGTATTTCACTGCTCTCCTTATGAAGGATGAAGGTAGCTGTGGACCCATTGTACGATACCATTATGTTTTTTCAGTGCCCGGTGTATATCCATAAGAAAGTGCCCGGTGTATATCCTCAGTGCATTCTGGTTCAAATGGAGCCCCCTGGCGTAGAACCCACTACAACTATCCGAGGAACCCACCTCAATTCCTCATATTCACCTGTTTTCCCACCTATCGACAGGAATCACCTAGGTACGTTGCAGGGTTTGGAAATGTTTGTTTTGTTACAAGGCAATCCTTCCAATCTTGAGTTCCTAGGATACTCCTACGGTTTTTTAGGTATAACTGTCACCGAATTCCGCCCGATGTTAATACTCGTGCCTCTAATGAGTAAAATTATTTAGTCCAAAATAACTTTCCTGCAACAAATAGGTAATGGCGTGCGAATTTCTAGCTAAGCAACTGATCCCACAATCTGGTACGACAAGCTAAAACGAAGCCAGTAAATATAATGACAGAAAGTGTTTCAACGCAGAACATTCCAGCCATAACTCGTTTTCTGATATGCACATCAATATGAGAAGTCCTAATTATTACACTCAATTACATGTGAAATAGACACCTTATTTCTTACTGAAACATGGTTGACTGGGAGTGACCCTATACCAATACCCGTTCGTTATCGTTCTATGTACCTGAGAAGGGAAAATAAAAGAGGTGGAGGCGTCAGTGTATACATAAAAGACACCATTACTTTTACGGGTATTGAACAATTTTCGGAAATCACCAATGATTTCGAATTCTAAGCTTTTCACGTATGGATAATCACTGTGTGTGTTATCTGTATACGTTCTACTGGTAACAAAAGAACATTTTAGACCTTCTTGAAGAGATTATTGACATGAGTTACTGAGTGAACATCAATACGGGTTCATCTCCGGTGCGGGCACGCATGTGTTACTTGAAAAGTTGTCTGATACCCTTCATAACAGCATAGATCAGAATGAGATTTCGTTTGGGTTATTTATTGATGTTAAGAAAGCGTTTCATACTGTGAACTAGGGTATACTCTTTACTAAATTTTACCGTTATGGCTTCCGCGGACCATTTCTATCTGTGCTTCAAAGTTATTTATTTATTTATTCATTTATTTATTTATTTTTATTTATTTATTTATTTTTTTTTTATTTATTTATTTATTTGTTTGTTTATTTATTTATTCATTTTTTATTTACAATACTGCTGACCCCAGTTAAGGGGTCGTAGCAGGGTGGAAAGAAGAGTGTGATACATTTCACTATAAAACCGACAAATATACGCATAACATAAGCAACAAAACTAGATTGAACTGATTGCCAATTCAAAGTGGCGCGTGGATAAGATCTGGCGAAGGGCACAAAAAAAGAAAAGAAGGAACCAATACACGCATTGAAACAACACACACTGAAAAAAGAAGAGTACACATCAATGCCCCGCGAACGCAATATACACCGAGAACCAGAACACGTTATGCACATGCCAAGTGAACAACAAGAAAGAAAAGTTTAAAAGTGAAGTAGACTTTCAAGCGTTGCAAGGCAAGCGTTGCAGGGGGCGGCAGAAAGTTAGATGGGCAGATGAGATCAAGAAGTTTGCGGGGATAAATTGGTCACAGTTGGCACAGGACCGAGGTAATTGGAGAATAATGGGAGAGGCCTTTGCCCTGCAGTGGGCGTAGATAGGCTGGTGATGATGATGATGAGACTTTCAAATTTGTTAAGGTTAGTTTGTTGTACAACATGACTTTAAAGTTATTCCATTCATTCACTGGTCTTGAAAAAAAGAACACTTAAAGACATTGTTTTTCGGCGGGAATGGGGTTAAGTTCAGGTAGTGACGGTGGCGGAATGAATGACCTGAAGAAAAATACGTTAAGTATTGATGAGTATCGCTTTTGAGAAGGTTCTTCACAATTTTAAAAGGAAAGCGTAGGTGGCATAATTAATTTCTGTCCGCAATGTTCAATAAACCAGCCTTGACTGTCAGTTCCGAAACTGAAGCGCAGCCATAACAATTAAAAATAAAACGAACTGCTTTATTTTGCACACGATTTAATTTAGATAAGTTAGCCGCCGTGAAAGGGTCGCAAATTACATTTCCATAATCGAGAATGGGTAACACGATGCTTTTATAGGCTAGTAGTTTTATGCTGTTGGAGAATTTCTGAGAGGCCTTTTCAAGTAGTGAAGTTTATACATTGCTTGATTAGGAACGTTTGTAATGTGTTTATCCCAGTGCAGGTTGTTACATATATGTAAACCAAGATATTTATACTCAGTTACCCGCGTTATCACGTTATTATCAGCTGTTTACTTAAAAAGAAGGGGTTGCTTCTTGTTTGTGATTCACATAACAGCACTTTTTTATAATTAACACACATCTTCCAATTAGTGTTTAATCGGCAAACTTACCCCAATACTATGCCGCAAATTTTGAACCCGCTTGCGCCTATGCAAGAAATAGTAATATCCGAAGCCGGCATCGTGTCTCTCTTGGAAAAATTGGATGTGCACTCAGCTTCGGGCCCAGACGGGATATCAAACTTTATCCTAAAGCACTGCGCTGCGTCCATAGCCCCCTTTTTGACCCTTTTGTTCCAAGCATCACTTCGGCTGGGTGTTTTACCGGCTGACTGGAAGAATGCCAATGTAAATCCGATATTTAAAAGTGGTGACAAAACCAATTTTTCTAACTACAGGCCTATCTCGCTGACAAGCGTTTGCTCTAAAATACTAGAACACATCATTTACACAAACCTAATGACTCATCTACAAAACAGTAACTTCTTCTCCCCAATGCAACACGGTTTTAGGGCGGGCTTCTCGTGCGACACGCAGCTTATTGAATTTGGGCACGATATTGCAACTTCCATTAACGCAGGCACTCAGGTTGATTGTATATTTTTAGATTTTCGCAAGGCTTTTGATTCTGTTCCGCATCCCTTGTTACTGCGCAAGCTATCTGTTCTTAACATACCTACTGAACTGCTGAAGTGGCTGGATGCTTATCTTTTCGAGAGAAAACAGTGTGTGGTGCTTGAAGGCCTGAGTTCTTCAAGTATTTCTGTGTTATCCGGTGTCCCGCAGGGCTCAGTTTTAGGCCCACTTCTTTTTTTAATATTTATTAATGATCTCCTGAACTGCACTTCCAGTCGTACTAGATTGTACGCTGATGACTGCTGCATCTATCGTGATATAACCAGCGTAGCAGATGCGGACCTTTTGCAATGCGATCTTAACTCTGTTTTTTCTTGGTGCCAGTCGTGGGGGATGACGCTCAATCTAACAAAGTGTAATCTGGTAAGGTTCACCAACAAAAAGCACCCTCTACTTGTTGACTACTACATGGGCGGGGCATGTTTACCGGTAGCCACAGAGTTTAAATACCTCGGAATCTTTTTCTCTTCTAACCTGTCCTGGAACCATCACGTCAATTATATGATAGTAAAAGCCAGCCGTGTGCTAAATTTCTTAAGACGCAATTTCAGGCAGGCTCCGACTAAGGTCAGGGAGACTTTGTATCTGACGAATGTGCGCCCCATTTTGGAATATGGTTGCAGTGTCTGGGACCCCTACACAAAGACAAACGTTGATGCACTAGAAAGAATACAGGCTCGCGCCGCTCGCTTTGTAACAGGCGATTACGATTTTTCTAAAAGATCAGCTGACATTTGCAGAAGACTTGGATGGCCTCTACTCGCTGAAAGACGCAAATACCTGAGACTCTCGTTGTTCTATAATATATTCAACTCCAGAACTGGCATTAAGAAAGAAACTTATTTAAAACAACCAACATACGTATCCCCTCGCACCGATCACTGTTTAAAGATTCGCGAGCTTAACTCCAGGATTAACACATTTAAGTACAGTTTCTTTCCCAAAACAATACATGACTGGAATGCTCTACCGGAGGAAATTGTCTGCTCTCCCCCATCTTGTGTTGGAAAGCGTTTGCAGGATTATATGCGTCAGTAATATCCCGCCGCCTTGTTTGCCGGGCTTACGGGTTATGTGTTACGAAGTGCTTGTTGTCTGTACATCCTTTCTGTACATCTTCCTTTCTTGAAGTGCTCCTTTTCCAACGCCAATTCACCGCTTTGATGTATACTCATTATTTAAGGAAACGCAACCTGTTTGTTTGTTTGTTTATGCGACAATTGTATTTGTACTTTGTGTCCCTTTTTTTATTCCCCCTCCCCCCTACACTAATGCCTGTAAAGGCGATGTAGGTATTTGAATAAATAAATAAATAAAATCTGCCATGTGTTGCACCACTGAATAAAATCATTCAGCTTCAAATTAGGGTTTATCTGGTCATCCAAAGAGTCTACAGTAGAATAAATCAGGCAGTCATCAGCGTACAACGTAATTTTCATGTCATGCTCACCAACAATGTCGTTAATATAAAGAAGAAATAAAAACGAACCCAGAACCGAACCCTGGGGCACACAGGAAGCGACAGGTACTATTTTAGAAGGAGTGTCGCTGAAGATGACATTTTGGCAACGTGAAGTAAGGTAAGATTGAATCCAACTGCGAAATTTATCATTTTTAAAAATGTCACGTAGTTTGATCATTAGTTTCACATGAGATATCTTGTAGAACGCTTACGCTAAATCTATAAATGTTACATCTGTTTGTTTACGGTCATTGATAGTCACGGTGAAGTCATGCACGGTTTCGACAAGTTGGGCCACAGTGGAAAAGCCGCGCCTAAAACGATGTTGTGCTGAAGAGAGAATCGAATTCGTTGTTAAGAAAGTAGATATGTGTTTGTGAATGACATGTTCTAATAAATTACAACAAGTGCTGGTTAAAGCTATAGGATGGTAATTCGTAATTGACTGCTTATCCCCTTGTTTAAATAGGGGCTCAATTTTAGACACTTTCCAATCTGCCGGCAGGAATCCAGTTGAAAGAGACAAATTAAAAATAATAACAAGTAATATGGCGCACCACTCCGCGTATCTTTTTAGAAATGCATTGGGTATATCATCACGTCAAGGAGATTTTTTTTTCATTTAAGTTAAGGAGAAGATTATGCATACCGGGTTCGGTAATTATAACAACCTCAAGAGATCGCAGCATTCTCTATTTATCGAAAGGCGGGGTAGTTCCGTCGTAAACTGTAAATACGGGCTTGAAATTTTCCTTAAATGAATTCGAGATTTCTGAAGAATCTGAGGTACAGATGTTATCTATTACGAAAGTGCTAGTTTCCGAGTGTTTAGGGGTTATACTTCGCCAAAATTTGGAGGGCGATTCTTTATTCATGCTACTCAAGCGCACACTGTAGAATGTACGCCGCCCTGTTTGCATTAGTTCTTTTAGTTTACGAGAGAGCTGGGAAATATCTTCATTTAGCTTCGTATTACGATTTATTTTGAACCTTGTTCATGCGATTGATTTTCCTTTTTAAATGAATGATGTCTCGAATGATCAATGGATTCGAGGGATTTGCTGGTCGATACCGGAAGGGAACATAGAGGTCAATGCAAGCGTGTACTGTGTTCTTAAATTTCACCCAGAGAGAGTTAGCGTCGCACATAGTGTCCATAGAACTATTCAAAAAGCGATCATACACAGACTCCAATCTGTCTAGTATACAAACATCGTTAGCAGCAGAAAAAATTGGTACACGAGACGTTTTCAACCTTGTCTTTGGAAGAGACAAACGAAATTGAGCTAAGACACACTTATGATCTGAGAGACCATCCAGTACCTCACACTCATGCTCACCATCAATATTGGACCGAACAAAAACAAGGTCCAGTATTGATTTGCTCTCTCCGTGAATACGTGTATACTAATGAACCAGTTGAACCAAATCAAATCGAAATGCAATATCAATAAACTCCTCGCTGTTGAAAGTATCATGAGTACCAGAAGAGAATGTGGGCCATTCAATACCAGGTAAGTTGAAGTCACCACAGACCACAAGTTTCGTGTCTTTCGCTATCTGGAGACCAATGTATTCCTTTAAATTCTGCAAATCATCAATTCTGGTACCAGGGTGTCTGTAAACAACACCAATGACCATGCACTTTCCGTCGCGACACATCTTACAAAATAAGGCCTCAACACCAATGGGGTCAGCCATTCTAGCAATTTGTATGTTATTTTTAAAGAGTAATGCCACACCGCCTCCCCTCGAATCGCGATCTTTGCGATAAACACGGTAATCTGGGGGAACAAATTCGCTATCGTGGATTCCCTGGTGAATCCAGGTCTCTGTCAGTGCAACAATGTCCGGATCATGTATTGATACCAGATGTTCTAGGTGAAGTGTCTTGTTTACAATACTACGGCAGTTAACATTTAGTAGCTTTATAGAAGAGGATGCGGAAGGTTGTCAAATGGCTGATCGTTTTCGAAGAGACACCTTATCATTTTTTTCTTTGTCCCAGACATACATAGTTCCATTCACAGACGCCTTATCAAAAACCAGCTTTACGTCCTCTTTCCACTTGCGGTTTTCACTTGTGCTTTCCTAAAGTTTCTTTCTTAATTTGCGAACATACTGGGAGAAGACTTCTGTAATATACATGTCTGATTGATTGTAGGGTTTAACGCGCCGACGCAACGCAGGCGATGAGGCGCGCCGTAGCGGAGGGCTCCGGATTAATTTTGACCACCTGGGGATCTTTAACGTGCGCCGAAATCTCGTACACACGGGCGTTTTTGCTTTTCGCCTCCATCAGAAAAGCGGCCGCCGCGGCCGGGAATCGAACCCGCGACCTCGCGCTCAGCAGCGCAACGCCTTAGCCACTGAGCCACCGCGGCGGGTAATATACATGTCTGTGTTCTTTAGTTTAGGGCAGTTCTTAAATATTCAGTTTTTCGCGAAAATCGACCAGCTTCAAAATTACGGGGCGAATTTTGTTTTGTTTTTAAGCTCCTAACCGGTGGCACCTTTTCTACTTCTGAAACACCAATTTTTAAGGTTTCCTTAAAAAATGTGTTAACCACGCATTCCAGAGATTCCTTCTGTTCTTCTTTTAAGTCGTGAATAATGTTGTTATTTCGCCGGGTGCGGTTTTCGAGATCGTCAATTTCATCCAAGACGAAGGTTGAACCTTCGTGATAGCTGATTCGAGTGTCTGAAGTTTTAACCGAAACCGGCAAGGCGAGCGACGGAAGCTTCTACTGAATCGAGCCTACCATTGAACTGCGCGAAAGTGTCTTTTAAGGCTTTCTGCGCATCACCAAAATTACCTTCGGGATCGTTCTCAAGTGGTGTCACTTGGATCGGTGCTGAGTGATAGTATCAGACTTAAGAGAGGTGTCCTGCAAGGGTCTATCTTGTCACCTCTTCTTTTTAATTTGTATGTAAATGACTTAGCTACTGTTGTTAAAACTTCGTGAATTTATCAATACGCTGATGACACCCTGCTGGTATCTGGCAGCTCTGGTCATTCTCTCGCTCTCTCAAATCTTCAAGACGATGCCAGAAGGGTAGCGGATTCGTTCGAAGCAAATTTATTAACAAACAACCCTGTAAAAAGTCGGCTAGTTTGTTTTCGAAATCGACAGAAAACCGTGCCGAACGACTGCTTCATTACTCTACACTCATCAAATTGTGCATCTTGCTCCTGTGCCCGTATTTTCTGTGTCGAGTCTGTTAAATACCTAGGTGTACATTTTGATGGGGATCTTTCATGGAACCCACACATGGCTCACATATGTAAAAAGCTTAGAACTATTGCCTGTATGCTGTACAACCTAAAAGTGTTTCAGCCTTTCTCTGTTCGAAAAATACTAGCTCAAACTTTGGGATATAGTGTTCTTCGTTATGGCATGTGCTGTTTTTTCAACTGCTCCGCTTCCTGAAAAAACAGCGTTAACAGTATTTTTAAAAACATAGCCAAGAGTGTTTTTTATGAGTCACATGTGCCGGATTCGGATAGTGTATTTAAGGCAAGTGGTTTACCGTCATTCGATACATTGTTTAAGCACATCGTCGTGCTAAAATATTTCTGGTGTACAGATTACCGAACTCCCAATGTTAAACCTATACCTCTGCGTTACATACCTCGATATATGACGCCAAGGGCCCGTACCCATTACGGAATGGCTGCGGGGCCATATTATTTCCTGCTATTTTCAACGAATTGCCTGACGAATTGTTCTCTTCAACAACGCAGAAACACTTGCGTGCTGCTATGCTGGCGTTCGAAACATGTTGAAGTATGTATGTGTATGCGGTAATTGGTAGCTATTTCTTTGTCCTCTAATTGTTTTCACGTGATGAGGGAAATGCCACCCATGTAGCCGAAACCCATGTTGATTTATTGTATCTTTGTTTGTCTATTTGTCTTCGTCTCTTGTGTTTGTTGGTTGATGTTTGCTTTTCTTTTTTTCTTTTCTCCATTTGATTTTTCGTCTTCTCTCTTTTTCTCTTTTTTTCTTCTTCTATTTTTTTTGTTTGCTTGTCCTTTTTTACGTTCCTTCCTATTCAGTTGCCACTGCCAATGAGTGTTTTTTACAGAAGTGAAGGCCGTTGCTGCCGGGCGACGCCGCACAAGCCCACCTGTAGGCTTTGGCGGCCCCATTTTTGTTTCTGTACGCACTCCTTGATAATAAACAAAGATTATTATTATATGCTTCTTCGCTCAATGAATCGTGCACTATAATGGGCGATTTTAACATCGATATGACCTTGGAAGAAGGAGCGTGTCTTGAACTGAATCCTGGTTATCTTGTCATGGTTGTGTAAATCCCATAATGCTACCAACTAGAATTGGCATCAACAGTGCCACACTTTTGGGTGTCTGTATGTCGAATTTGTGTGATTGTGATATATTCACAGGAGTTCTTACTGTAGTCATCAATGATCATTTTCCAGTTTTCTGTGTTATCGAGACTCATTCTGTTATAGATGATCTATTCCGTCAACCGTGCTTTTTCCGTAAAGTCAACAACCGCACAATCGAACATTTCCGGGAACTAGTGGAATCATTAGATTTGGAAATCGTCTATCGAGTGAGCGATGTGAATATCGCTTGTAATGTTTTCCTGCAAACAATAGGAGGATGCTACGATGCAGCCTTTACTCTGGAACTTGCAAGTAAAAGAACCAAAAATGTGCGGAATCACTGGGTGGATCCAGATCTCTATAAACGCATAAAAAAGAAATATTCTAGGCTACACATTTTTATATAAACGAAGGATCCCGAAATACACAAGGCGTACAAAAAAAGATGCTACAAAGCGATTCAAAGAGAGCGGAAACGAAATATTACGAACAGCTTTTTTTCACATACGATGCCAGCCTAAGAAGATATGGGATACTGTTAACAAAATGGCACGTCGAAATACAATAGAACGGTCGCAATTCACGCATATAGATGGTGAACTGGTAGAGCACCGCTAAAGATTACTGTACGAATGCCCACTTCATTCATGCTGGTGCGCACACAACCCACACTGATAACGATAGCCGCGGCGCGACTGGCCTTCCACGATTGTCCAGTTCTGTCTTTTTCAAAACTACGAACGATGCGGATGTGCGGGACCTAATTCGTAACAATAAATATTTGTGCAGCGGCAGGAGTTCACAGGTTTATATCGAGCGTGATTAGGCGCGTGGCACAAGAACTAAGTGACGTGCTAGCGTACTATTATGATCAATATGAAAGGGAACACAGGAACGAGTGGCAAACAGCCTCGACACAGACTCGGAGCGATACGCGGATGGCGCTGTGAAAGCCAAAGGGGGAAAGGAGGGCGCTCTTACACTAACTGTTGGCACTCCCACCACGCTACCATTTCTAAAAGGCAGCCGCGTACGTCATATCGCTGATAGTATAGTATCGTCCAAAAGCCGATAAGACGCACTGCTGGGAATGGGAGCATTTGTTTGAACAGCGTCCCCCTTTCCACTTTGTTTCCGACGGCGGCCGCTGCGTATCACTCAAAACTGGGTCTGAGGGTGTTTTCTAGGCGTTCCTGTGTCCCTTTCATATTGCTCATAATAGTACATTATTAATTTGTCTGTCCACGGGTGTTTTTCCAGAGCAACTAGCGTGACGCCGATTCATAAAGGTGGAGCAGACGACAATGTATCAAACTACAGGCTAATGTCTGTCCTGACAGTTTTTTTCAGGTTATTTGAGGCAGTCACCTATAACAGACTATCGACTTCCTTTCGTAAACACAATGTAATTTCGAAATATCCATATGGTTTCAAAAAATCAAAATTAACAGAGGAAGCATTACTATACATTAAAGATAAAATAATTGCAAACATTGAAAAGAGGCAATACAGAATTGGACTGTCTTTAGACCTTAAAAAATCGTTTGATTCGTCGATCATATTATTTTGCTAAATCAATTGAGAGATATAAAATGCATCGAATGGCAGGTAACCTTTTAAAAAGCTATTTGACTCAGAGAAAGCAGTTTCTTCAACTAAACTCCATTGCATCAGACATATTAGAGCTAAAACAAGGTGTCCCTCAATGGTCTAAGTTAGGTCCGTTACTGTTTATAGTTTATGTAAATGACATCGAAGGTTTGAAAGAACTTGTAATGTATGCGGAGGACACTAACGTATTTTTCACATCTGATAATATTATTAAACTACACTCAGTGGTAAATGTTTACTTCGAGCAATTATCAAATTGGTTAATAGATAACAAATTGCAACTTACGCTACAAAGACAACTTACAGGATATTTAGGCTGTACAATAAAAATGTAGAGAAAGAAATCCCGCTTATATTCAACGGAACCAAGTTAAACCGAAGGACAGAACAGAAGCTCTGAGGTTTTTGGGTTTCAAGGACAACTTTCGTGGAATACGCGTATTGCTGACCTGTCCACCGAACTATCTAGAAGTGTAGGTCTTTTATACAGAATTGGCCATTTGGTACCACTATGGTTGAAACAAAACTTATACAATGCTCTCATTTATTCGAAACTATGCTACGGGATGTTGGTGTGGGGGACCACAACTAAAACTAGTTTTAACAGGCACATTGTATTAGAAGCAATAATTTTGCGCATATATTTATAGTATCATGGCTGTCCCGCCGATTTGAGGACAAGTCCTTTATTAAGTGAATATTCAATGCTTCACGCTGACCAAATCTATTACATGAAGGTTCACCACATCATTTATAAGCAAAAAAACCCACAATTAAGTTAAGAATAAATCTTCTGGCTATCTCAGTCATACCATACGGCACACTTCAAAAGTAAGAATGAACTATTGTGAGCAATCTTTCCTGTACATGTCAACTGAAATATTAAATAAATCGGGAGAAAAATTAAACTTCGACGCCAGTGAACCCACGTTTAAAAAATAGGTCAAAGTAATGTTACTTAAGCAAAACGCCTGCAATACTGATATATAATTAAGTGCTTGAAAAATATGTCTACATGCTTCCCTAAAGGTAAAGGTACAAGTTAAGAACAATTACAAACTAAAATACATTGCTACGTAATTGTTACGTAGTACAGTAATTGTTGAAAGTTAATGCGTACGAATTACTGCGTTTGTGTGTACACTGTGATCCTTCTGTGAATTTTGGACCTATGCTTTGTATAATACATAGGAAATGTATTAATGACTTTCCTTCGTGCTATTTCTCTATTACGATTGTGCTACTGTGTTTAAACTTGTGAACAGCATTGTTATTACGTACAATGTAACTCGGGTGGCTGAGGCCCCTGTCAGGCCACGTCCACCTTTAGTCTCAGCCTCGCCTTGGTTTTACGAAGAAAAAAAATAACAAAAATCAAATATACTCTAGTATTCTTACATATTGCTCGTCTACACCCTTATTCCGTAATGCCTGAATGACTACTGAGGTTTCGACCGAGTCAAATGCTTTCTCATAATCTCTGAAGGCTATATTTAGGGGTTCAGTATACTCCACGGACTTCACTATCACCTGATTGATCGTGCGAATATGGTCAATTGTTGAATAGCCTTTACGAACCCTGCTTGTTCTTTAGGTTTACTGAAATCTAAGGAGGCAGAAATTCCGTTAGCGATTACCTTGGTAAGTACCTTGTAGACGACTCGCCGTAAGCTGATCGGCGTGTAATTTTTCAAGTCCTTCACGTCACCTTTCTCATCCATTAGGATGATGTTCACGCTCTTCCGGTACACTCGCGGTCATTAGGCATTGCGTGTGCAGGTTTGCCAGTTTTACTAGTACAATTTTCCCCCCATCTTGCAAGACGTCTGCTGTTATCTGATCTTCACCAGGGGCTCTGCCACTTTCATTTCTTTCAAAACCTTCCTTACTTCTGTCATTACTGGCGGGATGTCAATTCCTCTGAGCTACTTTCACGTTCGGTATTATCCTGTATGTCCCGGCTACTGTACAGATCTCTATAGAACTCCGGGTCTAATGACTATTTTATCCCTATTTGTGACGACATTACATATATTGTGTTTAAGTGTATACAGCTGATTTTTCCTCACGCCTAAACGCCTCTTCACTTCTTTCAGGCTGCCTCCGTTCTTTAAAGCATATTCGATCATCTTCATATTATACTTCCGTATGTCAGGTGTGTTACGCTTATTGATTAACTTCGAAAGCTCCGCTAGTTTTATTGTGTTAGGTGAGGTGGAGATTGTCATGGTTTGCGGTTCCCTAATAAAATGTTTTGTCTCCAGGGAAAGTTTACCAGTATCCTGTCTAGCCATCGTGCCACCGACTTCTACTGCACACTCCGTGATAATGTGTATAATATTGTCGCTGGCTTCATGTGCCGTAAACTCTGTTTCCTCGGTAAGACCCGAATATCGGTTCTGCAGCGCGATCCTGAATTCTTCAACTTTACGTCTTACTGTTAGTTCATTGATCGGCTTCTTTCGCACTAGCTTGTTGCAGTCTTTCCTCAAGTCTAGCCTAATCCGAGATCTCACCATTCGTGGTCACTACACCTTACCCTTCCTAGCACTTCCACATCCTGCACTACCCTAGGGTTATCGCATAATATGAAGTCTATTTCGTTTTTATGCGCCCCATTCGGGCTCCTCCACGTCTACTTTCGGCTCTCCCGTTTACAGAAGAAGGTATTCATTATGCGTAGGTTATTCCGTTCTTCGAACTCAACTAGTAGGTCCCCCCTGCTATTTTTACAGCCCAGACCTTTGTTCCCAACTGCTTGGTCTACAGCCTGCTTCTTGCCTACTTTAGTATTGAAGTATCCCATAACTACGGTATACTGTGTTTTTACTTTAGCAATTACCGATTCCACATCTTCATAGAGGCGTTCAACTAGCTGGTCATCGGGGCTGGATGTAGGTGCGTAGCCATGTACCACCTTGAGTTTATGCCTCTTATTAAGCCTAACTACAAAACAGGCTGTCCTTTCGTTAATGCTATAGTATTCGTCTATGTTGCCAGCTGTGCGTTTATTGACTAGAAATCCCACTCCCAGTTCTGTTCTGTCCACTAGACCTCGGTAACCTAGGACGTGTCCGTTTTTCAGCACTTTAACGGCTTCAAATGTCCTCCTAACCTCACTAAGCCCTATGACATCCCATTTAATGCCCTCTAATTCCTCGAACAACGCCTCTAGACTCGCTTCGCTAGATAAGGTTCTCGTGTTAAACGTAGATAGGTTCAGATTCCAATGGCGGCCTGTTCGGCTCCAGGGATGCTTAGCAACATTTGCTGCGTCACAGGTCCGACCGCCGCCGTGGTCAGTTGCTTCGCAGGTGAGGGCCATGGCTTAATTGGCGTATTCATGGGAGGTTGCGGCCATTAGTAAACCAGAGTGGCTGATCCTGCTCTGGTGAGAGTTAGTGAGTACTTATGTCGCGGCCTTCTTGATAAGAGACCTTGCACCTTCTTCTCAAGGTCTACTAAGCTCTCATAGCCCTTCGTATACGTCCTCTGAAAGTATTATGTAGGCGCCTTCTTTTCACATCCTCTGAGTGCCTCCACTACTATGCTGTTATCAAAAGAATCAAACGATGTTTCGCGATCTATAAATGTCATGTAAAATGGTCCATAAAACTAAATACAACTGGCTTCGTCCCACTTCAATTCTTTAAAAATGGTTGTTGCCTTTCGAGCACATTACAACGGCAACGCACCTGCACTTTATTAGGACACTGAAAAGAAAAAAATTAAAGCCGTTCCACTCAATGTGAAAGCTGTCGGAAGTGCAGAGCAGTGATTCGCTTCCGCCGTAATCCGCTCACTGTTACCACCCCATGCATTTGAAATATTTCGCCTTCGCAGTGCTCCCGCGCCCCCTGCATGAAACTGCGCCAGCGGGAGTTCTGTTCTTTTTGTGCTTGTTTTAATTTCGTATGCTGGGGCTGTTTTGCGTCAGTTCGAACGCGTAATTTTTCGTAGCGTGAGCTGCACTGGCCGAAACTGAGCAGTTTCGCGTGGCTCCACGAGAGCCATGCTGCGCAAGCGCGGCACGTGGCGGCCCGGTCCACTTAATGGTCATGCAATGGGTGGCCTGGTGGGGAACCGATGGCTCGTGCGTCACAGTAACACCATGCTGCGTAAGCGCGGCACGTGGCGGACCGGTTCCCTTGATGATCATGCCAGGGGTGGCCGGGTGTGGAACCGATGGCTCGTGCGTCGCAGCAACACCGGCGTGAGCCTGTGGAACCAGCTTAGCTATGGGGCGATTGGTAACGCTGCACTGGAGCCGTTTGATACATATACGTGTGTCACATAATGCGTATACCATGTGTGTGTCATTGAAGCAGCAGTAAGCATAAAATCAAGTTGATCCAAGACAACCAGGAAAGCTAAGAATAACCAGCTGAACCTTAACTCCCGCTACGTATATCTTGGCATAGTCGAGCTAAGCCACTGCAAATTTTTTTCTTGTTGGGCAAGAGACTTTCTGCATCAGTTCGAACACGTCACTTTCTTCTTGCGCGCGGAGCCTTCCTGCGTCATTTTGAACGCGCCATTGTTTTCTTGCGCTGCCGCTTTTTTCGCTTACTATGGTAAAAACCTACCCAACGAGCTTTACTAACTAAATGAACGCGGGCGCTGCACGTTAATTACGTATATTTTGTTTCAAATGTGTCCATAGCTTTCTTTGCGCTAAACAACGGGGAGATGTAGGACAAGCGCCAGTGGTTAACGAGTTTCCAACGCTTATGACTATATAAACCGCTCGGCCTTCGAAGCCTCTGGGGTACGCCGCGAAAGACAGCGTTACCACGAGACACCCTGATGCTCTACTTGGGTCCAGCGATCGAGCTACGACGACAAGGTGAGCGTCTAAACTGCTCTTAAGTTGAAAAATATTACTATCGCCGGGAGCGATACACCGCTCTCGAACCCCAAATTTTAGCCGTCCGATTACTGCTTCCGTTCTACAACACGTTTAATTGGTGTTCAGTCTTTTCTTCTCTGGATCAAATCACAGTCAAAGCAACTGTCGCAATAATATGTAGCTAAGTATTATTACAGATACGCGCAAGAACTTTAGTTCACCTACGCTTGCAAAACAAAGTCCTTTGGGTGCATGCTTTACAAAGACCCGCGATATATTCCCCCGTTTTTACGAGAAGCGCAGCGACATGTCCTCCGATAGATAACCGATGGTTCCAGCAAGCGTGCTTCCCAAATGATGGGCTAAATGAAACTTTGAAGGACTACATTTTCACTCTAGGGAGCAAACATGGGCTGTCTGGTTCCCTTCCGTAGAAGCCGATGTATTGCCAGCAGACTTTTAGTATACGGGTTTCTACAATACTTACCACTTTACCGTAAATTACGTTATTATGAAAAGTGGATGAATTTTCGGGTGTTGTTACTGCCGCCTTAGGGGCTAATTGCCGCAAATTGTTCATGGGTAGTTTCCATGAAACAAGAGTTCGAGCCGTTTTCTGTAACCATAGTCTTCCATGGATGGCCGTGCATTGACAGCAGTCAGGAATTGTGTTACATTGACAGCTCCTCTGTGAACCAATTATGACAAGTAAATAAAACTAGCCGTAATGGTAGAATCGTCGTAGCGGACAATTTCATTATTAATATTTTCCAGGATACCTAATTAGATTCGAGCCACAGAGCATTCCTGAGAACCTGCAGAGATCAATTTCTTGTTTCTGTCTTCGTGACGCGTAGACGGACGGGCATAAACCACCGCCAGAGGTAGCTACGTACAGCCTCGCTGAGAAAAGCATACAAGCCACGGCGATAATGAACATGCCGCAGCCGTGGGCAGGTGCACCTGAACGTCAGAGACCGGACGCGGGAAATAAATTACCAAGAAAAACATCATGGCGTTGATGCCCTGTGCTTTTATGCGCAATCTGTCAAAATTAACCTTCGGAGCTTGCCGGCCTGTCTTCAAAGCAGGTGTCTCTGAACCAGCGAGTATGTTGCTGCAAAAAAAGGGGTCTTACTGACGCACTTTCTCGTGAAATAGAGCGTGTAAATTCGCCGGAAAAGTTTAATCAAACGAGTACGGGTTGTATCCGCCTATCTTGCCGAGTAAGCGAACAATGACGGTGTTGGCATGACCTCGACAAATGCGCTACGCAGCGAGCTGGCGCAGCGGCGAGATGAGGCATCCAGGCCTCCTGAACCTGTGACCTCGCTGCGAATCCCAAACGCAGCGCATCGTTAGCATGACGTCGACGCGACAGATACTCGGGTTTGTGCCCTTCTGTCGTAGCCGTGTAAACGCAGGCAATGTTTACGTGTGATTTTCCACAGTGAAGCTGTTTAGGCTTGAGTTCCAACCGTGCCGGGAGTCGCTCAAAAAGTCGGAGTCACAAGGTGTAGAAGAAAAACGCTGGTGCAAGAGAGCGAGAGAGAGAGAGAGAGAAAGAGACAAAACTTTTTTTGAGCTTTTAGGTGGGGTGGTTCCCCATTTCAGTTCCCCATGTGCCGTCCCGGCTCGACTGGCCTTCTCGACCTACAGAAGTTAATCTTGAGGGAGGGAGCTCGACAGCACTATCTCCCACTACTTAGGGGTAGAGGAGGGAAAAGGGGCTGGCAGGTCTGGGTCCTTGACGCACTCCATATTATGTGCCGTAGAGGGCCTGGTTGAGTACAGAATTTCCATTGTGTGTAAACTGTGTGGGAAATAACAGGTGCAACCTGTTTGGAAGAGACAACGTGTTTGCCTGTCTTAGTCTGAGTGTGGTTTCCCGGTTCCTTGTGAGTTCTGGGTGTGGTGCCGGGAATATTCTTCTGCTGAGCCTGTAGTGTTGGGTAATTTCGTGGACGGTTGTGAGGGGCGTGGGTTCCGGTGTCTCCTCCGCGGCCTGATGGGCGAGATCTCGGGCTATAAGATGTGCGTGTTCGTAACCTCTCATGAAGGAGTGGGCTGGTGTCCACATAATCGCGACCTCCCTGTCCGGCGTCTCGCTTTCCAGGATGAGTAGCGTCACGGGTGACACCCATCCCGACATGAAGCTGCGGCACGCCTCTTGTGAGTCTCTGACAACGGTCGTGGTGTTGGTTTGTGTGAGGGCGAGAGCGATAGCAAGTCTTTCAGTTTTTTTGGCCGTGGCTCATGGAATGGAGGCGCTGGTCAAGTGCTTACACCCATCCGTCACCACGGCCACCATGACTCTTTTACCGTTGTAGGGGGCTACGTCGGTGTAGGTCGTCGTCGCAACTTGGGAGTAAGCTTCTCTGCGACCTTGATGGTAGTTCGGGTGCAGATTTCTAGGTATCGGGTGGACTATTATAGATTTACGCCATGATTCCGGGATCGCCGGCGACTGGAGCTGGTCTCGCAGAACCCACTGAAGTTTGGTCAGTACACTGCGGCCCGTTCGTGTACGAGTGAGCCGTGGCCTTTGGTTTGACAAGTGGCCCTCAATAAGTTCTGATACTGTATTGTGCAGTCCCATACGTAGCAACTTGTCTGTAGATGCGCTCATGGGTAAACCAAGCGCTTGCTTTAGAGACTTGAGTATGAGCACGGCGATCTTATCCTGTTCCGTCCTACTCAGGATGACGTATGGAGTAACGTAGGTTATTCGTGAGAGGACGAACGCTTGGATAAGCCTGACCATGTCGCCCTCTTTCATGCCTCTGTGTCGGTTCGGGACCCTGCTTACCTGATGCGTGAACTGCTCGATGGTCTTGGTGGGTTGCTCTACCAATGCATTGTTCTTGCCGTCCACCTGGATGAGAAGACCAAGAATCCTGATGGATTTGCATTGCTTGATGTCATGCCCATCGAGGGTGGCTGGGATGTTGTCGACATCGTTATTTTTTCGACGTCTACTCACCACAAGAAGATCAGACTTCTGTGGCGAGAATGACAGCCCACATCTATTTGCGTACTCATTCACAGTGTCGACGGCGAGCTGGAGTGTGTACTGCAACCCTCCTAGGGAATCGGGCCCATCCACAGGCTCACGTCGTCCACGTACAGGGCATGGCTTAACTATGTTATTCTCAGCTGCCCTGGGAGATCCAGGAGCGCGATGTTAATGGGGAGTTCCGCTTGGTGTCTGCTATTGCCTCTCGTAGCACGTACAGTTGGATCTCCTTGTCTAGCTCGGGGTTAGGATTTCCTTTGTACAGAGGGGGAGAAAAGCCTCCCTGTGTCTGGAGGTACTTCTTCTCCAGCTCCTTCAGAAGTTCGGCACTGGTTCCCGAATAGGCATTCAGTGTGCGCACCAGGTCCCTGTTAGACGGTCCTTTATTTTTCAGGGGGTCGATTAAGTGCCATATTTTCCTTGTGTTCAATGTGCCTTGTAGGCCATCACAGACTTGTAACCAATTCTCTTTGCATAGTGCTGCCGCATAATCTTCAGCCTGTTTGTTTATGAGGGATATACGCTTCCGGAGCTTTTTATTGTGTCTTTGCCGCTTCCACCTTCTTGTGAGGCTGTGTCGCGCTTCCCATATGTGGAGGAGTTTTGGGTCCACATAAGGTATCGTGTAAGAGGTAGCTACAGTCTGAGTGTGTTCTTGGGCATCTCTACGAGCCACCTGCATCAGTTTTTCATAGAATAGTTCCGAATCGAGGTTCTGTGAGACCCTGGCCTGGCGGAAACCATCCCACTTCGTGATGCAGGCTGATCTAATACGGGCCTTGTAATTTTTGTCTTTGATTAACAGATGAATTATATCATGGTCATATCCAAGATTTTACTGCGTATTGGTCCAGGTAATATTGTTACGTGGCAAAGACAATATATTTGCAGCTATTTATAAGTTACAATAAGCTGAAAAGCGCTGGATTAAGTAGCAGCGTGAGCCCGGGGCCAAGCGTCGTCATTCCCGTCGTCTTCCATCAGCGGTGCAGCGGCCACCGCATGCTTGGCTCGAACAGGGATTTCCCCGTCACATGACCCCCGGTGGAAGTGGCACCGGCTCGGTGCTGTCTAAGGAGAACCGGTCGGGGGTAGCTGATATGGCTTGAGGCGGGCGACGTGGACAATAGTGGTAGCCGGGACAGTAGAGGATGAGGCCCCAGTAGGGATGGTAGGAGCAACCTCATATGTCACATCTGTGTCACGACGGAATACCTTGTATGGCCCAGAATAGGTTTGGAGCAGTTTTTCGCACAGGCCAACACGACGTGCAGGGGACCAGAGCAGGACGAGGGAGCCCGGAGTAAAGTGGACCGTGCGGTGACGTTCGTCGTACCGTGTCTTTTGTGAGTCTTGCGAAGCAACGAGGTGGTCGCGAGCCAGTTGACGATCTTGATGGGCGCGAGTGATAGCATCGCGAGCATATTCGGAGGAGCAGGCAGGAAGGAGTGAGTCCAAAGACAAAGCCGGTTCACGGCCAAACAATAGATAAAATGGGGAGAAACCAGACGTGTCATGGCGGGAGGTCTTGTACGCGAAAGTGACGAATGGCAATGCAAGGTCCCAGTCTCCGTGGTCAGAAGACACGTATACAGACAGCATGTCGGTCAGCGTCCGGTTCAAGCGTTCGGCGAGGCCATTAGTTTGCAGGTGATAGGCCGTGGCAAGCTTGGGCTTCGTCGAGCAAGAGCGGAGGATGTGGCCGATAAGTTTGGACACAACGGTTTTTCCACGGTCAATTCCAAGCTGGCGGGGATCGCCATGGTGCAGAAGGACGTAGTAGAGAAGCAAGTCAGCGACGTCAGTCGCGCAGCTGGTTGTAAGGGCGCAGGGTGATGGCGTACCGCGTCGTGTAATCTGTCGCAACGGCGACCCACCGGTTTCCCGCGGACGACAGTGGGAACGGACCAAGTAGATCGATGCCCACCCGGAAGAACAGCTCATGGGGAATGTCGATGGGTTGAAGTTCTCCAGAAGGAAGTGTGAAAGGCTTTTTCCAACGCTGGCAGCTGTCACGCGAGGCAACACAGCGGCGTACTAATCGGTAAAGGCCAGGCCAGAAGAACCTACGTCGCACTCGATCATAAGTTATGGTGATCCTTAGGTGGCCTTCGGTGGGTACGTCGTGAAGCCGGTACAGGACGGTCGAACGCAGGTGGCTGAACACAACGTGGAGGAGGTCCCGACCGTCATAACGGAAGTTATGGTGGTGTAAGATGCCATTTTGTAGGGTTAAGTTGCGCGCGTAAGTGTAGGGTGACGAAGAGGCCGGGTGTTTAATGAGGGAACGGAGCGACGTCGCTGATGTGAAGAAAGTCGGACATTGCGAGCATGCAAGCGACATCAGTAAGTGGTGTGGTCTCAGGGGAGTCAACAGGGTAACGTGGGGGGCTGCAGCGTCTTTATGCATGCACGGCCGGATTAGCGCGTGCCCCCGGTCTAGCCCGGCCGGGCTTTATGCAAGCGACCCAATTTATAGGCGATGGCAAATGTATATTCCTGCAGACGTAATGCCCAGCGACCAAGCCGTCCGGTTGGGTCTTTCAAGTTGGTAAGTAAGCACAGCGCATGGTGATCTGTGATGAGTGTAAAATGTCTGCCGTACAAGTAGGGGGCACAATTTTGCGAGGGCACAGACAAGAGCAAGGCGCTCGCGTTCTGTAATTGAATAATTTCGCTTGGACTTTGACAGCAAACTGCTGGCGTACGCAATCACGGCTTGACCGGCTTGCGATTGGCCAATACGGCGCCGATCCCGTGGCCGCTTGCGTCGGTACGCACTTCGGTGGGAGCGGAAGCGTTGAAGTGACCCAAAATTGGCGATGAAGTTAGTAGGGAAGTCAAAGTGCTGAATGCTTGGGCTTGATCGGGACCCCACGTAAAGGTGGCGCCGTTCTTCAAAAGGTCCGTGAGAAAACAAGCTACAGGGGCAAAGTTTTCTATAAAACGGGCAAAATAGGAGCAAAGTCTGACAGAGCTGCGGACATTGTCAGTCGAGCGCGGCACGGGGAAATCGGTGACGGCTTGAGCTTTTTCAGGGTCGCGCTGTACTCCAGAGTTGTCGACAAGGTGCCCAAGAATTGTTATCTGGCGGTGGCCAGAGCGACACTTCTTTGAATTGAGTTGGAGACCAGCGCGTCGAAATATTTTAAGGATATCCGACAGGTGCTCCAGGGGTGTCTCAAATGTGGTTCAGAAGATGATGACATCGTCTAGGTAACATAAGCATGTGTTCCACTTAAAACCGCACAAAAGAGAGTCCATCATGCTCTCTCGAGGAGGAGGAGGAATAAACGTCCCTATAAAGCAGTTCGCCTTGGGGTAAAGTCCTTATTCCAGGACCCCTTGAGACCGTTCTTCTTGAGCCCTCTTCACCAGCGAAAGCTGGTCATCAGGGTCAGAGCTGGACAGTGCTCTCCCAGTGCTCAGGGGAGGGGAAGGGCAGGGGGTTAGGTTGGGGTTCTTCTCGCAGCCCCACACAATGTGGTAAAGCGTGCCCGGAGCCTCACAGAAGCGGCATTCCGAGGAGTAGAGGGTGGGGGCCAGAATGTGGGCTCTAGTTGAGGGGGGAAAGGTGTTGGTTTGGATACATCGAAAGTGGTGTTCTTGCTCTTTTGTGAGGTTTTTCTGTGGAGAAGGGTACATTGTTCGCTGCAGGCGGTAGTGCTGCGTGATTTGTGTGTATGACAAAAGGGGATAGACACGCCACTGCTCGCCGAACTCCTGACTAGCCCGGTGCGTCAAATTTCGGGAATGCTGGTGGGAAGCTTGGTTGCCGGGGACGTCGGCATGGGCGGGAGCCCAAATAATCCTTACACGGTGTTTTGGAGGATGCTGTAGTAGAATTTGTGTGGAGCAGGGTGAGAAGAAGCCGCTCGAGAATGTTCTGCATGCTTGTTGGCAGTCCGCAATGATGATCTCTGCAGGGGTTTGAGCAACTGCTAGGGCTATGGCCACTTCTGCCTGTAGTGCATGGGTGGTAGGAATTGATGCACTTGTGAGGAGGGCTTGAGCTGTAGTCACAACAGCGGTCACAGCTCTCCTCCCGGGATAGGATGCTGCGTCCGTGTATACTGTGGTGGAGTTTTGGCGGTACCGTTTGAAGATTGCTTTCGCTCTGGCATCTCTGCGATCCTGGTGGTGTGTTGAATGCATGTTCCGGGGCAGTGGTGCCACATTAATAAATTGGCGAATCTCACGAGGAAGCTGAGTCGCATCGGCCTGTGGGTGTTGAATCGGTGAGCCCAGGCATAGCTGCTTCAGAATTGTTCTGCCGGTGGAGGTGGTTCATGTGATGAGCTTCGAGGAGTTCATCCAAGGTATTACAAACTCCCAAATATAGTAGTTTCTGTGTCGAGCTGCTGACAGGTAGTCTCAACGCCAGCTTGTATGCCTTGCGTATGATAGTCTCTACCTTGTCCTTTTCAGCCTTCGAGAGCACAGCGTAGGGGATGGCGCAAGTTATCCTACAGATGACAACGGCTTCGACTAGCCTTATCACATCCGCCTCTCGCATACCTCTCGTTTTTGTGCTGACCCTGCGGACCATGCGGGAGACTTGCTCCATGGTGTGCTTAAGTCGGTCCAGCAGTTTGGTATTGAAGCGATCCACTTGTAGAAGCATGCCTAAGATTCTCACCTGCTGAGTTGGAACAATAGGGTGGCCATCCACTTCCAGGGAGATGATTGGCGACCCGGGAGGGAGTTTTGTACGAGGTGACACAATAAGCAGCTCTTTTTGCGGCACACTCGCTAGGCCACATTGTCGTGCGTATTCAGAGGCAATGTCGGCTGCCTGGTGTAGGTTGGTCTTCATTTCCCCCAGTGACCCATGAGTGGCTCATATGGTGATGTCATCCGCATATAATCCATGGCGTATGCCTGGTATGGCATCCAGGAGCGGAGAGAGGCCTGCGAGGACTACATTAAACAGCAAGGAGGAAAGGACCGCATCCAGGGGTGTGCCCTTGTTGCCGAGAGAAATTCTATTGTACTTTAAACCACCTTACTTCAGAATGGCTTTTCGGCCGTCGAGGAAGTCTCGAATGTATTTGTAGGTACGCTCCCCGCAGTTAAGGCCATTCAGTTGTTTAGGTATAACCGTATGACTGACATTTTCAAACGCACCTTTTAAATCCAAGGCTAAGATGTCTTTGGGGCTATCCCTCGAGCATTTCAGCATAACCTCTTCCTCCAGCTGAAAAAGGGTGTCCTGCGTGGAGAGGTGATTGCGAAATCAACACATGGTATGTCATCATCATCATCATCATCATCATCATCACGAGCCTATCTACGCCCACTGCAGGGCAAAGGCCTCTCCCATTATTCTCCAATTACCTCGGTCCTGTGCCAACTGTGGCAAATTTATCCCCGCAAACTTCTTGATCTCATCTGCCCATCTAACTTTCTGCCGCCCCCTGCAACGCTTGCCTTCTCTAGGGATCCATTCTGTTACCCTTAATGACCAGCGGTTATCTTGCCTTCGCATTACATGCCCTGCCCACGTCCATTTCTTCTTCTTAATTTCTACTAATATGTCTTTAACACCAGTTTGCTCCCTGACCCACTCCGCTCTCTTCTTGCCCCTTAATGTTACACCTATCATTTTCCGCTCCATTGCCCGCTGAGTCGTTCTCAATTTAAGTTGAACCCTCTTAGTGAGCCTCCAAGTTTCTGCCCCGTAGGTGAGTACCGGTAAGATGCAGCTGTCATACACTTTCTTCTTTAGCGACAATGGTAGTCTGCTATTCATCATCTGAGAATGTCTGCCATATGCACCCCACCCCATTCTTATCCTTCCAATTATCTCCGCCTCATGGTTGGGATCTGGGGTCACAGCTTGGCCTAAGTAGATATATTCGCTTACCAGTTCCACTGCCTCGCCACCTATCTCAAACCGCTGTGCTGTCCCGAGGTTATTCATCATTACTCTAGTTTCTGCATATTAATTTTCAGGCGCACGGTTCTACTCTGTTCGTCCACTGCGGAAAGCATGCTTTGCAATTCGTCCCCCGAGTTACTTAGCAAGGCAACGTCATCAGCAAATCTGAGGTTACTGAAGTATTCTCCATTAGCCCTTACTCCCACCTGTTCCCGATCTGAATACTTCTGTTCTGAATACTTCTGTTCTGAACGTTCTGAATACTTCTTGTAAACATGCTGTGAATAACATTGGAGAGATTGTGTGTCCTTGTCTGACACCATTCCTTATAGGTATTTTACTGCTCTCCTTATGGAGGATGATGGTAGCTGTGGACCCATTGTAGATATCCTCTAGTATTCTTACATACTGCTCATCTACACCCTGGTTCCGTAATGCCTGAATGACTGCTAGGGTTTTGACCGAGTCAAATGCTTTCTCATAATCTACGAAGGATATATATAGGGGTTCAGTATACTCAGCGCACTTCTCCATCACCTGATTGATCGTGTGAATATGGTCCATTGTTGAATAACCTTTACGAAACCCTGCTTGCTCTTTAGGTTGACTGAAATCTAAGGTTGAGAAATTCGGTTAGCGATTACCTTGGTAAATAACTTGTAGACGACTGACAGTAAGCTGAGCGGCCTGTAATTTGTCAAGTCCTTCATGTCGCCTTTCTTATGGATTAGGATGATGTTCGCGTTCTTCCAAGATTCCGGTACCATTGCGGTCATTAGGCATTGCGTATACAGGTTTGCCAGTTTTTCAAGTACAATTTCTCCTCCATCCTTCAAGAGGTCTGCTGTTATCTGATCCTCACCAGGTGCTTTGCCCCCTTTCATTTCTTTCAAAGCCTTCCTTACTTCTTCGGTCGTTACTGGTGGGATGCCTATCCCCTCTGAACTACTGCCTCGTTCGGCATTATCCTGGATGTCCCGGCTACTGTACAGATCCCTATAGAACTCCTCGCCCATTGTGACTATTTTATCCCTATTTGTGATGACATTGCCTCGCTTATCCTTAAGTGCATACATCTGATTTTTCCCCACGCCAAGACGTCTCCACTGCTTTCAGGCTAACTCCGTTTTTTACAGCGTATTCGATCCTCTCCATATTATACTTCCGAATGTCATCTGTCTTACGCTTATTAACTTCGAGAGCTCCGCTAGTTCTATTCTGTCAGCTGCGGTGGAGATTGTCATGGTTTGCCGTTTCCTGATTAGATCTTTCGTCTCCTGTGAAAGTTTACCAGTATCCTGTCTAGCCATAGTGCCCCCGACTTTTACTGCACACTCCGTGATAATGCGTATAAGGTTGTCGCTGGCTTCCTGTGTCGTAAGCTCGGCTTCTTCGTTAAGAGCGGAATATCGGTTCTGCAGCGCGATCCTGAATTCTTCTACTTTACGTCTTACTGTTAGCTCATTTATCGGCTTCTTTCGTACTAGCTTGTTGCGGTCCCTCCTCAAATCGACATCAAATTCGACATCTTACCATACGGTGGTCACTACACCTTACCCTTCCGAGCACTTCCACATCCTGCACGACGCCAGGGTTATCGCATAATATGAAGTCTATTTCATTTTTGTGCTCACCATTCGGGCTCCTCCAGGTCCACTTCCGACTCTCCCGTTTACAGAAGAAGGTATTCATTATGCGTAGGTTATTCCGTTCTGCAAACTCAACTAGTAGGTCTCCCCTGCTATTCCTACAGCCCAGACCATAGTTCCCAACTGCCTTGTCTCCAGCCTGATTCTTGCCTACTTTAGCATTGAAGTCCCCCATAACTTCGGTATACTGTGTTTTTACTTTAGCCATTGCCGATTCCACATCTTCATAGAAGCGTTCCACTACTTGGTCCTCGTGGCTGGATGTGGGTGCGTAGCCCTGCACCACCTTGAGCTTGTACCTCTTATTGAGCCTAATTACAAGACCTGCTGCCCTTTCGTTATTGCTATAGTATTCGTCTATGTTGCCAGCTATGCTTTTACTGACTAGAAATCCCACTCCCAGTTCTCTTCTGTCCTCTAGACCATGGTAACATAGGACGTGTCCATTTTTCAGCCCCGTAAAGGCTTCGCCTGCCCTCCTTACCTTGCTAAGCCCTATTACATCCCATTTAATGCCCTCTAATTCCTCTAACAACACCTCGAGACTTGCTTCGCTAGATAAGGTTCTCGCGTTAAGCGTTGCCAGGTTCAGATTCCATTGGCGGCCTATGCAGCGGTGGCGTAGCGATGGCGTAGAGGTAGAGCTTCCGCCTCGCGTGCAGAAGGACCGTGGTTCGAATCCCGGTGCCGGACAATTCCCACCGGATTAAAAAAAAAATCCGCGTACTGATGGAATTGCACAAAGGGGCTTGGGGTGCGTCCTGACCTCGGCGACCATTGCCGGCAATGCACTCCCTCATCAGAGCAGGATTGGCCGCCCTGGTGTAGTAACGGCCACAACCTCCAATGAATACGCCAATTAACCCACGGCCCTCAGTCCCCAGCGGCTGCGAAGCAACTGACCACGGCGGCGGTCAGACCTGTGGCGCAGAAGAGGGTGCTAAGAATCCCTGGATCAGGACATGGTATGTGGAAACATGTTATTTTGTTCGAGGTACTGCTGTAGCCTTTTGTTGATGACGTGCTCTAGAAGCTTTCCCAAACAGTGTGGCCGGAGCATTGCAGAGACCAAATGGCATAACTCGGAATTTGTAAAGGTCATCAGGGGCCCCGAATGCAGTCTCTTCGCGGTCTTTCTCATCAACGGTTGTCTGTCAGTAACCAGGTCTGAGGTCAATCGACGAAACGTATCTGCCACCATGGAGGCAGCCGAGAGCGTCGTTAATACGCGGAAGGGGATAGACATCTTTTCTCGTGATCTTGTTTAAATGCCGATAATCTACGCAAAAACGTCACGTGCTGTCTGTCTTCTTGACTAAAACGACAGATGCCCACGGAATAGAAGACGGTTCAATGATTTCCTTGCTGAGCATTTTTTCGACTTCTTGTTGGATCACGAGGCTTCAACATGAGATACGCGATATGGCCGTCTGCGCACAGTTGGTGCATCACCAGTGATTATGCGGTGCGTCACAGCGTGTGTTGTACTCGGTGGACGGCTGCCTAAATTAAAGATGTCTTTATAGGACTTCAAGAGATAGCGAAGAGCGTCGACGTCCACTCGCGAAATATCGGGTGCGATCATCGCTGCGACTTCATTCGCTGGGAGTGACGACTGCACGGTGGGACCCAAACAAGGCGTCACGGGCTCTAACGGTGTAGTTTCGGCATGTGCTTCCAAGTGGAACAGTGTTGAAAGTGCCATTCCTTTCGGTAAAACTTGAGGAAAGTAACCGAAGTTTAGGAACGGGAAGCAAGTCTAGTTGTCAACAAAGTTACTGTAGCATGAGGCATAGTGGCATTGCGCGTCAAAAGTACACCCAGAATAGCTGAAACGACGCAGTCGCCGTTTGCAACAGGGGAGGACGGGAATAGGGAGATGTAGCTAACAGCGTTTGGTGGCAAACAAACGTGCTCGGTGTTGCAACAGCGCAGCTGGGGTGCATCGGACGAAGGAGGGAAAGGAAATTGGCGGCGGAGGAGCCTAGTGGACCAGTCAATGAGAGCGGCATGCTCAGAGAGAAAATCATGGCCCAGAATGAGGTCATGAGAACAGTATTCGAGTACGGTGAACATAACAGCTGTTTCTTGGTCAGCGATGCGTATGCGAGCTGTGCACATTCCGACGACCGGAGGCGTGCTGCCGTCGGTGACTCGAACTACACGGGACGTGGGCGGCGTAAGGATTTTATGGGGACGGCGGCGAAGGCTCGAACTCAAGCCGGAAATCTGGACACCGGCGTCAATAAGAGCGCGCACTACAACTCCATTGACAAGGAGTTACAGTAAATTGTGCATTGTTGGCAAAGTGAGTAGATGATTTACGGGCCGGGTCGTTGATGCAGCGTCACATCCTAGAGCTGCATGACTTAGTTTTCCGAAGGGTGTCGAGAGTAGTCGGCCATGGGGGAGGGGCGGCGAGGCTGCGGTGATCAGGACTGGCGGCGTTGCGGCGACGGCGATTGGTTGAATATGCTGTTGGGACTGTTAGAGGTAGGCGGGTTGAGGTCAGCGCGGGAAGAGAAGCAGTTAGGCCGGTCATTGGAGTAGCGAAAGGGTGTTCGAGGATTGTCGTCGGCGTAGCCGTTGCTGAAGGACGGGATCCTGCTGTTTCGACAGTCCCGGGCAGTGTGGGCGACTCCAGAGCAACTGAAACAAATCGGTTTGTCGTCCGGGGTACGCCACTCACCGGGTTTCCGGCGGGGGTATTCTGGAGGAGGTTGGTGGATGTGGGGACCGGGAGACCTAAACTGTTGTCCGACCGTAGAGCCAATCGCGCACACCCTGTGTGCGCGATTGGCTCTACGGTCGGCTCTACGATTGGCTCTACGTTCAGGTGTGCTATTTCGTCGCGGACAATGGCTTGGATGACGGAAACGGCGTGGAGCTCGTTTCCATCCGGCACGTATGGCACCGTAGCTGTAGAGGCCATAGCCTCCAGTTCTCGGCGCACGATTTTCGTTATATCTACTGACGGCGTAACCGGATCTTGTAGGCGTGAAAGAGGGGCTGATGGGCTTCCATCTTCCCATGAAGATGTGGCTGCTCTGTGGGGAAGTCTTGTGAAGTTGTGGGCGATAGAGCGTCCTTTGGCCTCTTCGAATCGGCGACATTACTTACCGGCTGACTCCACAGTGGCACAGACTTTGCACATAAGAAGATTGAATGCGTCATCGGCAATGCCCTTCAGTATGTGGCCTACTTTATCGGACTCCGCCATGGTGCTGTCTGCCTTCGGGCAAAGGCCAAGACGCCCAGGATATAGGCGACGTAAGATTCGGTCTACGTCTGGGCGCGCGATGCGAGCTCCTATCGTGCAGCAAGCTGACAGCCAAGAGGCTTTCCGAATACCTCCCGCAGCTTCGTTTCCAGCACCTTCCAGCTGCTCATTTCGGTCTCGTGCGTCTGAAACCACTTGCGTGCGGGACTTTCGTCTTTCAGGTAGAAGATGACATTCGCCAGAACGATGGTAGGATCACACCTGTTGTGAGCGCTGACACGCTAAAAGAGACTGATCCTGTCGTCAACATCAACGTGGTCTGTCCCGGTAAACAAGCCAGGGCCCCGGGGACGAGACACGATGACGAGGGGTGTCGTCGACGCAGTCGCTCCATCGGTCAGCATGGTCACACAAGGAACGGAGCGTCCACTACGAAGCCCCATGGTGGATGGAGCAGGACCGGGCGATGGTACGTGATGAGGTATTGACTCCAACTCCGCAACCTCCATCAAGGATGTTACGTGGCAAAGACACGTATATTTGCAGCTTTTTATAAGTTAGAATAAGCATGGAACCGCTGGATTAAGTAGCAGCGTGAGTCTGGGGCCAAGCGTCGTCGTTCTTGTCGTCGTGTATCAGCGGTGCAGCGCCCAGCGCGTGTTTGGCTCGAACAGGGATTGCCCCGTAACAATATCTAGAGGTCCCGCTAACAAAGTAGGGTCGGGACTAGAAGTATGAGGGGAAGTGGGGGGAACGCATGCAGCCTACAGCAGGTGTGGGGAGTGCGCGTTACAGCGCAGATGTTCGGGTGGGTGCACATGCCAGGGGTTGCTCACACCTCTGCGCAGCAAAGTAGAGGGGACAAAATGTTAGGCTAAGAATGTCAGGCGAAGTGGCGAAGAGGCAAAGAGCCGAAGAGCAAGTGTGGGGAGTGCGCGTCGCGGCGCAGATGTTCGGGTCGGAGCACATGCCAGGGGTTGCTTATACATCAGCAATTGCGGCCACCTCCCCTCGCGGGAACCCTGGTGTGATGCGACGCTGAGGGGGGTTCAAGCGCAAGCGGAGAGCAACCGTCGACCGAAAGGCCGCCGGAGAGCAGCACACCGGTTATATGCGCAGCGTGCCCGAAGGAGAGGACACCACGGAAGAGAGAGTACTGCACATGCGCCGGCGCCAGTGTGTCTGCCGCGGCTATGACGCAACACAATCCACTTTAATTCAATCTAATCCAAATCCAATACAATCCAATACAAGCCAAGCCAATCCATTCGAATATAATTCAATGCCCCTCTCTCGAGAGGGGCATCGGAGAGGAGAGAGGGTGAGCGGCGGAGAGCGCAGCTCGCGCGGCGAGGAGAATGGGGGAGGGGCGGACGACAACAACGCCGACGACGCTGCATGGACAAGGCGAGTCAATGAGATGCAGTCGCATCTAAAAGAAGTAGGGCTGAAGATTCCGAGTTGCGGGCTACAAAAGTCACTGCCGATCGAGAATACAACGCAACCCAATGCGAAGAGAGAAGACTGGCAGCCCACCTGCGGAGATATTTCGACCCCGGCTTGATTGATTATGTGGATTGATGTGGCGAAAGTACACAGGTTATGAGGCGCGTCGTAGTGTAGGGCTCCGGATTAATTTTGACCCCCAGGGGATCTTTAACGTGCGCCAAAATCTCGAACACACAGGCGCTTTGCTTTTCACCTCCATCAGAAAAGCGGTCGCCGCCGTCGGGAATAGAACCCGCGTCCTTGGGCTCAGGAGCACAACGATATAGCCGCTGAACCACCACGTCGAATCAACCAAAAAAAAATTAAAGATGGCGAAGACCACCAGCGCTGCTATTTCCTCAGTCTTCGCAATTACGAAGTTGGCCGAATTTTTAGTGTGTGTTTAGGCTCAAGGAAAAACCGTTCAAAAGTTTTTGTACTTGTTCTTTTATCTGTTTTTCTACATTTTTAAACTTCATTTATTAGAGTCTTACTGCATCTTGTAAAAAAATGGCTATGCTTGCACTACGTCGCGCAAGGCTTGAAGCATAGCGCAGCAGGAAGATTTCTTTCTATGTAAGCACTGCAGGACACAACACCACGCATTGCATTAGGTTTGAACTTGTTTTTTACATGTTTCGTCGTCGCGTTTCACTGTGGCAGCAGTAGTCATCGTCATATCTGTCTACATCGTCGTCTACCCGCAGGGGTGGTCTGTTAAAGCACATGTTTGCGTGTACTGTGCGACACCGCGGACCCAAAGCGCCCACGTCTAACCCTGCGTGGCAGCGCTGTGTTCGGGGACAAATAAATCCTAGTGGTTGAGCGGAAAGCGAGTGCTTGGACCTTTGAGGACCCTCTGCGAAGGCAACACACCGCTTTGGCGTCCGCTTCTGGTAGACGGCATTTCCGACCTGACCCGTCCGGAGGGAATCGGCAGTCGTCTTTTCCTGTCCTCCCCGTCATATTTCATTCTCCTATCTTCTTTCTAACAACATTCCTGTCGTCTCGTTCCTTCTTCCGTTTCCGTTTTTTCTGCCCGAAAGGGTAACATTGCGTGGCGAACGACCATGAGTCCTGCCATATTCGGTTATAGTTGTGTATAGCTGGCGTGAGTAGGACTTGCCCGCGAGTTTTTGTAATGTCCCCTTGTGCTCAATGGTGGGTGGCTGGCCCCATGGCCGAAGAGAGTTTTGATTTTATGGCTTTTTTTACCGACAAACAGATCTCTCTCGAAAAAGAGGAGGCACCGATGTAGCCGCTAAGTTTTTTTATGAAAAACGTCAGCAATTTCCCCACGCTTCCACGTGGCGCACAGTAATGACGCAGAGAAAAGTGTCCGACTAGTGTCGCCATTTTAGCTGGAAAGACTCTAACTGCCAGCACCAGAGACCTCCTTCTCGAACTACTTTACAAGCATCAGTACGACGACCTCCCCGGACTAAGGTATTTCGGAGAAATCGCTGTAAGTGTAAGCAAACACGGGTCATTGAACACAGTCCGTGGAATCATCTCACATGACCCCGCAGGGGGCATCTGCCAAAGCAGATTTTTGCGTGTACTGTGCAACACCACGGATCCCGAGCACCCACGTTTAGCCGTGCGTGCCAGCGCCGTGACTGGGGAAAATAGGGTCCTGGTGGTTGAGCCGACGCCGAGTGCTTGCACCTTTAAGGCCCCTTGGCGAAGGCAACACACCACTTTGGCCTCCACTTCTCGTAGACGGCACCTCCGGTTTGACCCGCCTGGGGGAATCGGCAGTCACCTTTTCCTGTCCTCCCCTTCACCTTTCTCTGTCCTGTCTTCTTTCTAACAACTTTCCTGTCGTCTCGTTCCTTCTTAGTTATTGTTTCCTGGCGGCTAAGGTTAACCCTTGGTGGCGGACGACCCTGAGTTCAGCCATATTAGGTTATAGTCGCGGTGTACAGCGGGCGTGCGCAGGACTCGCTCGCGAGTTCCTGTTCCGTCCCTTTCTTGGGGTCCATGGTGGGCGGCTGGCACCATGGCCGAATATAATTTTCATTATAGGGCTTCTTTTTCTCGCGCAACTGATTCCTCTCGTAAAAGAGGGGGCACCGACGCAACTGCTAAGTTTTTCACGAAGAAGGTTACCAACCTCCCACGCTTCCGCGTGGTACACAGCAACGACGAAGAGAAAACTGCCCGACTTGTCTCGCCATTTCTAGTCGCAAAGACCCCAACTTTCACCATTGGCGAAGGCTACAAAGTAAAAAAACTAGCCAATGGAGACCTCCTACTCCAACTCCTCTACAAACACCAGTGTGACAAACTGCCAGGACTAACATCTTTTGGTGAGATCCCTATAACGGTGAGTGAACACAGGTCACTAAACACGGTCCGCGGAGTCATGTCCGATGACGACATAAAGTGCGTGTATGAGGAGGAACGTCTAGGAGGCTTAAAAGAACAGAACGTCACAAAAGTCAACAGAATCAAAATGAAACGACAAAACACAGAAATACAGACTAAGCACATCGCCCTGACCTTTGCATCTAGCATACTTCCAGAATCCGTTCATATAGGCTACACAAAGATGAAACTGAGACCGTACATTTTAAATCCTCGCCGATGCTACAAATTCCAACGATACGGTCCCGGCTCGCTAATCTGCCGGGGCCAAGACACTTGCGCAAAATGTGCCTCCCATGAACATCTTGCTGAAAACTGTGAAGCTGAAACATACCTTTGTGTGAACTGCGAGGGCAACCACGCAGCGTACTCTCGTGGCTTTCAAGCGTGGAAAAAAGTAAAAGAAATCATCACACTGAAAGTGAATAAAAACATAGCATTCTGCGAAGCACGGAGGCAACTGTCACCAGCGCATACCCGTCCATACTCCGCTGTGGTGCAACAGGGCACAGCATCACTGCGGTCTTCGGCGCCTGCTGAGGCCACACCAAGTGAGGCTGAAGCAAGGCCCCCCGCGCCCCCGGTGGCAGCACCCAGCGCTTAGCCAACACCACCAAACAGGCATGCACGGACCCCCGGTTCGGCAGTCTCACAGGCCTCGTTCCACATGGCGAGGTCTAACACTACCACACCTGTACGAGCCGCACGAGCCTCCAGCGTCCCTCACGAGACGATGGATACAAGTAAAGGAGGTTCTGTACCATCTACATCGGATGGGCGGCGGACCTCTCTAGAATATAAAAAAGAAATAAACATCGATCGAATCACTCGGCCGAAAACATGATCTTTCGCCCCATTCAGAGAAAATAACATGGCATTCATAGTTCACTGGAACTACAGGGGACTTTTAAATAACTACGCTGATGACAACGTTCCAGCATGTTTACGGAAGACGGCCGACTAGGATGCTTGACGCCATGCTCCCACAAGTAGGAGACGACGACGTCAATGCCGACATCCAAGGATACTTTCAGCGTGCGGAGGAGGTCCGCCTGCTCGCTCGAGTTCGTACAGTGGACCAGCAGCTAGTGGAGGCCGGACGTTATAACTTTCGACGCCGAGATGCCGAGTACCACCCAAGGGATCATGTCTGGGTTTGAACATCCATCCGATGACACGGCCTCAGTGAGAAGCTTCCACGACAGTATTTCGGACCTTCCCGGGTTCTACGACGTGTTGGTCAACTTACCTGTGAGGTGATCCCCGGTGGAGATTCCAGAACATAACGATGACGCACGCGGCCCGAAGTCGTCCACGTGGTTTGCCTAAAACCTTACTACGCTGGATGTCGGTTGCTTAGCCAACTGACGCTGGACGTCGTTTGGCTAAGTGTGGAGGCGGGTGTTTAGACGTTGCTCTGGAGCGATGGCTAGACTCCAGGGCCCGAAGCTCCCCTGTCTTCTGCCTAATGGTTCTCACTACCAGGTGTCGAACCGCAATTTTTGTTCCACTACGCTACCTCAGCCAGTTTTCGCGGGGTGACCAATTTTGACCTTGGCCGCTAGAGATCAAACCGCAGCTCCTTCCGCAAGCGCCCGGCACGGAGCAGCAGACCGATAATGGGGAGAGATAGGCGGAAGGAGAGAAATAGGCGAAGCGATAAAGGAGACGTGTGTGTGACGCGTGCGCGGCACGTGGTGGAAGAAGGCGAGGAGACATCCGCCGCAGCGATGAGCGCGTGCCACGAAGGAACGCGAGGAGGCCACGTGCGGCGCAGAACCATGTGCGATAGAGAAAGAACATCCAGTTGTGGTCGTCCGTACAGCGGCGAGGATTAAAAAACGCCGTCAGGCGAAAAAAATCAAGAATACACAGTATATTCATTGCAAACATGTCTGTATAGGGGGTATTCAGATGACGTCAGAGCACCTGCTCCGTGCAGCGGTCGCCATTTTGAAGTCCTACAGAGGGCAAAGCGGCATCGCCAACGCCATAGAAGCCAGCATTCCGAAGCACTTGCATGCGCGGCAGGTGGACCCCGAGTTGTATGTGATTATCGTGCCGTTAAAGTGACGTGAACGCGATTGTGCCGCCGATGACACGGTGGCAGGGACGTCGGCTGCGATTAATACCAGCCATATGAGTGGCTGTGCCCTTTTGCCGCGTGTGACCAGGTGCGACATATTCTATTTCTTCGTGCTGAGTACAAGCTTTGTGACTAAAAATCAGCTGAAGTCGTACAAGGCCCCAGATAAGCATACTTATGTGACCAGCGGATGGGTCCGACAACCATCGACGAAAAAAACACGCCTGGAAACATTCGTCATCGTAACCCAGGTAGGACGACCTACGTTTTAGATGCGAAGCATCTCATGGTCGGGGCCATGTCCCTCCCTTGTTGGGGCGCCGTGCACACCCCCACTGCGCATGCTCGGCTTGCTGAACGCCCGGTGGTGTCTTGCCCTTTAATGGCTCCCGGAGCGAAAGCGTTGCCTGTGTCTTCCTGGGCCGGCACTAGACGAACACGATTCCCCTTTAAGGGCTCCTGGAGCGACAGTGTTGAAGCTTCCTGGGCCGGCACGAGACGAGCACGCTTCACGCGCATTCGATGTTTCATCGTAGTCGGCAGCGGCGTGCGTCGGCGAGTCTCGGCGTGCCGTGATTACAAGCAGCCCACAACCATTCGGGCAACGTGCGTCTACCTCATCTTCAGCAACTTTAAGGTTCATCCACTACAACAGCCCTTGACTTCACATTTCACAGACCATAAGGCGTTCATAATCAAAGCGGCACGCCAACCACAGCTCGACGGCACCTACGTTGAATATGATGATGATAATGTCTAAATAAAGACAAACTCATACCACGCACAACGTCTCTCTCTCTCTCTCTCTCTTTAATGCCTCTCCACTGTAACACCCCCCTCCGATAAAATTACATCTTCCCGTAGGGGAACCCTGAGTAGTATGCGAAGCAGCCGTGGGGTCAACGCAATTTCCCATTTCGTAGTTCCGGTAAGTGAAAAGTGTGGTAGTTACCATGGAGACCAAACGGTAAATATAACGGTAGCTAAGTACCTCAACCTAACGGAAACGCCGAACTTAAAACTAATGCACTTGAATCGACCCCATGGCTGTTTCGCATAGTACTCAGGGTTCCCCTACGGGAAGACTGTGTAATTTATTTTGTGGCATATTGCGTGTAGCGCGCATTTGTTTCCTTGTGCATGCAGGTAAATCCTTCACAGAGCCTCTCCGTCCCGCCTGTGAAAGTTTGGATTAATGCCAGATGCGGCAACCAGGTGCTCGCTGCTCACTGTTCGTGCATAGCAGGGAACGGAGAGGCGTGCTTACACGTTGCCGCACTACTCCTTTACATCGCGTGTGTGACCCGGGCACGTGAAGAGCGTTCTTGCACCGACAGCCACATCGACCGGCTTCGAGCGCATGTTCGCAAGATGGAGGCTCGACCAGTTGCTGAAATTGATTTTTCTTCCGCAACAATGAAAAAGCGACGCCTCGATGGGAATCTGTGCGTTCCTCCACAGCTTCCTGCGAGAAAACCGGCGCCGCCCCCTACAGAGGAGGACTGGAGGGCGTTTTTTGGTGCTGTGACTGCCACAGGGCTTCGACCAGCGGTGGTCAGCAGCAAACACGAGTGCAGCAGTTTGTACATACCAGCTTTGAGCACGTGCAATGGTGCTGATCTACGCCTGCTCTGTGACCAAGGGGCAGCGAAGCGAAGTTATGACGAACTTATCGAGCAGTGCGAGAAGGCTTTCAGTAGTGTAGAGATCAATGAGGCATCAATCAACAACATAGAACAACGCACACGAAACCAAGCAAAGAGACCAATTGGTTTTCCTACAGAACAGGCTCCATTACTGCCTCGACACTGTGCGACGAATGTCACACGCAGTCAAATGCTCCCTCCAAGAGCCTGGATAACCGCATTTGCTTTCCGAACTCCAAAGAACTATTACTCCCTTGAGTTAAACATGGCAGAGAAAAGGAGGCAGTGGCTCTTGGAACGTTGATGGCAGCTGGTCGAATTCACGTGCAATTCAAGCAAGCAGGACTTTTTCCAAGGAACACTTATATTTAGCCGCAACCCCCGACATGCTCGTCGAGTGCAGCTGCTGCGGGACTGGTGTGGTTGAAGTAAAATCAAGTGCCCATGGAAGGGAAGAGATGGATGCCTCACTGACTTGCTTAAAGGCACGAACAGCTTAACAGGTTACCTGGAGAGACTACTGCACCATTGGTACCGGTTGCATCAAACGCTGTCGTGCTCGACAACCAGGATCCACAAGGAAGTGGTGCATGCAACACTGCAGCTGACATTTTCTGTGTTTGGGGAGGACCCGACGAAGGGAGAATGATTGTTGTGACAAAGAAAACTGTCGTCTAAAACAGTTTCATTACAGCTGTGTAGTCTTGAAAAGAGCACCAATATCCACGCTCTGGTTTTGCAGCTCATGTCACGATGCTGCTAAGAAAAAGTGAATTTTGCAGCACATAGGCAGTCGTAATAAACACATTTACATGTCTTGCATGTGTCATTGTTTCTTTTCTGAGTGAATGTATTTTAACAGTGGTTTGTGTTTATACCTCGCACCAGCTACTCCTCTTTTCTTAAATAATTGTATGAAAGTTGTTAACCATAAAACTTTAGGCAAATAAGCATTAACAAACAAGCAATTGCATATTTAGTCACAGTACTCAAATATAAATGTTCACGCACAACAGAAGAGATAAGAAAACGTAACTGCACAAAACCAAAATCCCTACACGTACACTTAACAGAAGATTCCATTTAACATAAATTTTCACACGACCTTTACACAGCTTATGTTGGGCATTTCCAAGTAAGGTCTCCAGATTGCTTCGCTCCTCAATACCATAGTCATCTACTGAGGCGTTTAATTAAACGGTACGATGGAGTTGCACACGTTCGTTAGGGCACAGCATACCTTAACAATCCTGTCCATTTGGCATTCATTCCATTCATTCCAATGTGTGCTTCAGTAAGGTATACTTGTTTCCTACCAGGCCAATGACTCGCTCCACGTGAATTCGGACATTGTCAATTTCTCTTGTCCGTTCGACCTATGTGCAGGACAACTGCTTTTTTCCTTCCGTAAAAGCGGAAATGGCCAGTGTGGCCCAACACATCCCAACACTCTCAGCTATCAGGGAACCCCTGTCTTCTAACACAACATCGCCTCTGTCCAGAAGCTGCAGTACCCCACTATCCTCTGTCATAATTTTGTCACTGACACGTCCGCCAAAGGATTTCAAAATTAATGTAATCATGTCTTGTGGACAGATGCCTATAAGAAATTTCACGATGTTGTGGTGCTTATGTTGAGACCACGTCTCTGCCCTTGTAATGGGTGAACTTTGTCCCTGAATAAAAATTTCAAAGCAATCCAAGATTACCCGTACTTTCAAACCAAAATTCTCAACAAAGGCAACTGGCATAGTTTTCATAATGTCTTCTTTCTCTGGCCAATGCGCAAATGGACCAAGCCGGTCATAGCAAGCATCTAGCCACTTCTCAAGGATTCTGCATGCGGTGGGCTTTGGCACATTAAAACGATATGCAAGATCCTGAGTGTGGAGTCCCAACCTCAGCCTCATAAGAAATAACACAATTTCCTCGAACTGTGTTACGGCATTCCTTGAGCAGTGCGAGGCGTGATCTTTCAAAAAGGTTGAACAACGAAAACATTAGAAAATAAGGAAAACCGGTGTCAAATGTCACTTTTTGATCATCATCCCTAAGACTGTTTTCCGAAATTTTGGATGCTAACAATTTCATCTTGACATCTGTGAGCTTGTTCTGCAGATTGGCCGCTGCGTCTTGAAGCTGCTGGATGACGTTGCTTGACAGATCCGTTTGGCAGCTGATGCCTAGAAATGAAAATGCATAACAGACAATTAGTTTAAAAAGCTCATTAGGTAAAATTTAAAATGAGTGGCTAGTTTCACTTGCCGGGAAAGAGCGCATTAGCTGATAATACAGTATGTTATTCAGACTACACTTCGCAAATTAACTTGATAGAATCAGGCTATGGGCTCCGAGAGGCCTCTGAAGAAAACTTTTACTGTGGCAGAGTTCCAAGTCGGGAACTGCTGGCTTCTCGTCCACGGATGTCCCAGCTGGGATGTCCACACTTGCACCTGCATTTGAAAGAAAGTCATCCTAGTACCTTGTTTCTACAGTGAAATGTAATGGGATGTCAAATATTAGACAATTTTTCCCTGCAGAAACTTGTTGCTGGCTCCGAGTGCGTCGTGTTTTCAGGCGATTGTACCTGCCCTCGTTGGCAGGCTTTGCTTCATATCCCAGGTGAAGCGAAGGAGCCCAGTTAGGGCTACACTCATCAAAGATCTTGGCAGGTGAACCTGCGTGTTAGAAAAATGGGCGTTTAGATGCACATTCATGTATGGCTACACTCGCCACAGAGCTTTGCAAGTGAACCTGCGTACGAGAAAAGGGGGCGTTGAAATACGCACACACGCAAGCTGCTCCTTCTCCATGTTTCACTTGGGTGTGACTTACTCCAACTCCAACAGCGTTTTTGCATTCTGGGTACGAAATGTCTTCGTAAGTTTTGTGGTTTTGACGTGCAGCCTGAACGACAGCTCGCCCGCGAGCCACCACGGAAACGTTTCTTTTCTCTCCTTTTTTTCGCATGCCATGCTACGATTAATGCGTCGCTGTTTCAAAAGCGGCTACCCTGACGATTTTTTATGGTTTCACTGCCCATTCGCTGTCGCGAACATGAGCTCCCACAAATTAACTCCTCGATATATATATTTCTTCCCCGCTACGGCCTCGAACACAGCTTAAAGGCGCCTACCTGAAAAGCTTCGCGATCTCGCCATGCCGCGAGCACAGTGGTGTTGCCACTCGATCATTTTTTTTTGTCGCACAAGGTGTTCGTTGTTTTAGATGTTCTTGGTTTTGCTTAGTTTTAGGTGTTCTTAGAATTTCTAGGAGGGAAAGCGAAGCATTATTCAGAATGCCTTGCCACCTGGCAGCTAGTTCACGAGGGAGATCACCAAGGGAACAATTAACTTTTAAGCGGAGGCCTTTGAGGATCTTTTTGCTTTGGAGATACGAGGAGTACGTTTTCAGATTAAATCTGTGGTTGGTTTGTTTGCTGGCTAGTTTTCGATCTTTGAGGAAAGAGCGGGATTTAGGGGTTGGAGCATACGGTCTACTCGGTGATAGTCATTTGTGTTTGTTTCTAGCAGACCTCCGAGGTGCCACTTTTTTGCTTGGAGTCAGTAGTTTAGGGGAGCTGCTGGGGTGAGGTCCACACCGATGCCTGTTTGGAGCCTGTTTCCGTTATACTGCGTATTGGGGTCTGCGTGATCCATGAGCGTGATGTCTTTGGTGGGTCGGGTTGTTGTTCGCTTGCATGCTGTACAGCTGGAGTTGCGGCCACGTCCACGGTTTCTGTGCTGGCGTCACATGTGCTGCTCTTAGGTGGACATGACATTTCGCTACTGTTGGGGGTGTTGGGCTGGTTCTGTTGTTCTGTGCTCGCCGCAGACAGGAGGCTGATGCCTCAAGTTGAAAGCGTCACCTTAAATGAGTTCCTCAGCCTGTGCTTGATGTTTTCGGAAATCAGTCTGACGCCTCGAAAGTTGGGGTGTAGTCCCACCTTGGCCAGGTGTCCTAGGGGGTCGTGGTGAATTTTTGCGTGGTGGATGATGCAACGTTTGTTTTGTTGTGTTTAAGGTACACGAGTAATTCGTTAAGCTTAGCTGACCTTTGTGAGTGAGTTAGAAGTCGGTGTGTCTGGGGTATGTCTGGCTTGTGTTTGGTTTCGATCCTGGGAAGTACTGTTGGGAGGGTTATCTTTGCTTTGGGCCAGTTGGTCTGATCGTCATAAACAAGAGTTTTCATGGCGTCGATGGTGCTTTCAGTGGTGTTGTTCTTTAAGTCGTTAGTGCCAAAGTGAAGAATGTGAAGTGAGTGATGTTGCGTGGGGCGGCGTCAATGAGTTTTCTGATGTCATGGGTTGTGGCGCCGCTTTGAAAGCTGATGTATGGTGAATGTTGTCCGGAAGGGAAGTGGTCGCGAATGTACTTAAAGTGGCCATCACCACTTTAAGATCAGCCATTTTTTAAAATCAGCCGCTCCGTAGCCAGGACTATGGAGTATTACGTCATGTAATGTACCCCCTTGATACAGAGATTGCTTTACTATAGAACCTCCTCGCCCAGCCAATAATCCTATACAAAAAAACGAGCTCCCTAGGTAACTACCCCAGCAACGTTATTGACATTTCCAAAACACTAACGGCCGACAAAAAAGGTATCTGTGGTGACTGGCGTCCCACGAGTGGGGAAAAACCAGGACGACGGCGCAGAGCAGGTGCCTCGAGACGAAGAAGTTGGAGACCGGGCCAATAGCCCTTAGAGAGTGTGTGCCAGCGAGGGGAGGATCATCATCATGGAGGGCCGGCCTGGGAAGCGGAGCGAGCGGCGGAGGTTCCACAGGGCAGCTGAACAAAAACGACGGGCAGGCGGTTCGAGGCTTTCGTGGCTTTCGAGGTTCGAGGTTCGTGGTCGCTCCAGCGGGGTGATGTCCACGGGGCTGTGACACGGAAGACCGACGTCGCCCTTCGGGAAGCTGTTGGATCGCCGCGATGTCCCTGGGAGCCGCAGTTCCGAGGCAAGGCCTAGCGAGCGGAGCCAGCGGCGCGTGACTCAGCGGAACCGCGACCGGTCCGCCGTCTTCCAAAACCCTGCGGCGAGGACGTCGACGCCGTGGCGACTGAGCGCCATCACTGTGGGACAAAGCCGTGAGCCTGGCGTTGTCTATTTTTTTTCCCGCTTCTCTCCCGAACTCTAGTGGGTCGGACCTGTTTATATTTTTTTACTTCGCTTGTGTGCGCGTATTTCCCCAATATATTCAGTGTTGAACTATCTGTTCAAGACCATGGCGTCAATTTCTTTGTGATCTTCCTCCGCGAGTCACACACCCGTCTGCTTAACCCCAACGTCATCACAGTATCCTAGAAAGAGGTCTAACTTTCTGCCCCACAAATAACCTTGTAAATGAATACGAGTTACGTAAAGATCACACTGAATTTTCTCCGAGAATGCGACTAAGCGAGTTTTTTTCGGAAAAGCAGGACCAACCTGACATTAACGAACGCACCCTCCACCCTCTTTGCACTTGGACTCCAGATAAAGATCAATCTCCAGAATTAGATCTGTACTTAAAATCAGTACCAAAAGAAATATTGGCAACTAAGCGATCAAACAAGCGCAAGAACCTAACTACGTCAGAAGAAGCTACCCTGAATAGCCTATCAGCCAGAACCGACATAGTCAAAAAGCCAGCCGACAAAGGTGGTAGCCTAGTTGTTTCATGAATCCGAATAATAAGCATGCAGGACGTTTTTACCACCTCCAAAAAGTCCACAAAGTCTCCGTAGAATTATTGTTCACTGCCGACATTCCTGGCAGACCCGTGGTTTAGAATCACAATACCCAACCGAAGCATTATCTCTATTTCTGAATCATTACCTATCCGACATTCCGGCTCTTCTTCCTTCATTCGTTCAGTACACCCCCCACTTCCTCCGCATAATAGAAGAAAAAAATAAGGGAGGGCGCCTACCCAGTGGAACCCTCGTTGTTACTCTTGACGTTGCCGCATTGTATACAAACATCCCTTTCGCAGAAGGAATCGAAGCTATTTCAAAAGCTCTATAAGAGAACCCCCAGCAACATGCGCCACAAGTGTATATAACTTTGTTAAAACTACTTTTAACTCTCAATTATTTTGAATTTGACTCTTCTTGCTTTTTGCAAGTTTTTGGAACCACCATGGGTAATCCGTTCGCGCTGACCTATGCCAATATTTTCATGGGGCAACTTGACGCCACCCTATTAAGCGTTTTTCCGCATAAACATCAGGTTTACCTCCGCTACATAGACTACATCTTCATGATTTGGGAACACGGTCGCGCGACTCTAGAAACGTTTATATCTCATCTCAATTCTTCGCATCCGACTATTAAATTCTCCTGCCAGTACTCTGAAAGAGAAGTGAACTTCCTAGATACTACCGTCATTTTAGACAACGGTAAACTTAAAACAACGCTTTTTAGAAAACCAACAGTCACGCAGCAGTACCTAGATTATAAAAGCCGTCCCCCGAGACACTGCAAGCAAGGGATCTTTGTAGGACAAGCCACCAGGCTTAGAAGAGTATGCAGTGATGACAGTGACTACGTAGAGCACCTAGACGAACTCAAGTCCACCCTTATGAACAGGAACCACCCCAAAAGCTCGCTCGATCAGGCGTACCAACGTGCGTGTAATTTCAAAAGGGATGACGTGCTCAACAAACAGCGACAAAACGAAAGCGCCAGGCAGCCTGCCCTAATAACTAAATTTTCAAACGCCCTCCCAAACGTAAACATTATACTGCGGAAGTGCTACCCCATTTTAGCCAGTGACGACCGAATTAAAAATCTTTCCCTGAAGCACCAAGAGTTACCTACCGGAGAAACAGGAATCTAAAAGATATTTTAGTGCATGCTAAAATAGGGCCTTCAAAGCAACCAGTCATAGCCAGCTGCTTCCGTCCCAGATGCAAGACTTGAAGGCACCTGCGGACAGACTGCATTGTCAAAAGCACAGCCAGTAATTATGTCCACAAGATATGTTCAAGTTTTACCTGCACTTCATCCAACATTGTGAATATGTTGGAATGCTCACTGTGCCACAAACAGTATATAGGCGAAAAGAGTCAACCTAGGAGCCTACGTCACCGGGTCACCGGGTCACCGGGCAGATAGTCTTAGCAAATCCTCGATAGCTGTAGCGCAGCATTTCAACCAACCAGGTCACAATTTTGATGACCTTAAGTTGTATATACTTCAGTAAAACTTCATGGCGCCTAGGGACAGGAAATACCGAGATTCCTACTTAATTCACAAATTCAACTCCATGGAATCTGCTTTAATTAATGCGTCTAGGGGCAACTTGGAATCCTTCGATATTCACCGGGAATACAGCATTAGGCATTGTCTTGCATATACCTTATCCAAAGACTATTACCCCTCCCTCTGCTTTTTACCTGGTCAAATAATTTCTTTTGTTTTCATTCCTTAGCTTCCAGCTTAATACGCGCCCGCATCCCTCCAACCTTTGCTTTTGGAATTCCGTTTTATTTCTTTTAATTCTTTTTTTTTGCTCCGCTTTGTCCTGTGTTCCTTAGGTCACTCTACCTTTATCTTTTCGTTTTTGAGTTTCCGAACAGGCCTGTTCCAGGAATGTTGCCGTCGGTGACACGTACCATTTCATTCGTCTGGTTATTGCTTTTTTTGTGTGTGGGTTTGTGTGGTTTCTCTCCCTGTTTTCTTTTTCTGTGTTCTTTTCTCTTTTTCTCTTTCTCTTTTTTTTTCTTTGTTTCTCTTTTTTGTACTTTTTTTCTTGATATAGTGATTCCCCCCCTTCTCTACCTTCTCTATTGACCGGGGGCTTACAGATAGTTTCTGATAAGGACCCCACTCTTACCACCTGTACTTTTTCGGGCGTTTCTGAGAACCTTTCGGTATGCCGTGCGGCGGGTCTACCAACACCCTCTCATTCTTTCTCACCAAAAATTCCCGGAATATCAACCCCTGGCTGAGTATACAACCTTCTTCCCCCCTCAATATCTCCTCCGACATACTCCCAAACCAATCCGCTTTCTCAATTTGACTTCCTTCTTTCCTTCTCTCCTCTCACCTGGGGACCTACCCCTATATAAAGCGTGCCAGCCAGGCGAGAGGTTGCCCTTACGAAAGCAAGTCTCTGTACAGAAACGTTGGCAACAATCTTGCTTTTACCTTGTTCGAAGATTTTTTTCCTTGAGTTGTCTACCATCTTCAAAGTTCTACTGCTCCCTATATATATATATATATATATATATATATATATATATATATATATATATATATATATATATATATATATATATATATATATAACTGAATTGGTAAGGCATTCGAGATCTAATCGAAAGGCGTGGGTTCGGTCCCCACTCTGGGCGCGTGTTTTTCTTTCTTTCTTTCTCATGTAATTAATAAAAAAAATAATGTAACTTCACTAACGGTAAAAAATAGTCTAACCATTCCCCTATGCCTTCTTTGGCGTTGTAGACTGTAGAAAGCTTAGCGAGGGCCTCGGTCTGGCAGCCTTGATGCCAAGGTAGCATAAGAGGGTTTCCCGCCAGTTACCCGCTTATGACAGGCTGTAGAAGTTCGCGTCACGCCCCGGGGGTTGAAAAGAAGGTCCCCTTCTCCCCGTGTAGTCTGAGTGGCGCTGGCTACCACCCTCAAGCGTCAGATACAGTTGTAGTAAATATGAATACCCCTGAAAGTGAAGGAGAACACAGTCGCCCAGATAGCCGAATTGGTAAGGCATTCGAGATCTAATCAAAAGGCGTGGGTTCGGTCCCCACTCTGGGCGCGTGTTTTTCTTTCTTTGTTTCTCATGTAATTAATAAAAATAATGTAACGTCACTAACGATAAAGAATAGTCTAACCATTCCCCTATGCCTTCTTTGGCGTTGTAGACTGCCGCCATTTCTTTCTGTATTTCCTAACGAGCCCCTCATTTCCAAACCCTATTATCGTGCGAAAGCTTAGCGAGGGCCTCGGTTTGGCAGCCTTGATGCCAAGGTAGCATAAGAGGCCTTCCCGCCAGTTACCCGCTTATGACAGGCTGTAGACGTTCGCGTCACGCCCCGGGGGTTGAAAAGAAGGTCCCCTTCTCCCCGTGTAGTCTGAGGGGCGCTGGCTACCACCCTCAAGCGTCAGATACAGTTGTAGTAAATATGAATACCTCAGAAAGTGAAGGAGAACACAGTCGCCCAGATAGCCGAATTGGTAAGGCATTCGAGATCTAATCGAGAAATAGGTGAAAAAATCGCACCAAACCGGTATTCTGGAGGTCGTGGGTTCGGATCCCACCCGGCGGGCATTTGTTCACCACTTTCTTTCTGACTCAAAAAATTCTTCATCTGTTTCTATGACCCACTACAACCTCCCCTTTGTGTTCCGAGGTTTTCTTGACTGCCAATCCGTCACCGAGCCCCTCATTTCCCATTTCTGATTCGCTATATAGTTATATATATATATATATATATATATATATATATATAAATATATATATATATATATATATATATATATATATATATATATATATATATATATATATATATATATATATATATTGTAAAGGAGATAGTCGGCGTTCCGGTAGAAGTCTGGGCTCGTTTATTCACGAACCAGGCGTCGACGCAGACGGGGTGAGCCGAAACGACCAGCTTTACGCGAGACAGACGGTGAACGAGCGCGTCCTCTTCCTCGAGCGGCATCCGGCGCAGCATGTCCACGTAGGGGGATTTGCCCGTTGTGGTTGATGCTCATCACAGTTCTCATGGGCGCAACATGCTTACTACAATACCCCCGGCGGAAAGCGGAGCCATCCTGGCGACCTACGGGGAACACAAGACGAGCGGGTCATAATATGGCTTCAGCCTCTGGACGTGAACCGTCTCGCGACCACGACTTCGGCGGTCCGAGGTGGACGTTACGGGTTCAACAACATATATAGTTCACTGGTGACGTTTGTTCCAGTACTCGGTAAGGCCCTTGGTATTGCGAAAGAAATTTCGACGAAAGACCGGGACCCGGGCACGGTACTGAAAGCATGACCAGTGATCCTTTCGTAAATGTTGGAGCTGTAATGGAGTCATCATGACGCGCCTTTTGGCGTTGCTTCTCTTCCGATGTAAATCGTCGGGCTAGCTGGCGACATTCCTCGGCGTGTCGAGCGATGTCAGACAGTGGTGCGTACTCGGAGGCGTCAGGTCGGTACGGAAGTACTGTATCTAGCATGCAGGAGGGCTCGCGACCATAGAGTAAAAAGAACGGCGAGAATCCTGTGGTCGCCTGCGTGGCCGTATTATAAGCATACGTCACGAAAGGAAGAACGAGGTCCCAGTTAGAGTGGTCCGAGGAGACGTACATGGCGATCACATCGCCGAGTGTGCGGTTAAACCTTTCGGTCAGGCCATTTGTCTGGGGGTGGTAGGACGTGCTCTTTCGGTGGACCACGTGGCACTCAGCTAAAAGGGCCTCCACGACTCCAGATAGAAAGACGCGGCCTCTGTCGCTCAGTAGTTCGCGAGGAGCACCGTGCCGAAGAACAAAACGGCGTAGAAGGAAAGACGCAACGTCCCGAGCCGAGGCGGCCGGTAGCGCAGCTGTTTCGGAATACCGCGTTACGTGATCAACGGCGACGATGATCCAGCGGTTACCGGCGGCTGTGCTTGGGAGTGGGCCGTAGAAATCGATGCCTACCCGGTCGAAAGGCCGCGCTGAGCAGGGAAATGGCTGGAGTGGGCCACTGACGTGATGCGGTGGAGACTTGCGACGTTGGCAGTCCGGGCAAGATCTAACAAACTTGGCGACAAAGGTGTACATCCCGCGCCAGTAGTAGCGGAGTCGGAGGCGCTCGTAGGTTTTAAGGATTCCAGCGTGAGCACATTGCGCATCGGTGTGAAACGTGGTACAAATGTCCTTGCGCAAGTGGCGAGGAATCACGAGTAGCCATTTTCGACCTTCGGGGAAGTAGTTCCGGCGATATAGGAGCTGGTCACGAATAGTGCAGTGGGCAGCTTGACGGCGCAGTGATCGAGGCACAGGAGCTGCCCGTGAGTGCGACAAATATTCAAGGATCGAAGAAACCCAAGGGTCTTTGCGCTGCTCAGCAACCATGTCCATCATGGCCAGAGAGGTCAGGCTGTGGTCTGCTGCGAACAAGCTATCTATATCCGACGCAAGCGGGGATCGAGAAAGAGCGTCGACGTCGGTATGCTTCCGTCCAGATCGGTACACAACATGGATATCGTACTCTTGAAGGCGGAGTGAACAGCGGCCAAGACGGCCGGCGGGATCCTTCAGCGACGATAACCAGCACAGAGCATGGTGGTCCGTTACGACGTCGAAAGGGTGACCGTACAGGTAAGGACGAAATTTGCTGATTGCCCATACAATAGCCAAACATTCTTTCTCTGTTACGGAGTAGTTGACTTCGGCCTTCGTGAGTGTACTGCTCGCGTAACTCACCACGTATTCGTCAAATCCGTCCTTTCGTTGAGCGAGTACAGCACCTAAGCCAACACCACTGGCATCAGTGTGGATCTCAGTGGGCGCATTCGGGTCAAAGTGCCGCAGTATCGGTGGTGACGTAAGGACCCGACGTAACGTTAAGAAAGCGCTCTCACACTCGGGGGACCATTCGGAAATGTCTCTACTTCCGCCGAGAAGTTGTGTGAGAGGCGCAGTGATGGAGGCAAAGTTTCGTACAAAGCGGCGGAAGTACGAACAGAGGCCGATGAAGCTTCGCAGGTCCTCCAGCGTTGTTGGCTTCGGAAACTCCGACACAGCACGAAGTTTTCCCGGGTCCGGGAGGACACCGTCTTTCGAGACAACGTGTCCTAAAATAGTGAGTTTTCGAGCAGCGAAGCGGCACTTCTTAAGGTTCAGCTGCAGACCAGCGGAGGCACGGCATGTTAGCACTTGTTCGAGGCGTGTGAGATGGGTTGCAAAATCATGCGAAAACACGACAACGTCGTCTAAATAGCAGAGACACGTTTTCCATTTCAAGCCCCGCAGTACGTTGTCCATCATTCGTTCGAATGTGGCCGGCGCATTACATAGTCCGAACGGCATGACGTTGAACTCGTAAAGGCCATCGGGTGTCGTAAAAGCCGTCTTTGAACGATCAGCGTCGGCCATGGGCACTTGCCAGTAGCCGGATTTCAAGTCTAATGACGAGAAAAACTCGGCTCCCTGCAGGCAGTCGAGCGCGTCGTCTATGCGAGGCAGCGGGTAAACGTCCTTGCGCGTGATTGTGTTCAGGCGGCGATAATCCACACAGAATCGAATAAAGCCGTCCTTTTTTTTAACGAGAACCACAGGAGAAGCCCAAGGACTCACGGATGGTCGAATGACGTTGCGTTTCAGCATGTCCGTGACTTGGTCATCAATGACACGCCGTTCGGTGGAGGACACGCGATAGGGTCGCTGTCGCAACGGTACGTGCGTGCCAGTGTCGATCTCATGACACACAGTCGACGTGCGGCCCAAAGCGGTGTCGTAGCAGTCGAAGGATGAAGTGAAGCGGTGTAGAAGAGCAAGTAGCTCGTCACGTTCGGCCGAAGGAAGGTCGTCGTCAATGGCGCTTCTAAAAAGGGTGTCATCAGGTGGAGACTGAAGACCAAGTGCGGTGATGTCAACGAGCGTCAATTCCTCAAATACACTGACAAGTAGACCGGGATTCACTTCTTCTACAACGCCAAGGCATTCGCCGGAACGACGTCGGGTTTGAAATAAGCATTGTGCCTGCACCGGTTGCAATATCAAGAACGGCGAACGGCAGCGACAACCCTTTGCGAGCACAAATCAGACCGGATGGCTCGAAGACGACGGTGGCGTCAGAAATACTGTTGCACGACAACGGCACAAGCGCAGATGAGCCAGGAGGAATGTGCGTGTCGTCATTGACACGCAACTTGGCGGTTGTCTCGTCCTGCGGGTTTTCTACCTCCGGAAACAGCTCAACTTCGGCGCGATCACAGTCAATGATGGCGTGGTGGCGCGACAAAAAGTCCCATCCGAGAATCACGCTGTGAGAGCACGCCGACAAAACGATGAGCTCGACTACATATATAACCCCTTGAATTGTGACCCGAGCAGTGCATGCGGCCAGCGGCTTTAACGGTTGCGCACTAGCGGTTCGGAGAGTAAAACCACCTATAGGTGTCGTCACTTTTCGTAGCATTCGGCAAAGTTTCGCGTCAATAACAGACACCGCAGCTCCAGTGTCAATAAGCGCCAGGGTAGCAACACCATCAACACACACTTCGATTACATTGGACGGCGAACAATGAGGACTTAGGCATTTCGACGTTGACGCAGTTTGTGCATCCGAAACTGTGGCGTCTAGTTTTCCGAGTCATCGTTGGTAGTACGACGGCGCATCGGAGAGAGTGAGCGGCGTCGTGGGGAAAGCGAATGACGGCTGACGAAGTCGCGGTTATCAGACGGAGCAGTCGTCGGCAGCCGGGTCGGAGCGTGCTCCATGGGCGGTGTTGGCGTATAGGGTAAGGGCCACGATGCGTTGCGCCCACCCGTCATGCCACGACGGCAGTAGCGTGCAACATGTCCAGCAATCCCACACGAATAGCAGATAGGGCGGTTATCCACCGTGCGCCAAGGATTCGCGAATGTAGACACTGGATGCGGGGCGACATGCATGGACCGGACGCGTTGAACCCCGGCAGTGGCATGACTCCCAGGGCTTGCAGCAGGCGCAAAGAAGGGTCCCGGCATAGTTCCAGTCTAAGGTTGTGCCACGGTCTCCGCATAGGTGAAAGGCCTATGTGGCACTGGGTCGACGAAGGTCAAAGGGGCTGGCATCGTAGGTTGCGGCGTTATGTCGGCGTATACCACTGGAGCTACCGCGGAATTGGGCGGTCGAGTGCTTGGTAGTGCGTCAGCGACTTGTTGTTGTATAACGCTCCTGAGGGTTGGGGCCAAATTCGACTGAGGTGGCTTCGCTACGTCGCTAACGAGAGACAGCTGACGAGCCACCTCTTCGCGAACAAACTGCTGAATTTGGGCGAAGAGAACACCCCTATCCTCAGCTGCCAAGCTGCAAAGGGAATGGTCCTGTTCCACGGGCTTACGAGTGAGAGCCTGCTCTCTGCGAAGTTCATCGAACTCTTGGCAAGCGTTTATGACGTCAGCAACCGTCCGAAGGTTTTTCGCGAGCAACATCTGGAAGGCATCGTCGGCTATGCCTTTAAGAATGTGCTTGATTTTGCCCTCTTCGGTCATAGCGTTGTTTGCCCGCTTACACAAGTCAAGGATGTCCTCGATGTAAGAGGTAAAGGTCTCATTCATGCGCTGAGCGCGTTCGCGCAAACTCTGTTCAGCGCGCAGTTTCCGAACAGCGGGGCGCCCGAAGACCTTGGTAAATTCGGTCTTGAAGTCCGACCATGTGCGTAGATCAGCCCCGTGGTTCTTATACCAGGTCTCTGCGACACCGGTGAAGGGGAGACTGACGTTGTTCTGTTTGAGTTTATCGTCCGAATTGTTATGGGTGCTCACTCGTTCGAAGGTGGTGAGCCAATCCTCAGCATCCTGGTCATCAGTGCCGTTGAAGAAGGGGGGATCCCGCGAACGGACCGGGCCAGGGCAGATGATAGGTGCCACAGGAGGTGTGGACTCGTGGTGGCCTCCCTGAGACATCCTCGAGGGAAGTGTCCGGTTGTCCAGCTCCAGGATAGATAAATGGGGACCCGAGCAGCACCGCAACCTCCACCAAAAATTGTAAAGGAGATAGTCGGCGTTCCGGTAGAAGGCTGGGCTCGTTTATTCACGAACGAGGCGTCGACGCAGACGGGGTGAGCCGAAACGACCAGCTTTACGCGAGACAGACGGTGAACGAGCGCGTCCTCTTCCTCGAGCGGCATCCGGCGCAGCATGTCCACGTAGGGGGATTTGCCCGTTGTGGCTGATGCTCATCACAGTTCTCATGGGCGCAACATGCTTACTACAATATATATATATATATATATATATATATATATATATATATATATATATATATATATATATATATCTGGGGACGAGGGACTCCGTAGGTATACCCATCAAAAATGGAGTCCTTAATTCCAGTGCTATTCGGCTCCTTGCAAGTGGTTTGTAGGGCTGAATTTGCCTTTGGGGATACAGTGATGAAGAAATAGAAGTCCAGAAAAATCCGCCGTCATCGCAAGCGTAAATCGAACCCATGACCTCCGCCCAAGGCGTGCGGTGCGCTACCAACTGTGCTATCCCGGCGACAAATTTTCCCTCGTCTTCAACGGGGACCTATATTTAGAGAGTTTCAGAGACTGGTGAACTAGTTGCGCCCCTCTACTCCACGTCTCCGGCGGTGGTTGAGGACGGGCACTAGTTTACCGGTGTGTTCTTACAAGTGTGTGTGCTTTAAGGAATCCCTCACCCCGTATATTTCTGTTCTACAAAATTGCATATCGAGGGTTGCGGCTGCAGCATTTCGGAAATGCCATTGGCTTACTCCGACTTGCGGCCACGTTTCACGTGGCTGCCGCTGGGAACACGAAAGACGCTATACGAAAGACGCGGTAAGTAACGGCTGTAATATAGAGCTTTAGCATTGCAGCTACCGGAGTCTCACGCTAGGACAGCGGGTTACCGGGACCCGACTTCGCAGGAGCGCGCGGGGAGGACGAGGAGGTTGTCCCTCTGTGGAGTGAATGAGCGGTCCTGGCGACGGCCGGCCCCCGGAACTAATCCACCCTAATGGAACGAATGTGCACAGTGGCTAAGGCGTTGCGCTGCTGAGCACGGGGTCGCGGGTTCGATTCCCGGCCGCGGCGGCCGCTTTTCTGATGGAGGCGAAAAGCAAAAACGCCCGTGTGTACGAGATTTCGGCGCACGTTAAAGAGCCCCAGGTGGTCAAAATTAATCCGGAGCCCTCCACTACGGCGCGCCTCATCGCCTGCGTTGCGTCGGCGCGTTAACCCCTACAATCAATCAATCAATCAACGAATGTGCACTTCCCAGTCGGGCCCCTCCACCCGCCGCTGTAGCGTTACCGGACGGTACCCGTTATGCTAAAAGTCTGTAATGACTCACTTACTATAGTTGCTCACTGACACCGGCTATAGTTACTTGTTAGTGACTAGGCACCGGATTTTAGGCAACTGTCTCTTTTGTTCCTTTTGCTCCTGTCACCACGCGTTGATAAACGTGAATTAGAGATTAGGGATGGATTCCACGGTGGTTTTATAGTGTCTATGCATGCCTACCTTGGCGTTTGTGTCTAAATTTCTATGAGAGTCTATAAAGGTGTATCTTCAAGTTCGGCGCCTATGTGAATACTGTTTAGCCACAAGGTTCCCTTCCGAGTGCAGTGTCATATCGTTATTCCTGTTACAAGACAACTGCTATGAACTCTATTGGGTTCAGTCTATCATCTAGTCCAAACTGCTTCTGGGAAGCAACAGTTAGCAGGGCGAAATAAGAAGCGCTCTCAGTGAGACGAGGAAGAATATTAAATTTAAAAATCTGCAGATGGTGGCACTTCGCAATTGTTTCCAAAGTTTTCACAGTGATTCTTATAGCCTACGTTCCACGTGCTCTGCAATCAAATTTTTTCAAACATTTGCCGTCATTTTGTCGTTTCTTAAACGATAGCGAAATTGAATTTTATTTTCAACACAACAGTTGAGCATCAAACATGCCGACGTTAGCAGATCATCCTACATTGAAGAGCCAATGGTGATATTACTGCGTAGCTTCGTTTCGTTACGACTTAAAATTTACACGGCGATGGGCTACAAAATATTCTTTTGCATCGAAAGATTGTTCGGCTCCTACATGCATTTTAAAAAATGTTCTTTGAATGTTCGGAAGTGTATTTGGCAGTGATGGCGGGTCTTGACTGAACAATTCGGATATCAGTGTATATGCGAACATTACCTCTGTTGTACCTAACAGTCCTCAGGTAAGAAGATGTCAATACCTTAATAGACTCTGTTACGTCATCTCTCTTAAGTTTAATACTTCTGTCCGTTTTGTCGTGTCTTAATGTAGTTGTGCCAGGCAGACATAAAGAAGCGCATTTTTAGTCAAATTTCCCAGCTTTCAAGTATTCTTTGTTTTTATGCCTGCTTCGCTATACAACAAGCTTCTGGAAGAAAAATAACAAATGTCTGCAAACGAGCAGCTGAATTTTCGAGTTACAACATGAATTCCATAAGGGCTTTTCTACCACTACTCAGGTTGTTAAAACCACACATGCAATCACACAAGCTTTAGATTCGTCCAACCAAATAGACTTAGTTTTCCTTCACTTTAGCAAAGCCTTTGATCGCGTCTCCCATAATAACCTTCTTACTAAGATTTCTACTCTGGGACTTTCAGTGTTAAAAATAAGGCAAAATAAATCATATTTAACGCACAGAACAGTTTGTAGAAGTACAGTGCTGCGAATCCAAAAGACTTTCTGTTACATCTGATGTTCCACAAGGCAAGGTGTTTGTACCCACGCTTTTTAAAATATACATCAAAGACACAACATCCGCTATCCATCGGAGAGTTTCTATGAAGTTACTTGCAGATGACTGCCTTATTTTCAAAGAAATAACGGCCCACCGACGACCAAATACTGTTAAAGAGCACTTTCAAAGGAATTAGGGGCGCGCTACCTCGGGTAAGAGTGTCAATGCCGAGAAAATTGTTCTATTTCGTGCAACCAACAAAAAGCAGCCACTCCACATTTCTTGTTTTTTTTTTGCGAATGGTGCACCAGTAATTGAAAAAAGCCACTTCAAGTACCTTGCAATAACTTTCACCCATACCCTGTCTCGGTTTGAGCATATAGAAAACATCTGCGCATACGCCACGTGGAACCTAGGCTTTTTACACATTAACTGAAAACTTCACCAACTCATGTAAGTTACTGGCCTGCAAGATAATATTTCCCGCTGCGGTCGCTCAGTGGCTAAGGCGTTACGCTGCTGAGCGCGAGGTTGCGGGTTCGATTCCCGCTGCGGCGGCTGCTTTTCTGATGGAGGCGAAAAGCAAAAACGGCCGTGTGTACGAGATTTCGGCGCACGTTAAAGATCCCCAGGTGGTCAAAATTAATCCGGAGCTCTCCACTACGGCGCGCCTCATCGTCTCAGTTGCGTCGGCGCGTTGAACCCTACAATCAAATCAAATACTTCCCAAACTTGAATGCGCTTTGGTTGTGTGAGACCCCTTTCATAAAAAAGATAAGTAACGACTATAAACGGTACAAAGATGCACTATACAGTTCATTTTTCACAAATATAGACCACTGGCTCACCAACTTTTGTAATGCTGGAAAATAACACCTCGTCCCTATAGAACAGAGACGAAAAGTTGCCCGCCTGAAGTAGTTGTTTTCTCTTTATATCGCTCCTAAAAGATAAATGCACCGGTATACATTCAGCTATTCCAATCTCACCCCACAAGAGATCGGCACACGCACAAAATATTCCATATCTAGGGCACACAAATATATGCGAGTATTTATTTTTCCGATGGCAAGTAACGGGGTGGAATTCTTAACCCTAAGCTGTGTTTCCATCAAACGCTTGAAGTGATTTTAGCGTGTCATGTTGTATGTGCTGTGATTTTGTTTGTTACCCGCCGTGATGGCTCAGTGGCTAAGGCGTAGCGCTAATGAGCACGAGTTCACGGGTTCGATTCCCGGCCGCGGCGGCCGCTTTTCTGGTGGAGGCGAAAAGCAAAAACGCCCGTGTGTACGAGATTTCGGCGCACGTTAAAGATCCCCAGGTGGTCAAAATTATTCCGGAGCCCTCCACTACCAACGTTACTAGATTATTAGAACCTAACGTTACTAGATTAGATTATATTATAAGAACAACGTTACTAGATTACTAGAACATAACCTATCTAGTAACGTTGTCCACTAGTTACGTTGTCCACTACGGCGCGCCTCATCGCCTGCGCTGCGTCGGCGCGTTAAAACCCTACAATCAATCGATTTTGTTTGGTTTGTTATGCCCTATTGTTTATTATTGTCAGTGTGCATTAGAATGCTACATTTGCTTCGTACTGGCCTGAAGGTAGTGCTAAGTCATGTTTAAGGTCTTCCTTAGAGCTCTGTACAATTCAACAATTCAATTTCTTTTATTTTGTGTACGCGTGTTGCCATTAAAATTTGCCATGATCGCGTGTGTTTGCCACAATAACTTTTGTGCCTCACCTGTTTGGTCATTTCAAGACTGCAGTAGGGTCTAAATTTAAAAAAAGTAATTATGCAATGCCCTAGCAAGCCACAGTGCCCACTGAACATGAATGTGAGCACTGAGTGTTAAAGAACCGAGGCGAGGACCGCGGGACGTGAGTGATTCTTTTTAATGGCGGATGGAACTGAACAATGATGGTGATACTAGGCAGCAGTTGCCAGTGGCCACCTCTTCGTCCTTTGAAATATTTCAAACATCCTCCCGGCCACGCGATTTGCACAGGAAGATGCTGAACATGACGGGAAGAGTGAACCGTGTCTAGCGGTCATCTCGCATAGCTTTCTTCGATGTACCCATCAGTCCAAGTTCAAAATCATTACACAGTCCGTAGCCCAAATCGATGTCACGTCCGTGGTAGCCGCACCGGGTTAGTCCATGCTTTCGTTTCCACCGATGTTTCCTGCGTCTGTGAAATCTGTGTATCACGGAATCTGAACAGGTTAATCGACTATTTTGGACTGTCGTTTGTCCTGGATGACGACCTTGCAGTATTCGCACAAACGTCATGCCGCATGGGCGTCGGGTTGACTGTCGGGTCCTAGAGAAATTCAGGTACCGGACGAGTATCTTGAGGTGTATACAGGTCCTTCTACGTGGGACTTTGTCTTGCCTTTTTGTTTTCCCTATCACTCTGTACTTGATCATGCGTTTCCGTTGAGCGTTATTTGTTCTACCTCTACATGCTTGTCGTAGGGTCATCCAGCTTCGCCGTCGTCGTTTTGGCATCGGGGTTATCAAATCTTCACGATGTGCCGTAGTCAATAAAATCCCTTTTGAAGTCGTGTTTCCGGGAGCGCAACATATATTTGAACGCTCGAAGGGTGAGCCTGAAACTGGGTCAATGTGTCGATGTTTCTGCAGTGTTCTTTGGTTCCTCTTTGGTGTTCCCTGAAGTCGCTCGTTGTACGCTGAGCACTTTTTATTCTCTTCAAAATCTTGCGCAGAAGACGACGTCTCTTTAGGTACCTCCACTGCGGTGCCGTCGCTTTTATCACTCGTTACACTCATTGGAGGTAATGAAGCCGGTTCATCGTTTGCAGCGTCAACTGTGGAAAAAGTTCTGGTCGGTTCGTCTGGACGAGCATCAGGAGCGGCTGCCTGCACTTCGTCAGTTGAGGCATTATGTTCGTCTTTGAAGGTACCTGTTCGTTCGGTGACCTGGGGCTCCTGATGATCGTGTTTCGAATGTGCCGCCAAATCGCTGTTTCTGTTAGGACGGCCACTGCTCTTCAGTGCTGACTCTTTGTTCTTTATGGTGCGGTTGTCTTTTTCGGAGGCTATTGCTAAAGTGTCAATTCTAGGGTAGTTTTGTAACTCCGGGAACAATCGCTCCATTCTAAATTTTGTCAGCAGGATTGAATCTTCGAATTCTAATGATGCTTCACATTCTTTCTCTAAATCGTCCAGATCGACAAGCTCTTCAATTTCACCGTCCAGTTTCTTTAGGATTTCATATTTTTCTAATAAAGTTTTTTTCAGGGACATTAGCTCACCGATTGATGATGTCTCGTCAGTCATGCGGGATTTAATGTCATCGATCAGTGCTTTGACGTCCTGTCGGATTAGGCTTCTTGTTTGGCAAAGGCCTTGCAGGTCCATTCTCGACGTCGTTAATGTCTAGGTGGTCGTCGAGAAGGATCACGCTCGGTTGAATATTCAAGCCGTTGTCGTTGATGTCGAAGCCGTTGTCGTTGTCTTTCAGTTGTCTACGCGAGGCGTCCGCGGAGAATCGGTAAATCGTTGAGAGCGTGGGGTCCGCTGCCGGTCTGGCGCGTCCTCAAGTCCTTGTGTTTTCTCCGCGGGCGCTTTCGGTCAATGGTCAGGAGCAGCAGTGTAGTCCCATCGTTGCGGTCACTCACGTCATCGTTGTGGGGCGGTCCGCACTGAGGTTTTCAACTGTGTTATCCTTGGATCCTGGTCACGGCACCATTTTGTTGAAGAACCGCGGCGAGGACCGCGGGACGTGAGTGATTCTTTTTAATGGCGGATGGAACTGAACAATGATGGTGATACTAGGCAGCAGTTGCCAGTGGCCACCTCTTCGTCCTTTGAAATATTTTCAACACTGAGCTTGTTGCAACAAACCAGTGGATCGCCATTACTCCAGCAGTTTTATCGGACAATCGAACGGCTACGTTCAACTGTTGGCGCCTTTGTGCCATCATAATAACATTATTAGTTTCCCTGTTGTAGACGCAGGTCGCGCGCGTCTTTGTTTAAAATATTTTCATTTATCTAAACAATTATGGTGCCTATGTTTGCGACGTTGGAGTCTCATAACGTTGTTTTTGCCTGCCGATTTATGGATCCTAGAAAGAACTTTTTAAAAGCCTAAAAATCCGGCCTGTGCTAATGACACTTCCTGGACAGGGGACAGCGTTTGGGTTCTAGTAACACTGTAACATACTGTAATTTACACTTACTGTAATTTACTGTAATACTGTAATTTACAAGCGGCGGTAGTTGGCGCTGGTACTCCAAGGCTGCAGAACGGTAGCCCAAAGGCAGATGGGGTATTAAAGAACGCAATCAAATTTCTTTCGCATCAAACCAGTTAATGGCTCTTTTTTTTTCAGATTATTTACTTCCTACAGTCTTACCTCCTATGAAAAGTACTTTTTTAGAAAACTTTTGAATGAATACAAAATATGCATTAGGAAACTATGTATTTACTAACTTTAGTGGCAGATATCGAAATTACGGCAGAAAAACGTAACAGCGCAATACCTGCATAAAGAAGGACATTTTATAGCATTTAGGTTGTCGCCACCCAAAAACTTTCCAGTATGTTTTATGTACAACGAAATTTTTTATTGATTGATAGGGAGGGCGCCGCAACAGTTGCAAATTCCTAGGATCCCCAAAATATCGAGGATCGTCCGACCGACTGGATATTTTTCCTTTTAAGCGCGTTCGTCAAGAACCGGTTTTGGCGTCGTACGCTAGTCGTATGGGCGTCACGACGTGCGACTGGCAAGCCAGATGCAATCGTACGATCGTTGCGACCGTCGTGCGGCCGCAGCCAATGGGAACCCGAAGGTGTCGTCATGATGACGTCACTGTGGAGGCTTCTTTCAAAGCCTTGAGGAGGCGCTATGGGCAGTTTCAAGTATTTTGCGAGGAGCAAAATACTTGAAATCGCCGAAAATAGGTTACCGCTGCTTGAAATCATGGGTTATCTCCGCCGACGCCGCCGACCCGTGCGCTCTCCAACGACAATAGGTTACCGGTAAAGAGCGCTAAGGCTCGTGGGTACATTGTTTTCTCCCGCAGAGTCCCGGCGCTTCCTGATCGAAAGCTCTTCTGCCTCCTGTAAGCCGGCGGCTTTCAAGCGCCTGTGTGCTTGTTCATGTTTCCACCAAAAAAAAAACGATCATGCATCGGAAATTCAATAAATAACAACGATTGACCATACTAGGGGTTTCTCTGAAAGGTAAGCACCCTGTGACAAATAAACAATACGCAAACACGCCCGGGAAAGCCACCGGCGCACGGGAGGCAGCAGAGCTTTCGAACCGGAATTGGCGGGAGCAGACGACATACCGGTGAGCATTTGCGCTTTTTACCGGTCACCTATTCAGACACCCGGTAGACACATGTTGCCAACGGTACCAACTGCACCGACGAACAGAATCTTCGGTGCTGTATCTCCCCACACGGCTTTGCTGAACATATAAAATGCAATTTAACGTAATAGCCTTATTCATTTTTACGGGTTTTTTTTCCTTGCACATATCTAAATCAGCCGGGGTGCCCTAAACAGGGATCCAACGATGGAGCGAGAACAGTGGGCCGAGCTGATTGATTTATTGTGGGGGTTTAACGCGCCGACGCTACGCAGGCGATAAGGCACGCCGTGCTGGAGGGCTCCGGATTAATTTTGTGCACCTGGGAATCTTTTCGTGCGCCGAAATCTCGTACACACGGGCGTTTTCGCCTTTCGCGTCCATCACAAAAGCGGTCGCCGTGGTCTGAAATCGAACCCGCACCCTTGGGCTCAGCAGCACAACGCTATAGCCACTGAACCGCCGCGGCGGATCAGTGGGCAGAGCGACACCGACGGCGCATCGCTCCCACGCATCGAACCATGTGTTTCAACTTCACGCGTACGACTCGTCGTGGCCGCCATATTTCCGACCAGTAGTGCAGCACATCCAATGGCTCGGTCGTGCAGTTGTCTCGCCTTTTACTCCAACCATTCCGGAATCGTTTCCCTAACCATTCCCGGAGCCAGTTCGGAACGGTTTCTTCGATTCTCTCCGGTTCGGGTTTAGTTCCAAAATGGCAGAAAATATACGGGTTCGGTTCCGGTCGCGGGCGAAAATTCGTTTTCGGTTACGGTTTTCAGTTTGTTTCCGGTCTTCGGTTCGGTTCCGGTTGAGGTTCGACACCCTGCAGTTCAACAGAAACCTCAACAGCAGGTCAACTGGTCAAACTATAGCCTTAGCCTTCACATTACGCTCCAAGCCGCGCCGTAATTTTTCCTGCACGCAATCAAACCATTGCTCGAAAAACAACGTTCGAACTGAACCACGCCTATTGCCCATCCCGGATATTTGGAAATCGTAAAATATTTGGAATCCAAGTATACGCCATAACACGTAAGGACAGTTGCGCAGGTGTTTTAAAACCCGGAGAAAGTAATCCCCATGTGTAGAAAAACTGAAGCGGGAAAACGACCCCTAGTAAATATTGACATAGACAGTGGTTAATAAAGCCCCAAGGTTAGCAGAACAATGTTAATCAACCACAAACAGCTGTGCCATCGCTAAAAAAAGCAGGTGAAAGAACATTTTATTTTTTTGCGACAGCTTACACCAACTTAAAACAGCCGATAGACAAGCGTGCAAAGTGAACTGAAATAATGGAGTGGTTCGAACACAGGGCACGTTCTATGACCACTTCGTCCATAAAGCATGGTCAGTAGCGGGATCTCACGAAAACCCAACTTTTTTTTTCAATGAGCACCTAGCTCAAGTCAATAAGGCTCCGCTTGCAAATGCCCTCAGTGTAAAAAGGAAGAGTACTTGGTGAAAGTTTGGACGGAAAAGTGCGCGATTAAGGTAGAACAAATAACGAACAGTAATATTCTCCGCATTAATCAGAGGCTGACCTGGAGATCTCTGAAAAATGAGCATCGTTTTAAGTTTTTGCAGGTCGTGTAAGTAACTATATCATAGAAGGAGGAAAAGAAATTTGTAAGCAATTTGAAGCTCTCAGATCACTTATAATTCGAATAGTCCCCATGGAAACCTATTTGTCTGCTCGAGCGTAAATAGGTACGGGGAGTAAACAAATGAGTACTGCTGCCACAAATACTTTTACTGAGCACAACTTTCTATCCATTGTAAGCCATCGTGCCCATATTAAAGAAAGGTTGAGTTCCCCTGCTGTCGCTATGATTTTCTCGGGTATATTGAGCGGCCCCCGCTATTCAGTGCACATCTCTCTGTTAAGACTACTTGATTTGGACATGAGTACCCTTCTTAACGTGGCCTTGCTAAAACCCCCATTTCTTAAAGCTAAGCATAGCGCACACATTTGAGTACCACTCAGCCATCCACTCACAAAGATACATGCAGTCTATATATACCATCTAAAGATATATGCCGTCCAGAGTGCACCTTATCGAAAAGGCATTTACCTATGCCGGGGCTCAAAGTGCCGGGACCGTGGCACTGACTTCTCGAGTGACGTGTTTATCACGCAGCCTGTGCTACAAAACTAGCATACACCGTTTTCTTCCTCTGTCCTTGTCGTCCATCCCCCCATCGCTTGCATCGACTCTGCAAGCACTTTCTATTTATTGCAGACCATAATAGCCTGTTGGGACGCGTCGCTCGGCAGAGCTTCGCAAGTGAACAACTCGCGTCCCAAACAACAACTGAACTTTTATTATCATCCTTCGTCTCGAAGATAACTTTCTCGTGCGGGCGCATGCGCTCTCTGCACCGCACACAGAAGCGCCGCTTTGCGTCGCCACAGTACTCCCCCCCTAGTGAGTGCGCGCACAACGGTCGCACTCGGACGACCCACTGCGGTTCATAAGTTCATGCGCACCGGGGGTCTCGTCCACCGTCCACTCCGCGTGAACCGTTTGAGGATTTGTTGGGGCTGCGCTACGTGGTCTGCCGGGGGTGCCTGCGAAGATGGAGCTCGAGGTGGTGCAGGTGCTTCGCTGTCGGAGTCCACGTGTGCTGGTTTTACGCGGTCTAGAGAAACCACGTCGTGACGACCACCTCTGTCGATTGTAATGTGCTTGTCTGCCCGTCGCAGCACCTTGAAAGGCCCGTCGTACGGGGGCCGGAGTGGACGCTGTACGGCGTCGTGCCTCACAAACACGTGAGAGCAGGAGGAGAGCTCCCGGTCCACGTAGACTGGCCGGGCTGCGGGCGGACGCGGAGGAACAGCGCGTAGCTTGCTCATGATGTCTCGCAGTCGCACGGCGTAGTCCGCGTTCGCGTACACGTTCTCGTCCTTACTGGTAGCGAAAAACTCCCCTGGGAGGCGAAGCGTTGTTCCGTACACCAGTTCAGCAGAGCAGCATCCAATATCTGCTTTCAGAGCCGTCCTAACGCCCAACAGAACAAACGGCAGTGCCTCTACCCAACTGTGACTCGCAGTAGCCGTCAGGCTCGTCTTCAGATGACGATGGAACCTTTCCACTATACCGTTGCTTATCGGATGGTAGGCAGTTGTTCTGATGCGGGAAGTACCCAAGAGCCGGGTGACGCTTGCGAATAGGGCGGACTCAAACTGTGTTCCGCGATCCGTAGTCACGGTTGCCGGCACTCCGAAGCGGGCCACCCAGTGGAAGATAAATGCGCGAGCGACGGTATCAGCAGTCATGTCTGGAATGGGCACGACCTCCGGCCATCGCGTGAAGCGATCGATGCAGGTTAGCAAGTAGCTTTGCCCCTGACACAACGGCAGTGGTCCCACAATGTCAACATGCACATGGGCAAATCGACAGTCCGGCAGAGGGAAGGATCCCAAGGGGGTCACAGTATGTCGCTGAACTTTGGAGCGCTGGCATGCGAGGCACTCTCGTGTCCAGTGTCGGACATCCCGGTTTATTCCTGGCCACACGAACCTCGCTGTGCATAGCCGTTGCGTGGCTCGAATCCCGGGATGCGCCAGGCTGTGCAGCAAGTCAAAAATGCTGCGACGGAGGTTCGAGGGGACGAACGGTCGGGCCCTGCCTGTAGACATGTCGCAGCATACGGATCCTGTGGGTTCTGCCAACCATTGCAGCTTCAAGGCGCTGGTTGAAGACGTCAGTAGACGCTTCAATTCTCCATCACTGCGTTGAGCCGTCGTAAGTGTGGTGAAGTCCACGCCGCTCGGCAGGCTGATGGCATTCACTGGACCGCGCGAAAGAGCGTCGGCAGCAGCATTATCCGTGCCACTAACATGGCGTATATCTGTCGTGAATTCTGCGATGTACGACATTTGGCGGAGCTCCCGTGCCACGTGCGCACCAGAATCGGAGTTCGCGCGCAATGCGTAGGTGAGTGGCTTGTGATCCGTGAGCACAAAAAATTCTTGTCCTTCCACATAATGCCGGAAATGCCGGATAGCCGCGTATATGGCCAGGAGCTCCCTACCAAAGGTGCTGTACCTTCGTTCGGACGGGCTCAGTTTTCTGGAGAAGAAGGAAATTGGTCGCCACACTCCGCTCACCCTCTGCTGCAACACGGCTCCAATCGCTGCATCGGAGGCGTCCACCATGACGCATTGAGGAACACCAGGCTGCGGGTACGTGAGCATGGTAGCATTTGCGAGAGCTTCCTTAATCATCCGGAATGCTTGTGTGGATTGGTCGTTCCACTGAATGGCAGTTGCCTTAGATCCAGATGCCGCAAGTAGGCTGTGGAGAGGGTGAAGGATGTTGGCGCATTTCGGGATAAACCTACGGTAGAAATTCACGAGTCCCAGGAACTCTCGAAGCTGGCGGAGGTTTTTCGGCTGTGGAAACTGCCGTACTGCTTCCACCTTGTCCTTCTGGGGCTGTACTCCGGCACTTGAAATGCTGTGGCCCAAAAATGATAGTGTCGGTACCCCAAGCACGCACTTTGCCGTATTGATAACGATGCCGTTCTCTGTCAGTCGCTGAAGTACGTAGCGCAGATGCCGCTCGTGCTCTTCAGGAGTGCTGCTAGCAATCAGAAGATCATCGAGGTATACCTTGCAAAAGTCGAGGCCACGGACAACGCCATCCATGAACCGTTGAAAAGTTTGGCCGGCGTTGCGTAAGCCGAAAGGCATGCGTAGGAACTCGAACATTCCGAACGGCGTTGTTATTGCGGTCTTGGGAATATCCTCCGGTGCTACGGGTATCTGATGATATGCTCGCACTAGATCTATTTTAGAGAAAATGGTAGCACCATGCAGGAAGGAGGTCATGTCATGAATGTGCGGGACTGGGTAACGGTCTGGCACGGTTACCCGATTCAGCGCTCGATAGTCCCCGCAAGGGCGCCAATCACCGTCTGTTGATTTTGGGACCATGTGAAGAGGTGACGCATATGGGCTGGATGAAGGACGTACTATCCTGAGTTCCATCATGTGGGCAAACGCCTGTCGAGCCAACCGCAGCTTCTCGGGTGACAGGCGCCGTGGTCGCGCATAGACCGGTGGGCCTGTGGTTTCGATGTGATGCAGGACGCCGTGCTTTACTTCTGGAAATGCCTTGGGCTGTCGCGTCAGCTCTGGGAACTCTTGTAGTATTGCGGTGAAGTACGCTTCTCCAGCCGGACTAAGCAAGGCCGGGCTGATAGGGGGGTGCCAACACGGCGTGCCTTGTACCGCTCCCCGAGAAACAGGATCTTGAAGCCGTTTGTTGCGGACGTCGACCAACAGACCGAAGAACTGGAGAAAGTCTGCGCCTAGTATGGCGAATTTGACATCAGCAGCTATGAACACCCAGCTAAACGTTCTGCCGAAACCGAAGTTCAGCGACAGTGAACGATGGCCATATGTTGTTATCACCGTGTTATTGACAGCTTGCAAGGGCGATGCACTAGGTTTCTTTCTTTCAGCTTGTGACGCCGGTATAACGCTCACCTCGGCGCCTGTGTCAACTAAGAAACGTACTCCGTTGTTGCGGTCGGTAACGAAGAATACCGAGGGACGACTTGGAGGCAACGTAGTAGCACTGGTCGCCCTCAGTGCCTGCCGCGGCTGTTTCCCGAGTGCGCGCACGGTGGGACACATTTACGCGCACTACTTCCGAACCTCCGATGATACCAGCAGATATGCTCGTGCTGCTTTTGCGATAGCGGCGTGTTAGGCTCGGTTATCGTTTGCGCCCTCCTGCTTGCGTGCAAAGCTGATACTTTTTCGGCAAGTCGAGAAATCTCCTCACGCATCTCTTGAAGTTCGTTTAGAGGCTGTTGCGCTTGCACGGCAGCCATGGGTGTGGGCGGGGTCATCGCTACCAGTTTGTCAGCAAGTTCGGCGGCTGCGGTTAAATCCTTGTGCTCTGAGGCCGCGACGACCATGCGGACGCCTGAAGGCAACTTTTGCAAAAAAAGTTCTCGGAGCAATGCTCCATCTATCGTGGTTGATGTCTCGCCGAGCAATTGTTGCATGTGCCGCAAAAGCTGACTAGGAGTACGGTCGCCGAGTTCCGTGCCGCGAAGCAATTGCTGCAGTCGTTGTGGTTCGGAGGGCGTAACTCGGCGAACAAGGGTTTCTTTTAGCGTTGCATATGCGTTTTCGACAGGTGGTGCGAGCAACAGATCCCTGATTTCACTGGCTATGGCGGGCGGCAGACTGCTGACTACGTAGTGGTATTTCGTAAGGTCTGCGGTGATTCGTCTGGCTGCGAACTGAGATTCCACTTGTATGAACCAAAGTGCGGGGTCCGCAGTCCAAAAAGGGGGCAGCTTACCGTCGACTGAGGAGACTGTCGGAGGGGCGTCGGTCGTGGACGTTGAATCCATATTGCGGCTGGTTCGACACTCCGGTCGCTGTGTCTGTATTCCGGGTCACCAATGTTGGGACGCGTCGCTCGGCAGAGCTTCGCAAGTGAACAACTCGCGTCCCAAACAACAACTGAACTTTTATTATCATCCTTCGTCTCGAAGATAACTTTCTCGTGCGGGCGCATGCGCTCTCTGCACCGCACACAGAAGCGCCGCTTTGCGTCGCCACAAGCCCATCTTAAAGGGAGGTTGAATTTCCCTGCTGTCGCTATAATTTTTTCAGCTTTATTGAACGGCCGCTGCTAATCAGTGCACATCGCTCTGTCAAGAGTGCTTGATCGAGCCATACCATTTAAATTGGACATGTGTACCCTTCTTAAATTTGTCTTGCTAAAAACCCCATTGCACTGTTTAGCCAAGTCAAACCAGCCACCTCTCGTGCGATGGCGTTCGGTAACTTGTGACGAATTGACATATGCTGCTGTCGCCCACCTGAACGTATAAACATTAAGTGTGCACGCCTGCTACGCTTGCCGTCAAAGAGATAGACAAGGCTTCTTACCTGATTGGGGCCAGTGCAGCTCGTGCCACCATCACAAAAAAAAAGCGCTCCGTATCATTTTCCTCCCATCCTAAAAGCAAGAGACTAGCGAAACGGCGCTTGCACCAGTTATTCAGGTTTCTAGCTTTGCAGTCTTGTTACCGCTGGGACGACAGCGGGCGGACGAGTGAGTAAATTCCTATTCGGACCCCAATCGACGATGTTTCAGCACATGCTACACAAAGGGCGCACACAGGGGTCCTATCAGAAAGCCGGCTCGCCGTCCACGGTCTCGTAACAGGACACGCGCAGTCAGCTCCTAGCTACCAATAACTCAAGCAGTGAAGTTGAACGCAGGCGCCTAAATGCGACAGACTCGTTGCATTTTAGGCAAATAGAAGACATGTATTCTGGTTCGGACATTTCATAAAAGAGGCTAAGGCATACATCACGCTGTCATGACAGGTAATGCATACCGCTGTGTATATACATGCGGTTGAAAGGTAACGCCTTTCCCACCTCAATAGCTTTACATCTTTTGCATGTGAATTTTTTAAAGATCAAACACCAGTGTACAAACCTCAGTTGCACAACCGTGTACACAACCCCAGGAGGCCTGAATTAGCCCGAACGGTATTTTATACCCTGTGTGAAGTCGATAAACCAGGAAAATGAGGACAATTTTAAATTCCTGCAACCCAGAAAAATGTGCGGAAGGAAACAGGTAATTAAATACTGAACACACGGAAAAAAATTAGCCGTGGTTTAGCTCGGCCATGCCAGGATATCCGTAGTGAGCTAAGGTTAAGCTGGTTATTCTTAGCTTACGTGGTTGTCTAGGATTAGCTTGAGTATCATGCTTACTGCTGCTTCAATGACACACACATGGCATACTCAATGTGTGACACATGTATATTTACCAAGCGGTGCCGGCACAGCGTCACCAATCACCCCAGAGCTAAGCTGGTTCCAAAGGCGCACGCCGGTGTTGCTGCGACGCACGAGCCATCGGTTCCACACCCGGCCACCCCTCGCAGGATCAAGTGGACCGGGACGCCACGTGCGGAACGGAGGTCGGCGAAGACGCTGGGCGTGTGGGGTGTTTGAGAAACGCCGGGCAGCAAGCAACGTTCTGTGCACCATGTGACATCACTGCTCCTCGCGCATGCGCAGCACGGCTCTCCAGGAGCCACGCGAAACTGCTCAACCACGGCTAGTGTAGCTCACGCTACAAAATGCACCCTCCTCCGCAAAATATACGGCTAGTGCACTGCTTCTTGAGCGGCCCAGGCAGCACCCCCTGGCCGCCACGGCATAATATTTTGCTCGTTCAGGACCAATGAGGTATACGGCGCCGCCATCGGCTGAAGAATCACAGAACGCCACCTTTACCTTCACGGGCGAAAAATACGCATTTCTGCCTACATTTATGTTTTCGGATGTCTCAACAGTTACAAAAACAAGGCTGTAGTATCGCCGAAGAGTAAACTATGTTCGTTTTTTATGTTCCGAGAAGCCATCTGATCACCTCAACACTTGGTTTCAGGATGTTTTCGTCAACAGCGTCTGTCGGAGCATATGCAGCGTATGTTGGCTCTACATTTTTGTGGCTGCCCTCGACCACAGGAATGTAGCAAAACCTCATTTCACATCGCCAATTTGTGCGGTTACCTTTTTCGTGTGACGTGTACACTAATTTTGACAGTTTCAATAGTGCTTGCCGTGCTAACATTTAAAAAAGCGTTTTATGTTCTGCTATGTGTCCTGCGTTGGACGCACAGATGGCTTATCCCACGCCCGCGGCAACTCCGTGGGCAATTTGTGCTCGGCGCTAGTGGCTACTCATGTAAGCAGCCACCGTCGCCGTGCGTTAGCCCCAGCCACGGCAGAGAGCCTACCAGCAGCTTCCTCGGGGAAAAAAAAAACAAGAAACACGCGTTGGGTTCGCCGACAAGTACAGAATCGAAACAAAGGATTATGTGCGTAAAATATCAGCAACATTCCAGAAATTTAGAGAATTTCACGTCTACTCTGTGTGGATTCCTACGCCGCTTCTGTTCACCTTGAGCATTTTAATTGCAGCCAGTTTGGGGCTTTTCTGATTTTTTTTGTGTTGCTGCTTGCTTTTTCTGCTTTATGTTATCTTGGAATTAATAAACAGGTGAGGGCGGCGAATTGGTTTTTTCTTTGTTTCGTTAGTTAATTTGTAGCTGTATTGATTATTTGATTTTCTTATACAAATGGCATACATTTACGCTTTATACGACAGATGTGTACACTTCGCTAATTGTTCCCTTTTGTTCAAATACAAGGCATTTAGCGTTTCAGTTTCAGTTTATTAGTCGTTCCAAAAAGGTAGCACAGCAATAGTATTATACAGACGAGGGTTCCAACGTCAAAAACTGTAACTGGTGCATTTAATAATTTTTTTGTTTTGTTCGGGTTGCATTTCCGGTTTTTTGTAATTTTGTTTTATTAATCGTGTGATTGTTGCGAATAAGGTACACTTGCTATTCTTCGGAATAGCCTGTTCAAAGGGCGAAACCTGGGACGAATCCGAAAAACATGTAGTTGAACTTTATTCAAGAAAACTTGAAATCACGCTAATTGTTCCCTTTTGTTCAAATACAAGGCATTTAGCGTTTCAGTTTCAGTTTATTAGTCGTTCCAAAAAGGTAGCACAGCAATATTATTATACAGACGAGGGTTCCAACGTCAAAAACTGTAACTGGTGCATTTAATAATTTTTTTGTTTTGTTCGGGTTGCATTTCCGGTTTTTTTGTAATTTTGTTTTATTAATCGTGTGATTGTTGTGAATAAGGTAGACTCGCTATTCTTCGGAATAGCCTGTTCAAAGGGCGAAACCTGGGACGAATCCGAAAAACATGTAGTTGAACTTTATTCAAGAAAACTTGAAATCACCATAAATAGCTGTGACATCGAGTGTTCGCCGCTCTCAAAAAAATAAAAACCGGCCGATAATTGTAAAACTTTCCCGCTTCAAAAAGAAATTGAAAATTTCGTTTGCAACGCCCACGATAAAAGAAACCGAGTTCCCAGTACGTGAAGATTACTCAGCACGTGTCAGACTTGGTCGAAAGAAGCTGTATTTCTATGCAGAACCCGCAAAAAAGTAATTTCAAATTCGCTTTGACAGGCTACATATGAATAATAAACACTTTGTTTACAATACCGAAAGCGATACAATGATCGAGTTAAATGCATAGTGGTGATCGCAGGCTTCCCTCCCTCCGCGTTCCTCTCCTCATACTCTCCCGTCATTGCGAAATCCTCGTACATCACCGGCTTGTCGCACCTTGAACGTCGCACTAGCTATCGTCACGAGCTATCTTCCTAAAAAGAAAATTTCGGACGCTTTTATTGACGATAACAACACCGACGTCACTGTACTAACCGAGTCTTGATTCAGCAGCGGCATCTCCAATCATGAACTGCTTCACAATCAGATTTCGCCATCTGCCGGGCTGACAGGGTTGGACGGAAGGAAGTCGGTGTCTTAGTCCTTGTAAAATCTTGCGTAACCTCGTTTCCCGTTTCCATTACACCCTACACGAAATTCTATGGGTGACTATCACTCTCCCCACTTCAATGAACATTCTAGTTGCCTGCTACCGTGCGCCTGACTGCGACAGTTCCTTCATCGACCACCTCTACGTCGTCCTCGTAGACCTCCAGACTCGTTTTCCGCATGCTAGCTGTCATCTGGGGCAACTTCAACTTCCCTGATATAGAGCGACCTCAAGGCAGGCGAAGGAACTCTTTAATCTAACCCTTAACCTACATGGCATGCAATCAGTTTCCACTCCGACTCGAGGCGCAAACATTCTCGACTTAATCCTTGCTTCGAAACCTGAGCTTGCCCATTCCTTGTCCTGCATAAATGGAATTAGTAACCATTGTATTTTCTTATTTACCCTGTCCATCCTCAATCCCCTGCGGCAGCCATTCAGGAAATCCACCTGGGTCTACAGCAAAGCAAACTTCAATGCCACTTATGCTGAACTCGAAAACTTTTACCACATTTTTTCCCGGGATGCTCCCACCAGATCTGTTGACCAAAATTGACTTTTGTTGAAACATAAAATCACAGCTCTAACTGGTAAACACGCGCCCTCATTTGTATCCGTGGTGACGCAGGCAAGCCCTGCTACACTAATCTTACACGATGACTATCACAGAAAGAAGGCGCCTTTTCAACGCTGCTGAAAAATTGATATACACCAAACGTTGGAAAGCTTACTTTGATTCCCTACGCCAATATACCACCTCACTAAAATGCTTCAAAAAGAATTTTTTTCCCAGCGAGCTTCTAAACATATTTCGATCTAACCATAAAAGCATTTAGAATCAATTAAAACGTGGACTTAATCCGACCCATAATAATTCTTTGATGGCGGCCGACGGTTCACCTATACCCCTGGAAGGGCGTTCGAATACTATGAACTCGTATTTTTCTTCTGCATTCACTAATGAGCCCCAATCGTTTGTTCCCAACCTTACTGTACCTGAATTCACCCAAATGCCTCCTATCACAATCTCGACTAATGGTATTGCCAAAATAATCAACACCCTTGAATTTTCTGATGCACGAGGTACTGATAACATCTCCGCGAAGGCGCCCAAAGGTACAATCGATGCCTCGAGTGGCATATTGCTTATTATCTTTAACCAATCCCTTTCTACTGGTATCCTTCCGTCTGATTGGAATATAAGTAAAGTAGCGCCGATATTTCAGGCAGGCAATCGCTCCTATCCCTCAAACTACCGTCCCACCTCACTGACTTGTATAGCTTGTAAATTACTGGAACATGTTATATGCTCTCACATCTCGCGCCATGGGGTGCACGAGCATGCGCTCGTTCCTCTTCAGTGGAGTGTCACCGAGATTGAAAGAAAAACAAACCAGAGGACGTACTTATACCACGGCACAGTGGACAGCATACGATACGAACATTTGGAGCAAACCAACGCACATTGCCCTCGTAGTAGCAGACCGTTTGTTTGATGCGTTTGAGAAAAACCAGACCATTGAAGCTGAATAACTAAATGCGTGTCCATCTTAAAGGTGGAGCGCGTGCGACCTGTTCGAACGCCCGTTTCCAACGGAGAAATCGATAAGGCAAAGAAGAAACAATTTCGAGAAGAAGGCTTCAAGAAAGCGGCAGAACGATAAAGCTCTGTCTGCAGTTCGGCCCCGCGTGGTTTGATAAGCAGCGTATATAAGTGGAAGCAGCCGTCAGCAGCCGGCAGTGGAAGTTCTTTTTTTTTCCCTGTGGTTCCTCCAGCATCCCCAACGATGGCCTACTGCGCTACGGTAATCCTAGTCGTCGCCTCGATTGGCGGCTCGCTTGGGCATTTAAGGTAAGTCACCTGTGAGGTGCACCAAAGCAAGGGTATCTGTTGGTAGTCTATCCCAGCACATTTATTAGGCAATGTGTAGAGCACAGAATCATCGAATATTAAGCAATGTGTAGAGCACATAATCATCGAATATTGCATTGATTTTTATTTTAGCTGCTTGAGCGCGACGAAACAGGCGCAGAAATTCCGCTTCATCAAAGCACCTCGAGCATACTGAGTCCGTGTGTACGGCTAGAGAGATGCTTCAGCAGCACGCGCGCTTCTTGCCTGATTGGACTTCTTCGATTAGACGTTATACGAACACAAATAAATACGAAGTCGGGAAATTCCGAAGAATAGAAAAAACAAAAGTGCAGTGCACAGACGCATTGTTGTAACCGCATTCGAAAAATTTAGGCACTAGGTTAAAAACCTACCACTCCATAGCCATCGGTCCTGGGACTGGTGCACACCGCCCCGTGTTACAGGTATTCTAATTTCCCGTGTCTACTGTAAGTAAAACATATTGAAACTAACTATATATGAGGAGATTATTCTGAGGACGAAAAGTTACGGAGAGAAGCCGTGACAGGTACCAAACAAACAGCCTGAGTGCAAGGACTTTCGTACGGTGGACAGGGCAGTAGTACCGCACACGACACTCTTCCACGAATGATTCCGGAAAGGAAGAAAAGCTTCGCTTTACTTTGTATTCAGCTGGGGAGCCTAGAAAGAAACTGCCAACGCGCTTGGTGAACCAAAGTTATATTTAGTGCTACCAGAAAATAGATGTTTGAAAAAAAATAAAGTCCTTTTTTCAATATTGTCAGCTGACGCAGAATTATTTTTGCATGTACTCCTCCACACTACAGAAGTATAACCTTATTTCTGCCTGTCTATCCGTCCGTGTGCGCGCGCGCGAGAGTCTGTGTGTCGCTTTGTATCCGCATCATATAGGGAGGACAATTACCTTTGGGACAGTGCACACAAGGTTTGAATGTTGATTGCTGCAATATATTTGCAAGTATTCGTGTGAGAGAAAATATTTCAGCTCTTGTTTTACGCTTCACGGCACGAGTCCTTGGTTCAAATTTTTACCGCATAGAACGGGGCTATTTAAATTAAGATGATGTTAAACAGTCGTGTGTTGCAGATGTATTGGTGTACTTTTAAAGTACTTGCGGTAATTACCCGGTAAAGCCAGTCCGTATAATGCCCTGTCCCGCAGGCGAAATTTCTCCTTTAAGAGGCACACAGGGATTCATTAAAAGAAGTCTCTTATCACTCGCTTTCTTCTGTGCTTTTCAGGATCCAGCTCCACTGGCGAGACGTCAATGAAACCAGCAACCTGGGAAGCGGACCTAGCGATCCAATTCCCATAACTCTAGAAAACTTCGCGAATGTAAGCCTAACAAGAATGCTTGATATGCTTCTTTTCTGTTGTCTAAGGCGCAGAATTGGTTAATTGTTACTTAACTGTGAAGTACCCGGGCGATTATTTGTTTAAATTTTATTTCTCTGACCACTACTAAATTGCCATAAGTGGCGCTGAAATATGACAAAAATTTCATCCGATTTTACTTGGTCGATATTTTAGCCCACCTGCGACGTATTGACACGTCACTGCCTTTCGGGTAAACGAACTCCAACATTCCACATCTGGTGATGCTAACCTGATAGCCCGACTGCCGTTCCCGTGCCAATAGTGCGGATTTTCGTTATGTGCAATGTCTGCTTTGCGTTTTGACCAGACATGTCCGTGCGACCGGAAGTGCCTTTCAACCTGATGCATCCTTCTCCCATTCCTTTATTTTCGTGCGAACAGCTGCAGTATTTCGGGGTCTTCACCATTGGCACACCCCCGCAGTCTTTCAAGCTCGAGATGGACACCGGATCCAGCAATTTCTGGGTGCCGTCGATAAACTGCGATGACAGCATGGGCTGCCGTACGTATAGGCACAATAAGAGTTTCGCCCACCTGCGCCCTTAAACATCCACAAGCGAGTAATCTCTCCGTCGCTCGCAGGTACCAGCGCCAAGTACGACAGCAGCCAGTCCAGCACCTACACCGCTGACGGACGGAACATCAGGATTCGCTACAACGGCGGAGTGGTGCGGGGCAAAACGAGCATCGACAACGTGGGCGTCGGGCCGGACACCGTGACGCAGTTTAAATTCGCCGAAATAACGCACGCCGACGGCAGACTGTTCAGGACTGCCAAGTTCGACGGCATTCTGGGTCTGGCCTACCCGAGCATCTCTCAGAACAGCGTACCTCCACTCTTCGACATGATGATGATACGGGGCGTCGTGCGCGAGCCTGTCTTCTCAATGTACCTGACCAGGACGCCGGGCGAGCAGAGCGGAGGCGAGATCTACTTCGGCGGGATCGACTCGCAGCGCTACACGGGCGAGGTCAAGTACGCACCCGTCGTCGAAAAGAAACACTGGAAGCTGCGCATGGACGAGTAAGCGGCCCCTTTCACCACATCACTCTCACTAGTGTGTCTTTTCACCCGACGTTGAAATACCGGCCTGGAGGAGACCTCACTATCTCAAGGCGCAGTGAAAGGCAGCGATGCGTGAGCGTATTCACTTGCCGGCACGCACGCATGCTTGCGTGCATGCAGGGCAGACTCGGCAGTAATGAAATTACAGTAATTCAATTACAGTTATTAAATTACTTGCTGCTGTAATGAGTAATGTAATAAGTTACTTTTGAGTGTAGGTACTTTAGTAATGTAATGACATAGTTCAGGCCAGTCATTTCATGAAAATTACTCATTACTTTTTCAATTACGTTTCACTACGATATAGGATGTTCTCTTACGGCATAAAAAGTTGACCAACAAAAGTTGACTAAGTAGAGTTCCAATGCCCAGAAAGTCTCTGTGCATTGGAACTCTACGAACGCGAAGGAATGAACGATTCGATGGGAGCTCTGCCTGTTTTCTCGTGCCTCTTCCTTCTCTTTTCATGCGTTTCAAACTAAACTCATTTCAAAGTAATTTCATTACTTATGGAAAGTAATAGTACTGTAATATCATTACTTTCGGCCCCCTGTAATTTCTAGTGTACTGTAATTACACCTTAGAAAATTCTAGGAAAGTCATGAGTAATTTAATTAATTACTTTTTAGAATTAATTTTGCCATCTCTGATGCAGGGATGAAATTGCAAACGAATGACAATAGAACGCAAAATTAAATGCAATGTCTAAGCGGAAAAATATTTAACGCATTTGAAATAGGTTGTGCCAGAGCCGCCTGGCACGCGGAACGGCGGTGGCACCTTATCCGCGAGCGCATGGTGTCCGTGGTGTATTTTAATTCCACTTTCATTTGAGCTGCATTGCCTCCTTAATTCCTGCCCTCCCTTTTATTACCAGCATTGACGTTCAAGGCACCAAGTTCTGCGTCGGCGGTTGCGACGCTGTGGTTGATTCAGGAACGTCTTTCATCGATGGCCCCAAAGAAGAAGTTGAAGCTATTCACACGATTCTCGGCGCTACGCGTACAACTTCTGGACACGTAAGTGCATTATTCAAGTTCGTTCAAGTCGTACACTCGTGGTAAGTTCGTGCAGCCTTGTGATGCTCATTAGGTTTTTATGGGGTGTGTGAAGCGCAATTTTTAGTTTTTTATTGCAGTTCAGCACATAACATGCATCATGGTGCGCCGTGGAAAGCGTCGCATAGTTGCAAACGTCACTCGTTGACGTCCAGTCCAATCGGCGCCAAAAGAGACAACTGGCGGAAAGAGGTCTTTACGCGCGCATATGCCTCTTATGGTAGCGTTCCAAGTGTAAAATAAGCCTTGCGAGACGACGTTAATATCAAGGCTTCGAAATTCAGTGGCCAGTTGCATCCTGTGCAGCCGCGCGTGCCTTCAAATAATGATACGAGAAGGCGCTGGCTGCATCAAACTACTGCGCGTTCACCTTCATCGTGGTACTTCGCCCAGCAGCGTCTGTATTTTATCTTGCCGCGCGCTCTACCCGACAACCGAGGTTTCGATCGACAACCTTGGCTTAGCCGCGTTCAACCAAGGCAAACATTATGGCTACTGTAGCAGCTATGCATCTTTCCGGGAGGCAATATACTTTCTGAGGGACTACCACCGTCCACAATGGAGAGAAAGAAAAATTTTTCCTGACTTTCGCCTAAATTCTGCACCACTGTTTTGTGTGCTAAAAAGTTCGCTGGTCACCATCTTCACACAGTGCAATGGCTCCGAATCTTATTATGAGCAGCCTAGTAATCCTCAACTACTGCGCGTGTATATACACTACACTGCGCACGGTACCATCATGGGCTTACTGCTCGTTCCTTTCGTTATAAGCAAAGCTCTGTTCGGGCAATTGGGAGTCACGGCCAAAGCTACAATAAGAGCGCGCTAGCATTCGCTTGCTTTAGGGAGGCGCCGATTTCGCGTGCCGTACAATTAGTGCCGGAATACGTCATGGGACCTTTGACAGCAGTCATGAAAACTTCAAGTACTAAAAACTAACCTCTCTATTCTGCCGTTTCTGATGCTTTCAGTACCAAGTTGACTGCGACAGAATCCCTAACCTGCCAGCAATCACCTTCTATCTTAGTGGGAACGCCTTCCCACTGCAAGGCGAGGAATACACCATAAGGGTAAGAACCAACTCAAGCGATAGGGCTGCCCTAAAAGCTCTCTGAAGTGTCCCTCCCTATTTTTAAAGCTTCCGCAGGAGTTTGACACACCGAATGAGTGAGAATAAATGGACCTTCAGGTTTTGCTAGGAAAATACGCTTTTTTTGCTACTACATAGGAATTTCTGCCCCTGGTTTGAGAAAGCGTGCGCGCACGTCGCATAATGGTCCCAATTCTATTTTTGCTGTAAGAAGCTATGTCCACAAACGTAATAAAGTAAACTAAAAATTAGAATACCTGTCCCTAGGGCCATCATATATCGATATAGCTGGTTATGTTTCCCCAAAAAATGTGGCCCCAGCAGTGCATTTGTGCATAATAAAGCTGAGTTTCGAGGGGATCGCTGTATGGCAGTTGGACCTGTTAGACCCACAACATGGCCTTAGTAAGGTTGCCTTTCTCACATTTTGTGTGTGTATTGCAGGAAAAACTGTTTCGCGAAAACTTTTTGAATTTTATAATGCAAGTTCGTTTGCAATGCTTTCGTGTACCGCAGCGAAGCTTGTTTTACAGAAACCATGCCTGCAGTACTGAAGCCCTTACCAGTAAGGACTCCCTCACGCGATAAGTAACAAAAAACGTGCTGTTTGGGTTTAAAATGGTGTCGAAAGGAGATGAGATAAAACCGGAACCAAAACAAAATATTAAAAATATTCTCGCGCCATCGCGAGTGGCATCAAAAAAACAAAAACAAAACATCGAATTGTGCCAACTGCGTTCGGATGGTTTAAACCGCCCAGATCCGCGCACCTCCGACCCGTCGCCTCTAATGAAAGCGAGACGAAAACGTCTCGACTAGTTATAAGCACTGAACGACAATTACCTTGAGGAGTGTTTCGGTCAATTTTTAAACGTGTGATGGTGGCGTGACTTTGTTTCCTGTTCGGTATCGTCCTTCCAGGTTCCAGACGACACGGGCGTCACTCACTGCTTTACGCGCATCTCCGACAAGTCCGAGCCGGGCTTTTGGATCCTGGGCGCGGTGTTTATGCAGCAGTACTACACCATATTCGACAGGGGCCAGGACCGCGTGGGATTCGCTACGGCGGTGTAGGCGACACACAGCACAGACCGAAGAGCCACAATAAAGCCATGGCTTCAAAAGTTACGTTTCTTCTCTCTCTCCCAGCAATGCGGTATTTTGTGCATGCGGCGGTGTGTACACGCCACTATGGTTTCAACAAAATGAATCGGCCTTTTAACCGCGCATTCGCAAGCGATCTTGCTGAAACGTCCGTGCTCGTATCAGGACTTGTTGCCAGCACAAGTAGCTCTTCGTTGCAGGTTAGCTTCGAAGGAAGCTGACAGCTCTAGCAACGTCTGTGCCAACTTTAGCTGCACAAGCTCATTAACGTAACAAACCACTGGCGGACGTGGTCTGATGGCGCTCAAACAATGCCTATAGCACTGATCATCATCATCACCATCATCATGATTTATTTACCTTTAATGGCCACTGACGGGGTACCATACAGGGGGGGGGGTCGAACAAAGAATACACAAAGGCATTTGCCGACCAAGAACACAAAACAAAATAGAATTCGAAAAGTGTGGTTACAGTGCAAAAACTTTTACAGCAGAAAAAAACACACAACTCATTCGTCAACTCCTGATCGCCAACGCAAAACGGTTTTGTAAACTTGTAAATGCCGGCGTCATTCATTACTTGTAAATAAAAGTGATTTTTCTCCAAAAGTAGTACAAGAGCTCTATTCAACAGGGTTCATCCGAAATGGAAGATACGGACAGAATCTTCATTAAAAAAATCTCCCCAAAAAGCCAAAAACATTTAAACTTCGCGTTTTTAGATATGACTTGGCCGTGTACGCAAAAAGCAATAATGAGACGTGCTGGAATACGTATGTGCACATTCAATCGGTCCTAGTTCAGCCATATTACTGAACATTTTCTGCGACGCTTGCTTTGAACGTAACATGGGCCTCATACATGAAAATTTCGCTGAACGCGTTCTGGTGCTTTTTAATGCGAGCACTTTCTACGAGCCTCCCGCCCGACTCTGTCCTCACGCTGTTCCCCTCCCATCTCCCTCGTCCCATGGTGTTTGTTTAATTGGATTCAATTTTAATGCATTGGCACTGCTCGCGCGCCCCCGTTTGCGACCTTTTGTCCTTAGTGCTTCTTAACAGCTCGAGAAGGCGTTAGATCCCTTTTTAGCTTCTTTTTATTTAGCTTCTCTCCGACACCATCCTTGGAGCGCTTTTTTTTATGCTACCGCAATACCCAATACCACTCCTACACTCTAAGAAAAAAGGGTAGAAAAAGGGAGGAAATCGAGGCTTTTCTCCCTCGGACCAGCGAGATTCTCCGTAGATAACACGTAGCGCCCTCTGTATGGTCTCTACGAAACACCGAAACGGGGGAGAATATTCTCCCCTGTCGTCTGCAATCTGCTGTCGGCGCCGACGCCAAAAACGAAACCGTTCATCGTTGCACTGTGGCTTTCGCCGATCAGGCGCATACGACGACTATGAGCAACACCTCCCCTGTGGTGTGCTGCTTGCTTGTTTTCTCGCTGTCTTTCTTTTTATTATTACCATGTCCCCGCCACGCTAACGCACGGCTCGCCAGCCGTGTGTTTGGAGCACATTCTGTGGGCACCGCTGCATGCTTGCTGTGTGCGACTCGCCTGTGCCTTGTTCAACGTTACCACTGCATTTGTGGACGTTTTATACTGACGCCCAAGGGTAAAAGAGGTCAGCGATGATAGCAAACTGCCCCTTTTTTCGTCAACGAGCATGGACCGCAACATATTGAAGCATCAGTTACCAACAACAAGAGGCCCCCATTCGGCAACATCTTGGCTGAATGGTTGCCAGACCAGCGGTGCGCTCTTCGGTAAAATAGCGAAGGCGAGGCAAAAAGTATCGAAGGCGAGGCAATAAGTATCATTACCCAAACATACCTGCCGCACTGTTTCGTGAAACGTTTTTTCTTCTTTGAGCTATTTTACTGCTTCTTACAAAACCTCAAATTAATAAAAGTTTGCAATTGCACGGGTTACATTTGATGAAATAACAAAACCCACCTAAGGCTTACGCGCTGCCGTGGGTTATCGGAACAAGCAAAGATCTCACTGTTCCTACCTGCATTCTCGGCGATCAGGGTTATAAATACTTTGTCGCAGTTTCAATGTTAAGTTGTGGCTTGTGATCATGTGGACATGTGTAAAGTGTACTATATGTTGTGGTGTAATATACGTGTATTGTGCTTTGGCAGTGCCTTTAATGAAGTGTATGTCGCTGTGTTGTGCTATGTTTCTTCCCAATATGTGCCCGGCCACATGCGGCCTCCGTGATGTTGGTTATAATAATATACGTTATCCATAAAGGAATCCGAGGAAACGCCTTGGTGTTAAGTGCCCACTGATGGTGATGTTTAGTAGCTGCCCCTCCCCACCCCTACTTTTTTTTTGCGTCATCTATCGGTCATTTTAAAACGTTTACGATTGCTTTACCTCGAGCACGCTAGAGGGCGAGCATTGTCGAGGATGCGACCGCGACGGATACGTTTTTCGTGTTGCCTGCATTGCCTTTGCGCCGAGATTTACGATTGCAGACGATCCGCGTTTTTATGCATCGGTTGTAGCAAGGTAAGGCGACTAACAACAACTGGTTGTTTCAAACGGCCGCATTGAATGCTTGTGATCTCGAGTGAGGTGAACGGCGGGGTTACGAGCCTTTCAGAAATAAAGGCGGCATTTTGAAAGCAATCGGTATGACTTCTACTGTGTTTACAGCGGCGCGTTCGCTCTGAACGCGTAGGCGGGGCGCGCAGAGAGACGAATGCAAGTCCCGCATATACGATTGGCGACATCGCTTGCTAACCGCAGTTCTGGTGCTCGGTAGGTAATTTCTTTGTTATTATAGCGCATTTTAAGCGCACACAACCACGGTAACCTACGTATTTGTACTTCCTCGATCCTCAAACCGATCAGCTCGCTAGGCCTTTCTCGCATGACAAGCCTTGCTTGGGTGACGCTGCCAGGGGAGGAACGCTCCTCCATTAGCTCACGAAAGGGGGAAATCTTCCTCCATTCCTACGGGTAGAATCGCGCTCCTACCTTTCTACCTCTTAGGGAGCAATATATGATACATTCCCAAGCAGCATTGGCCGATAGCCAATCATTGGACGCCCCTTGGCTTCCCTTTGGCTTCCCATAGCTTGGTCACACGCCGGCCTGTACGCAAAAGCCATTCGTGGACAACGCGCGCTATACGACCGGCCTTGAGGACACGCATTGGCCGGTGCGCGAAAAATCGCACTGGACAGCGCGCTCATTCCAGACGTAATTTTTTATCATAACATTTTATGAAGACTAGTAGCCTATATGCGACGCAGGTATTTAAGAGTGCCTTTACACAAGTCTTGGCATGTTCTTGTTAGTTGAATGACCACTCAAGTTCACTCAAAATATCACTGAAATGGCCGTGTTTTTGAATTTGTTTTCACGCCCAGTGCACAACAAAAAAGCAGTTCCAAATCATTTTTAAGCTTGTGTCAAGTATCACATTTAAATAAAAAGTATTGGCAGGTGTAAATGCCCACAGCCTTACCTGTTGTTGCATACCGCTGCATGAAGTCTCACTGTAGAGCACTCGTGTGCGTTATTTTGCGTGTATACATGCGCACCCGGCGCGCAAGCAGCACCACTCGAGGGCAGCACTGCGGTCGTTGCCCGCGGCGGTTCCCCAACATAACGGATTACGACGGTTAGAGCGCGGTGAACAGGCCAAAACGCAGCAAAAAGTAGTTACCTAAAGAGCCACAGCACCCTGCCACGAAACAAAGCGTACTTAAACTAAAGTGCAGCTTATTCAAAACAGCGTGAGAGAGAGTGTTAAACGTTCAGTAGGAATTGGTCATTTGTGTGTCCTAACGCAACGGTGAACGTAGAACTACTTCAGCGTTGTGCCTTTGCGCGTTCTTTGAACCCGCGGCGGGGCCGGTGGACGGGCGCGTTGCACCGACGGCTCCGTCTCTTTTGTGGCATTGAAACTGCGGTAGTACTCCTGTACGTGTCTGTGAGGTGCGTTTTGGTGTCGGTGGCTCTGTGAAGTATACCTGACTGGTGGAATAACATCGTTTGCGTGCTGTGGCCGCCGCTGAAAACGTAAGTCACCATTTCATTTTCCTTGCGCGGTGCGGGAGAGCTCGCGCTCGTTCCCGCTAAAACTTCAGCTGTCGTTTATAACAACTGGCTCATGTGAGTGCTGCTTAGCGTTGTTGGTTCTTGCGAAGAAAAAAGCGGTCACATACATGTGCTTCCAATTGTGTGACGCCAGTTCTAGCTATCCTTTTTCCGGCTTTGTGTTTTCCGAACAAGCAGCCGTGCTCCCACTGCAGGTTCACGACGTTCAGCATGCGTTGAAGCAAGACTCGTGTGCAGTATAAGATTTGCGGATGTATTAAGCTGGCTTAATTAAACTCTACCTATTAATGAAGCTTTCGTTTCATTATTTTCTTGAGCAACGTAAAGGTACTGTCGAGCGACAAGTAATTACACTAGCGCTGGGCTTCTCCGTCGGTTCCGTTCGCGTCTTGCGCGTCTGACGGGGCAGAAGTGAGCGAAGGCACAACAAAATTTCACGGAACCGCTGGCGTGTTGCTTTGTCTATTGTACTTTTTATATTACCTTGCGCGACTGCAATACGAGTGAAGCCCATTTTCAGTGAAATTCCGGACTGTTTTCTCAAGAACGAGCCAAGTAACTGCTACCGTAAAACGCAGTATTGAAAAATGAATAGTGCAGTACGTTTTATGTTTCATAGCGAGTGTTAACAAGCTAGAACTTTAGGCTGAATATTTTCACACGGACATGTGGTAAGGCTTGTATAGGTGCTGTATTTAGTAAGCAGCGTGAATTTAGCATTATAGTGAACTATTTTTTTTTACTTATTACAGGCGCTACGACGCACAGGTGTTTCCCGTGGACAAGTGGCGGGTGCAGCAGTGACAAGCTTTCCAAGCTGGGCTATTCTACAATAGTGCTGTTCAACAACATATTGTGATCTTGGCTCGTCGGCGAATTACCGGGAATTAGGGTCCTGTTTTCATTTACCTGAATGCTTCTGTTTTGTAGGCATCCCAAGCAGTTAAACGAATGATAATCGGTTCGCGCTTCATGAGCAGCGCTTTTTAAATTTTTTTCTCGACTGTTGTGTTTGTGTTTGCTTTCATGTTTGTGTTCGTATTCTTGCCACTGTTAAGCCAGGTTTCTCGTATATTTGATGTGCATAATAAAAAAGCCACACAGAGAGACCCGGTGTGTTGTGTTGCTCAATTGTTTTTGGCAAGTCACTTATCTATAATTGCTTCGCAAAGTTGATGCAGTTTGCTTATTGTGCCTCGCGGTCCAATTTCTGTTTTATACATGCCATTGTACAGGAAATTATTTAACGAGTTCGCATTAAATAAATAATGCGCACTCGTTTAATAATTTCCTGTATACTGGCATGTATAAAGCAGAAATCGGGCCGCGAGGCAACTCATAAAATAAGCATTGGTCATAAGGACTGGCCACAAAGCCAAAAATGTGCATGAAAATAGCGTGGGGTCCACCCATTGGCATTATCATGGCAAGATACTTTGCCAAGCGTTGTCCAAGATTGGCCTTCCAGGGCTCGGCCAATTGTTGGCTTGTCACCTTTCCCAAACACCAGCCAATATTAGCGGCCGAGGTATTGCCAAGCTCGGACACATTGGCCACTGATGATTTGCCATGCTTGGGCTTGGCAATTTCTGCTGCTTGGGTTCCTGTTTCACCCTTAAGGGAGAAACTACCACACCCTTTTTTCTTAGAGTGTATGGTTCATTAAAAGAAGGCCCCTACTGTCACTTAGGAATACCACTCTAAGAAAAAAGGGTGTGGTAGTTTCTCCCTTAAGGGTAAAATAGGAAGGAATCATATATTGCTCCCTACGAGGTAGAAAGATTCTCCCATTAACAGGGAGGGGCGCGTTTCTCCCCCTAGAAATGGAGGAAGATTTCCCCCTTTCGTGAGCTAATGGAGGAGCGTTCCTCCCTGACGGCGCTACCCGAGCAATACTTGTTATGCGGAAAGGCCGATCGAGCTGATCGGTTTGTACAAATAGTTAGGTACTGCGGTTGTGTGCGCTTAAAATGCGCTAAAATACCCCAAAAATTACCTACCGCACGCCAGAACTGCGGTTAGCCAGCCATGACGCCAATCGTATAGGGACCGGGCAGCTGGACGGGTGGCGTCACCACTCGGCGCTCCCCTCGTCAGTGGAATGAGCTGGTGCATTGGACTACACAGCCTTCCATTGTTTTTGTCGTGTTTGCTTCGGTGCTTTGAATGTTTTGGTGGTGTTGTGAACGTATATGGGCGGTGAAACAAAGTCTAGACAGATGTGTTGGGTTCTTAGATGCAGTAATGACTACGTAAACTTGTCGGACGCTTCTAAAGTTGGGTATCGGCTGCAATGGCATGAGCGCTTTTTGCAGCGATCTGCGCTTTGCTGCACCCGTTCTGAGTACGAACAAAAGTACTATGAGTAGTAATATTTAAATGCACTAACAGCTACGCAAACTTATTGGATGCTTGTAAGGTTGGGAATGGACTACATTGACACGAGCGCTTTTTGCAGCGCTCTGCGCCTGGCTCCGCGTGATCTTAGTAGAAATAAAACATATATTATTATTTATTTCTACCACTTTAAAGGGACACTGAAGTGATATGTAAACATTGCGGGATTACTAGCGCAAATTGTAGTCCGGAGTCCCCAGGCCATGTTTCGACCACTCTAGGCGCGTTTACGCGATTTTATTTAGTAGAAAAACTAATTCGAAAATGCTGTCCTCCTCTCTTTACGCTCGCCCATTTTCTGTGGCGTTTTCGTGTGACGTCAGGAGGGGATGAGCTGGCAATTGGCTGGCTGCGCTACTGCACGGCTCCCCGGCCTTCAGACAGAGTCAGTCGGCCCAGCGTTTCGTCTGCCGGCCGTCGACGGGTCGTCGCAATTCGTTCGCTTAGTTGAAACGAAGCCAGGACACGTTTGTGAATGGAAGAATGTGCCTTTCTTTACTTGGTTTGTTTGTACACTGTATCTAGCTCCAAGTCAAGGTCGCTTCACACAAGCGCTGCACAAGCCCACATGCGACGCTTCGCTGACTGGTACGCCAGTAGGAAAATATAAGGCCTCTTGAAGGCGGGAGAAGAGTCAGCGAAGTCAATATAGGTACTAAGGAAATAAAATCAACTGATATTTTTACCGTACAGCGTAAAACTAGGGCGCGAGAAGCACTTTTTTGCGCTGGGCGAACAAGTACAGCGGTCAGCAGCACGACTACGCATCTGCGAACGCTTTTCCGTCTACGAAATGCAATTGCTAGACGTGAGCTACTGTGGAAACTCGGGCGACGCTTACTGCACGATCGCAGTACAACAAATAGTCACCTAAGCTGCTTGAAATGCCAAAACTAAATAAAAGTGTAAACAGGTTATACAATATATACTCTATATTAGCAGGTCCTTCGCGTCCCGCTCCGTGGCTCAGTAGTTTGGGGCGCTGGGTATGTCACCGCAAATGTTTTGCAAGTCACGAGTTCGAATCCCCGCGGGTACGTGCTTTTTTTTTGTAAGTTAACTTTTTTGTTTCCCGCCGATGTTTTCTATATTGAGTTCACCTTTTTTTGGGCCGCAACGTTCATGGCTACACGAACTAGTTCACAAAACGCGCGCAGGCTGGCACATGCATGGCGCGCTAGCGAGTTCTCGTTGGCGTGCTGTTGCCATAAGCACCGACTGCTTGCAGGCAGTGGGCACAGGCCAGAATGAACAGACCCTTGGCCTGGTGCGAACACGCTTTTTACGATACAGGCATGAGGGAGGCAAGCTCCAATTATGGGGGAAAAGCGCATGACATTTGGGCGTATACGGGTACGCGGAGGGCGTTCATGCACTGCGTAGGTTTCGGCTAGTGAATGCTACGATTCCAAGCCGTCCTAGGAGGCTTATCTTTATGCATTTTTACAGCTGACAACATGGCAGAAGCGCGGTACGATGATTACTGAGTCATTGAGAATGCCCATCCAACAACGCCACCGGTTGTGTTTTACAGAACCGAAACCGAAACCGAAACTTGTTTGGTTGCTCACCTTGGGCATCGTCCAATCACGGTGCCCGCTCCTCCTAACGTCACAGCTTTAGTTGGTGCGGCCGCCGCAAACCGCGCATGGTAGTTTTTCTTCTTTCGCGCTTTGTAAAATAATTACCGATTTGTCAATCGTAAAAACGATGAAAAGTGTGCTAATTTGAGCCAGTCTACACAGTGCAAGCAAAAACGGGAGCTTGACAAATTCACTTCAGTGTCCCTTTAAATTATCTTCACTGGTTTCAATGACTACGGTTTCCACGCCAGCCTTAGCGCTGGGATACCTCGATACGTGTGCTTTAAATAGAAAGGCACCTGCATACGAGATGGATTACCGTGTAGCCGTAGAAATGTTGCGGTAGTTTACACTTTCTGTAACCGTGAGCTTTGTGCCTTCGGTTTTGGTGGGCGACACTGTGACAGCATGGGAGCCTGAAAGCCGAAGTGGAAATCCCACATTTGTGGTGGTCATTTTATCAAGAGCCAAAGTTATTCACCAACTCAACAGCCCAAGCTACAAACCATCCACCATCCCTCCTCCTCTTCCTGTCTTACCACCTGCGTAGAGTAACGGATGGCATCGATAGTTAAAAAATGTGGCAGCGTTAACGTCAGCCGGTGTTTTTTAATGCTTAGGTATTCTTTACAGAGTACCTAAAAAATCGTGTAATACCTGGTGAAGACACCAAAAACGCGCGATTAGTTGCCTCAAATATGGGTGCATCAGCCCGAGTTTTCCAGCACAGACACATTTCCAACACGCTGGACAAAGTTTAGATTTGGAGAGGGGGCATGGAAGTTCAAAATTAAACAGCAAAATCATCTAGCCCTCCGTCTAATGATTATGATGGTTGAACGTAAAGCTTTCTTCCTGCGAAATCGAATGGAAAATGGTCAAAGTCAAAGACTCTGCGATCAAAAGACCAAACTGCGTGCTGGTCAAATTCGACGCTCAACTAGTCGAAGTTTAAATACACAAGGCAACCAAGGAAACCCATACGATAGAGCTTTGCGATAAACCATCATCGTCGTTAGACGAAGGTGTACATGATTTTTCAAGCGTAGGTGGCAGCTTGTAAACCGACCGCAGCATCCAGTTGTGAAGCTGAGTACAGGTTTCGGGCACCCTCCTGTCTTGCGTCCTTCAGCAACGCAGGAATTTCTTTTTGAAAAACAATTTACCAACTAGCCAGCAACCATTGCAATTCTTTTAAAGCAATGCTTCTCCACGACAAGCAATAAGGTTCTACTATCATGCGGTATTTATTCTATCAACGATTGCCGATGACTGTAGTAAGAGCATTTCTGTGAAATTAAGCACGTTTGAGCCGTCGGTAATGAAGTCACGGAAGCGTCGTCCATCACAATTTCTGTTTTGAGGTAAATCTTAGAAGACACCCCCCTCCCCCAACTTTGTCTTTCGCTTGTGCACGATGTCGACGCCGTCTCGTCATCTACTGCCCATGGCCAGTGCCGCAGCATTCCTAGATTGGTTTGCACACCCCGACTTTGTGGGAGCATTTAGCTGCAGTATACTTCTCGATACGCGAAACTGCGTGCAGGCATCAAAAAATTGCATGAAGCAACGAACTTTCACTTCCAGCTTGACTTCCAGCTTGGCGATTGAGCGTCGTCTGCTATTTGTAAATACTGAGTATGGGCGTAAATCACACACATGGCATACCTCGTAAACGTCACATCCACGCTCAAGATTTACCGATCTGAAAAATTCACGTGGGGTTACGTACGCTTTGCAAGCCGCACCGAAGAAAAACGACAAAAATCTACGCACAGTTACGCTGCGCTGACCGCCACCGGCATTCCACTGACGAGCGGTTCGCCACGGGCGGCGCTGTTCGCTGAAGCGACGGTGGTGCCATACAACGGCCGCCCGGTCCCTATACGCGCGACTAGCATCCGTCCCGCATCCGTGTACGCGTTTAGCGAAAACGCGCCGCTGTAAACAGAGCAGAAGTCATAACGATTGCATTCAGAATGCTGCCTTTATTTCCCAAACGCTTGTAATCCTCCCTTTCACCGACTCACGAGATCACAAACATCCAATGCGGCCGTTAGAGAACGACTAGTTGTTGTTAGTCGCCTTACCTTGCTACAACCGATGCATCAAAACGCAGATTGTCTGCAATCATGCACCTCAGCGCAAAGGCGGTGCAGGCGGCACAAAAAAACGGATCCGCCGCATCCGTTCGTCTGCTCGCCATTTAGCGAGCTCGGACCACTCGAATCGTAAAAGTTTAGAAATGACCAATAAATGATGAAAAAAAAACAGTTGTGGAGGAGGAGCGGCAGCTACCAGGGTGTCGAACCAGAACCGGAACCGAACCGAAAACCGGAACCGAACCCGAATTTTAGCCCGGAACCGGAACTGAACCGGAACCGTATTGTTTCCGCCATTTTCGAACTGTACCCGAACCGGAACGAATCGAAGGAACCGTTCCGAACCGGTTTCGGGGCCTCAAAAATGCGATTTCTTGTTTTCCATTTCGGAACCCTACCTTGCGTCTGAAGATATTTTGCCACTCGCCAGACAGAACCATGAAATATTTTGCGTAGTCTGCAGTTCCCAAGGCCCATCATGTAATCTTCTAAGTATTGCCCTCAATTTAATGTAAAGTTGTCCGTATATACTATCAGTTTGCGTTAGGTACTGCCCATCTCTGACCAATTATCTTTTACATTTAGCATAACTTAATTTATAACGCATATTACGAGGCAACATATCATGGAATATTCTTCCTGGTTTCTATCTACATGGTGTTTAAAATCGTGTAAAGTTTTCAATGTGCTGTTAATTCGATGCATCCCTGTCCGCTTGTGAAGGCCTTCAGGGACACCATCAACAATAAATCCATATCTTCCACTTACTGTAGTTTGAATGGGCAGTTATATACAAACAGAACTGAGACACAAACACTCGTAGTTCTCAAAATTAACGTCACTTCTTCTTGTATACAGTGCCGTTGTGTCCTTTGGTTACTGCTCTAAGAGAACACGAGATATAAAAAAAATGGGGAATCCTAATTTCCACTTTTAAAGTATATTTGATAGCATTTTCATGTTATCTTGAATCTGCTCAACCTTAAACTTAACAGGCGGATGGATTGAAGTCGATTAGTGCGGGTTAGCGGGTAGACTGGGGTGAATTAGTTAGGTGAGTGAATGAGCTAATGTGAATTAGTGGGACTGGTGTGTTGATTAATTTGGATTAAAGGAATTAGCTGGTCAGATAAGGCGGATTCGACGGTCGGACCAAACATGATATCTTTGGGGTCCTTGGCATTTGGAAATTCTGCAGCGTTCTTCTTCTCGACCAATCAGGAAATTTTGTCACGCACAAAGTAGCCGCAAAGTTATGTGACGACCACCTGAATGCTATAAAAGGTCTTTCTTTATGCCCGTATTGCACTATTGTGTTGTTGCTATATTAAAATTGACATCTCGGACTAAAGTTAATAACTAATTGCCTAATGCATATTTTCTATTCATCAAAAGGTTTTCAAAACGTGTGTATATATGAGGGGAGACAGTTGGAAAGAAACTAAACTGCAAGAAAAAAAGAGAGGGACGATCAACTGGTTTGATGCGAAAGACGCCCGATAGCATTCAACACCGTCTCTTTGTGTTACCGTTCTGCAGCCTCCCACACGTGTAGCATCTCAACCCCCGAACACAGCCCCCTCTAAGCTGACGAAGCGGCGATAACACGTGCGCTTAGCCAAAGCGGCGCCAAAACTCTCATAACAGACTCTTAGGAGGCGTGGCCTAACTTTGCCAACGGTCGATTGCATGTTACAACACTTCCGATGATCAATCAGAGACCACCAACGAGACCAGTCACGATTGTATGGGCTCCAGCTCATACTGGCATCCCCGGCAAACAAGATCACCAACCTCGTGGGTGGAGATTTGACTCGCTTAGCCAGCGCTGATGAAGCCCGGCCCGAGTGCAAGCATCCTGCAGTCACAGACCAGGAAGTTACTCAGCACTATGGCCTCTTCCATACAACGTATTCATCTCCGCACAAATCGCTACCGATTAACCAGGAAAGATTACTCCGCACCCTGTGGGCGCGGAGTAATCCCACACAACACCAGACTTCACCTCTTTGACCTTCCCACACAACACCAGACTTCACCTCTTTGACGGGACACAACTCTCTCCATTTCGTTGCTTCTGTGGAGAGCCTGGGAAGCTCATACACATAGTAGGCGGCCGTGAGAAGTGTGCCGTACATCTATCCAACCTCCACGTTTCCATAGAGAACTGGGAGACAGCCATGGCCAGCTCCGGCCTGGAAGATCAGTTGCTCTTGATGGAAACGGCTGTCGATTCGGCCACCTCGAATGAGGACGCCTCTCTGAAATTTTGCCTCGATTGAATTAAACTTCATTTTCTCTCTCTCTCTCTCTCTCTCTCTCTCTCTCTCTCTCTCTCTCTCTCTCTCTCTCTCTCTCTCTCTCTCTCTCTCTCTCTCTCTCTCTCTCTCTCTCTCTCTCTCTCTCTCCCTATACAAGTGACCATTACTGTTGCTTGTGACTTCACTTGGCTATCATCTTTCCTAGAGCCCAATCGCTGTCACCAGTCGCTGAAGGGCCATTAGCAAGTTCCTATCTCCGGTGGTTCCCTATCCAATGCCGTCCTATACACGCCGTCCAATGAGTCTTTATAGCCATTCTTTCTTTCTAACAGCTCTGTTAGCAGATAAAAGATGAGCAAAAGGACATTTCTCTAAATGCCACCTGCCACGCTTGGCAATCGGCGCCACATACTCGTCACACTACCATAGAAAACATTTTGCAGGTACAGTTAAAGGAGCTCTTCAACACTTTAGATAAACTCGCCGCGGTGGCTCAGTGGCTAAGGCGTTGCGCTGCTGAGCACACAGACGCGGTTTAGATCCCCGGCCGCGGCGGCCGCTTTTCTGATGGAAGCGAAAAGCGAAAACGTCCATGTGTCCGAAATTTCGGCGCACGTAAAGATCTCCAGGTGGTCAAAATTAATCCGGAGCCCTCCACTATGGCGCGTCTCGTCGTCGGCGTTGCGTCGGCGCGTTAAACCCAACAACAAATAAATAAATAAATAAATAAATAAATAAATAAATAAATAAATAAATAAATCAACACTTTCGATAAACGCTTTCACTCTTTTTCGCATCTGGAAGCACTGCGAAAACTATAGCTATTGCCAGCACAGAACAACAGTGCGTGATTTGCTCGTCGCTGCGGATACACCTTCCGTTTCTGCTTCGCTTTTGTGGCTTTTTTTTTTAAGTGGCTATCAAATGCGTTCTATTCTGCAACTTAAGGAAAGCCGGCAAACAGCCGCTACACCGCTGTAATGACGTCATACAGCGGTCAAAGAACGCGAAGACCGGGAAGGAGAGAAAAATATTTTGAGCATGTTTCTATGTTATCTGACGAGGAGAGAGCAGTAATTTTTGGCTGAGGCACATTGCGACCCCATAATCTAATGTGTTGGTTGACTACTTTCTGCAAGCACCCAAGATTTAGAAAAAAAGTTGAAAAAAGTGTTGCCGGGTCGCTTTAGTTTGGCGAAGACAAAATATTTGGACAAAGAAACCTTAATTATGACTTTGTTTTTATGCCGACTTGATAAGGAAACAAAAAACGAGCACAAAAAATTTACAAAAAAATACGCCTGCTTTTATTCTTCGAACCCGTTTGAACCCGTTTGAACCGGTTCGAACCGGTTCGAACCGGAACGGAATGGTGCTCTGGAACTGAACCCGAACCGAACCCGAACCCGAACCCGAACCGAACCGAAAAAATTCCGGTTCGACACCCTGGCAGCTACTAAGCATCACTATCAGTGGGAGCTTACATCAAGGCGTTTCCTCTATGGCTAACGTATATATACCAACATTACAGAGGCCGCACGCTGGCGGGTACAAATTGGGAAGAAACATGGCACAACACAGCGACATACACTCCATTGAAGGCATTGTCAACGCACAATACATGCAATCGACAACAGCGCAAGCATAACACACGAACACATACACATTGCACGACATATAGTACACTTTTCACGTGTCCGCAAAGCACAAAGCACAACTACACCTTAAACGGCCACAAAGTATTTATAACATTGGTTGCAGAGCTTGCAAATAGGAACAATGAGCTTGTTGTTTGTTTCGAATAACTCAAAGCAATGCGTGCATAGAGATAATATACTGACTCTAGAGGGGAAGCACGCCGCTGAGCCAATGCATTGGAACCGTACGACACACAGTGGCAGACATGAAACAACGATTTCAAAGTTGCCAGCTGAGCTTTCGCTTACTAAAAACGGCAAAAGCGATGGGTATTATTCTGGCAACGTGCTGCTGTGGCACTTCCGCGTCCGGCTAGCGAAGCATGCCGGGATTAATTGTAACATGGCGGCCCGCTGGCCAGGCGGATTTTGTGTAAGCGGCGTCGAAAGCATTGCGTAGTTTATCTCCTGTGGGTAGGTAACCGACGTGTTTTCGGTTTAGCGTGCGACTGATATGTAGTGAGACTATTTGAGCAAGGCCTGGCAACGCTTACACAACACTTGAGCGCAAGCTCGAATGCGACTGATCGCATACGCGAACGCCAAGGAATCAGCTGATCGGTACTGAGGCGCACAGAAACTGAATATCCGTCATGATCTCCGTGCATTTTTGCGCCGTGTCGCTTTATTTCTCATTCTGTGACATTTTGCGAGGCGCTCAAAGCTTTTCAACGCAGTGAAGTGAACTGTGGCTTTAGGTGAATGTGATACCTTTATTGACACAAAAAAAAAACACAGGAAGCACAGGAAAGAAAGAGCGCGGTCGATCGCAGGCCAGTGGCAGAATGCATACCATGGGAGTATGCGAAGCAAAGTCAGCGGCGTGTCCCGTTTTCCTTTCTCTCAAGTTCTAGCTGCTTTCCACCACTTCAAAAGAAAAGCTTGCGAGAATGAATGGGGGCAGTAATTTGCTGCACAGAACGCGCGGGGAGAGAACATTCGCTTATTGTGACTGATTAAAAAATAAACTGCATTTCGTTACCTATTTTTTCGTTGCACCATCACGAACGCGAACGTTCGAAGCACGGAGAGCTGTATGAAGTTCCATGAACAAAATAACTCAAACGGGAAGATTTGAAAAGCTGCTTTATTTCTTTTCCAACGGGAACTATCGCTGGCTGCCACTCCGTAGCCTGTAAGGAACTTGAGGTAGTCAAGTTCAGATCGGAATCGCGGTTCCGGCTTCAGTTCAGGGGCAATAGATGAGGTGCTTAACGTGAAGCAACGAATGACAGCCTCGCAAGCGCCCGGGGAGGCAGTTGCTCAGCGCATGCATCCGTGTTGTACCAGTTGTACACGTTTAGCACGCACGCACATCTGAGCTGGAGACTGCACGTAGGCACTGCGCAAGTCAGGCGCAAGGGCCTCGCCTCTTCCCAGTGCACATAAAGAAAATTGAAACCACAACTGGACTGCACGTTTACTCTTTGTTGGCTAATTACTACTAAAAGCTTTTACCACTAAAGGCTTTTAAAGAGCTGGTTTTAATAAGAGGCAATTATTTGTAACATTTTGCTTCAGTTCTCTGTTTTAGTTATATAACTGCGGAACAACTTTTAAGCGGGCTGAATACAATTGCTCTGGCAACCATGGGAATTGTATCATATCAGCGCCCACGATTCGTACGGTCTCGGAGCTCACTTTACCCCCATTCGTGAGCCTCAGCTGTGTTTTGTTGTTTGGTCAAATGTAACTCGTGCAATTGCGACCTTTTATTAGTTTCAGGTTTTGTAGGAAGTAGTAGAAAGCTCAAAGAAAAAAAAACGTGTAACGAAACAGTACGGCGGGTATGCTTGATTGATGACCTTGCCTTCGCTCTTTTAGCGAAGAGCGCACCGCTGGTCTGGCAACCAATCAGAGACGCCCGGAGTCCGTGCCCGGAGTCTTTCTAGAGTGTACTAGAAGATTTAGAGTGGCCCTACCGGCCGCCCGGAGAGGTGCTCGTTTCGCGCAGAAAATAGCGGCGGCGCTGTAGTCAACGACAACTGAAAGCGAAAGCGGCGGCTGGCCGCGCGCACCGCCACGCGCGGGCCAGGAAACGCTGCTGCTTTACGCGCGGAGCGCTCGAAATTTGTTCTGCGGTTAGTCCAATTGTTTAAATATACTGTAGGTATAGTGGACTGTGGGTAACGAAATGAAAAATAAACGCTGCAGCTCATTTTGCGTTAGTTTTGCCTTTCCCGCTCGACAACAACAAGGAAAATTACGGATTTTCCTTTGCAGCATTCGTAGCGGATTGTAAATAAAGTAATTGCAGCGACCTTTTCGCTTTTTCAATTTCCCATAAAATGTATTTTGCGTGAAATTGCCTGGTATGATCCAGTTCATGATTGCTTTATGATTGTGTCCTTATTGTGCTGCTTGATGGACATAGTTGGTCGACGCAAAGGACATGAAAAAATATGAGGACTGGGATGATAGCTTCTAAGATGAATTTTTTATTTATTGTGTTGCAATTTACGCTCGGACTGCAGTTATGTGGGTTAATATCATTAGTTGCGTTGGTTTTTTATTGCGTGAGTTGTTATTATAGCAGTATTTAAGCAGTGGCCCGCTTGGGATAATTACGGGTCACCGTGGTGGCCGATCACAAAATGACACGCGCAAGCGAGGTATCCTTTTAACTAAAAAGGGGTTAGCCCAGCGGTTAGCTCAGTTGTCCCAATGACCGTCTTTCATAGAACTATTCCCGCAACGTTCTATTAATCGCACCACCTTTCACCTGATTAGGTCAAGAAAGGAGTTGAATCAAAGTAACACAAATTTATTTCACAAGTATGCTGATGGTACAATTACACGCACATAAAACAAATGCAAAACATAGATCAGAAAATATATTGACCGCGACAACAATGAACTCCCTGATGGCGCGTGACAACAGCGTTCTTGACAACAACAATGACAACAGCGTTCTTGAACTTCTATAGGTTCACGAACGCTGACATGGAGGTTCAAATAAACGGAACTGGAACAAAATACACATTTTGTTTTCATTTTCGATAGCCCAGAAAATGAAATGCAACGTGGGAAATCATGCACAAAGTCTACACAGGTAAAGGTTTAGCAATAACGCTAACATGGAGGTTTAAATTGACATTTTTGGCCAACGCATTTTCATAACTCGCCCTCGATCATCAGCGACGGCTAAGTTTAAGGTGTTGCTCCCACCTTCGCATGTAATCACGGAACTTGATTAAACCTTTTATATACAAATGAATCCGTGCCACAATGTATACAGAACCCAACCAAATTTGCTGTCAAGGTCTCACGTGCTGGTCGCAACCAACGCCGTTAAGGTGTTTGCTGTGAATAAGGGCTGCGGCACATCCATAACGCTGTCATGGTGGAGCTCCTTGTTGCTGAAGCAACCGGTAAAAAAGTCCTAGAGATCGCTAATAAACTTTCAAAAATGCGCGGAAGGACTCAGAAGCCCCCCCCCCCCCCCCCCCCAAAAAAAATACAAGAGGTAGTAAACACAGCGGCATCTTCCCCTGGCATGCAGGATTGGTCATGCAGACTTGGCACTTCGTTTTCAGTACACACACTTCCTTACCAAGTGCCTGCAATATGCGACATAGCAGGTTAATAAAATAATTAAGAAAGCCCACTAACGACAGTACAAGCATCTACGGCAGGGGAAGCCCAGAAGAAGGCTCTTGGTATTTTTGTTCCAAATGAGAACGTAAAAAAAGACAGCCTATATAGAATGTGCGCCCGCCGCTTTTGCTTCATGCGCAGAGTCAAGAAGGGGAAGGGAAAAGCATTTTTGGTGCCTGTCCGTCAAATTAATCCCTTGTTAACTCGAACTCTGCTATCTCAAAATATCTTCTCGAAACTTTTTCTCACAGTGTGTTTACCTCCCATAGGCGCTAAGCATTAGCCCGCTTTATCTCGAAACTTTTTTTTCGGAGGACCACGGATGTCTCGAAATACTGGCAGAGAGGACACAAGGCAAAGTCCGCTGCAGGCAGCTGATAAGGTCCGCGTTCGAACGATTACTCCCGCCGAACGCGGTCGTGAAGTGCAAGTTTACGCGGACTACGCGTCCCCGTTACCGGAATGCTGTCTGGCGCGTACATCATTGCTGTGGACGACGCAGCTGATCATGCGGACGGGGAGGAGCCTCCAGAAGTGCGTGAGTACAACGCCAGAAATAACATACATGCTGCGCCTGCTTTGTAACAAGGTACAATGTAGCGGTGGCGACCACCAATTCACGCGATGCATTGAGAAGCTCGGGTACGCTTTTCTGGGGTGCAGATGCGAACGCGAAACAGCCGAGCGCAACACAGTTCTTTCTTCTGCAATAATAAAAGTTTCTTTTTCCTGCGAATTATTTTGCCTTCATTACGAAATGTCCCCTGTGCAATAGTGCTTTTGTTAGCACCACTAGCTGTTATTTCAGGGAGCTGGCTACAAATTTTCTGCATTTGACTTGACTCGAAACTCTGCGCTTATCTCAAAATTTTCAGCTAATTTTACGACTTTGAGTTAACGAGAGGTTACTGTATATCAACAATTAACGTTTCCAGAAAACTCATAAAAAAATGAGAAAGTATCGTTCAAGCGGAGTCATAACGTTTCTGCGTCTACTTTCTAAATCAGCTGACCGAAGGTGCAGGTTCGATTACCGGCGGCGGCGGGGCCGCTTTTGTGATGGAGGATAAAAGCGAAAAACGCGCGTGTCTTCGAGATTTCGGCGCACGTTAAAGATCCCCAGGTGGTTAAAATTAATCCGAAGCCCCCCAGTACCGCTTGCCTTATCGCCTGTGTAGCGCCGGCGCGTCAAACTTCATAATCCAAAATAAATCAGCTTCGCAAGCGCAATACACCGCCGCGAGCAACGCAAATTTTGCCGCGCGCAGGTTTGGAGCTGGTGCCGGGGCGCGCCGGCTGTTCAGTTGTCGACGACAGCAGCGCCGCCGCTACACCGGTTTTATTTTCTGCGCGAAAGTCGACCCGGCGGAGCAATGGGGGAGGCCGCCGCGCCGCCGCTCGGGCCACTCTAAAACTTCTAGTACACTCTAGTCTTTCTAGGGACCATACCCGGAGTACAGTGCCTAGAATATACAGTATATTCTAGGCACCATACCCGGAGCGGCTAGAAGGAGGAAAGAAATCCTTGGGTCACGTGATCAAAACGTGACGTCACTTGGAGTGCCTAGGGACAACGACGAAATGGTTCCCTGGGTCCCCGAGTGTACGCTTTGCGCGCCAATTTGTCTTATTTGTGTTCATTGCCGCCTAGGATGCTGCAGCTGCGTCAGTATACCATGAATGATAGAATTGGTGCGAGCTCCCTATCCGGTGAGGAGTACTTACGCAATTTCAAGAGAGATTTGCAGCAAGGGCTCAGTAATCGGCTCAGCGTAGCTCAGCCGTGCCGGTCTCTGGCGTTTGCTGTCACAGACGCCGAAGAGCAGGAAAGAGGACATCCTTGCGCATATTTTCCGAGCAACCTTGTTAGTAACATCATTATTTTATGTTGTAGTTTTTGTGTTTACTGTGTAGTTAAAGCTGCGTGAATTCTTTTTGTTAGCGTGGCCGCCTCGGCCTCCTCGCCGTCTCTCGTTCCCGATCGTATTATGATACTTTTTGCGCAATCTTGAATTCAAAGTTAGCGTGCGCTGCATACTTGGGCGAGGAAGAGAGATAGTGGAAAAAGACAAAGCAGACGTTGGTGTGCAAACCAACACCTGCTTCGTGTATCCAACGCGTGGTTTGTCTTTTACACTGACTCTGTTTCTCGTTCAAGTGTCCAGCACAGGCTAAAATCAATATACGATGCTATGTCCCCACACGCTCTGACCACAATTGCAAGCTATTGTTCCTCTTCTGTAAGAGCCCATAGCATTGCTCAAGGCTGAATCGAACCGGTGGCGTGTACTCCCCGAAGCGCAGTTCTCGATGTGTGAGGTTCAGTGTCTCGAACGTAAGCACGTGTGTTTGATAGCGTTAATCTCGCGAGTATACCGTGTGCACGCATCACTACCTAGCTCTTCGTGCAGTTAAGTTGCATTACGGCGTGGGAGTATGAATGGGACACGTCGCTTCTTTACTGAGAGCGTAAGAATATCACGGTCAAAAAAAAAGCCGTGAAATTGTCAGCCAAAACAGAAGAAAGAGGGAGAGAGACAGAGATGATAGAACGAATGGCGGCGGCAGAATAAGAGCGTCCGTGGGGCTGTTGAGGTTACGCGGCATTTTGGGCACGTTATGAGGAGGCACCAGGAGCACCTGTCAGTTAAGTGCATATTCAGGGTGAAGGGAAGAAGCTGCATATGGGACAAATAGTATGTGGCAGGCCATAAAGCCATTGCAAACTTGAAAACGCACAAATAACGTGTACAAACAGGAGGGACACACACAAGCACTCACTCGCAACTGCCGTTTTATTGAAAGACACGAAATGAAATCATAGATTTGAGATGCATGGTGCCGATTAGCGTGTGCTCCTGCTCGTGTAGAGTGATAGGCGATTTGCCGGCACACTTTTTACAATGTTCATTGATAAAGAAGGCCTCAACCAGTTCCATAGCAATCTGATCATTATGCCTGTACAACACCACAGTCTCATCAAGCAGAGGGTGACACCCACACTTTTTATAATGCTGAGGACGATTTGCACTCCTTGAATTCGTTATCATGGACACATGCTCTCTCAGATGAACGTTTAGACAGTGTCCTCTCTGGTCCCCATACACAGACTTACATGAGAATGGCATCCTGTAAACCCTGCCACTCGTACGACGAACTCAAGGCTGCACATGCATGGTTAACTCCGCCTCGTTCCTCCCTTTCCTCTGACGATCCTTGTTATCAACAATACGGCAGAGATTGCCCACTTTTGCTTTAGCAGAAACTCACAGGACGATGCGCTGTGTTCTTTTTCTTATAGTGGGTTGTCCTCTGTGGTCCTATTCCACGTCGCCGTCTTCTACGCATTTTGTTTTTCGAAGATGTATTACGAGCTGACCCAGCTTTCATTTGTGATGACACAGCATTCAATTCTGTTCCTGCATCGTCTGCATAGGAGGGCTTCCAGTGGAAAGAAAAAAGTGCTTGGAGCTGGCCCCTACAATGTTAGTGCAAAGCCTGGAGGGCAAGCCTTGGTCTACATCTTTTCTGAGTACTCTAGGAAAGCAGGCGAGTGCCTCCAGAAATGGTTCTTTTTGTGGTCCACTCGAAATTAGCAGCACACAGACTGCGTCTGCTTGCAGGCCACCCTGGTAGTGTGCCAACCAAATATGTAGCTGTGACCTAGTTACTGACGGGAAGGCCTAATAAAAAATCAACTACTCCTCTGTCGAAATGACAACAACACGGGAACGTGAAGCTTTCCAAACTCAAGTCCAACACCAAATTAATTAGCCCAGTAGCGAGCACTTATTTCTTATCGGGACGGTTTGCTGCACTGCATTTGTGCTCTCTAGAGGTCTACTGATTCGGGCAATCCATGACCTTTTGTAGTGTACAACCACTGTCGTCGTTGGATAGAGGTGTGCATTTTTTGAGCAATTTTGAACGTCCGTGCAAATCCAAATTGCTTCGACTGTGCTGGAATGGCGCAATGGGGTAGACGTCAGAACCACAACATGAGGGACCCAGGTTCGGTTCTGATCACGGGAAGTGTTTTAATGTTTTTCTCACTTCACCCATTGCCATCATTATCATCTGAAAAAGTTGGCTTTCCTGCAGTGCATCTTGGGTGGACTACAGACACATCAGGGAGAGGCTGGAAGCTTTGCTTTAGTAAATGAAACTGTACCAAGTACAGTATGTGCATGAAGCTTAAGCGTTCTACGTGAGCCAAGCCAATGAGGAGTGGTTACAGGTTAAATCCTTGTCAAGAAAGATCACAAAATGTTCAGTTTCAGTCACTCAGCTCGTAAACTTGTCAAATCTAAAATTGACACTTTAATGTACCAGTCTTTCATGCTCAGCTGAGGAATGGTGGACAGATGGGGGCAGCAACTGGCAAAAAGGTCCGTAAGGCATGTTGGTGTGTCTATGTAAATATTCTAAAAAAGTACTGGTATGAAATTTTCGTGTTGCGTTTTTTCATTACTGCATACCAGCCCAGGAAACATACAGTGAAACATTAGATGATCGACCAAAGAGTAAATAATTATTTGAAGCCTTGTTCATTCGTCTGTTTCGGCTTCGACAAAACAAACACCAAGGCGGCCGCTATGAGAGAACGGCAATTTGGTGTCACTATTCTCGTTGCATCACGGTCAGACTCGACGCGCGTGCTAGACTGAGCGAACACGCCCAGGCTGCCTTGCACGCGCCTGGGCCGCACAATATTACTCCCAAAACTGTGACATGGTACACAAGGCAGTGCAGCGTGCGCCATCAGCAGCCGGTGTGTTGGTTAAGTCACTGCAGCCCTGATGTCGGCAGTTTGGGGCGAACTGCATGGCGAGGCACTCCCCGCGTCTTGCTTATGCCAGTGTTACACGGGTATTCATTCTGACCTTTCTGATGCATGCAAAGGTTACAATTGATTTAAATTATGTTACACTGAACGGTTGCTATTAAAATCTTCATAAACAAATGAAAGTTTTTGCATAGTTACGTCAGTTTTGATATTTTGTGTCAGTACTCCTTTAAGTAGAGCCGAATCATGTTATGAACGTTTATCAGTGGTGCTACTGCTTAAGGTATTTTTTAGTTGTTTCAAGCTGACGTTTTGAGTTTGGACTTGAGAGGCCGTAACATTCTGGCTGCCAAATAATGGCCATCAGTATTATTAAGTCGTTCTTCAAAATATGTTTTGCTCTGCATTTCTCTGAAATTTCGAGGACACCTACCTGAACTTAGTCGTAATTAAGGCATTATCATGCAAAGGTCAGCAATCTTCATTGCACTCGCCTGGCAGAGGATCATCCTTACATCTGAAAGGGGTTTGTTTTGCCGAATCTTTGTCACTTCGGATACTATAGAACTTGCTGCCCACATAGGGGTGCTCTCCAGCTGAATCAGCCTTAGGTGTCACAGGATTGAGAGTAAGAACTTTAAAATAATGTTAGAAATAAGCACTATACAATAGCTTTCTTTTTTGGAACGTGTTAACAGGTCGACCAACCTCATTGCGACTATAGGGTGTGACTTGTTTGCAGAAGGGCAAAATCAGAGAAAGAGACGGGCAGGTAAGTCATCGTGCACGACAGCTTCCGCGACACCCAAGTTGGGTTGCCTGCATTTTACGTGCAAACAAAATTGTATGCGAGATGTTTACAGTTCTACTGCCCGGTTCAAAGAGATCACTGGAAAACAAATATTTGGGGAAAGCTGGAGTTGGCTGTGTTTTTATTTGTATTAGGGTTTTTTGTGAAAATGTGCCATTTTATTATTTATTTTATAAATTTTGTAACTGCAACAGGAACGTTAATTTGTAGATTCAGTTTTTATATTTTTGGTGTTCTTATGATTCCTTATGGCCCCCCGGGCAATAATAAGGGGTGTGGCAGAATAAATGAAGAACAATAACATAAGAGAATTCTGCCACGCACGTACAAGAAAAAAATAAAAGCCAAAGATACAGCAGAAACATCAGTGTCCATATGCGTACTAAAAAACGTACACGCAAGGAACACAATAATAGTGTGCTGTGTTTAAGCTATTCGGTCATTTGAATTGTGAATGGGAGACTCCTAAGGAAATATATGTAGTGCTTGACCATTTTTCAAATGGATTTTTTTTTTACTTTTCAGTGACAGAGGTCTCAACAAGCATCTGGTTGCACTACAGCATTTGTGCTGGGCACCTCTGATACCTGTCATCTTCTTTGGCTGTAAAACTGGGAATAAAGAAAACTAAAAACTGTCTCCTTCCTTTTGTATATTCCTTTTACATAGTGCAGGAACGTGGAAATAATATGGAGGACAATACACGAGCACTTGCAGGTCATCGTCCCCTGGTCCCTTATCTGGTATTTGTGCTGCAGTTCAAACAATAAACTGCCAAGTAGCCAACATTCACAGCCATTTCGAAGTGTACCTCTCAAGATGAAAAGTTGATAATTCATTCGTCCGAGGAACACTTTAAAGGTCTTCAGAAGAGGACATGATAAATATTGAGATGCAACACTCCAGGTTCACTTACAACAGCTTGTTCACCCACCGCGGTGGCTCAGTAACTAAGGCGTTGTGCTGCTGAGCACGATGTCGCGGGTTCGATTCTCGGCCGCTTTTCTGATGGAGGCGGAAAGCAAAAACGCGCGTGTGTACGAGATTTTCCCTCCCGTTAAACATCCCCGGGTGGTCAAAATTAACCCGGAGCCCTTCACTACGGCGCGCCTCATCGCCTGCGTTGCGTCGGCGCGTTAAACCTTACAATCAATCAACAGCAGGTTCTAAAATGTTGCATATTTTAATACTGGCCTTCACATCTGCGTTTAAAGCCTGTAAGTTGGGAGCAATATAATGCTTGCTCTACATCGGTTACTACAAAGTCCTACTGTCGTAGCAATGCAAGCATCCTGCAATAACACAAACTTGAACCACTAAATAAGCTATGCTACCGTCTACCGCCTATAAATATGCATTTTGGAATGACCAGATCTGCAAACTGTCTTGAAGCGGCAGTATCTCATCCTACGTTTTTTTTTTAGTTTAAATGTGGCGCACTGCAGAAGTAAAACTGCTATTGCGATCACTTTTCTCCCTGGTACACGCGCGCGCTTCTAAGAAATCTCGCAGCTCAGCACGGAATTTTTTTTTTCTCATCGTTTTTGAAAGAAGCAAGAAACTTAAATGCAGAGGTCATAGAGTTAATGCTGCAGAGGTAATTCAGTGTCGGAGAAATAATGAAGAAGACGTCCTCCAAGTCTGGGGATCGGTTGGTGCGGCACCAGTAATATTAGGGCCACACGGAGGGGGAAAATGTTTTATTTTATAAGAATAACTGAACCAGCGCAGGACAAACTCGGGGCGATAACATGGACATGGTCAGGCAGGCACACTCCGCATTCATAAAAAGAATATCGTCAAGCAAGACACCCGTCAAAAACGAAATAATTACAAAAGGAAGCTTCAGTCCCAGCCGTTCCTTGCGTCGTCTGCTGCTAGACGCCGGCACTCAGATTCTTACAGAGAACTCCCTAGGAGGCGACGCGTGAGGCCGCAACAAGCCTGCTCGCTGTAACAACAAATTCCCTGAATGTCCCCAACTTTTGTCCCCAACGGACAGTGGTTTCAAGAGCCAATCAAAACGAGGAATATTTTCCTCCTTTTAGCCGCATGCCAGAGACGCCAGCCGAAATGCTACCGATGCTACTAGTACTCTAGTACACTGTACCAATGCTACTGCTGGGGTCTATTTGTTGTTGGTCACTGATGCATCAATATGCTGCTGTCCGAGCTCGTTGATGAAGAAATGGCCAGTTTAGTATATTCGCTGTCCTGTTTTATCGTTGGGAGCATAGAGTTTCTCATTAACTCACCTAGAGTGGAATCTGGCGCTAGCGTCAACGTGATTCGGCGGAGGCGCTCTACGCCTCCATGAGTGCCGCCATAGTGTGTAGTTCGGCCGGAAGTTCGGCGTGGCTTGGCCGGCAACGACTTTGTGGCTACGCAAATTGAGTTTTTGTTTAAAAAATTGCTGCCAAAAGTGCCGCTGTTAACAAATTTTATTTTGTATAAGACACCGTGTTAGAGGGCTTATGTTTCCAAACAAATTTGGGTGTTACAAAGAAAAAAAAAGCAGAAGTGCTGCCTTTGTCTCACGCCACCAGATACAGCGGGCCGTCCCGGATTTATTTTTAAATTATTACATACTCTAAACTGGGTGAGCTTTTCTTTGATTTTTTTCTAATATTTTGCTGAAAAAAATGTTTAGATTGTCTGAAACTGTGCTCTTGCTTCCTCTCAATACAGTATTATTATCGTATGCTACGCGTTTCAGCAGGCGGTCGTGGGCAGAACAGATGCAACGTAGAGATACAGGAATGATGGAATCGCGTCGTATTTATTTGCTTTGTCCAAGCAGATTTAAATAAACTTAGAGGCGATGCCTATTACCGCAAGTAAGTCTTCAAGCACGCGCGATGAAATTGCATGAATGCGTTAAATGGCAAATAAATCCTGGCTTGTCGAGTAGCTATGTGTTGTCTCATTGCGCTTGGCCAAGGCAGTGAATGCTTCAAGGGGTAAGTAAACGCAGCGGCGGCGACGAGCGATGCGAAAATCGTAACTGAATGTGTGCAGAAAACGGATAGTGTGGGCTAACATAGCTTATTTAGTGGCTGTAGTGTGCGCGGTGGCGGCAAGCGGTATGAACAGGCCGCTGGGACGTTCGCTCGCTTTTTGCTGGCCAGAAGCAGCCCACAAGCGAGCGGCAGCGGCGATACAGTGAACTGTGGCGACGAGCGACGACGACAGAGGACATTGGCGGCAGTGTATTAATTTTTTTTCGCTTGTCGCTGTCACCCAGTACTCTCTGCTGTTGTACCTTTTGAGTTACGTTTTCGGCGTCGCTTGTCGCCGTCACTGCATGTGGTCACCCCTTCATCGTAAGAAACTCGCCGCTAACGCGAGCACATGCGTTAAGTGCTAATCACGCTGTTATATAGACATATCTGTGATAGCCATTGAATGCCAGAAAATGGCATCCCGAAAACGGAAACGCACACCGAAAACAGAACTAACAAGCACTTCAGAGCCGAGAAGCCTAATCCATAGTCCTTTGTACTAGCCACTGGCTGCCAATCCGATTCGCACACTACCCACAATTCCCATGTCGGCGTGCGATCGGTTGGGAGTAAGTAGAAAGCGTCCACAAATGCGGTGGTAACGCTGAACTGGGCGCAGGCACGGAGGGCGCAGGCGAGTCGTACCCAGCAAGCCTGCAGCGGCTACCACGGATTGTGCGCGAAACACACGGCTGGAGAAGCTTGCGTTTGCGTGGCAAGCACATGGGGATAAAAAAAACACTGAGAGGACAAGGAAGCACTACATTGCAGGGGCGATGTTGCAGTTGCACCGAATAATCGCGTACACCCGATCGGCGAAAGCCGTTGTGCAACGATGAACAGTTTCGTTTTCGGCGTCAACGCCGGCGGCAGATCGCAGACGACAGAGGAGAATGTATGCTCCCCGTGTCCGTGTTTCGTAGAGACCGTACAGAGGGCGCTACATGTAATGAGCTAAAGGGAGAAACTTGCTGGGCTGGGGGAGAAAACCCGCATTTTTCTCCCTTTTTCTACCCTTTTTTCTAAGAGTATACTTCCGCGTTGGCGCAAATATGCCCGTTTCATTTTTGCTCAACAGGCTTGACATGCGCATGCCACCAGTTTTAGCATTTGGGAGAAAGCTTGCCTGCATATACAGGGTGTTGCGACGATAACTGGAACACTTTAAAAAATTTTCCTGAGCGATCCGCCGCTCTGTTCGCGCTCAAACTTCACACAAAGGTCGCATTTTGTGGTCTATTTTGTTTGACACCGGGAACAACAACGGTACTTACCTGTTTATTCTGAAAATAAATAAGAACGATTTTCGCCTATGGGAAAATGGCCGCTGATTTGGACGTGCGAGCCAGCGCAAGTTGATGTTGGAACGACGGAACCACCTGCAGAGTGAAACGCATGTTTGGGATTCACGTACGGAGCCAAATGGTGCAGCAGACGATCAGAAAATGCACCTAGAAATGAGCTAACAGACGATCAGAAAACCCGGTTTTCGGGCTCGCACGTCCAAATCGCCGCCATTTTCCAATAGGCGAAAATCGTTTTTATTTATTTTCAGAATAAACAGGTAACTACCGTTGTTGTTCCCGGTGTCAAACAAAATAGACCACAAAATGCGACCTTTGTGTGAAGTTGGAGCGTGAACAGAGCGGCGGATCGCTCAGGAAAATTTTTTAAAGTGTTCCAGTTATCGTCGCAACACACTGTACATCTTGATAAAGCGTTCTTTCAACTTTTAGCTGGTGGGTGCGATCGGTCGGTCGGTGTCTGTCTGTCTGTCTGTCTGCCTGCCTGTCTGCCTGTCTGCCTGTCTGTCTGTCTGTCGGTCGGTGCAAGTTTTGTCAATGAGAGTCCAGACGAATTATGTGTTTTTTGTATTAAATATTTACGCCGCTAATGGCGGCCTCCAGGTAGCGTCTTTTCCGGAAAATGATGAGCCATGACCCGCAGTCCGCAAAAAAATAGATACACATCAATAAACAGTTCAGTTTTGCTGTCGATAACATACCGCCACCACTTCCCCAACACCTAAGAACATATCATTCGAATGATGTCGCGCCGTACAAGAGAATATTCAATTCAATTCAATTCAAGCTTATTTTTCCCAGAATCAACTGGACGACTTCCTGGCTAAAAGCTGCATGTACAGCTTGACAAAGGCCAGGAAGCCATTACAAGGCACAGCAGACAAGGTACATAAAAACAGCTGGAATACTACACGGTGTTGCTCAAGTTTCATAAAAATATTTCATGAAGAAGCAAATTTCGGGAAAAAAGGAAAAGAAACAAACTTTTTGACGATCAGAAATAAGAATTAAAAATTTAGATTCATTCTCACGCAGAAAATTCATATACACTATAAATAGTCGCAATGCAACAACTACGAAAGCAGAAACAAACATGATGTACATCACACTGTACAGGCACACTGTGCATAACAATCAGGCCGGACGCGTACTGAAATATCGTAGCCCTACAGGCGACTCCGAAAAAAAAAATTTCATCGGAAGCAATGTTGAAAAAAAAATCCGGGCCATCACCACTAACCTGAAACCCGGGGAGGGGCGAAGCATGCGTGCTTAAGTGTATTCTTGGCGCCTTGGTGTTTTTGCCAACGGAGATGAAACTGATGGGGGTAGAGGTATACTGCTTTGTTGTAAAAGTCTCGCGTCTTTGAAGCACGAAGCGCTCTAGCGCGAGGCGTGAACGCATGTACCGGTGTTTTTTGTTTTTTTTTTTTCAGTACGCGTTATGTTCTAACGCGAGGCGTAAACGAGTGTCCCGGTGTACCGTCACTACATGAAACAACGATTACGAGGACGACATTAGACGCCGACAGCGCGAGCCTCTAAGGGACTTCGCCATAAAATGCCAGTAATTATGCTCAGAGCCTGTTTATCGCAAGAGAGAGAGAAACATCTTTAATGGGCAAGTGAGGTCAGCCAGGCTGGACGCCCGACTTGCTACACCAAATGGGAGTGAAGGTGTGATGAAAATATATGAAAACAACCCTCACTTACACATCAATACTCAAACACACAGACGCACACTAAAAGCACACACACAATCAGGCGATATAGTAATTTGTGTGAGGTTTTGTTATAACCAACACGCGCTCCACAAAAAAATGGCATGTGTAGTGCGTACAGTCGGTAAAAGGCTTGCCTATAACAGCGATTTCAAATTCAAGTGGTAACATCTGTAAAGTGCCAAAACTCTTTAAAACATGTTTCCCGCTCGGGCGAGGCAGTGTAAGGTTGAAAATACAAAAGCTGTGCTACAGACAAGCGTTTTTCAGAGTGTACGTACTTGTTTGCAGAAATGCGTACGCATGATAGACAACGTATACGGGTGCCCACCGAATAGTAATCAATGCAGTGTAACCGCACCGCCCCCCCCCCCCCCCCAACACACACACCCTAAATGTTACGTTTGCTAGAACGCGGCCATGGCTTGACAAGTTCATTTCAGCGCCTCTTTACTTTAGAGGAAATTCGTACTTAAATTTCTTCCTATTTTCCCCTCAAACGGCGCCAAACACGTGTACGTGTGCGTTTTTGGTTTCTATACACCGTGTTTTCAAAGGAACCACTAGTACACAATCTGATCAGGCCCTCCTATTCCGGACACTACCTTTGTTGTATTTGTATATGTTGTGATATTTGTTGCATTAATTCCTAGAAGAAGTCAATAAAGTTGCCTTACAATGACAAATTGTGTTCCAGCTCTCATATTATGGATCTGACGGCCTGATTCGCGCTATGAGCTTGAACGTCAATGAATTGGAACCCCACTCCCTCCTTCTGCTTTGGTACGCATATCTCGAACCTCATACCAGACTCCAAATTCCCTTAAAATAAGGTAGCACTGGTTACTACGTGCCACTCATTTATGAATATCCAGATGCCATCCATATCCATACGAAGTCAACTTACAATGTTAAATCAAAGCTTTCTACCTCTACCATTCAACGGTTCTTTCATTGCGTGCGGGACAACAAACTCCCAACGCGGCGGAGGGGGGGACCGCTGATGGCGGCGTCGGCGGTACAGCTTTGTCGTCTACTTTAGGGACGGTTGTTCTGGGCCTGTATTGACGCAGCTTCGCGTCCATTGCGCGCTGCCTCCTTCTGCAGCAGCTCCAGGGCAACCCGCACACGGCAGAATCAAGTGCTGGTACGGCAAACATACCTTAAGGCTTGGTTCGCAGGGCGGGAATATAAAATGTACTAACCACATACAGGCATCTGGCCGCTAGAGAAACGTTATCTTTTGCGCCCTGTTTGCCACGAATGGAACTCCGTTTTCTAAATTGGTGAATACCAATTCAGTTGTACTTTAAGAGTAGTTACAGAAGGCGAAAGTAGCAACTGGTTCTGATAAATAGCGATTACATACGTTCCTTCAGCTTTCTCGCAACTCTCAAATTTACTAAACTGACTAGTTTAAATCGGTATAAATGGGAATCACTAAGCTCACATGCCGAATCGTTTCGTTGTCTGCGCTTGTGTCGCACGGTGGTGCAGCCCCAAGCTAACACATCGGGATGGCTGGGTTCCGTTGTCTCACCCTTCGAAAGACGCTCCTCTCCGTGCTCTTTCTCCCGACTCACGCCCGGGCTACACCCGGGCTCTCTCTCTCTCTCTCTCTCTCTCTCTCTCTACTTTATCCTGTCACTCCCTCTCTACTTCCCTTCCCCTGCACTGGGCTGTATGCAGGTGAGCTCCCTGCCGAGCTCAAAATATCCCCAGTGCTTTTCGTTTCCTTTTCCTCTCCCGCAAACAACAGCCCCCCCAAACCGCTCCCCCGCACGCCACGAAAGAACCGTTGTCTGGCAGAGCAAGAAAGCTTTGCTTTAAAAAACGAGCCTGCGCTTTTTTTAATTGTAAAATATTAAACAATTTATCTTTTTTATTTCGTGATTTTGGTTCTCATGTTTCTTTTAGCAAAGTGGAGGCAAGCATAACAACCAAAACTATCATTGAGAGCTTGGTTCTGGGCTAGTTGGTACATTACGTCTTGTAAAACACTGCGCTAAATTGAAAAATTCACGAAGACGAAGGACAGCGGAAGACAGGATGCACACTTACGAAAGCGCAACTATCAACTGGGGCCAAATTCTCTAAAACTACGAGGCGTCGCTTTGAAGCGACGGGTTAGCGCCATTGAAATGCATGTGTTCTGGGGTTGGGGCCGTCGCTTTGCGGGGCTCCTCGTGAGGAATTACCCGGAGAAAAGCAGTGTGGCAAGGGCGCGAAGCGACACCCACTGCCCCCCATCGTTTCACTTGTCGCTTCGCGCCCTTGCCACACTGCTTTTCTCCGGGTAATTCCTCACGAGGAGCCCCGCAAAGCGACGGCCCCAACCCCAGAACACATGCATTTCAATGGCGCTAACCCGTCGCTTCAAAGCGACGCCCCGTCGTTTTAGAGAATTCGGCCCCTGGTCTCTATTCGCCGACCCTATCGGAGAACATTGGAAACATGAGCATAGAAAGGCAAACATTCAAAACCACCACACAAAACCTTATCTGCGTCCAATTCTTGATATTTGCTGTCGTCCCCTCTTGTTCTCGCCGTCTCACTCAGAGCTGTCCACACGCGCCGCCGTTCCCCTTTCTCTCTCTCACTGTCACACGGCGAGCGTCTTTCTGCAAGACGCTAAATTTAAATGCAGCGCATTTCAGTAGCTCACGATGTCACCCGCGTTAACGTCCGTAGGCGTCCGTAGTCGTAGTCCGCACCCCTCCCCCTACACTATATAAAAAAAATACTATCCGGCGCCTGGTTTCGATCCCTCGACCCTGCGGGCGGAACGCAATGTACATGGTGCTCTACCCACTGCGCCACAAAGCCGACACAGAATGGGAGGCTACGAACGCGCCTTATATCCTTGACTCATTCAAATTACTGCTGACGAGCGCTCTCTCGTCAGAAGTTTCCACAAGTGCAACAGCATTAACGTAACGCAAACTACTTAACATCGTGCGCCCCCGGAAATGCTCTGCATTTGATCGTGCCCCTCGCGAGGGGGATGTTTCACTGCGTCGCCATGCGAACAGTTTGCCATTATAGTTTCCGCCCGCTCCGGTCGGTGTCGCCACGGTTCAAACCACGGCAGGGGAGCTGCGCGGGCGTTCGTTGATCGGCGTGCGTTCCGGCGTGGTGGTTTGATGTTTCGTTCTCTTTCTGCTGCCCCACGGTGAAGTGGTTAATGGCGGCAATGCATGCAAAATACTGCCTTCGCTCCAACTGGACAGCAAAACGACTCCAAGCAGCAGAAACACACACGGCAAAAGCTGTGCGTTTCTGCGCAAGGTTTGCCGCGATAATTAGCCGGTAATTTCAGGGAGACCATAAGATTAGGTCAGTTGGCAAAGAGCGCGGCCTTCCAAGCACCGCGGCGCGGGCCGGTGCTGTCGCCAAACAGGCGGTGGCGCTGCGGTAGCGTTGAGATCGGTCTCGGCGCGTCGTCTGCTACTCCTTGCTTGGAAAGACGCCAGTGAACGACCACCGCACACGTTTAATGTTCTTTGACATGCGAAACCCAACTTCGCTCTACTCTTACGCTTTAGTGACAAGAGCTTTCCATTTTTCTTGTTCTTTAGAAGCACCGATGGCTGGCTGACGCATGCGCCATGGCTGTCCGATGTCATACTGAAGGCTTCTATAACCTCCCTGGTCGTTCTTCTGTGGGAGCGTGCCAATACTGTTGTTTCATGGAACTGCGGTTCGCATTTGCTGCAGTGATCGGCCAAATGCCCAGGCGCTTGTAGCTTCGCGCGTGCGTTCTTGTGCTCTCGCAGCCGCTCGTTAAGGCGTCTCCCGATTTGTCTTATACAGGACCTCCCACAGCCCAACGGAATTTTGTAAACGACTTGCGACTCGCACCTAACTGTAGTGGCGGCATGTACCGCCGATGAATGAACGACTAGACAACTTGAGTGCCCATCGGAACAAAAGACCCTTTATTCCAACTTGCGCATGCTTATATACCTAAACAATACTGGCGCCACCTGCGGCAGTGATCGGGGAACCGAAACAAAATAGACAAATATACAACACATTCCCTTCCTTAAAAACAGCTATATGGATTAGTAATGTAGTAGGTTAGTATGTTAGTACATATGCAAAAATACTATTCAAAAATACAAACTGTACAATGAACATAGCTGGATAGTACTACAAAATCACATCATTTACAAAAGAAATCCACCACACTGGATATGTCCGTTCCATTCGCTTTAGCACAACTTCGCTTGCTACACGCTATAGCCATAACGCTTTGGTGGTAGTCTCTTTCTGGTGGTTGCACCCTGCGTTGCTGTGTGACTGCTCCTGGAGACTTGGCCGACTGCGTCGCAGCAGGCGACCTGTGCGCCTGCGCAGCCGACGGAGACGTGGGTGCCTGCGTAGCCGAAGGAGCCGTGGGCGCCTGCGCAGCCGAAGGAGACGTGGGCGCCTGCGCAGCCGAAGGAGACGTGGGCGCCTGCGCAGCCGAAGGAGACGTGGGCGCCTGCGCAGCCGAAGGAGACGTGGGCGCCTGCGCAGCCGAAGGAGCAGCAGCTGAAGTCGTCGTAGTTATCTCTGGGGTGGGGCCCTCACATGTAGGCAGAGATCCTCCTCCCCTAGCTGTACCGTTTCCTCCCCACGTATAAAGAGCGGCAGAGGCTCGTGGCACCTTTGAGAACTTCGATGCATTCCACGTTTTGCCGTCAGCCAGGCGGAAAGAGGATGGTCCCTTCCTGCTGATCACTTCCCTTGGGCGGCTGAATTCTAGGTCGCCTTTAAATCTAGTAGTTGGTTTCTTCACTCTGACGAAGTCACCAACGTCAACTCTGGTTTCTCTTGCAGCCCTCCGAGCGTCCGTGTATCGTTTGCTGCTCTGTTGCTTTTGCTTCACCCGCTCCCGTGAACGCCGGAGTTCCAAGTGAGGATCATCAAAGAAGGTGACCGACGGATGCCCGACGACATCCAACCGAGTTCTTGGCAGCCGCCCGTGTAGCAGAGGAGCTAAAGCTCTTGCCGTTGTAGCATGCGGTGTGCATCTGTAAACACCCAGGTACTCTGTTACCGCCTGGCGCAAGGGTCGCTGCTCAAGAACGGCCACTTGAAGGAAGCTTTTTAATACTCTGTTAAAGCGCTCTACTTGGCCGTTCGCTTGTGGATAGTATACTGACGAATGTTTGGCCTGGATGCCACGATCTTGAAGAAATGCCTCAAACTCCCGAGATGCAAACTGTGGACCGTTATCGCAAATAACCTCTTCTGGGTAGCCTTCGCGCGCGAACACGGATACTAAGAAGCGTATTACTGTGCTGGTTGTTGTCTCGCTACAGAAATGCACTTCGGGCCATTTGGAATAATAATCGACAAGCGTGATTGCATACCTGCAATCGTAGGGCGTCCTCTCAAATGGGCCTACAATATCAATGCCTAGTTTCAGCCACGGCTGCTCTGGAAAGGGGACCGGTTGCAAGGGTGTAGCTCGCACCTTGACGCTCTTGTCTGCTTCCTGGCATATGCTACACCTCTGGATAGCTAGCTCGACTTGGCGGTCCATGCCCGGCCACCAATACTTTTCTCGCAACCGTGCTTTTGTTCGCACCACTCCGGGATGCGACTCATGTGCTGCAGCGATTACCTGCTGCGTGAGTGACGTGGGAACCACAAGCCGTTCGCCACGCAAGATCAGATTGTCTACCACAGAAAGTTCGTCACGTACTTTGAAGAAAGGCTGAAGCTCGGCCGATAAGGATTTGTGTGCCGGCCACGACGATTTGTTGCAGTGTGCTATCTTGCAACTGGGACTGCTCAAACTGTTCTCTGGTAATGCAGGAAGGAATTTCGAGAACTGATACAACCTCGTCAAACAGCGTTTCTTCTTCCTGGAAAGACGACGCAGGCAAGCGTGAGTGCGTCCGCCACTTGGTTTTGCGACCCCTTGCGGTACTCGACGGTATAGTTGTACCGTAGTAGGCGTTCTGTCCATCGCGCTACCCGCAAGGGGCGCCTTCCTGTTCCTTGTGTTGAAAGCAATGCCACCAAGGCTTGATGATCAGTGAGCAACGTGAAGTCGCGTCCCCACAAGTACACGTGCCACCGCTCGCACGCCCAAACACAGGCCAACGCTTCCCGTTCTCCTACCGAATATTTCCTCTCAGCTGGCGAAAGAACTCGAGACGCGAAAGCGACAGTGTGCAGTTTATGTCCGTCCACCTGCTGTAGGACCGCTCCAAGTCCGCACTCTGATGCGTCCGTCGACACTAAGACTGGAAGAGATGCATCGAACATTCTCAGTGTAGTGGTAGATGCCAGCGCGTCTTTGGTCTTTCTGAAACTAGCGTCTATCTCGTCAGACCAAACGAATCGCTGCCCCTTTCTTAGCAGGACCCGCATTGGTTCAACCATGTCAGCGAAGTTGGGAATAAACCTAGAATAATATTCGACCAATCCCAGAAATGATCGAAGGCTGGCTGGATCAGTGGGCGCTGGAGTGTCTCGGATGGAAGCAACCTTTTCCTTCACCGGCACAATACCGTTTTCGGTGATCCTGTGGCCCAAGAACGCAAGCTCCGGCGTATCGATGACGCATTTTGTGTTCAGTTTGAGTCCTGCCTCTTTTATGCGCCTCAGAACTGCGGTAAGATTCGCCATGCGCTAGTACGTACCGCTGTCGTTTCAAAGCACTGTAGTGACGAGCCATCAATCTGCATACCGAGCGCCCTGATTACATCAATACCCAAAAGCGAGGTGCCTTGTTCAACGACATAAAAAAGAAGAACTGTTGTGCAGTTATTGTACGTGACATCAGCAAAGAAGCAACCACACACTGGAATTGGTTTCTTCGAATAATTCAGTAGTCTAGTTCGAGCAGCTGAAAGCGCCTGTCCTTCAAAATGCTGCCTAAATAGGTCATGCGTCAAAATCGAAACTGATGACCCTGAATCCACGAGGAAAGTTAAAGGAGCCATGAAGAGAAAACAGAAGTTTGGTTCATTCGATAGATTGCCTCGTTAGAACCATAACGACACTACTTATAACGCAAACTTCGCTCAAATAAGCTGCATAATTAGGAAAAAAGGAAATGACCATGCGACCCACCAGCTCATTTTCCGCAACAGAACCTATGATGTCACTCGAGAATGCTCTGCGATTGGCGGAGGCCGGCAAAAGCAAACGCATGTTAGGCAGGGCTTACAGTTTGCATAGTGAGCTATATGCCCGTGAAACATACTGCACATTCTTTTTATGACAAAGAACGGTGGAGTAAACGGTTGAAGTACCAAACGAACACGCAAGCGTGTGCGCCAATGCGTACGAAACTACCGCCGGCCGATCTCGGCATCTCGCCATCGCGCAGACGAATTTTCGGGTTCGAGGCTCTTAGGGGCCAACGAACCGTTCCAGCACGTACAGCCGCGACCTTGCTTGGTATCTTAATCCCTTGACAGGAGGTTGGCCGTGATATCGCCAACCAGCAAAGGTAAAAATAGAAACGAGGGGAGTTAGGAACAGCAAGAAGCGACGAGATAGTGCCAGTCGTCGCAGAAGTTTCGAATGGTGTTGGCTTGCTGCTGTCGTTACGAGCTCGTTTCCAGTTTACAACCACTGAAAACTGGAGTTTGTTCGAGTACTTTACAATGAAATTTCGTTGCTGCGTTTTGAAATGCCCATGTACTGGGCAAATCGTCGAGGGAGTGCGACATTCCCGCCGGTGAGGAGATCTCCTTTCATGTGCTGCCCAAGGACGAACCTCGGCGAAGCAAGTGCCTACGTTTTGTGAACTTTGCAAACGGAGGAGAAAGGGAGCTAAAGGAAGTACGAGTGTGCTCGCTTCATTTCCGACGAAGTGATTACGGCAGGGACCCTTACGTTAGCTCACTCCTGGGACATGCTGGCGCTCGTCGCCGACTTCGTCAAATCGCCGTCAAAGCGCTCTGACCTTGGGGGAAAAGATGCCGTACACCGCGCATTGACGCTCGTATCTTTCTGGTCGGAGCAGAGAGCTCGCGCGAACGGCTTTCCATGCACGACACCGGCCAACTGGCATAAGCGATACTTCTACTGAAATTGAACTATTATTAACCGTAATAAAAACACGGCACATACGTACCAGTCTGTATTCATCCGTCTCGACGGGGCTGACGAGGCAGCGGTGCCGACGGCTGGGCGTTCGTATGTTGTGGCTATCGCGGAATGGTCGCTTTCCGGTCCATCCGCGTATCCCACAACTCCTGCCGCTCGTGCACTTAGAAGCATTGAGCGTTCGAGTGGTGTGAGGTTGTTAAATGCAAGCCCGAGCTTCTCGGCGAGAGTTTTGTTCTCCCGATCAGGCGATTCCATGACTACGGCTGCGGGTGCACTAGGTTTTACTAGTATTTTTAAAATGGCCGCCGTCTCGGTTTCGGCACGATTTCCGGTTCCTGTCTGATTCCCGCGTGTGGGTGCTATATGGAGTCGACATACTAAGTATCTGTTTCATGGACCGCCTCGTATGACGCCATTGTTCACGTCACGAAATCTGCAATTTTAGCGGGAGATTTAAAATTTTGGCTTAAATTGCCTTATTTCTCAGTGAATAAAGCATTTGCTTCCGGGAAAGCGCTCGGGGTACTATGAAACACCTAATCTTTCGAATAAAACAAACTTTTGTTTTCTCTTCATGGCTCCTTTAACTTCGTTTCACCAACTGCTACTGATATGTAGATTGCGGGACGAGTGGATGTCGTCACAGCCAGAATGCTCAATACTTCTTCAGTTATCGAATTTTCGCCGTCTAGTTCACGAACCGGAGCGATGTTTGTGTTGCACACCGAGCGAAAATGACCCATAATACCGCAACCATGACACCGCTTGTTTTTGGCGGGGCAGCGGAATGAAGCTGCGTTGTGCCGAGGTGAACCGCAGCGGTAACAATGGCCCTGTTGGCTGCGCGACCGCTTCGAGGGGTGGACGGAAGAAGGTGCGGGCGGAGGGATGTTTCCGCGAGCATTTATGCTCTGAACATCTGCAGTGGCAAATTCTTTGCAATCATTGGTTGCCTGCTCAAACTGCGTCGCTATTAGTACAGCTCGAGCGAACGAAAGAGAAGACCCTTCCAGCAGCAACCGCTCGCGCAAAAATACGCCCGCAACGAACTGGTCACGCAAGGAATCTTCCTGAGAAGGAAAAGAGCACGTAGCAGAAAGCTCACGTAACGCGGTAATGTACTCATTGATTGCTTCACCGACTTGCTGCACGTGCCTACCGAAACGGTGCCGTTCCACCACAACATTGGTTGTTGTCGTGAAATGCGCATGCAGCGCTGCGACAGCGGTATCGTACGGTGACGCTTCGTGCTTTGTCTGAGAAGAGTCCTTGACAGCTCCAGAATCTGTATCAGTAGTTGGCTCACCGGGCTTAGCGTTGGCCGAAGATCGAAGCGGTAGTGTGTGAAATATGCGCTGGCCTTCTACGCCGAGGCTGTGGAGTAGGAGAGCCTTGCGACGGTCTGGCGCACAGTCCGAAGCACCAGGTGCGAGCAGAAAATTCTCGAAGATGCGGATCCATTGCGGCCAGGCAACAGCAGGGCGGCCAGGCGTGGGCAGGAACGGGGGTGGTGGTGCCAGTCCGGAAACACTCATGGCGCGGGAACCAGTCGGCGAAAATGACGAAAATCACGCCCCCTCCTAAACAAGCATCCTCGTCGCCAATGTAGTGGCGGCGTGTGCCGCCGATGAATGAACGACTAGACAACTTCAGTGCCCATCGGAACAAAAGACCCTTTATTCCAACTTGCGCATGCTTATATACCTAAACAACACTGGCGCCACCTGCGGCAGTGATCGGGGAACCGAAACCAAATAGACAAATATACAACACTAACGGACGGGTTTCTGTGATTTACCTCACAGCCTGAGCGTTCAGCGTCATCCTTAATTGTTCACCCGCTTGCACAGTCCCTTCAGCTTGTTGTGGGGCGGAAAAAACAACTTTCATTTTGTCTCTGTCGGCCTCCTTTTTCATCCCGTGTGAGACGTTGTGGATCTACGGAATGACTGCCAGTGATCTTCTGTCTTCCTTCTGTTGCTGATGCCCAACACCTCGTTTTGCAGAGTTCCTCATAACTACACAATCGACTGCAAAATGCTTTCCATGGAAGGTCAACGAAGCGATATAAAAGGCTCACAGGTACACTTAACACTGCTTATGTGTGTGAATGTGGAAGAATTGAACTTTGTCCGCAAGTTTCTTTAAGTAATTCAATTTATTTCATTCTTGGCTCATGAACCCGCAGTTTCAGGAACAAAAAAAATTGACTGACAATTACGATACTCGTCCTAATGAGACATGTCTACCGCGGCTTCGGCATACCGCCCTCCCCCTCACACTTTTGCCATTATTTCATCCTCCACTTTTCTGTTTGCTCTATCTCGGTGGCCTTACGAGGCTGACGCGGAGGGACTACGTAAAACCAGAGTCCCTCAATGCTCTGGACTCTGAAAACGAAAGCACCGGGACTCTGGTAAAACGAAAGCACCGGGCGCTTAAGAGCTGCGCTCTAGAACATGACTCTATGGAGCCGCTGCGGTACCGCATTGTGTTCGACTCCCTCACCGAACACCTCGCCTCCAAATTATGCATCCTGGCCTCAGTCTTCTGGCAGGCGGGCATGCAGCCTCTTGACCAGTGGACAGCGCCCCGGTGCCCCCGACGCCACCCCCTCCCCCCATACACCCCTTGTGGCATCCTCGCCTGGCACCTTCTTACTGATTACCCATTGCCCCGTCCGTCCACTAAGCAGGCAACCGTCCGTCCACCATCGTTTTTGTAGCATAATTGCTACACTGGCCGAGGTTGAGCAGTTTCGCGTGTGCGGTGAAGGGCCGTTCTGCGCAAGCGCGAGAGACATTGGAATGGAATGGAATGGAATGGAATGGATTGGCTTGGCTTGGCTTGGATTGTATTTGGATTGGATTAAAGTGGATTGTTCTGGATTGTGTTGCATCATAGCCGCGGCAGACGCACTGGCGCCGGCGCGTGCCCAGGTGTGCGCCTCGATTGCGCAGTAGCAAAGTCTGAAGCTGCACCGGAGCCGCTTGATAGCCGCTTCGCGTGGCTCGTGAAGAGCCGTGCTGAGCATCAGTGAGGAGCAGTGACTGGACAAGACTTGGGGCCTTATTCTCCACTGCACGAATTGCCGGCATTTCGCCCATGTTTTTTTGCGTAAGCATGACGTAAGCAATCAGTGACGTGCTGCACCTATAGATATGACGACATGCAGTGTAATTTGACGAGTCAATCATAAAGATCGCTACCAAGGTATCAAATATTGTGCAAGAAAGATATAAAAACACTTGGCATGTACCATAAAAATTAAGACGGTAGCTGAGGCTGACAAGAAAAACACATTTCTGGGGGTCAAATTTGGCGTCAACACCACAAGGCGATCGAGTAACGTTGATCCAAAAGCGAGCGAAAGGCGGATGTCGAGCTAGAGAACATCACACAATTTTTTACCGTATCTATTTGTTTATTTCAATCGCTTTTAGTAACATAGCTGGGCTCTCTGCTTCAATGCAAGCTTTGTTGCGTTATCACCTTCCCTGCCGCCACCGCCGCCATGCCATCGCCTGCTGCTATGTTACAAGTTTATGGCGTGATCACAGAAAAAATTCCCCCGCATTTCTCCGAGGGGGAGAATGTGAAAGTGCGAATGCACGGTTGTCGGCCCGCTTGCGGCGCTTGCGCTCGGCCCCCGCAGCCCACCGCCTCGCCGCCTTCTCTTCCATCTCTTCCATCGGGTTTGTAGTATCACGTGTACACCACGCAGTTATCAAGCCTCTATAACGCCGCTGAGTCGCCAACGCACGCCGCTGACGACGTAGTTTGAATGCGTTAAAGATATAAGGCGCGTCACTAACGCTGATATCACGTCGCGTCCGTGGCTTGGTCGGTAGAGCGTCGCGCTGCGGCCGCAAAGTCCGCGGATCGAAACCTGGCGCCGGATGCTGTTTCTTTATAGAGGAGCACTGCGGACGCCGACGCCGCCGCCGACGCCGGCGGTGGATGGTTTGGGGTCGCTTATAAAGTGCATTCGCACTTAAAAAGACGGCCGCAACTATCGCTTCTATGACACATAAAGAGCAGCGACGCGCTACGCCTGATAACCGGGGAGCGCACCGATGTCGCCGATTCACTCAATCGTCAAGCTGGACTTCAATCAGCGCTGTAATGAACCAAATAGTCACTTTTCTTTTTTATTTTTCTCTTGAGTTCGATCAGGTGACCGAACAGCTTACTAGGACGAGTATGGACAAATGCCATGCATTGGGTTCTCTTTGTCATGGAGAGGCTTGTACTACCCTCTTATGCTGCGGTTACGCCAAACAAATAATTTTTATTTCATTGCCAAACATAAAAGCAAAATACTGCACGTTATTTGTATGCTGTCCATGATCGCTGACTTGGAAGCAGTTGAAACTATAATTTGTTTCAGTAAAAAACATGCTTTAAACAGCGCGCATGCGAAACTGCGCCTGCTGCAAATTGCCGCACATTTCGCGGCGCCGTAAGCGGGGGCAATTTTTTGCCCTATTTTGCTTGTATTTTGCGACAAAAACAGCCGCCATTTTCAAGCTGTTACGCAGCATTACGTCACTTTTACGCAAGCGGAAGTTGCCAATGCAGGACGTAATCGTTCCCGCCAACTGTTTAAATTACGCCACCTATCCTCAGCCAATCACAGAGGGGGGGTGTATGACAAGCATTATTGTTGTTGAATAGCAAAGACAGGCTTACGTTGTCATGTTCGCTGCATTTAGTCTGGTTTTTCATTGCTGGCCAAGAATTATGCGCCTTTAGTAACGAGAAATAAGGCAAACTTTGCAACTGGTCTCCGTAAACAACATGAAACGTCAAAATGACGACAGCACACACAACCGCTTTGTCAACCGGAAGCACGTGACTAAAATTGAAAGCCAATCAGAAAAGACTTCCGGCAAATTGCCAGAATTGCCGGCAATTTGTGCAGTCGAGAATAGGGCGCTTGACTGGACTGGACTGGACACGATTGGACTGGATTGCTGAACCTTAGCTCACGCTACGTATATCTTGGCATAGCAGAGCTTAGCCACTACTAATTTTTTGGTACCATCGAGTGTCACTGTGGTCGGCATTGCGTCCCCCTGCTCCCGGTTGGCTGGTGACGGTCCGTGCCTTGTCTCCAATCACGCATCCTCGCTGGAATCTTCTGGCTGGCAGGAAGACAGGCGCACAGGTAGTTTTCTGGCAAGTGGCAGCCTCTTGACAGGGCAGACAAATTAAAAATAATAAAAAAACGTAAATATTGAAACGTAACAAACGGATTCTGAAATCCAAACAGCCATCACACGGCCAAGACAACGAAACTCCCCTCCCCTCTTAAAATAAAAAATCCTAAACAAGAAAATTACAAACGCACCAACTTTGCCCCACCTTGTGTCTGCAGAAAACGCGTAGTTGGCGGAGTCAACGCATTTTATTTATTTATTTATTTTTTATTTAATACATACTGCAGACCACAGTTGTGGTCCTGGCAGGACGAGCACTTGTATAGCACAGTAATACAAAAAGAGCAAAAGGGACAAAAAATGAAACGGCGGACATTGCATTGTCGATCCAAGACACAAACAACAACAACAATAACAAAAAACGGGGCTATACAGTATCTAATAAGTATGGCTCAGCAATGGAATTCCATTCAGCCACGGTACGCGGGAAAAATGAAAATTTGTAAGTATCAGTATGCGCTTCGTATGGTGTTAGCGATCTAGGGTGATGGTGCCGCGTGTGTCTTGTGGTCAGGGCGGATGTATACAGAGAGGGGTCGATAGCCAATTCATGGTTAATAAGTGATCAGAGGAAATCGAGACGAAATTTTTGTCTTCTTAACTGAAGCGTGGGAATGTTACTGGCAATCATTAATTGAGAGGGAGAATCCATGCGACGAAATTTTGAAAAAATGAACCTAACAGCTTTCCTCTGAATCTTTTCCAATTTATCGATGTTATTTTTGGTATACGGATCCCATACTACAGCAGTTTTGGTCTAACGTATGAATGGTATCAAAGAAGCTTAACACTTGGAGGCGAATTACGAAGTTTGTGTCTCAAGAAACAGTTTTCGAAAAGCGGAGGAGCAGATGTTGTCTATGTGCAAGTTCCAGGAAAGATTATTAGTGAACGTTACGCCTAAGTATTTGAAGCTGTTGACTTGGTTCACCGCGCACGATCCCAGTGTGTACTGAAATTCGAATGGAGATTTTTTACGCGTTATGCGGAGGGAAACAGTTTTCTTTGCGTTGACAACCATGCCCCATTCCTTGCACCAACTATAAATATTGTCCAAGTTTGTGTTAAAGGGGCCCTGAAAGGCGTTTTGAGCACACTAAATTGACTAGCGCAATCGTTAGATTGGGTCGTCAACATCATCTGTGCCAAGTATTACTCTTTTACGCGCCGCGGAAAGCTCACGCTTTTGTTGCAAAGTTTGTCGCTTTTTTCTCACCCTTTCCTTCGTGTTTTTGGACGCCGCCATCTTCACATGTCTACATCATCGATTCCCAGATGTTCGTCATGAGATAGACATCCTGCTATTGGGCGGCTTTTTCACGCACTTCCGGTAAAGAGATGAGTCGTCTGCTCAGCGTCGGCTCGCCGGCTGATCTGCCAGCGGGGTGCCGGAGTGCTTGGACATTTTACGACAAACGAAACAAGTGTAAACAAACGCTTAACCGTTTGTATTGAATGCAACAGGGTCATAACACGACATGAATATTCTCTTACTTGAGTACGTTCCATAAAGAAAGCGTTGAAGCCCCGTGGCACTTCTTTCTTGCAATCGCAGAGAACGCCCTGAGCCGAATGCCCGGGTTTGACGCATACATTTTATTCACCTTCCAAACAATCCAGAGATGCGTTTCGAACGAACACAACGTCACAACATGCGTTGCAAGTCCTAACCGCGATTGACAGACGATGGGTTGCCTCCTCCTGCCCCTCGTAAATTCGGCACTCACCTCGCGCGCGGTTTGCGGGGACGAACAGCAAGTCACTTAACTCTGGCGCACAAGCCGAGATGGCTTTTAGCCACGCACACTGCACATACCCCATGCGAGGTTGAGTCGTACGCCGCTTGAGAAAGATAGTCCAGACCATGGGAAGCACTATCCACCCGCAGAAGCACAACGTCGCATTTCATCGCGAAACAAAGGCGTTCACAACACAACACACACACCATCGCCTCCTGTAATGCCAAACGCCATAGAGTTTCATACTAATGAAACTAGAGGGGACACTGGCGCTGCAATCGTTCAACCCCCATGGAGCTGATTGTGTGACGTAGACTCGTGATTTTCGAACTTGGTTTAACTTTAGGCTTGACGATTGTTATATGTACTAGGCTTCGTACTTCTCCGCTCCGTCAGTTTCGGTTTCGGCGTCGAAAGCGTCGGTGGGTCATTCCGGCTGTTGGCGTTCGATTCCAGCGGCTGCAGCATAGAGAAAGAAATAATTTCTCTATGGCTGCAGTGCGCAAATACTGCACGGCTGGAATGAATGGATACGGGAAGCACTCCGCGCCGGGTAGTGCGTTCCATCCTAGTCACGTTCATGACTACGCTTGCGATTATAACACGAGCACGCTAGCGCCGAAGACAAATAAAAATCTTTTATCAGCAGTAAGTATGTGTGCACAGCCGGTGATTTTTTTTTAATGTTGCGGGAGCGTCACCAGCAGGTGGGTCGGCACCTTATCGTGGGAGAAAGCGGCGAAACAAGTGAGGGTGGCCGCTTGCATAGGACTATCCCGCCAGTGCAACCGTCGTCTGCTAGGCTGTTCCCGCAAGCACAACACAGCCGACACAGTCCCTTTCCGTTGCTAATCAGCTGCGTGTATTCACCGGCGTAACCAAGGCTCACGCGCAATCGCTGTGACCGCCCGTAACCATGGACGCATATGGGGTGTTTGAAGCTGAAGGTAAAAACAAGGTAATGAAATGATTGATTGATTGATTGATTGATTGATTGATTGATTGATTGATTGATTGATTGATTGATTGATTGATTGATTGATTGATTGATTGATTGATTGATTGATTGATTGATTGATTGTAGGGTTTAACGCGCCGACGCAACGCAGGCGATGAGGCGCGCCGTAATGGAGGGCTCCGGATTAATTTTGACCACCTGGGGATCTTTAACGTGCGCCGAAATCTCGTACACACGGGCGTTTTTGCTTTTCGCCTCCATCAGAAAAGCGGCCGCCGCGGCCGGGAATGTAATGAAATGAATACTCTGTATATATGCAGTGCAGTATCAGACAGGGGAAGAAAATGTACCTCTGCAACGGTAGAATGGCTTTACCTATTGCAACAGAACGTGGCCAAATGATTGCCTGGGGCCTACCAGTACTTTTGGGCCATAAACTATGGCTTACATAGCTATGTACTGGTGAAGCCATATGCCTGTAAGATGAGGCGATCACCGGCATGCATGCTTGCTATTCAATGAAGTCGCTGTGAGACAGTGTTCCCCATCCAGTGGCAGGTGTTGCTGTAGCAACTGTTTGCGTTAGTGGAACCCTGGCTCAGCGCCTGGAGACAGGCATATTGAGCACACAGAAAAAGTTGGCGACTGCACTAGGCCAGTGCTGTGTGAATTTATTGTGCCAACAGCAAAGTGCAGAATTCAGTTTCACTCATTTATAAAAAAGCCCTCACCACAGTCATACTCTGTAACACTAATAAAAAAACACAGCATTGCTTAATACATCAAAAGCAAGAGTGCAAGCTTACCTTGAGGAAGTTGTTTTGAACTTTTGAAGGCTGGTAAACAGCAAACATGCAAACTATGCAGCGAAAATGAGTGAAGGCATAAGCATGTCGCATCAATGTATTTATTGTCCCATCCAAGAGCCAGCATTGCTTAATACAACAAAAGCAAGAGTGCGAGCTTACCTTGAGGAAGTTGTTTTAAAATTTTGAAGGCTGGTGAACAGCAAACATGCAAACTATGCAGTGAAAAGGAGTGAAGGCATAAGCATGTCGCATCAATGTATTTATTGTCCCATCCAAGAGCCACTGTGAACATATTGGTACCAAGATTTAATTTGTTGCTACCTACCAGCATTGCCATTTTCGCAGCCAGCATACTGATGTACGCAGGCTGCTTTATGCAGGAATCAACAAACTGGTTACTGTAAGTGGCGAACAAATGCGACGTTAGGTTACGGTAAAAAGATTGCATGAAAGGAACCCTAGAAAAGCTTATAGCTGTAGAGCAGAAGTGTTTCGATCAGCATCTGCCAGCACAGTAGAAGCAGGGCAACAATATCTGATCAACTAACAAAACAAGGGTCTTAAAACAGCGTACACTCGGCATGACAATATACAGCCACAGTGAACAGCAGTGGGTGGATACAATCTGCAACTTGATAACAGCAAGAAGTAGGTGAGGCAGCCTTCTACCCCACTGATCAGAACCTTTTGAGCCGTACTGACAGTGTAAGATGGGAAAGGGCAGCTTAACATTTTTCAATCCATTATTTGGACATACATCACAGGTGCATAAACAAAACACTGCAGCCACAACGTATAATGTAAGTTTTAACTGGCATTCACGTGGTGAAAGCTGATCCCCTACGTCACACCTTCATGAATATGTTGCTGGAGGAGGTGGCAGAGCCACAAAAAGTTTGTGAAAGGTGCACAATAGAACCTGGCTTCAATGGAGATTTACATGGGCAGTGAGGACGTGCCAGCTCTCTCACAGTCATTGGCACCACGCACATTCCTCCTCAGCAGGGTCCCTCAAGTGAATAACACTTTGGAACACAGTGGGCTAAAATACCACGCAGAATACTTCCACTTCATTCTTTCAGTTCAATAAGCACGTACACAAGTCTTCAAATGGCTGCTCATAGTAGTTAAATGAAGTTGGTTTCATGCTGTGCCAAGGCTATCGCAAATGAAGCCACTGCTATAAGTCACATTTATGCATACAATGGATGGTTTCGAACAACTAATTTTCTTGCACCCGAGAAAAATAGTTTGAATCTTGAGTGCCTAACAAGCAAGATTCAAAGAACATCTTCCATGCACTACAAGGCACTTTCCTCACCACTTGTTTTTCTCTTTATTGTGCAGTTGAATGTACAGGATTGTTTTTACTATTTACATATCGTAGGCTGCAATCAACCTCTCCCCAAGCCCTTTTGCTTTTTCAACGGTGGCCCTTGCTAGAATTTTTGTGTTTTTGGCAGCTTGGTGGCATGCCTGCCTTGTCTTGCGCTGCTGATGATCCATCCAATGATCCTGACTTGGAAACTGGTTGCATGCCTGGTGCAGCTTCTTGTGTTTCCTGCTGGTCTGCTCCTTGTACTGCTGACACAGCTGGGACCTGTATTGAAATGGATGGCATCATTGAAGGTTTTGCAAGGCTTTTGTACAGACATTTAGAGCACAAGTATGTACTCTTAAAATCCAGCACACTAGCATGCTTATTTACAAAAAGGATTCCAGCAACATAACATATTCAATGACTCTGGCTTTCTCATAAAAACACACAGTTACGATCAGCTGCGCGCTACCGTGTTAACACTGAAGTCATTACTTAAACCAAAGAGAAGGCACATACAATGAACTCACAGGACGCCAACAATGTTTTCGGAGGTCGTGCTTTAGAGAGAGAGAGAGAGAGAAAAAAACTTTATTTCTGGTCAGATTAAGTCCTATGCGTCGTACTCTTCCGCAAGAAGAATCATGGCTCGCTGGTCAACGAGGGCCGCCGACGCCAACCACACTCGCCAGTTCGGAGGAGGGGGGTTAGGGTAATGAGGAGACTGCTGGGCAGCGGGGCAGGATAAAAGAATGTGCTCGACATTTGCGTACGTAGCGGGGCAGTTGGGACAGTATGGGTCGGAGCGATAGCCGTAGTAGTAAAGACGTGCCGGAGTGGTGAGGGTGTTCAGCTGGATTGCCCGAAGGGTGTGCACTTGTGCAATGGATAGGGTAATGTGTGGTGGCGGAGGAGTCTGTAGCGAGTGCCGGAGGTGTTGGTAGTGCTCTTTGAGGGTTTTCTTGTAGAAATATGCCTCGTCCGCCATGGGAGGAAAAGGCCAAGGGATCACCGGCGCCCGGTTAGTAATTTCGCGGGCCAGCTGGTGAGCCAGCTGATTGCCAATAATCCCTGAGTGGCCCGGCACCCACACCACAGCGACCGAGGCAGGGGAGAGGAGCGAGAGAGTTTCAGAGAGGTCGTCATGCAGATCTTCGGCAATTCGGTTGTCGCGAAGAGCTCGAATAGCCGCCATGGAGTCGGAGCATATGCGGTAGCGGGGGGAAGGGGGTAGGGAAGTTAGTTCTCTAGTTGCATGAACGATCGCCGCGAGTTAGAGAGCTAAGGGAGAAGTCGGATGGGAGTAAAGGCCTGCTGTGGAGGTTATTGGGGTGTCTTAACAAGACATGACTTTAGCAGTTGGAATATTCAAGACTGAACAACCACACAAAATGAGTAAATGTTTTGAACTTATTGTGGAACAGCTACGGAACAACGAATGCATGAAGGCAGCTTGTGTATTGTGGAAATGGTACCCCAGAGGCACTATTTAGTTGCTATTTAGGCAAGCACCGCCTGATCAGCAACATTTACGCTGTTTGACACCTTCGCACGTAATTTCAAACTGTTCCTGCGCTTCGGCACGCTTGTATAGAGGCACTGGAAAAAATAGAGAGCCTTCAATTTCACACGCGTACCTGGTTATATCTGGGCGTGAGACCTCGGTTAGACAGGTGATGATTGGTACTTGTGGGCGTGTAATGTACACACACGGTGCTTAGATATATCAGTGCGCGTTATTGGTCATCTAATAGAAACATTCTACACGGGAATTTTCACAAAATTAGGAACTCCCGTAAAATGCAGCCCACTGCTCCAGAACGTCCTGCATGCCTGCCGCTCTTAGCAAGACGAGGCCGTCTTCTGGAAAGTTAACACGAATGAAGTACGAGAATTTTTTCGCTGTGTGGCCTGATAAGATACCCTGTTTCCTACGTTTGTCGCTCTCAACATATGAAATTAACATTTGGCCACAGAAACAGCTCTACAGTGCGTCAAGACATCAAGAATACACGAATAGTACAACAAAGAAAGAACCCGATTAACCATCCGGTCAATAAAACATCGTCTGTGTGTTAGCGACGAACAGAGGTGATATGGTCGAGTTCCGTGGTCGAGTTGGCCGTTATGGCTTGTTTAAGGCACCAAAGCAAACGATCAGCTGTTACTCAGCGTCCTTTCACGATTATGTCAGCATGCCCACCGCACGTCGGGTAAGGCGACAACAGTTACACTTATGAGTGGAAATGAACAACAACCGTGTATACTTACTTGGGGTTATATGATGCGTCGCTCCGCTACTCGTAGTCTTCCAGAACGAAATTTAACGCTGTACAGCGGCCCTTCAGCAGAGACATGCCACCGCCAACTCGCAAGCAAAAAAAAAAAAAAAACGAAAAAAAATACGCTTCACCGCCGAATCACCGGCTCCGCTAAACTCAACCGCGTATGCCGTTCACAAATCACTTCCCCTCTTATAAAAGAGTACTTCTAAACCTTAATTAAAACTGAACGTATAGTACAAGTTGTTTATGCGACTAATAATTTACACTGTAATAAACATTAGTTGTAGCTTTTCAATTTAAAAAAAAGATATTTCGAGTCAAGTCAAGATGTTGGCATAGTCAAGCCAAGTTCTAAAATCACACGTCTATCTGGCATGGCCGCCCTCATGGGGGTTGAAGCAGACGGTCAACGGCTCGCATAGACACTAGCGCCAGTGTCCCCCCTAGTGTATATTAGTATGAAACTCTATGGCCAAACGCATCTCGCACTTCCAAAAGGGAGTGATTAGTTTTGGTGCTCGCTCCAGCGCGAGGAAGCTCAGAGCCGTGGCGGAGCATGTTTTGCCAACGTTGCCGCTCTCCACCACGCACCGCCCCAAGCTGAACTGGCGTTTTGTGCACGGGTTCTGTATCGCTTTAAAATGTCTTTTTCACATGCCGCCGGCAGGAATTACCACCGCCACAAAATAAGACCCAGCACCAGCGGGGCCACATCTGATACGGCGCTTTTTGGATAAACAGTGCGCTGTGCATCCAAGGGAGCGAGCGCAGGATCCTCCCCTTGCGGCTCCGAGTTCGCCGCCGATAAAAAGTCCCGCGCCGCCGATAGAGAGAGAATAACTTTAATTTGAATCCACTTCGAAAGGAGGATGTACAACTTCTCCTCTTCCTCAGGTGGCGGCCAGGAGCCCGTGGGCCCCAGCGGCACCCTCGGCCAGTTGGATCATTTTCTTCTGGATCTGGGGGTCCGTACTGAGCAGCGCGGTCTCCCAACTCAGCGGTCCCGTTATGCCTAGCGATGATAGGATCTTTTGTCGCTCCTTATATTGTTCTACCATTGTATTCGCGTCGTCTTTCCCTGAGTGTGGGGGATCAGCTTGTGCTATGTCATTTGACACCCTGTTATTGCCGGTTGGGCCCGAGCAGGCCCAGAGCATATGTGCGAGATCCGCCTTGGCTTCTTTACACCATTTACAATGTGCATCATACATTCCGGGGTAGCACCGGTTGTACAAAGCCGGATTTGGATACCTGTTCGCCTGAAGGAGTCGCCATGCCACCGCCGGCCCCCTTTCTAGTATTTTGTCCGCCGGCGGGTATTTGAGCCGGGAGCTTCTGTAATGGTCCAAGATTTCCCTATACGTTACCAATCTACCGCTCGCGGAAGGCCAGGGGTTCGAGGGCAGATTGACTCCGCCGTCAGCCTGTCCGGTTCCCTCCGACCCAGTCGGCGACGAAGTAATGGGATTCTTGTTCAGTCTACTGATTGTGCTCTCCGATAGAGAGAAGAGTACCTTTGTAGCCTCAAGCGACACGCGGCCTTTGGCAAAGGTCCTAATCGCCGCTTTCGAGTCACTGATAATCACGACCCTGTCTATGCGAGCTGTGACAGCCTTCTCCCCTATTGACAATGCTGGAGCACTGGTGGTGGCCGTCTCGAGGGTGAGTTGTACTGGTGTGTCGTCCTCGAGATGCCCGTCGGCGACTGCAGCTCCGATTGCCAGGGCGATTGCCACTTCCTCCCCCACCTCGGGGCTCGTCGTCCAGGCCGAGCCGGAAGCGACCAGGTTTCCCTCATGATCCGCCACCGCAGCAGCCATTGCGCCGTATCTGATCGGCGATCTTCGCGGGATTTGATAGTCCACGTAGTAAATTCTGTTTACATTTGTCGTGCCCGCGTTGGGCTCGAGCTGCCTCTTAAGAGCTGCCGCTCTGGCCGCTCTCCTCGCCACGTCCCTCAGCGGGTGCATGTTTGCCGGGAGAGGGGGAATCTTCAGCACCCCTCTCGTAGCAATCGGGAGATAGTGTTTCTCTCCAAACTGCGACTCGTAGCGGATACCGAGAGAAGCCAAAATGTGTCTGCCCGTCCGGCTCCTCGAGAGTCTCTCCGCTTGCGCTATGCGTTGCGCTTCTATCAATTCGTCAACCGAGTTGTGCAGCCCCATGGCCGCGAAAGTTTCGGTCGATGTCGTGATTGGTATGCCCAAGGCCTGTTTGTAGGCTCTTCTCATCAGCCTATCTACTTTCTCTTTCTCACTTGTGAGCATATTGAGGAATGGCACCACGTACACCACGCGACTCACGACGAAGGCTTGTACGAGCCTAAGGAGATTCTCCTCCTTCATTCCCCGATGCCGATTGGCTATGCGAGAGATGAGTCGGGTCGTCTGGTGCACGCTACCCTCCAGCGCTTTGATAGCCTCCATGTTGTGCCCGTTCGCTTGGATCCTGAGCCCCAGAACCCTGATGCTGTGGACCACGGGAATCCTTAGTCCCTCGGCCCAGAGCTCAATCGGAGGACTTCGCTTAGCTGCTTCCATCGCGCTCTTTGTTTGCCTTCTAGGATTATATAATAGAAGCTCGGACTTCTGCGACGAGCAACGCAGACCCTTCGGGGCAGCGTATTCTACCACCGCGTCCGCGGCTCTCTGCAGTCGCTCCTGGATCTCTCCATCGCTACCGCCTCCGGACGACCAGATGGTAATGTCGTCTGCATACAGGCTGTGTTCCAGCCCCTCTATGGAATCTAAAATTCTCGGGAGCCCGATCATAACTGCATTGAAGAGAAACGGGGACAGGACGGAGCCCTGAGGCGTGCCCCTGCTCCCTATCTCTATGACATCCGATTCTACTCCGCCCACGACCAGGCGTGCCGTTCTGTTGGACAGAAAGTCCCTAACGTAGTTGTAAGTCCTGGTGCCGACCCCCAGGCCCTCTAGACTCTCCATAATTGCCTCGTGCTTGACACTATCAAATGCCTTCGTCAGGTCCAGGCCAAGAATGGCTCTGGTGTCTAACGGCGAGCACCCTTCTCCGTCAAGGATTTTATGCTTGAGTCTCAACATCACGTCTTGAGTGGACAAGCCCGGTCTAAAGCCGATCATGGTATGGGGGAATAGATCTCTTTCGTCCATGAGCGCGTGAAGTCTGTTTAGGACTACGTGTTCTAACAATTTGCCCATACACGACGTTAGTGAAATGGGTCTTAGATTCTCTAGGTGAAGTTTTTTTCCAGGCTTCGGAATCATTGCAATCTTTGCGTCTTTCCACTGTGCGGGTATCTCGCCGCGTTCCCAACACCAGTTCAAGTACCGAGTCAGCGCTTCTATTGAGTCGTCGTCCAGGTTCCGGAGCATCTTGTTTGTCACTCCGTCGGGACCCGGAGCCGACTTTGTACGCAGCGCCTGAATGGCTCCGCGCAACTCGGTGAGCGTTATGGGTTCATCTAACTTAGGGTTCGAAGGTCCCTCGTAATCCTTGAGTTTCACGCGGGGGTCATTGCCCACGTATCTGTTTCGGATCTCTCTTACGAGCTCCTCGTCTGAGCCTTCGAATTTGTGAATGATTTTGCTTAGATTCTGCTTCCGAGTTGTTTTGCTCATTTGGGGGTCTATCAGATATCTGAGTGTGTTCCAGGTCTTTGCTAGCCCCATTTGCTTGTCCATCTCGTCACATCTGTTGTGCCACGTCTGTTGTGCCAAGTGATTAGCGTAGTCTTCAATTTCTTTGTTGAGTCTGGCTAGCCGCCTGCGGAGGCTGCGATTGTATTTTTGCTTGGCCAGTCGTCTTTGCAGACCCTCTTTGGCTTCCCACATATGCAGGAGCCTGGCGTCGGTCTGCTCGAGTCCCGCTTCCTCCGGAATTGTCTTAGTCGACGCTTTAACGTCACCGTGCAGCTGCGTGACCCACGCTCTCAAGTCTGTTATGTCGCGGGTAGCTCCTACCGACTCTTCGTTGCCATCAGTGGTTTCGCAACGCCTCCGGAGCCTAAAGGAATCCCAGTCCACTAGCCTCAGTTGAGTACCACACCCAGCCTTCGTTGGGCCAGCCACAAAATCGGTGGCCACGATAAAGTGGTCGCTGCCCAAATTTTCCTTAAGGTTCGTCCACCGTACGGTGCCTTCCCCGACATTTTTTACAAATGTAAGGTCCAGAGTGGTGTCTACGCTCACGCTGTTTCCCGTGCGCGTGGGGCACCCGGGATCCGTCACGAGAGTGAGGGCCTCTTGTTGACAGTCCAGCCAAAGATTTCTCCCTTTGATCAAATCCTTCTTGTACCCCCACGCCGGGTGCGGTGCATTAAAGTCTCCCACTATTACAAGCGGCTGCTTACCCGCAATATCTAGAACTTTGCGGAAAAGTTTCTTGAATCTATGCCTCTTCTGAGGACTACTGTAGACGTTTAGTACGAAGACACTTCCCTGCCCTCGTTTTTGAGCGGAGATAATCTCCACAAGTACGTGGTCTACGGTACCTATGCCCGTTTCGCGTCGCATCGCCGGAACGTTGCGCCTAACCAGGGTCGTGACCGGGGTCCGCTTGTCGTCCGAGTGCTCCTCGTCAAAATAAGACGTGTATCCCGATAATTTTGCCTGCCCTCCCGTTTCCTGTAGGGCAATGACGTCTGGCACTCCCCCAGCGCTTTTAGAGTCTATGAATTGTTGGAGGTTACCACGCTTGCGTCGATACCCACGACAGTTTCACTGCCAAATGGTGTACCTGTTGCTGTTTTTGCGATCGTCCCTGGCCATGATTATTCGGTTGAGTTTCGATTTGCTACCGTTGTATCAACCAAGGCAGATCTCCAACCCTCTGCAGCCGGTCTCGAGTACGGCTTTGTGGATTTGATTGGACCTACTCCCCTACCCTGCTGCTGCTGTCTGGCTGCGGTCTGTGCACTTTCTAGTGCGGATACTCTCATGTTGAAAGGGTCAAGCTGCTTGGTTACGTTTTCCGCAAACGAGTGGAACATAGCCCTTATCTCTTCGAGTTTCGCGTTCATTTTCGCCTCGAAAGCGTTACTGAATTCCTCAAATTTCATTTCTGTGTTTTCCTGTATCCTCGTTTGTTTCTTGGCCTTGCGCTTGACTCCTGATCTGCCGGTGTTGCGGCCTACCCAGGTCTAAGTTTCCCTCGAATTCGGGTGCCTCTACCGCTGGCGGCTTTTCCTCTATCTCCGTCGTCACGGGAGAAACCGATGGCCCCGATGTCGGCTGCAGGGGGAGACTCGGCTTCGTCCCCACCCCTTCACCTTTGTCATCGGCTGCCATCACCAGCATCTCCTCGCTTTCACTAGCGGAGGCCTGATCCCCCCCTGCTCTTGGCGCGGCGGTCTTTTCTCCAGCGGATTCTAACTTCGCTATTTTCTCCTTTAGGGAGCGATTCTCTGCAATGAGAATCTCTAGCATCTGTCTAACCTTGGTTAGCTCGGACTGCTCTGCTGCGGCTCGTGCATATTTATCTTTGTTTTCCTGCGAGTTGGTTCTACCCTGCCCCTTAGGTTGGGAGACCGCGCTCGCCCAGCTTACCCTGGTTTCGACCGAGGATGCCGCCACTGTCAGCGCTTCCCTGGCCTTGTTCGAGTTCTGTCCCTTGTCTTGCAGCGCCGGTTTCCCCTCGCTGCTGCCTTTTCTTCCCAGTCCTCCTCTCGAGGTGGAGGCGCTTTGTTGTCCCGGTCTCGACGGCGATCTGGAGGCCCGTCGCACTCCTCTGCGTCTGCTGGCAGACCTGGATTTGGATTTTCTGCTAGAGTTGCCGGTGCGAGACGATGTGGAACTCTCGGAACGTCGGTGGCTCGAACGGGACGCACTCCGAGGCTCGTGGCCGCCCTGGCGCTGGTTCTCTACGTCATTTTGCGACGGGAGACGAGGAAAGGACTCGGAACGATCCCTGCAGTTCTTGAGGATCCCTCCATGGCCTTGAGTGCTTGGGCGCCCCTGGTATGAACTTCAGCAACGTACACCGCGAAGGGGCAAGGCCAGGCCGCCGCACACATGGGGCCAGATTTTTCGTTCGCTCTTCCAGCCTTGAGCGGTGTGGGGGATTCATGGTGTCAACAGAGCTTGCCCGTAGCAGACGGCTGTGTGAGCAGCGCAATAGCGGAAGTACGTCACCGCCGAGGAGCGCAGCATCATGGGAGGGAAGACTCACTCGCCGTCAACAGCGGAGAGTAAGTTGAAAGGAGGAGGAAACGCGGCGCGACGATAATGCGCGGTTTTTGATTTACGATTTCTCAGCTAATACTCATCGCTTCAACAAAATTCTTGCGGGAGGAGATTGCTAATACATTGCTTTATTTGGTTACATGTGCATCCACGCATCGGCGGAAGGTATTTCAGGACCCCTTTAAGTTCTATTTGATCTTGCATGCTGGAGATTTCACGGAATAAAATACAGTCATTTGCAAACAGCCGGACATGAGTGGTGGGTGTAACTACAGTGAAGATATCATTGATGTATAAAAGAAAAAGCAACGGCCCCAGAACACTACCTTGAGGCACTCCGGATGTGACAGGAAGACAGCTCGAGGCATGACCATCAATCAAAACATACTGCTCTCTATTCATCAAATACCTAGACACCCACGCTACCAAACTTTCCGGAAGATTTATATTTTTTAATTTTTGAATTAATTTGTCATGAGGAACTTTGTCAAATGCTTTGCTAAGATCAAGAAAAATTGTGTCTACCTGAACATTGTTATCAAGGGCCTTTGCAAACTCGTCTGTGACGGTGAGCAGTTGAGTCACAGTCGAATAGCCTTTCCGAAAACCATGTTGGAAGCTTGTTAGAATCGAGTGTCTTTCAAGGAATTCAAGAATACGGTTGGCTATGATATGTTCAATTATAATTTGCAGCATGTTGAAGTTAAAGATATAGGACGGTAATTATCCGGAATTAATCGATCCCCTTTTTTAAAGATAGGGATGACTCTAGCTATCCTCCAGCCACGTGGTAGTGTTGCAGTTAACAAGGACGCTTGGAATATTACAACAAGAAATTTGGCGATGCATTCGGCATAACGCCGAAGAAACACATTCGGAAGGTCATCAGGACCGCAGCATTTTTTTTTTTTGCTTTCAAGTTTAAAAGCAGTGAAACCAAACCAGAATAAGAAATAAAATTCGCTTCACACGGTTCAAACAAAAACGTTTCTGGCACACATATTGCTCAATTGGCAAACACGCTCTGAAAATAAATGTTGAAGTGATTTGCGATGTCACTGCGATTTCTAACCGTGCGCCCTTTGACAGAAATTGACATCACTGGCTTTTTGTTATCGGATAGATAACTCCAGAACTTTTTTGGGTCACTTTCAATAAAGTCTGGCATTAACGTTTTAAAGTAATAGTCTTTGGATTGTTGCACTTCACTTGCCAGGCTTCTTTGTAGCTTTTGGATCACATTTCGCTGGGCATATGCCTCTTTTTCAATCGTTTAATTTTCCGCTTTAGATGGATGATACCACGCGTCATCCAAGGTGTGCGTTTGTTCGTTTTTTTACGTTTGTTCGGTACAAAGTTGGTGATACAGAATCGGCATACTTCCAAAAAGCGATCCCAAAGAGCGCATGCGTCATTGACATCATCGCTGAAGTCAACTAAGGCCGCTTCCATATGTTCAATCACGCAAGCATCGTTTGCTCTAGAATAATCTTTAAAAGATTGAACGGACGGTTTTTTATAACAAACGAATTTCAGTAGCGGAATAGATACGCTGACAAGGGTATGATCCGATAACCCTTGTTCCATAAATACAGTATGCTCAGAAAAGTCGCGATTCACAAACACCAAGTCTAAAATAGAGCTCAACTGTCCTTGTACACGAGTAGGTTGTTTAACAAGTTGAATTAGGTCGTGTGTGAGCATGGTGTTAAAAATAGCATTCTCATTTTTGCTAGGCTGCGTACAAGTTTGCAACCGTTCCCAGTCGATGGTGGGCAAATTGAAATCACCTATCAAAAATATTTTTTATTAAGATACAGGGACATACGTTCTTGCAACGTGATTAGATAATCTGGAGCTGAGTCTCGAGGCCTGTAGCACGCGTACAAAATAAACCTATGGCCCCAGCACGTAATCTGTAGGCATAAGCATTCAAGATTGCTTATATTGGCTAGAATCTTAGCCTCTAATGGCGGCTTTACTAGGACGGCTACGCCCCCTCCTCTGGTGGCCCTGTCTTTGTGAAATACTTTGTAATGGGGCGGGAAAACTTCATCACCAATTTCACTTCTCAACCAAGTTTCAGTTATTACGGCTTGTGCGGATCATGTTGCAATAATTGAATTTCCAGTGAATCCATCTTATTAATGATACTACGTGCATTTATATTCATTCACCACATTTTTTATGTTTGAGCAAGACGATGTGATCCTCGCAGTGAGTGAATCGGCGGAGCGTACAGTTGAGACACTGACATGCCTTTCAATTAGCTTTGTAATTGCCCTTGGCTTCGCGTATTTGGGCGGCTTGACTCTGCGATTTCGTTTTTTTGGACAGGAACTTTGTCGTTTTTCTCGTCATCCCAGACATAGGCCTTTATGTTTATGCATAATCTATCAAAAATGAGCGAAGTTTTGTCTCCGTTATAGCGGTTTTCCTTAGAACTTTGCCAGAGCTTCCTTCTCAACTGTCTCAGTCTTTTTGAAAAATCCTCGCCTATCGAATAATTGGTGCCTTTTAATTTGATTCCTTTTTTCAAAATGGCAACTTTGTCCCTTGAATCCAGCAGCTTGAAAATTACTGGCCTTACTTTTCTGGGCGATGGCCTTCCCAGCCTATGAATGCGCTCTATACCCACTGGATCCAAATCAAGAATGCATTTGACTATCTTTTGGTTTACAGTATGCTCCAACGTGTCGCTACTTTCGTCCTCAGCTTCAGGTAGTCCGTAAATGATAAGGTTAGACCTCCTGCTACGATTCTCGAGGTAGTCTAGCTTGTTATCAAGGGTTTGAATTGTAGTAGACAAGGAAGCAATCTGTTCCTGGCATGAGGAGACCTTGGTTTCAAGTACTGTTAAGGCATCAAGTTTCCTTTCAATATCTCCAAGCCGCTTTTCTTTGATTTCTGTAATATCATTAGCGATCTCGTTGAGTTGTTTCGCTATTTTAGCCAGGTCTGTACCAGGGTTGGTCTCAATATCCCCTCCTAGCAAGAGTACCTTCCGGCACAACGAAGCAACGTCATATAGCAAGCAACAAATCTCTGAACAGAAAAATTTTGCTGTCAAACAATGAACATTACCTGTTGAATAAATTTTAAATAACCACAAACAAAAGAAATAATAAACAAGACAAGAATGTGTTCACAAAGTAAAAATGTCAGAATAATAAAGACGCCCCGTCAAAAAACTAACGAATTATATCGCCGGTGTGAAAGTACCATTTATGTAACGTCTTCTATCTGCCCAGAAAACCATATTTGACGAAGCTAGCAGGTTGAATCGTTGTAGCCGTGTAAATGTGCAGTATGGCATGAGTACGTGAAAGGCAAAAAGTCACAATATTCAGCGATTCAAAGTCAGCCCTTCACCTGTTGCAGCGGGGTATACCTGTTGAAAAAACCTGTCAGCGATCCCTAGTTGATTGCTTGATCGATTGTGGGAACGCGCCGACGCGATGAGGCGCGCCGTAGTGGAGGGCTCCGGATTAATTTTGACCACCTGGGGATCTTTATCGTGCGCCGAAATCTCGTACACACGGGCGTTTTTGCTTTTTTCCTCCATCAGAAAAGCGGTCGCCGCGGCCGGGAATCGAACCCGCGACCTCGTGCTCAGCAGCGCAACGCCTTAGCCACTGAGCCACCGCGGCGGGTGTAGTTCTAGTAAAGCGGCTTATGCATGAAGGCTTCACCGTGCAATTCCAGTGGATCCCGTCGCACGTCGGTGTAGCGGGAAACGGACATGCTGACAGCTTAGCCAAGGACGCCTTATCTTCTACAAGGACGGTGCAAACGCGGTGCGATATTCAACGCATACAGAGACAGACCATTCGCGAGCACTTTAGGCAGCTGTGGCGACCAGTAAATCAACCAGTCGTGACGAAAGGCCTGAAAAGAGCCGAAGCCTGTCTGCTCCACAGAGTAAGAACAGACTCAGCCCGTACGCCAGCTTGGCTACATAAAATCAACATTGTTTCATCCCCTTTGTGCCCCTCGTGCAGTGTGACTGGTGACATTGATCACTTCATTATGAACTGCTCCAGAACCAACCCTGAGCGGACGAACTTTTTTTTTTTCGTGATCTCCAGAAGTTAGGAGTGCCCCATGCTACATCGGAGGACATTATTTTTCCTAGGGACCACTGGATTGTGCGAAGAGAGGTGTCTCATCTCCTACTCGGATTCTTGCAGTCCACAGGACTAAGTGAGGTGTGGTGACATTGTGTGTCTGTTATTTTAGGACTAAGTGAGGTGTGATGACTTTGAGAGTCTCTGATATGGTATTGGGGACGATTAGGCGGAGCAATTGATTGATTGATTGTTGGGTTTAACGCGCCGACGCAACGCAGGCGATGAGGCGCGCCGTAGTGAAGGGCTCCGGATTAATTTTGACCACCTGGGGATCTTTAACGCGCGCCGAAATCTCATACACACGGGCGTTTTTGCTTTTCGCCTCCATCAGAAAAGCGGCCGCCGCGGCCGGGAATCGAACCCGCGACCTCGTGCTCAGCAGCGCAACGCCTTAGCCACTGAGCCACCGCGGCGGGTTAGGCGGAGCAATTGCCGGCAGCTATGCAAGGCTAAGTCCGCCTTATTCAAAAATAGTTACTACTACTACTACTACGAAAACTGCCTCGCCACCTATCTCAAACCGCTGTGCGGTCCCGAGGTTATTGATCATGCAGAAAGCTAAAGTAATGATCAATAACCTCGGGACAGAACAGCGGTTTGAAATTGGTTGCGAGGCAGTGGAAGTAGTAAGCGAATATATCTACTTAGGCCAAGTTGTGACCCCGCATCCCAATCATGAGGCAGAGATAATTAGAAGGATAAGAATGGGGTGAAGTGCATTCGGCAGGCATTCTCAGATAATGAATGGCAGCCTACCATTGTTCCTGAAGAAGAAAGGGTATGACAGCTGCATCTTACCGGTACTCACCTACGGGGCAGAAACTTGGAGGCTAACTAACAGGGTTCAACTTAAATTGAGGATGACTCAGCGAGCAATGGAACGGAAGATGATAGGTGTAACATTAAGGGACAAGAAAAAAGCCGAGTGGGTCTGGGAAGAAACGCGTGTTAAGGACATACTAGTAGAAATTAAGAAGAAGAAATGGGTAACGCGAACGCAAGATAACCGTTGGTCATTAAGGCTAACAGAGCGGATCCCTAGAGAAGGCAAGCGGGGCAGGGGGTGGCCGAAAATTAGATGGGCAGATGAGATCAATAAGTTTTCGGGGATAAACTGGTCGCCGTTAGCACAGGACCAGGATAATTGGAGATTAATGGGAGAGGTCTTTGCCCAGCAGGGGGCATAGATAGCCTGGTGATGATGATGATGATGATTAGTACGAAACTTTTCAAGTAAAAAGAAGCGGCGTAAGAATGCTTACATACTACAATCGAACGCGGATATATCGAACTCCAAGGGGATCGCGAGAACAATTGATATATCGATCATTCGAAATATGAAATATGCCCATCTGAAACCTATCTCTAAGCTCTGCACATCAGAGAGCTTTTCAAAGTCACGGTAAGCGATAACTTGCAGATTTGTTCCTCACAGCACGGAGAATTTTAACCACAGCGCAACGACCACCGCACTTTATTTAACACGAAAGAAGTCTGTGAGATTTGCTAGTTTTCTTCTTCTGCATCACAAATTCCCCGGGCTGTCTTTAAGCTCACTAACGCCGTTCAAATGAGAAAATCTGGCGTACACAATCGAAGTACTCAGCGCCGATGCCTTCCGAAAGAACACCTCTCGTCTGAAGCCGCGCAACAAGGCCGGCCGGACGGCCGGCCCGTGGCTGTTTGGCCTTCGCCTTTACATCAGGTTCGCCTTTACATCAGCGCCGTATCGCGCTGGAAAATGCTGCGTGAAATGCAGCCGACACAGTTTATCCGGCCTGTACCCCTTGAATGATGTATACTTTCATCGCTGAATTCAAATTCTTCCGTTTTTTCCCCTTGCCGTGGCTCCGAAACGCGGACTGCGGACAAAACAAACACGCAACACGCCACACAGGTCCTCCTGAGCGAGCCACCACTGATAACCGCTCAAGCAACCAGAAAAAGGGCCACAGTCAGAGCCATTCCGGTCGGTTCCCCTCCCCCTCTATTGCCTATCGCACCCAATCACTCCCAGTGTTCTCGATGCCATGCGGCTACCCCCCATGCTTGCGTGAATCGAGGCCTGCTAGCGTGAAAGCGGCCATCGAAGCGACGCGGGGACGCCTCTTCTCACGCATATCGGGGCACTTACGGCCAAGCGTTCGATATGTCGCATGTGCCCGTGATCGGGAGTTCGATACACGCGTACCGCACCTCTATACTTTTGCAGGGCACTTCTAAGGGAATAATCAGGCTGTTCGATATAGAGAATAACTCGATGTATCCGTCTTCGACCGTATTATTAGTAGTAATGTCTCAAAGTCTCTGCCCTGTTCTTTCGAGGCGACGTGGGATTTAACATTTCGCCGCTTGCCCAACTCAGCCGCATGCTAACATTGTCATTCGTTTTGTTACAATTGATTCAAAGGAATCAAAGCTTTTTATTTTATAGTTCGATGATCGTCGGTCACAGGAGACCTGCGAAATACGAGTAGCAATTGATATCGAGATAATAAGAACCTGCACTGCCATCTAAACACTTTGAGCGTGATCACGTATCCATTCAATATTTGTTGATATGCAAAAAATTACGCCCACCTCCCCTCTCGGGAACCCTGGTGTGATACGACGCTGAGGGGGGTTCAAGCGCACGCGGAGAGCAACCGTCGACTGAAAGGCCACCGGAGGGCGGCACACCGGTTATATGCGCAGCGCGTCCGAAGGAGATGAGACCGCGGAGAGAGAGAGTACTGCACATGCGCAGCACCGCGCGCAGCGCCGCCCACCGGCGGAGTGAGAGCGCGCTGGGCCGCACACGCTCTCACCTGGGCACGCGCCGGCGCCAGTGCGTCTGCCGCGGCTATGACGCAACACAATCCAACACAATCCACTTTAATCCAATCCAATCCAAATCCAATCCAAGTCAAGCCAAGCGAAGCCAATCCAATCGAATTCAATCCAATGCCTCTCGCGAGAGAGGGTTCGCTATCGGAGAGGAGAGCGAGAGAGTGGCTGCGGACAACAACGGACGCACGCAGGAAGGACAGGGCCGCCGACAAGAGATGCTCTGAGCGTCGCATCTCATAAATTGAGTGCTGCTTAATGACCTAGCTGTTACTAGGCAAAACACATTCGTCGCGCAACTATGTCCACAAAACAGCAGCATTCGTTCGAGGCATGTTTTCATCCAGATACGCTATATAGCTATTGTGGAACATAATAAGTGAGTGCCGTGCAACATACCGTATTTACAGTTCGTAGGCAAAACACGATGCGCTGATCAGTTTTTGCAACAGAATTTTAGATGACACTGTAGCGGCCACTTTGTTGTCGACTGCAAGCGTTCTGCGCTGCTCCGCCGCGTTCTACGGGCGCTCCCCGACTCCTGCTGCCATCGAAACTCATCTGAAAATAAATGTAGGGTCAGCCGCACGACTACATCAGCGCCTACAACACCATTAAATAGCATGTATCAGACAACGCTGTCGTAAAATAGGGCGCACCAAAAATATTACACACTTTACTGTCATGACGCATTGGTGCCTTTTTCGCAGTGTCGTCGTAGAAAAAAAAGACGCATTGCTTCCGTCAAACCGCTCATAAACTCGCGCGGGGCATGAACATGGCAGACGCCGTAGCAAAAGGCGCACTTGTCTCCACCTTCAATGGGGCCCCGGTGATGGGTTTAGCTAGAGCCACTAGCTTATCTATTGGCTCTAGGTTTATCCACGCGGGAGCGATCTAACCCCCACGGCTCTCTGTGCATGCACCCCGTCGCTATAGTAACGGAGGCGCGTCGTCTGCTTGCAGGAAGCCGTGAGCGGTGGCGCCGCATGCCGCTCGTCGAAACGCGCCGTTGACAGCCGGAAGAGCTTTTTTTTCCTCCATGGCCGGAAGCGTCGCCGCCACATCTACGATCGCGATAAATAAATGTGAACGTAAAGCGCGAGGCATTCCACGCATTTACCTCAGACGAGCCACGAACAGCTGATCCGACAATTCGTGTCTCGATATGCGCTGGCTGTGGCTAGGCTAATCGGCGCCAGCATGTGAGCTTTTCAGGGGTGCACATGAATTTAAAAATTATTACGATTAATCGACAGACAATAAACAATTCTTTATAGGTTAATCGGTTGGTGCCAAAAATAATATTTAGAGTTCGAAGTCCTTTTTATTTTTTCTTTTGCTGTGGGGTCTTCCGCACGGAAGAGTCAAAATCATATACATTCTTGAATTTCGCGGCATTAAGTCTCTTCGATTTGGCCTGTGGGATTTGTGTGTGAGATTGTCCAGATGGCGCGCTAAACAGACCTTCGCGTAGGAGACGTGGCTGGCATTTGGTGGCTGGAACGCGTGCATACTGTCGCTCTTTCTCAAAGACCTGGAACCTCTCCTCGCTGTCACTTCAAACGTGCGGTTTAAATTATGGCATTATACGACGGTGCTGTTATGATGTAAGGCGACAGCGTTAGGTAATCTAACGTAAAGTTTTACAGGTCTTGATTTCTGGTTTAATGCGCTCACGTGAATTGAACCGATTAACTGGCAAAAAAATCCATCGTGATTAATGCATAAATCGATTAATCGGTAGGGTGAGCTAACAATCGCCAACCTGTAGCTTTCATGACAATGGTAGCTTGATCCCATCAGCGCCCTTTGCTGTGCGTACCCTACGTGTTCTTTGGAACACGACTCCACAATGCAAGCACGATATTGTCATTTGCAATGGAGGTAGGTATGCCTTTCTTCGCTTTTCCTGTTTTTATTTGACGAAGATATTCTGTTAGACGAGTGTTGGATAAGGGAAAGGGAGTTCTGGTAAGTTGTTCAACCAATAGGTCTTTAAGTGTGGTCAGTGTCATGGTGTTACTAAAATCCAAGTCCCCGTGGCTGTTCGGGTTTCGTAATTAGTGAATCAACAGAAGCAGCTTTTTGTTGTGATACATTCGCATACACTGTGCACCCCACATATCTACATTCAACAAAACTGCATGGTCTTATTTATTACAGGTACTGCGCCTGTACAAATCATGTTCAGCGTCTACGAATTTAGAATGTAATTACTTTTCCTTAATAATGTAATTTTCCTTTGAATTGAATATGTATGACGTGCTTCACCAATGTGCTTTATCTTCGGTTTTCTTGTTTTGGTGTAAATACTACATACCCACATGTGCAAACTTGCCGTAGTGTGATTACTTGCTGACTAATGGTTTAGTGACTTTTTTTACTGTTGCGTTCCTGGGCTGTCTTGTTCTTTGTAGTTTCCGCACGTATGGTTAGTCGGTATGTCAATTTCTTTTCCTTAGACAAGTTTTTTTTAGCGTACTTAAAGGAGCCATGAAGAGAAAACACAAGTTTGGTTCATTCAAAAGATTGTCTCGTTAGAATCATACTGACACCACTTTTAACGTAAACTTCGCTCAAATAAGCTACATAATTAGGAAAAACGGGAATGGTCATGCGACCCACCAGCTCATTCCCAAGCAACCACGGACGTCCGTGGGACGTCCGAAAAACAGCCGGACATCCAAGGCCCAGTTTGGACGGCCACTGTACGTCCATGTTTGAACGTACATTATCGGACGTACAGTGGACATCCAGAAACGGATGTACAAGTCCGAATTACATCCGCCAACGGACGTAAAAAGTTACTCTGAAGCATCAAATAATGGCGTAAATTAAATATAAAAGCAAAAATGAAAAAGCTACGGTGCTTTTCAATTAAAAACATTTTGTACATCAACACCATGGCTTGCAGGTTACAAGTTTCATCTGCATATTTTTAATATTAAGCCTAATTTTTTTTTATTTTTTGAAGCACTTCACCAACTCCAACGATGACCTCTTTGGGGAAGGATATATAAGAATTGAGAACCTCTAACGAAACATGTGAAGCAAGTTCACTGTGTTCATGTATGCCGTCTCCCCAGTAGTGCGTTTGCCTTGCGCGGTGTACAGTATACTAATCGTTGTAAGAACATTAACTTCTCGTTATGTGATTCTAGGAATTTTTACTGAACATCCAAAATACAGCCAATTTCGGACGTCCGATTGGACGTACGGAAGTGTTAAAACCAGACGTCCAACGGACGTACATTGTACGTCCATCGGCCCTGAAATGGACGTCATACGGACGTCCGCTAGAGCCAGAATGGACGTACAGCGGACGTCCGTCGGCCGTCCGGTGGTTGCTAGGGTTTCCCGCAACAGAACCTATGATGTCACATGAGCTAAGCTCTGCGATTGGCGGAGGCTGGCAGAAGCAGACGCAAATTAGGTAGAGGTTACAAACTAGACGAACGAGCGATTTGCGCTTAAAATTAGGGCACATTCTTTACAAAGCAATAAGAATGATGGGACAAACAGTGGAAGTTACGAAAGCACATGTAAACATAGAAGTACTGATGCGTTCTGCTGTTCGTACTGCGCACAGCATGCTTGGTTTAGCTGCACAGCACTACGGGGCTTGGGGTTGCCTCAGACGACACTAGCCGATTGACGCAAGCAACGGTGTCTTACGTGACCCCATTTGTCGAGCGAGCACTGTTTCAGGGAACGAATATTTTCTCCCAGAACAAAAACAAGCCAGGTTTAAATGCGGGCAAAAACAAACCAAACGCTTGCCACGGTATGGTGGCGCCATCTAGGTTACGGAACGTAAAGAAACGCGGGAACAAACCAACACCGCTGTACAGGGTGGAGACAACCTTTGAACGGTCCCGTGCCGCCGCAATTGGGCCAACGGGCTCAACGCGTTATTCTTTTCGTTTCCCACGAGACCTATAGCAACGCGAAACAGACAATATGATTCAAACTTCTTCAGTAAACCGCGTTGCGGCGATCATTTTAGCGCGGTTTTGACACAATGACTTGCTTCGGCGGCGAGCGAGCAACCGAAAATGGCGGCGCCAGCGTATACGTGTTTCTACCCTGTACGGCGGATGCGTGAATGAAGGTACTCTAGGCTGCAGAGCGGTCGGTTCCTGTGATGTCATTTGGGACCACGAAAACGCACGATTGAGCGGGAAAATCAAAATTTTAACATAAATTGTTTAATTTCTCAGTGAATAAAGCATCGTTTGTATCCGGGCAAGCGCTGGGGGCACTATAAAACACGAAATCTTTCGAATAAAACCAACTTGCATTTTCTCTTCATGGCTCCTTTAAGTACACTTCCCCTGTGGGCATCCTTTATAAAATGTAGAACCTGCAATTATTATGCCTATATTATGCGTTAACCAAACCCTGTACTTCTTTCACTTTTTCGGTATCTTTTATGAATACGTGGAATCTCAAAAATCTCACGCTTACATTATGTATCTCACGCTTACATTATGAGTTACTCAACCCATGTACTTGTTACGACTTTCTGCGTTTGTTACTGTTATATTACCTGCCGAACTAGTACTTTTGTAATTATATGTATATACTCTGTATGTAAAGAGACTGGAAGTATTTCAAATAAATAAATAACTAAATAAATATTAAATCAATAAATCAATAAATAAATATGTGCCGTGCTTCGCTCTTTGCAGTTTTATCTGTCATAAATTTTGGTGCAACGCTCCTGTTTCTGAGAAACTGGCGTCACACTAGAGGGGCTGCTCCGATAAGTTGCACAAGCGTGCTTTCAGTGCAAGCGACGTTGTAGTGTCACTAAAGGCGGTCTGCTTGCCCTCGGAAAAATCGTGGACTGGCGTTTTGGTGAGAGAGTTAGCAGAAGCAGCAGTGTATTGTAATGGCGTAAATAATGGTGAATTCTTATACCATCTGCTCTAATATTGTGCCTGTTATGTTAGGTTTCATTTGTGGTGTGGCCCTGGATTCACCAGGAACTGTCTCAGTGAAGTGAGGTATTTTCCAGGATTTCTTGTTTGCTGTGAACACCGTTATTTAGTTAATTTGATTTTTATTATGACATTTAACGCACCGACTCTACTCAGGCGATGAGGGGCGCCGTACCAGAGGGCTCCGGATTAATTTTGACCACCTGGGGATCTTTAACGTGCGCCGAAATCTCGAACACACGGACGTTTTCGTTTTCCGCTTCTAACAGAAGAGCGGCCGCCGCGGCCGGGAATGGAACCCGTCTAGTCCTTGGGCTCAGCAGCACAACGCGCCTACGCCATTAAACCACTGCGGCGGGTCACCGTTATTTAGTCATGTGGATATCGTCAATATTGGTCGTGCTCCTGCAGGAGTCATATGCGTGTGGGGTTTACCTGCATTGTACTCTTGCAAATGTGTGGATCTTTTTGTCAACACGTTGGCCTGTTAGACGCCTCAGTATCTTTTTTTTTCTTCAGATTTTCCTGGTGAATGCAAGGTGCTGAACTGGTTTTGAATGTTGTTTTGCAAGGTTTTTTGTATCGTAAGCTACACTGGCCGAGGTTGAGCAGTTTGGCGTGGACCTTGAAGGGCCGTGCTGCTACATTCTAGTTCACTATAGTGCTGAGCAAGCACGATGAGCATTGCATTGATTTGGATTGCATTGGATTGGATTGGATTGAATTGGATTTGGATTGGATTGGATGAAATTGGGTTGTATTGGATTGGACTGGAAATCCAATCCGATTGGAGTACGGGTGTGTAGAGAATTGGGTCTGCCCATTCGCCGGTCTGCGCTTTCCAGAGGAGTGACGTCATAGCCGCGGCAGACGCACTGGCGCCGGCGCGTGCCCAGCTGTGCTCCTCCGTGGCGCAGTAGCCAAGTATGGTGGTGCGCCGGAGCCGCTTGATAGCCGCTTCGCGTGGCTGGACTGGACTGGATTGTACTGGATTCGATTGGATTGGAAATCGTTTTAGGAGCAGTAGGCATGACAATCAGCTAATCCTAGACAACCAGGAAACCTAAGAATAATCAGCTGAACCTTAGCTCACGTTACTTATATCCTAGAATAGCTTAGCTAAGTCAATGCTAATTTTTAGTAAATAAATGCACTGAAAGAAATGCAACATCAAAAGAGAAATTGTCTCTGGTCAAACCGCCCTCTCCTGATATCAATTAAATTTAATTGGAAATTTTATCCTTGCTGCATTTCCTTCTTGTTTAACATTTCAGGATCCATCAAACAGTAAACACTATATAATTAGGTTTGGATACCCTGCATCTGTGCCCTATAGGTGCCAAATGAAGAAAAGTGAAATTAGGTAATCATCAATTGCATGATATCTGATCTTTGAATTGTTTTGTTTACAGCAGCCGCACGTATATATTTTTTTCTTTACGACTGCGACGTGCTCTCGGAAACTTCAAATTTACGGCGCATACGCCCATTGTGTGGTGTGCGGACGCGTCTGCTCGAGAGCATTCGCGTTAATTGGTGCCGCATGCTTCTTGGTGGGCTTTATGAAAGAGCCTAAAAACAACCGTGTGATGAAGCATATCTTGCCAACAACAACAACATAATTATTTCGCTTCCCAGAAGCCTTTTTACTGGCCGAATGAAAAGAATACGCGCATGGCGAGAAGCGCGCGAAAGACCTTCAACCCTGCAACAGCGGGTATACGTTTTCCTTTTTCATTCGGGTTTGGTGTTTCATGTATTTATTTATTTATTTATTTGTACAGCATGCCGCTATTTAGGACCAGGCAGGAGGGGCAACAAAAGAAAACAAAAAATTCACGCATCTCCACGAAGTCAATCATGACGAGTGGGCGAAGCACTGGGCCCGGGATCGTTCTTGCCGTAAATCACCCGTGGCATTGCCCACTCGCGCATGTAAATGAGTGACAACGCGCGTTGTCGGCGTTGCCGTTGAGCCGCTGCTTATTTCCGGGCACTCAACTCCGGGTCCGCTTGGCGTTTTTGCCGTTTTGCCGCCGGTTCCCGAGTTCTCGCCTCCGGGGTAGCTTGTTGTCTGCGTAGACGTTGAGCCGCCGCATGCCGCTCCTTGTGTTCGTTTTCATCCATGGGCGAAAGAGTATGTGTGGCCTGGAACGCGCTTACATACGCTTTGCGCCGCAGTTCTCTCTCTCTCTCTCTCTCTCTCTCTCTCTCTCTCTCTCTCTCTCTCTCTCTCTCTCTCTCTCTCTCTCTCTCTCTCTCTCTCTCTCTCTCTCTCTCTCTCTCTCTCTCTCTCTCCCTCCCCTGCACGGGGCACCTTGAGAAATCGTGGTGATGGTGTTGGCGGCACTGCGGGCCCCGAGCCCCCAAACATAAGCTGGATCCAACCGTGGCGATGTGTTTTAAGGTGAAGGGCAGAAACTTCAAACGGTGGCCGTCGGAGCCCAGGTCAAGCTCCGGCGGATGGGCTCCCTGTCTGTTTACGAGGCAGAGAGCTCCGGGACCCCTTCAGCTGTCGGGTAAGTCTGACGAAGAAAGTAGCCCCTTCCCCTGCTTTTACACTATGTCATATGGTATTTTCAACCCCCCCCCCAAAAAAAAAAAAAACGTGATCGGTCCCTGAAAAGGGGCCGCACCGAAGTATCTTTTCCCCCGTTGTCATCGGTAACCTTTCAAGAACCGGATAATTTTTCTCGATTTCTTGTGATGGAATCCCTCAATCCAACCCACCCTCTTGCATCTCAGTCAGTGTTGTTGATTGCAAAATATCTTGAAGCCATAATAGGAAAATCGTATAAGTGCAAAAAACAAAGGTCTGGTGAACTCATCGAAATAAATGACAAGCAGCAGTCCATAAAGCTTCTAGCTCAGACTAGACTGGCTGATCTAGACATCAGGGTCACACCCCATCGGAGCCTCAACAGCTCGCAGGGTGTGATATCCGAGACAGATCTTTTGAACGAAACGGATGCGGATCTCCTTGCGGGCTTGAAGGATCAGGGCGTCACTGCCGTGAGACGTATCACCATCCGCAGAGACGACAAGGAGGTTCCCACAGCACATCATCTCGACTTTTTACCGCGCCGTTCTTCCACAACATGACACTGCTGGTTTTATCCGGGGCTCCATCCGTCCCTACATCCCAAACTCGCGGCGTTGTTTTAAGTGCCAGCGGTTCGGGCACGGTACCAACTCCTGCCGTGGCCGAATGGCTTGTGCAAAATGCGCGGCACACGATCATCTGAGCGACAATTGCCCATCTGACACCCTCACTTGTGTTAACTGTGGGGGGCCGCATGCGGCGTACTCCCGCAAATGTGAAAAATTTCAACTGTAAAAAAAGATAACCAACATCAAGGTAACTGAGAACATCTTCCCAGAAGCGCGAAACAGGTTCGCCTCTTTCCCCCTGGGGAGTATACGCCGACGCAGCTCGCCGGGGGGCAGAGCGGCGTCTCGTTTCCACTGGGACCCATTTCAGCAAGTTTGACCTAGTCCCTGCCCCGCCCCCCGCTGGGTTGCTTCAGGCAGCCCAACCCGGCACCACGCCGCTTGGTGAGGCAGTAGCGGTGGTTCCAACCAACGTTAGTTGGTTCCAACCGTCTCTGTTGGGACCGGTGCTGCTCCCGCCCCTGCATCCCCGTCCTCCAGTGCGTTGGAGGGTGCCGACCGGATGGACACCGGGGGCCCCGCATCGGCTCCTACCGCCACCGCACCACCCCTGCCACTTCTGGCGCCCCCGACACCCGCGGCGGTGGCGGCTCAAACGAAGGGCCCCCGAAGTCCGGGGGGGGGGGGGGCCTGATCCGACGGGCACCTCTTTGACATCTGACGAGGAAGTGGATGTCGGGCCGTTCCTGCCTGCAACGCAGCGCAAGGAGCGGCCTCCGACTTCGAAGCCTACGGAACGGCCCAAAAAGCCCAATCCCAGAGTAACAGCCCCGAAAGACGACACACACACACACACACACACACACACACACACACACACACACACACACACACACACACACACACACACACACACACACACTCTCACACACACACACACACACACACACACACACACACACACGCACACGAAAGCGCGCGCGCGCACGCACGCACGCACGCACGCACACACGGACGCACGCACGCACGCACACACACACACGTTCTCAAACGCAAATAATGGGAACAGAAAACATAATTCAATGGAACTGCAGCTCCTCCTTAAAAATCTTCACGATGTGTATGAGATGCTGCATGCCAATCAGCCAAGTGTCATGTGTCTCCAAGAAAGAAACACACCTCAATTCCAAACAGACAATTTTTTTAAGTAGGTACATGGTGTTCAGAAAGGACAGAATTGGATGCACACATTCTTCTGGGGGTGCGGCCATAAATGCCTGGAAATCCGTAGCATGCCACCCTGTCACTTTGAACACTGTCCTTGAGGCTGTAGCAATTCGCACAATAATATTCAATAGATTGATAACGGTATTCTCCCTATACATTCCTCCAGATCATGCACTTTCGAGCTCTGACTTCGAGGCGCTTGTTGACCAGCTGCCCGAACCATGCATCCTTATTAATGCTTACAACTCTCTCTGGGGCTCCTCCAGAACGGATGCCCGAGGCCGCGTGATAGAGAAGTTTCTTACATCCTCTGAAGCATGCCTTTTCAACAAAAAACAGCCTACATACCATAACTTAGAACACAATACATACTCACATCTTGACTTGGCTATTGGTTGTGCAATTCTCTTTCCATGTCTTGAGTGGGGCGTGGGCTCTGACCCGTATGGTAGTGACCACTTCCCCACCTCACTAACGTATATAGGTAGAGGCCAAAGCAGTCCATCTTCCCGTAACAGGTTTAATGAATCAAAAGCAAACTGGAGTACATTTACAGAAACATCTGAACTACACCACACATCCATAAAACACCTACACGTGGAGGACGCCGCCCAACTCATCACGGCGCACATCCTCGACGCCTGCCAGAAGTCCATTCCCCAGGCCTCCAGTGCATCCCACAACCCAAGGAAGCCCTGGTGGAACGAGGACTGTAGGCGGGCGCGAGAGGCCCAGAACAAGGCGTGGGGTGTCCTTCGCCGGTACCCCACGTCGGGTAATCTCATTTATTTTAAACGGGCAAATGCTTTTGGGAAGCGGGTGCGTCGTGAGGCGAAGAGGGAGAGTTAGCGCGCCTTCCTCACTTTCATCAACTCATACACAGACACTCACAAGATATGAATAAGAATACGAAAACTTAAAGGACAACATATAGCCTGGCCCTGGTCAGCTCTACAGGGGACACACTTGAAGACTCGCACAACACTTCGAACACGTGTCCAGTTCAGCACACTACACAAACACTTCCCTAAAACACAAAACATCTGCGGAAAAGAAGTTCCTGCGTGATAACAAGTCGCACACTTCCTACAGTACTCATTTTTCAATTCATGAGCTGAAGGCCGCTCTGACCAAATGTAAGCCTTCAGCTCCAGGTGCAGACAAAATCGCATACATCATGATACAGCACCTACACCCACACACTCTTGAAACACTCCTACATCTATACAACAACATATGGCTTTCGGGAAAGATTCCAATCTCTTGGAGGAAGGCCATAGTAGTGGCATTCCTGGGGGAAGGGAAGGACCCTTCCTCTGCCGCCAGTTATCGACCCATCGCCCTGACCAGCTGTCTGTGCAAGCTTCTCGAGAAGATGATCAACAGAAGACTGGTGTACTTTCTTGAGTACAATGGTCTTCTCGAGAGCTGCCAGGCTGGCTTCAGGGCGGGGAGATCCACCAACGATCAGTTGGTGTCGTTGGAATCATACATAAAGGATGCCTTCGTACACAAACAGTTCTGTGTTACGGTGTTTTTCGAAATCGAGAAGGCCTGCGACACCGCTTGGTGTTACGGCATACTTAGTGACCTCAAGTCATTCGGTGTCTCGTGTAACATGTTAAACACCCTTATTAGTTATTTGTCAAAGAGAACGTTTCGAGAGAGAGTCGGTAGTGCACTCTGAAAGGTTCACGTGCAAGAAAACGGCGTGCCACAAGGTGGTGTGTTGACCTGCACTCTCTTCATAGTAAAGATGAACTCCCTTGGAAAGGCATTGCCACCTACAATCTCTTATTCCATGTATGTAGATGACGTCCAGGTATCCTTTAAATCATGTAATATGTCCATCTGCGAACGTCAAGTCCAGCTGGGTGCCAACAAACTTTCCAGCTGGGCTGACAAGAATGGTTTCAAACTGGATCCCAGAAAAAGCTCTTGTGTTGTGTTCTCCAGGAAGCGTGTGGTCCATCCAGACCCAGACATCACTCTTAACAGCGTGTCGATTCCTGTGAACAAGGAACACAAGTTCTTAGGTATTTTATTCGATGAAAAGCTTACATTCATCCCGCATATCAGACAGCTTAAATTCAAATGCTTAAAAACTATGAATATTCTTAAGGTCCTTTCATATCAATCTTATGGAGCCGACAAACAACTCCTGCTGCGCATTTACACGACCTTGGTGTGGTCTCGGCTCGACTACGGCAGTGTCGTGTATGGGTGTGCTATAAAGACAGCACTCAAAATGCTCGACCCCATGCTGCATCTTGGCCTTCGCCTCTCATGCGGCGCTTTCCGCACTAGTCCTGTATGTCGAGTGTGACAAATGGTGCCTAGGGCATCAGCGGGAGTATGTTGGCTTGGTGTATGCATCTAAGATCGTGTCTCTTACCAACCATCCTTTTAATCCTATCATGAACGATACATCAAATTTACAACTCATTTTAAATAGGCCATCTATCTTCTTACCTTTCTCTCAGAGTTAGGGAGGAGGCTTCTGCACTGAAGGTCCCTCTGTCAAACACGAACAAGACACCCATTTATAATTTTATTCCATCATGGCACCTTCGTCATGTATCATGCGACCTATCATTCACACTAGTATAAAAAAATAGGGTACCCATGCAGGAGTGCAATTCTGCAGCACTTCCTGTTCCTGCAGGACAAGTACAGGCGCGCAGAATTTTATAGCGACGTGTCGAGAACTGGTTCTACTGTCTCTTGTACAGCGCACCGACCAAATTTTAGAGTTAGAAAAACAATGAATTTTCGTAACAGTATTTACACGGCAGAAGCGTATGGCATTTTACTCGTTCCAAACCACATAATCAAACATAAAATTCTCAAGTCTATCGTGTACAACGATTCTCTAAGCGTTGTACGTAGGCAGTGTCATTAGGAAGGTCATCTAAAAACTATGTGATCAATGCTCTTTTCAAGGTGCTAATGACTGCAAATGCCTCAAATCTTGAAATAACCATATGCTGGGTACCAGGACACTGTGGAATCCCTGGCAATGAGGCCGCCGATCAAATGGCTGGTGATGCTGCTCTCATGACTACAGTTGACATTACAACCGTACCTTACACCGACCTAAAAACAAATATCAGACGACAGCTTCGTAACACATGACAATTTCACTGGAGTCAACAAACAGACAACAAACTACATGTAATCAAAACACAATTGGGACGCTACACAACTGACTCACACAACAGATACACTGAAGTCGCCCTGGCTAAGCTGCGGAAAGGCCATACACATGTAACGCACTCCCACCTGCTCACTGGATCTTCGCGACCCACGTGTAGCAGGTTAGGAAGGGACCTATCCGTAGTCCATATACTAATCACATGCAAAGCACTTGACACTACACGACACAAACATTTCCCTGAATTATACAGACGACACATTCCACTGCACACATACTTTTTAGCCGACGTACCAATGTTTTCTAGTCAACTTGCTTTTAAGAGTTTAGCTGTAGTAAACTTTCTGCAGCTCTTGTAATATCACGTGTAATCATCCTGGTCCTATACATCCGCCATCTCCATTGTCTTTTGTTTTGCGTCAATTTTACTTTTAGTCACATGTTTTAGTATTTACGGTCTCATTAAAATTCAGTAACTTTTTTTTTGGCGCTCTTTGCCCATAGTCGGCCTTGCGCCCAAAAAAACCAACCATATCATCATCATCATCATCATCATAATCTCTCTCTCTAATCTTTTGTGAACCTTTTATTTTGTTTTTGCTAACCTTTTATGAACCTTTTGTTCTCACATGTTTCGATTTACACGGTGCTTTGCGTCTCTGTCTCTCTCTATTACATTTCGTGAACCTTTTATTTTGTTCTTGTTAACCTTTTGTGAACTTTTTGTTCACAGATGTTTCGATTCACACGGTGCTGTGCCGTGAGCACGGACGCCGGACGGATTGAAGGGTGCATGAAGAGAAAATACAACTTTGTTTAAGTTTAAAGAGTTACACTTTAGTACATCACTCAGCTTCAATCCGTCCACGAAGGACCTTTTTTAACCAATGAAAACGCAAAAAATACTTAAGGACTTTCGAATTTCGCGCCACAGTGACGTGGATCGGCGCGAGTGACGTCATATGGGCCAGCCCGAAAGCCATAATTTTCAGTGGGTTAGGTGCACGTTAGCATTCAAGTGACTCGATCAAACGAACTAGCGGCCGCACTACAATCGTCCAGTCAGTGTCCTGGCGATGGATTAGTTCGACCGCCGTCAATCGCCCAAACAATTGATTCTGTGACGCCATAGAAAAGTTGCCGAAAACTGACTAGCGAGTCACCACAACTCCACACGTTTTCTTTAATATCTCCGTTATTTTTTTTTTTTGAAGTTTGCGATGAAATCGGTATCATTTTTATCAGGGCAAAGCAGCCTTTTTATTGAACCAAACTTTTATTGTCTTCATGGCTACTTTAAGGTTCTTCGCGCCAAAAAAGAAGACTAGACTGGCATCGTATGCGACAAAGCAAGAAGCCCATAAAATACGTCAGAATACATCAAAGTACGTCATTTTCATATACAGTATCGTGCTTGCATATTGGCGTCAGTTTCTGAAGCACGCACTACAAGGTCGTCAATGGTATCAACGGCTTCGCGACCATCGCGACGAAAGCCCATGTATCGAAATTTGACACGAATCGTCAGATCAGCTGTTCGTCGCTGGACTGAGCAAAATGAGCCAAATGCCTGGCGCTGCAAGTTCGAATTTCTGAAATTGCGATCCGATATGCGGCGGCAACGAGCGGCAAGCCACTCGTCGACGACGCGTTTCGAGTCTTTCGACCACGTCCGGACTCGACTCTACTCCTTTCGCGCGGGAGGAGGGGAGTCGAGTCCGGCTGTGGTTTCGACTTAAGTCCCTTGATCGGCGCTTAGCAGATGAAGGGACTTTAGTTTCGACAAGCGGAGCCGCGGCGCGCGGCAGCGGCGTCCTGGAAGCAGACGCCAGGCAGCCGGCTTTACTATTGTTTTCAAAGCGAGGAAACAAATTCTGTTCTTTGTGCAGGAATGGGCACAGGTGTTAGTGACATTACCGCTGGGATTGCAGAAAAAAAAAAAAAAAAAAAGCCTCTTTGGTTGCAACGTATGAAGAGGCCGAAAATGATGGAGCTCTTGGCCTGCACTCACTGCACTCATTCAGGTAGTGCAGCACTCGCCTATTCGATCTTCGAGTGCAGCGCGCGGCGCCTGCACTTTTCTCTTCGATTTTCCGACGGTGCAGAGAGTGCAGGATGAGTTCACGGCTTTCCGTGCACCTCCCAGGGAGGAGGTGCAGAAGCAGACGACGAAATTGCAGGACTGGTTCTGCAGTGGCGGCGCCTGCGCTTAACTGGCTGAACTCATTCTGAACTCATGCAGAAAGTGCAGGCCAAATCGAAGAGACCAAATGGTAGGCCAAATTGAAGAGCGCGGAAAGCTGCACTACTTCCCATTTCTTACAGCGAATGCTCATTCTGTCCTTGACAAAAGCTCGATCGAAGACACTTATTCCTGCTTTTTCTCTTGAAATCATGATTTAACAAGGTCTGGTCTGTTGCAGGGAGTGTTTGGCCTGAATTATGAACGTACCATGCCAACCGCGCGACCGCGGCGTCGCGTCCGTATTGAAATACCGCGCCTCCAGCGGCCTTTTTTTCAACTAGGGATGTTTGGAGGCAGTAGCACAAAGCAACAGGTCTTCGAAAACTCCCGCGTCGCAGTGACCACCACGTGAGCGACGTGTGAGTTGTGGCGGTCGTCGAATTTGCGTGCGTTCGGCGTGGTTCGTTCGTGCAGAAAAGTGTTGCGCGATCACTGCCTCGCATCACCTTTCCTGTTGACAACCCACCGCAGGTACGTAGCGAGTAAAGCAGCGTGGGTGAAGTGATGCATCTAGCTGCGCAAGTTTGGTACACATTCGTAGTGTACCAAGACACAAAGGAGGCGAGCAAAACGAGCGCTCGACCTGTTTGTCTTCTTTTGGGTCTTGTTTACTGCGCTGCATTGATAGAAGAAAAAGTGGGGCTAGAATTTTCACCGTTAGCCCCGAGTATCTTAAAAAACGGCGCTACGTGGAGTGCCCACCACTGGAACCGCTGCTTGTTATGGCAGGTCGTCTAATTCGGAGTATGCAGGATTTCGAGGGTGCAGGATACGAACTGAGCACACTGCCTCCGACGCATGCCGCACCGTCTGGTTGCACTTTCAGTGAACTGCGCGCATGCGTAGCTCTTTCAGAGTGTTTGCGAGTGTGGCGTACTGTTACACGAAATGTTCGATAATGAAGCGGCGCCAATCATTTATTCTGAGGCGTGTTTTTATGCTCTGTCGCCACTGAGCATCCAGTTATCTGCTACATTCGGGAGCCAAGCGCGCAGCAGGTTGATTGGAGCTAGCATGATGCGCTTCAACGATCACCCTGCTCAGCGGCGACACAGCGTGAAAAGGCGCCCTAAAATAAACGATTGGCGTCGCTTCTTCATTTCCCATAAATGCAGGGTACACTCTCAAATGCTGTCAAAGAAGTGCGCATGCGCCCAGTTTACTCACTTTGGAGCCAGATGGTGCAGCATGCGTCGAAGGTTGGGTGCTCCGTTGCTCGCATTTCTTTTAAATCCCCCTGTATAACTTTGGTTACGCAAAGAAAAAACATAGGGAGGGGGGGGGGGGGGAGGTCGTTATTGGGCCGCCTCGACTGCCGGTGCCTCGATCCGGTGCCCGATTTTCCCATGTATTCTTATGGGACCTCTGGTCTGAACGCAGTCTTTGGACTGCTCGCGGACCGTCGAGCATGCCCATTATTTTGCTGGCCACTAGAACTCAAAACATAAAAATGGCACCAGCGCCGGCCAAACTACAGTAACCAGTGGCAAAGCGCAGTGCGTCTTGCGAGTGATGCGGGAATACAAAAAAAAAATTTGCCCTTAACACTCCTCTACCATAATGTGCGCATTATTCATGTGGTGCGTCTGGTCCGGCGTGCGCTTTTCTTGCTGACCGTTTGGTTACGTAAGCAATCGTATCGCAATCCCCCCCTCCCTGTCAAAAAGAGAATCTGGTTTCGTCCGATTTTCTCGCAGATAGATTTATTGTTCTCACTTGAATTTGAAAGAGCGCAAAAAAGATGGGACAAGAAACTACCACGCACGGCTCTGACTAGCAACTGGTTGGTTTATTCTGCGGCTTGCGAAAGGAACGAAGGCGAGAAGGAATCATGAAAAACAAGTACATCAAACAAACACAAAGCGCTAGATCTATACACGTGCAATGAGCGAAGATGAGCAACGCTGATGCAGCACAGCGCTCCAATACGTAGCCAGAGGCACGAGGCAATGAAAGGCAAAACTGAACAGTGCAACTTCTTTTTAGTATTTATGAATCCAGATAACGGATGGAAGGCTAGTAATTACTAACGCAATCATCGCCTGCCTTGTGAATGAGTTATGCTTCATAGATTTCACGCTCACGCTGACCCTTATATGTTCGTGCAACACGCGTATCGTGGAATCTGGGCGAGCACCCGTGGTCGTGACAGTGCGTGGCAAGGTTGCTGCCAGTGCCCGTTTTTAGCGTGTTTGCGTGCTCGCGCAGTCGATCATTTAAACAGTGCCCAGTCTGACCAATATAGGTCTTTCCACAGGACAGCGGAACTTCGTACACAACTCAGCACCTACAATCTACGTAGAGTTTTGTGTGGCCTTTCACGCAAAAGGTGCACTTTGGCTCGTTAGCGTTCAATCACCTGCAAAGGCCACCTAGTTTGTTTGGTGCAGAAAATACCACTCCAACCCCTGCGCATCCCGCTACCTTTTTCAGCATCTGCGAAACCCCATGCACATAGGGAACGACAGCGAATTTCTCCGGCCTGTCTTTCACTGATCCACCTTCGCTGCGCTTGTGAATCTGCCCTAGCAACACCTCAGCCAAGTCACAAAGCAACGCAGCTGGGAAGCCTGCCGACAAAAGCCTCGCAACCTATGATTCATGCGGGCAAGACCGCTTAGGGGAGCCCCTTAAAGTGGCTAAGGCGATGCTCCGTTTCACTATTCCAGTGTGCCTATTCACAATTCCAGTGTGCCTAACTCACTTAAAAAAATTATGGCGCACACAACCACTGCTTCTCCTTCCTTTAGAAATTCTTCCGTGGTGTCATCGGGTCCTGTGGTGTTGCGGCGACTGTGCTAACTTAAGGGGGCAGTTGGGTCTTTGGGGCCGAAAAATGGTAAAAAAAGCGTTTATGAAAAATGGCAATTTCGGCCTCCACGGCCATTTTTCTATCAGTCTGTAAATTTCCTCATCAAAAGGCGCCATATTTTGTTGTTATTATATTATAATAGCATTTTAAAGTGCACTCTACAGCTCAGCGCAGAATTCGATGGTGAAATGGCACTTCTTGCAATGCAGAGCTAGCATTTTGCCCTCAGATATCTCGGCACTCAGAGCAGGTACACCTGTAATTCTTTTTGGTTCTGATACCGAAATGTGGTGAGATTACAATGTTGGAAACAACTTTTTCAAATGGAGGCTTTGGAAAATTATTGCTGTGTTCAATTGGCATCACCTGCGAGCCGTTTCTGGCAGAGCACAGGAGAAGCGAAGTTTGCCGTGTTGTAAAACGACCAAAAGTAGCTGGATCAAAAAAGTTCTTCCTACATTGTATTCTTTAGTCATTTATCTGCCAAGCCACGTGGTAATTGCCATTCTGTATAGAGTGGTTATTTTGTAACTGTGACCCAAACTAATGGCGATTAATCATTGTCTCAAAAAATAATCAACTTACAAAAAATCTAATGGCAGATTTGAAATCAGCACAAAAAACTCTATAATGCAGTGCAGTTTCATTAAAATTGGTTGGTAAATAAAAACATAGCTCTAAGACCAGTCTGCCCCCTTAACTGATGCTTCCATCCTGCTGCTTGTGCTGCAGGCCTACAATCCGGTGCTAGGTTTCCCCGAGGTGCAGCCTTACTTGGTTTTTCGGCTCGGTGGTGCGAAGGAGGCAATAGCGAGGGTCCCCGTACATGGCAGCGCAAAAACTATTCGTGCCACACTGGTCTTGCTTCCTCATTTACGTGGGCTCTTTCGCGGCAACTGGCTTTGTGAACTCCTCATCAGTAGAGTGCACACGGTGTCTGTGCGGCCCACTTCAGGCACGAACGCACGTGAACTGGTGAGTAAAAGATCACGTGAGAGATAACGCCACGAACGCTGGGCAGCCTGTTCTCGAAGGTCCAGCCTGCCACTGCCAGGCACTTCCCACGAAGCGCACGCTCATGTGCGCTCAGTGTTTTTTCTCGGGATTTCTTTGCGAGCTCCTGACGTGGCGCAACCCCACGCGCAAGCCTGGACAACACTGGGCGGTCCTCGCGAGGAGCACGCTCACGTGCTCTCAGCTGGGCTGAGTTTTTTCTGGAGACGCTCCATGGCGGACTAAAAGCTTACTGTACTGCTAAAGGGACACTGCAGTGATATGTAAACATTGCGGGATTACTAGCGCAAATTGTAGTGCGGAGTCCCCAGGCCATGTTTCGACCACTCTAGGCGCGTTTACGCGATTTTATTTAGTAGAAAAACTAATTCGAACATGCTGTCCTCCTCTCTTTACGCTCGCCCATTTTCTGTGGCGTTTTCGTGTGACGTCAGGAGGGGATGAGCTGGCAATTGGCTGCGCCACGGCTGCGCTACTGCACGGCTCCCCGGCCGACAGAGTCAGTCGGCCCAGCGTTTCGTCCGCCGGCCGCCGGCGGGTCGTCGCAATCAAGGAGGTTAAAAAAAATTGCTTGGTCGCAATTCGTTCGCTTAGTTGAAACGAAGCCAGGACACGTTTGTGAATGGAAGAATGTGCCTTTCTTTACTTGGTTTGTTTGTACACTGTATCTAGCTCCAAGTCAAGGTCGCTTCACACAAGCGCTGCACAAGCGCACATGCGACGCTTCGCTGACTGGTACGCCAGTAGGAAAATATAAGGCCTCTTGAAGGCGGGAGAAGAGTCAGCGAAGTCAATATAGGTACTAAGAAAATAAAATCAACTGATATTTTTACCGTACAGCGTAAAACTAGGGCGCGGGAAGCACTTTTTTGCGCTGGGCGAACAAGCACAGCGGTCAGCAGCACGACTACGCATCTGCGAACGCTTTTCCGTCTACGAAATGCAATTGCTAGAAGTGAGCTACTGTGGAAACTCGAGCGACGCTTACTGCACGATCGCAGTACAACAAATAGTCACCTAAGCTGCTTGAAATGCCAAAACTAAATAAAAGTGTAAACCGGTTGTACAATATATACCCTATATTAACTAAGCTTTCGCGTCCCGCTCCGTGGCTCAGTTGTCTGGGGCGCTAGTTATGTCACCGCAAATGTTTTGCAAGTCACGAGTTCGAATCCCCGTGGGAACGTGTTTTTTTTTTTTTTTTTTTGTAAGTTAACTTTTTTGTTTTCCGCCGATGTTTTCTATATTGAGTTCACCTTTTTTTGGGCCGCAACGTTCATGGTTACACGAACTAGTTCACAAAACGCGCGCAGGCTGGCACTGGCACGCTAGCGAGTTCTCGTTGGCGTGCTGTTGCCATAAGCACCGACTGCTTGCAGGCAGTGGGCACAGGCCAGAATGAAGAGACCCTTGGCCTGGTGCGAACACGCTTTTTACGATACAGGCATGAGGGAGGCAAGTTCCAAATATGGGGGAAAAGCGCATGACATCTGGGCGTCTGCGGGTACGCGGAGGGCGTTCATGCACTGCGTAGGTCTCGGCTAGTGAATGCTACGACTACAAGCCGTCCTGGGAGGCTTATCTTGTGCATTTTACAGCCGACAACATGGCAGAAGCGCGGTACGATGATTACTGAGATATTGAGAATGCCCATCCAACAACGCCATTGGTTATGTTTTACAGAACCGAAACCGAAACCGAAACTTGTGTGATTGCTAACCTTGGGCATCGTCCAATCACGGCGCCCCTCCTCCCAACGTCACAGCCTTAGTTGGTGCGGCCGCCGCAAACCGCGCATGGTAGTTTTTCTTCTTTCGCGCTTTGTAAAATAATTACCGATTTGTCAACCGGATAAACGATGAAAAGTGTGCTAATTTGAGCCAGTCTACGCAGTGCAAGCAAAAACGGGAGCTTGACAAATTCACTTCAGTGTCCCTTTAAAACCAGCTTGCTCTTCGGAATTCGGCGGCCGCAGCTTCGCAGTCAACTAGCTCTGCGTGGTGTCGTGCCACCTAGTGCCTCCCTGTAGCCCCAACCACCCCTTCTTGGATTGCACAGGTGTGCTGTAAGCCTGTGCGTAGCACATACTCGCAGTGCGTGATTGGCCAACCAAAGAATCCATCACCAAAAAGTTTCATGTTCAACCATTGTCATCGTTAGATGAAGGGGTCTACGATTTTTTTCACTGCGACCTGTGTTTACAAATATGTTACACAGGGTGTTGCAGCATTAGTGTGCACACTTCAAAGATGTTTTTGAATTTTTTTTTACAAACTGGTTACTCGTTTTAACTTTTTTGCGGGAAGTTCACATTCAGTGATATTTTTGTTAACACCACGATTGTGGACCAAGTTTTGCTTGATTGTCCCGCAGTCAGGTAAAACCTTTTTGCCTGTTGGAGTTGTTTTACAGTGGTCTTTGGTCTACTTTGTGAACCAGTAGCCCCATTGCTTTGTCAGCATTTTTTTTGGCCACAATTCTATAATGAGGACCAAATAGCCAAGGTGGAATGCTCACTGAAGTGTAAATGCTTTTATTTGACTGCAAGGTCACTGTCTATCATTGGCGACAGTCAATCAGAAAGCAGCTTTCTGAAAAATTTTTGTGGGGTGTGCTATGTATAATGCATCGCCTCCTGTATTTTCACAATGCCAAACGCATCGCCCGCTTCTCAATGGGAGAGCCGGGTACGCCTGGTTCGCTGATTCGCCACAAGATGGGGCCGCGGGATGAACCGGGCCGGGAGCGGGCTAGCGGGGCAACAAATCAACTCGAGAGCGGACGATTCGTGGCTGTCAAGGCCTCCCCCTCTGATGCCTGTTCACTTCGCTCCGGCTTCTTGGTTGCTTCAGTTCGCCTAGGTACAGTGTTCTAGCTAGTACACTGTAGCCTAGGCGCCGTGACAAAGCTTTCTGCTTGGCGCTGAACAACTCTTTAGTACAGGCGGCTTTTTTAAACGGTGCCAGCGCGCAGGATACGCACATTTTTTTTTATTTCGTCACTTCGCTGTTGTTAAATTTTTGTGTTGTGTTTCTTTCGATTTTTTCGAAATTATGTTCGATCAAATATTTCAATCTACTCAATTAAAACAAACACGGGTGTTATTTCCGCCAGTTGTGCATTTTTTTGTGGAAATGCAGGGTGTTACACGGCCCTGGCTGTGGGGGCACTCGGCAAGCAATGGTAGGCATGGAAAGGTTTTTATTTCGTAATAATGTAAAAATACTAAGAACGACACTCACGCAGCCATTGTTATTAAAAACATGAATTGCGATTAACAATTTTAGCGGGAAAAAGTTCTTATGTAGGACATTCCGGACAAGGACATGAGCTGTCCTTGCCCGTCTCGTCCTGCGTCCGAGAATTTTCGGGCTTGAAGTTGCTGATCATGCAGTACCAATTAGCTCAAACCCATTCTTTGATAAAGTATTCGCGACATTCGCGAAAGTATGGTTCCCATTAAACCTGCAGCCGTCCATGTCCCGCCGTATTAAAAAAAAAGTACTTTTATTTAACCATGCAAACGCCAAACCCATCAATAACTACATGTTTGATTTATTTGTGGGCGTGGCGCGTCCAAGACGAACGGCAGTAAACTAACTTCAAAGCTATATCGACGCTATCAATGCTCGCCGACAGAAGTTATATTTACGAAGTTTTTTTTTTTTTTTTTTTTTTTTTTGCATACGCTCGAGGCGAATCTCGCTTCGAGGACATATAGCCGTGCTAGCGTATTGCGAGAGTTCCAATTTGAATTTCCTTCAAGCTGCGCGACCTGGTTGAATGTTTTAGCGGCTGTAAAGATGCGCGATGCGCGGCAAACACGCTGCGAGGGGGGGTTATTTACATTGGAGGCAAACAAAAAAAAATATATGGTACAAATATACAAAAATGATATAACGCGAAATTGTTTGCTGGAGTATTGCGCGAACCATTTCCGTCTGCGGGTCATCTGAGATTATGCCTGCCAACGCCGGCCATTAGTAAGAGCTTTAGTGAAAACGAATAGACTAATTTTAACCGTTATAAAATTACGCAATACTTTTTCTTTGTGCCAATACACGTTTCTGCGACAACAATTAATAGCCTGTGAAAGTTTCAGTTAGACTTCGCCCTAGTTTCATTTCTACAAACCAGGAAACAAAACCCGCCCATCTGCCGTCTGCATTTTAGGCGATTTAGGCATGCAGTTTTGCGGCACCAACAAACGTCAAGCGCTTTTCTTATCTATTACTTTCTTCTAAATTTTTGAATTCCACACCACTTGAATATTAGTCCGAATATAAACTGCCGAGCACGATGTTTGTCGCTGTTTTATTATTATTTTTTTTGAATCCCTGTCTAGTTCGTCAGAGGTTCTTAGTAGGCTTACGATAACTTTTTTTTTGTTGCCCTAATGAGTAAAAAATGACCGGGCCATCGTACACTAACACGAAACCTGGGGAGGGGCAAAGCATGCACTGTATACATGTATTCAAAAATTGTAAGTCTCTCTTAGCACACAGCGCCAGACATCCCAATTATGAAGACGGTGGAGAAGGGAAATTGGAAACGTAGAACTGAAAATTTTAAGACTAAGCGACTACGGCACGGAATAGGTTTAAACAAGGAAGCGCGAACAAAAAGCGATGTTCCGGTGTGTTGTTCTGCGACGCGTTTTTCCCACGTACATGAAACATTTCTAGCGCAAGGCGCTGGGAAACTAGTGTTCTGGTGTTTTAGTACCGCGACCACATGAGAATATGACGACGAAGGACGGCGACAACATGAGCCGCCGACAGCCCGAGCCGCCAAGGTGCTTAAATCAACCTTATCAGCAGTCATTTTTAGTCTTGGCTGCTATCAAGGAGACAGGTCGGCCAAAAAACAAACAAGCAGAGGCAATGAATGCGCCGCGTCACGTTGCAACGGCCTGAAGCGCATCCACCGCGTCTACGGCCACTGTTGGCGAACGACAGCAATCTGACATTCATACAAAGAAAATGTGATCACTGTAGCGCCCCTTATGAGAAGTGGCAGAACAAAATAGCTTGGTTGCCGTTGTCCACCACGCGTCGCCCCAGGATGAACCGGTCACGTGATTAAAGCACTGGGAAGGCTGGCGATTGGGGGAGAGTGGCCGGAGTAGAGGGAGAGGGCTTGGTCGGCCGGTCCGGGCTGATGTGTTTGGCATTGTAAAAATACAGGAGGCGATGGTATAATGTTGTGGGGCATCGTTTGTCATGAATAGCACGCCTGCACCTCGTTTTACCGTGCAAATGGGTCCCGAGTTTCTTTTGCAGTGGAGAAAATTGACGCAAGCGATTTACTTTGTAATGTGTGTGCAACACCGTTAAGTGCGGCTTTTGTATTATTTTAATGTGTGGACTTGGTGGGGGCATTTGTGCAACCATATGGTCGTGTTGACCTGGAATAAGACTACATTAGAAATGCAACACTACCAAATCATCGATTCACCGATCTGTAAATTGCATGTTTCCTATTTCCCTTGCTGCGGCCGTAATCTTCTGTCCATTTTTCAGCTTCCTTTGCGCTGGTTGGACCTGGACCTCGAGGTAGAGCTGGATGCTGTGGAGGGCCGCTGGGGACGTGGCACCGGCGGCAGACGAGCTTCCCGCCGAGTGCCAACTGCCTGTTGGTGTCACCTAGTAGGCCCACAGCTCAGCTGGCCTCTGCCCTGTTAGGCCAGGAGGGGACGGTAAGGGCTGCCCTCTTCTGATAGCACAGGTGAGGGCCGGGGTGTGCTTCTTTGAGGTCCAGGCCGGGGGCTCACGGCCCTGGGAATCTGTGAACCCACCTCTTCTTTTCACCTCTTAGCCTCTTGACCAGGAAAGCAGTGGGTAATTTATACAAGACGCGTTCCTGTCTGTTATTGAAGGCCTTGCTCATTGAAGGTTCAGCGCTTAATAGGAAAGGCTCATCAGGATGTCCAGTTTGCTACTTGCCTTGGGTGCTTAAATTCGGGTTAAACCCAGCCAGTGCTGTGCCGAATGAAATCATTATCCGTGTTCCAGGCGGTGTTGTTGAAGCCTGTTTTTATTAGCCATTCGTTAGCCCTCTTAGGACCAAAACAAATCTATGCAACTAATTTTATTTTAGGTGCACAACGTTTGGTTAGTGCAGGGTGGAAAGTTCTCGAGTTTCGGGAAGATTAATTTATTCACTGAAAAGTGACAGTGGTGTACATTTAACGGTACGCTTGGCTCTTTCCATAGCAAAATAAATGTTTGCTCTATGCTGCTACTTCACCACGTAAAACTTGTTGCATCCCTGTTTCAACAAAGTGTAACATTGCATTTTGGGTGACCGTCCTTGTTAAGTACAATGTCACCCGCGGGGGAGGCTTACTGTCTGCAGGTGTTTTGTGCGGAGGCACAAACAGCACCGTGCGACATTTCGTAGGAATGCAAGGTTGATGGGTTCATGTGTAATTGGGATAATTCTCCCAATTGCCATTGAGGACGAATAGAATTTCAGAAGTTCTGCGAAAAATTCGTCCAGCCTGTCTGGTCTCTTGTCGAACAGTCTCAGCTTGTGTTTTTCTTCTTGCAGCATCGCAGCATATTCGGCAAGTACTGAGTCTCGTTGGTGACTGTGCAACCTTCTTGCAACAATAAGGGCATCCAGAACTTTCATGATACCTGCTAGGCACTGCTCTGGTTTGGGGCACATCTGCCAGGGGTCCAGAGAGGACGAGCCTCTCGCGAAGCTCAACCTCAGAGGGCTCGGGCTCTTCAAAATATTCTTGGTCATGCCCACTGAGAACATCTTGCGCAGCATCTTGAACGCAAATGAATTTTTTGCGCTGACCTTTGAGTTCTTGAGGATTTGTTCGGCTGTGTGGCCAATATCCACCTTTTCACACACTGGTTGCTTGGGTCTCCAATGCTAATTTTCAGCAGGCCTGTGACTGCGGTTGATGCAGACAGAACTGAAAACTTTACAAACTTTGTGAGCAGCACTTTGGCAACAGTTTCAAGGTCCTTTGCCAAAAGGAACACAAGAGGCTTGTCTGCTTGATATCCTGTCAGGGAAGGCGTTGCAATATTTGCAACGCCAAGAGCAAAATGAAACATTGTTGGAACCAGTGGGTTAGTGCAGAAGTTTCACAAGTTCTGGAATGAGGCACGTTTCGGCAGATTCACTTCCTTTCTTCTTGCATACTCAATGTATTTTTTCACATCAGACCACAAAAACAGGGCTCGCTCAATCACGGGGACATTTTCCACCCAGCGATGGGCAACATACTTAAGGGGAAATGCTATCTGACCAATCACTGCTGTGAAGTCTTCACGTCGTGCTTGTGTGTGGTTAGCGCCGTCGTGTGTGTCTTCTCTTCTGTGTCCCGTTTCAAGCGCTACTTACGATGAATCAAAACCAACTAGCCCAACTGTCAATTTTACAAAGTCGTCGGCGGTGCACTCCATGCCAAGTTGGTCCCAGTTCTCGATCTGGACGGAAGATCCGGCTCTTGCGAAGCGGTGGCCGCACAGAATTTGGAGATGCCACACTTAGTGAAGCAGTTAGCAATCGGCGGCGGCGGCACACGCTGCCAAGCCATCGCAATGAAGTGTAGGGCATCCAGGAGGTTGATTTGCAAGTCTTCGTTCCTGCGGTCAATTTTCGCGAGGAGGCGGTGCAACAAGAAACTCTTGTAGCGATGCTTGGCATTCTTGATGATGCCGGCATCAAGCGGCTGCGACTTTGCAGCGTAATCTCATTCGGGTGCGCTGGGCACTGGTCCAAAATCAAAACAATCTTCCTGTTTTCGCAGCTCGTCTTACCGTCCAGGTGGGTCACAAACTCCAAAAATGACGACGACGTCATCCACACCGTCTTGTTTGCTTCAGAAAGGCGAGGTAAACTGCCTGGCCACCTTGAAGCACCGCGGCTTGTGCGGCTTGCCTGTGACCGGGAGCTGCATCTTCTCCGGTCCGTCTGCATTGCAGCAGAACAACACATTGTTTACCGTGGTAGAAGCACAAACTCCTCTCTGGCAGCAGGTTATAAAAGAGCCCAGCCTCGTCCTCATTGAAAATGTCTCAAGGTTCGTATCCCTCAATTAAAGCTGGCAGTGTTGTTGCCATCCAATCCTCAACGACGGAGGCGTCGGCCTTTTTACCTTCGCTGCAGATCTGGTCTTGTAGGCAAGGCCATGCCTGGCCTTAAACCTGTGGATCCATCCTCCAGAGGCCTGGAAGTCGTCGATGCAGAGCAAAAGTGCTACGTCCGCGGCTTTTTCGCATAGGACTTTGCCGTCAATATTGACGCCTGCTGCTGTGACCTCTTTAAACCACGTCAAAAGAACTTCTTCTAACTTTACGTGATGGGATGTTTTCGCCTCCTCCTTGTTTATCCCGAAGCGCTGCACATTGCGCATTACCTGGTCGCGCTGACCGACAAGCATTGAGAGAGTGGACGCCGCTAAATCCAACTTTTTGGCGAGGTGTGCGTGCTTTTTCTTCGGCTCCTCATCCACTTTCCTCAAAATTTCTAATTTTTTTTAAAAGAAAGCACCTTCGCTTCTGCGACGTTGTACCTTGGGGTGCAAAGAGCCATGCACCAACCTGCATGGCTCTTGCAAGTTGGTGCTTGAGAAGACGAGTGCAAAGAGACATATGCACACGAACTCTACACGTAATTGACGGACAAGGGGCGCAGGAAACACGAAAAGGCGACTTGCAAGGCGACAACAGGACAGCCAGAGCGCGGGGCGTGGAGGGAAGCAAGGAATGTGGAGGAGGTAAAACAGCGAATACTCACCATCAAAAATAAGAGGGAGCGCCTGGTTTCTGCCAGGCGCTCCCTGGCAGAAACCAGCTCCCTGGAAAGAGGTGAAGTCGGTCTTCAGCACAAGCTGTAAGCTGTTTGTCACTAATCTTTTTACCCTTCCAGTACACTGAAACATAGGAGATGAGGCCATTTGGAGTAAATCCAATCGGTACTTTCACCGTGTTGGAGTTTTTGTACGGTGACCATGTTGCACTTAGTGCAGAGGTGGCGCTTGCTTTTTCCAACCATATCTCAGTACTGTCAATTTTGACCCTAATGCGGTTGAATTTTGTCCTAAGTGCCTCTGGTTGCCGTGAATTAAAAGCAATCTCACCAGGCCACACCATGAGCGAGCCCTTTTAACTCTGCTACAAGCACAGTCAACACGGTTTCCAACAGCTTGGAAGCTGAATTATTTCCAATGTCATATAGTCGGTCTGCCAGGAAACACAGGTGTATGTCCATGCGCAGTCGCATCCAAACAAGAAGCGCCTGGTCCACCTGGCTTAAGTCTTGGCTTGGCACACGTTGTTTGCGGGTGAAGACACTTCTTACCCACACAAAAGCTTGCTTATTGGGCAAGTCAGTATAGTATGATACCTTGTCTGAACTTCCTGCTATTTTGTGAAAGCCCCCATGCCTTGACATGGATACCCTTTTCAAAAAGCAACAAATTTTTTTCTTGAAGCAATTTTACTTCTTCCTCTAGCATGTTGACCTTTCGCTTGATTCATGTCGCGAAGTTCGCGGCACTTCTGAAGATACTTCTGTTGCATGTGTACCTGAAGTGGAGCCAGGTCTTGATTTGGTGCCAAGCTTGGTGTTGAGCTTGATGCTTCCAATAGACCATCATGTGATGCTGTGGGTTTAAAGTAAGGGTAAGCTCGGGGGCTCTAATACCGATGGGGCATCCTTGGTAAGCCAAAATTATCGGCAACTTTAATGTGAATTATCTTGTAGAGTCTCTCCCTGTTTATTAGTTTAAGGCGGCCAAAGCTTTAGAAAAAATTTACTTGCATGCATATTCTTAGTTTCTATGTAACCAGTTTCTTTAGTTGAAACAAACTGGGTGAAGACGTTTGAGAACAGTGACTAGAAATAAATAAAACCTTAATAGTCGAAGAGAAGACAGGGTTTTTTGGTAGCAGCCCTAGGCAGGCTGTGTTTCTTATTTCCCACTACTGTAGTCATGCACTATCACATGCGAAGAAATTGCAATGTCAGATAAGTGCGCATAAGTTGTCATAATTTTGTAAAGTTTAGTGTCATGACGCGTGTCACATGCATCAACGTTCATGTATCTGACCTGCTGCTTGGAGTAATATGTGATGAAAACAGAAATGTGGGCCTACCAATGTTTTCTTGTACTCCAGTGCTGAGCTCGATAAGGGCATCCAGAGCATCTTCCATTTGAAGAGAGGGCAAGGCAACTTTAAAGCAATAATCTGTTTTTTTTTTTAAATTGCAAGTGGCATTTTTGTCAGACTTAACAGCAGGGGTGAGACAGCTGCGCATATTGCGCATTTTCGAAACAATGCCATTTTCCTTCACCAAGCTGCTCCAAAAGCATGGAAATTGTGAAAATTGCGCCAAACTGCTCCAGACGAGCCTGAAAGGCACGGATTTTGATGCTCATGTCAGTTTCAGCGGGTAATAAAGCCTCCCGCATCCCGGTCACTGCTTTTATCGTCGGTCAGTCATAAACGCAGAAATGGCACAAATACAAACACTGAAACAAAGCAAATGATAGCTTCTAAAACACGATTGGCTTTCCGTCCAAGTTCGCTGAAACGGCTTTCCCGATTGGGCATCGCTGTGGCAATAAACGCGGCAGCCGCCTGATCCAGCTGCTGCTGCTTGCTTCAGAAGCTCAGTGCACATTGCCGATATTTTTGTTGGTTTATTTTACGCTATCAGCTGGGTTCCAGTCTATTCATTGAATCTGTTGTGGCTCTGAACAGTGACGTTAACGCGGGGATATGGTTTGAGATTGGTGCCAGATTACAGGAAGCTGCGTGGCTCGAAAGTTCATTGAAATGGGGTGCCCACTGCTTCGGCGTGGTTTGTCCTTGAGTGCGAAACGCAGTGCGTGTCTATAATCGGGGCCTGCGAGGCCTGTAATGTCTTGCTGAAGGTCCTGCCGTCTCGGTCAGAAGAGCGGGCATTTTGAAAATAGAGCCTCCGTGCCTCACTTAGGGGCAGCTCTTGGGAGGCAGCGTGGGAGGCGATGTGCTTCTCTCTGCCTAAAAGCATAATGCAGAAACACCTGCAGTGATGGGAGACTAGAGAAAATACAACTGTACTTGCATACCAGTGTTCCATCCTGTGGTGCCCATCTCCAAAAGTCCATTCACGGCATCTGGGGGCAGATAATGAGGGAAGGGGGGCAGCGGCACAAATGAGGCAGTGGATTTTGTTACAACGATGAATGTACCATTGCACGCTTACCTTCTGGTGGCGTAGCAGTGTTAGTGGTGCATGCTGCATCCAGTGACATTGCAATCACTGCTACAAGAGTCTAAGTTTGCTGGGAATGGGGAATAGCTTAGTGCCATGTTGGCTAAGGTGTCACTGTAGAGGTTACTCTGAAAGTCGCCTGCGGCAACTCCAGATGTGATCCAATCGGGCATCGTGACAGCGTTGCTCAGGCAACTCAGTACTGCACCCATTGTCTACAATCAACATAATATATGTAACGTGGCCAGGCCAGTGGCGTGCTGATGATCTTACCGCCGCTATGATCACTGCCTGGCTTAGTGGTGCTTGGTCCAGCTTCAGCTTTCTCTATAAAGATGCAAGGTGAAGAAGGCAGTTGCAGCCCTTCCTTGTACCTTTATCCGACGCCGTGCACTATTTGGTGTAATATTTTGCGCTGCCCCGCTTGACTGGACAAAATCTTTGGTTGTAATAACAACTGCAGTGGACGGACAAACAGCGCCCAGAAATAGTACCAAAAGTGACAAACTTTGCCTGAACACTGCCCCCGATTTAGGGCTCACTGTGGGCGCTCACATCTGCCTTTGTTCTTTTCCCTGTCAACCTTTGCGAACACAAGCACGTTAGGCACCCAATCTGGGTGAGCTGTCATTGTGGATCGTGCACTTGCATTTAGGAAAGCATGAGAAGTTTGGAAATAGGAACTGTTACTACGAAGCAAGAGCAATTTACTTACCTGACACGAAGTGTGCTCCGCAGATGCAATCACTGCTTTTTGGGTGCCAGTCCTTTTGGCAGATTACGCGTGTCCACAACGCTCCCCGAATTTCATTTTTTGGGAATCGGAAGAATCTGATGCTGCTGCCTTTTTTCGCACGGTTTGTGCAGCCAACAGCACAGCAGCTCACTGGCGTCACAAATCCACCACACACAAAAAAACCCCCACTTTTGAGTGCGTCCAAACCAGTCTCACTGCATGCATGCTGTACGCCGGAGCGAATGTTTTGCCAACCACTGGCCCGGCGGCCGTGAGCACGTGCATCTGCCGTGACGTCGTGACCTCTGGGTGTCGTACCCCGGTACAACACGCTCTACTGCTGCACAATTGCATTAGACGACTTTAGTGCTTCACTGTCGTTAGTTCAATCTTTCATTAATTTGAACTGAGTGGCGTCCCCTTGGAGTTTGAATTAACAAGCTTTTACTGTATATACAGTAGAACCTAATTGATCCATTTAAAAAAGAAATGCAACGGAGAAATGTACTATCCAGGAAAATGTCTGATCTGTCAGAGCATAAAAAAAGCAATGGAGAGACGTACATGAGCATTTAATGGCCTTTTTTCGCTTGTACATGTCTGTCAATGTCTGCTGACACACGCTGCAGCCCTTTAAAAGCGAAAACTCCTTTCCTAAACATTGCAGACTTTTGTTCACACTGGGATTGCCCTTTGCACAAAAGTAACTGCGCATTGCTTCCAAGCCGACTACGGCCTGAGTATTTGCCACCTCTTCCTCCCCATCGTCGCCGTCATCTTTCTCGGAGGCTTCGTCCGGCGCCAGCGCTGCTCCGTGGCGTGATTCCGCCACGATTTCTGCCAAGGTTGAGTGTTGTGCACCTTGGAATGTCGTTATACAGGCAACTTTGGCTAAAGGCAGCCGTGTTAACCAGTCACTCCGGCAAACCCAGCACTGTGGGAAAGCCACCACGGTGACTGAGGTGGCCTGACTTCTGCTCAGTGCCTGCTTATTGCGCTGCGCGCCGATTCTTGGTCCGCGCGCACACCAGCACGTTTTTTGCTCACCGCAAAACGAATCATCGGGCCGTACTAGGATAAAATCTGTAAAATTTTGGACATACTTACCGGGAAATGGTGTTATCCATGAACGTAGTAACCAGGAAAAAACACCATAATGCTATGGGGCATGTCTAGTGTTCACAATTGAACACAATTGAAAGCGTAGTGACTGGGAAATCGTGGAAAGTATCAATGGGGTTTTGTTGTACTCTCAGCTCATTTTTTTTTTGCACTTAAAGCCAACTAATTTTTCAATTTTTTTCAAAGTGTACCCTCCCCCTGCCTTCTTTAGTAATAAGCAGCCAATGACTGTCTAGTGATCTACTGCAAGGCCAGTTTTTGTTGGAGCGGCTGTCCTGCCACGTCCTGGTGGCTTCACTGACGCTGCCGACACTCGCCAGCGTAGTCGTGTCTGCTGCCTGTAGCTTTCCCAGAGCCTGTGCGTCACGCTCACAGTGTGACGAGATGGCTGGAGTGTCCTGTCAGTGGAGAAGCTAACGGGATGTCCTCGCTGCCTTGCAGGCCTTTCAGGCATAGGAAGGTGCAGTGCTGCATGTGCAGCGCACATATGCTGACCGCATCGTGTTTGTTGAACAGCTGCAGAAGCTCGTGCACTGTTGCTTGCCTGCTGACGTCCGTGTCACGGGCGACCCACAGGCTGCGGCCCTGGTCTCGCAGCCACAACAAACTCCACGGCAGCGTGTGCTGTGTTAAAGACGACATTCTCTCTTGGGCTACTTAAACGCAGAAATTCTGGTCTGTCTGTCTGTCTTTCTTCCTGTCTGTCTGTGACTCGATTCAGCCAGCTGGCCAAAGTGAAACGGTTTATATACCAACTGCCAAATCTAAACGTCTAAGTTGGGTGTTAATGTTCATACTTGTCAACATTGTTGAACTGGAACTATACATTATGAGGCAAAAATTAATACATAAGTGATATTTGCAGTGTTCCTTTATAAAAAATTCATGGATGCTTGATTTTTGATTCTACATCCAGCACAGAAAGAAAATCGCTCTGTCGCATGCTGTTGCTCGTGCCGCTATAGCTTCTGGCGGCATTTCAAGAAATCAAATGGCAACAGTTACAGAAGGTTCCACTAGCTACCTTCCACTTTCCGCTTGGAATGCATGTGGAGAAGGGCAAGGTGGTTCTATAAACGTTCAAGTAGGACATCTCGATTCACGCGCGTCTCTACCGTACGGCAGCGCTGGCATCGAGGCACATGGCCTGGTGCAGTGGAACGTGGCAAATTTAAATTGACTTGAGCAAACCTCTGGCGTGTTTACCTTGGGAGGAGCGCTACAGGAGAGGAACAGCATGAGAGGTGAGCGGGAAAGAGAAGGGAGGCATTTCGTCGACATTTGCAACGAAAGGAGCAGATACGCAGCCAGTTTTTGTTCTGGAGCCGTGCCTTGAAGGCTGCAGCTTATCTCGTGCAGTTTGGCCCTGTCCAGCTCCTGCCGTGCCTCCCGTGAAGGGGGGTAAGGCCTGGTGCCCCCTCGAAGGAGGCCTTGAGAGCGCAGTGCCTGCGGAGGCCCACCTCAACCCTGCCATGCAGGATTAGGGGCTTGGCCAGTCCCTGTGCCATCTGGTCAGCCATCATGCCATCCGGCAGGGCCTCACCATGCCTGCCTGAGCACCGGTAGGCACAACACCAATTTTCACTCGGGAGTGGTTAGATGGGGTTGGCGTCAATGGTGTGGCATAAAGGGGCACTAAAGGGTGGAAACAAGTTGGCCTGTATCAATAGATTATGCTGTAGAGAATCTAAAAACGCTATTCTCGCAAGCAGGAGATGTTAAATAAGGCAGAAAATGCCAGAAACGTGAAAACGGGCGACGATGCCCCGTACACTTTCAGGTACTAGGGGTTTGTGATGTCGCAATAATTCTGCATTGCGAGAGCTCATTAGACAAGCATCTATAAGTGTGTTCCTCAAAAGAAAAATTCCTAAGTGGTTGAGAATGTGAAATAAATGCAAATCAACACTTTCCGTGAGCTGATCTAATTTAAAAGACACAAACTACAGCTCCTGTACATTACAAGACAGGCGGCTTTCCTCACGCTTCAGGGTCGGCCGCCATGATGCTTTCAATTTCATTTTGGAAAAGCATTGGTGCTCAATTAGCGAAGTCAATAACCTACGCGGGTAAAGCCTGACCTGCAAGCAATATCTCCGGCAGTAAATGTGCCCGTGCAGTTCAAACCTTGCCGCCGGTGAAAGGTTAGGGTACTTACTGCTGGCGGTTATTAAAATGATCCGAACTTGTGCTTTTCCGTTCACTGCGAGCTGCTGTTGAAATCGTGCGCGCGTAGCTCTACCCTTGGTATGTTTGAGCTGAGCGGAGCCTTGGCAATGAAAAATTGGGACGGATGCGGGAGGCGAATGTGTATTTCACGCCAGATTGGTGCGCTGTGTGAGAGAAGAGAATATGAGATGGCTGTGATCGCCGGACGACGTGAGATGAGGGCTCCCACTTGAGCTTGAGCTTGAGCCTAGCCAGCAGCCGCGGCTACAAGGTATTCGAAACGGCGCTTTCCGTTGCTTCGGCGGTTAGCGTGATATGGTCTGGGTGTCCGGTGTAGGCCGGCATACCGGCCGCTGGAGGGGTGAAAAGCATTTCTCATTTCGTTGGTGACAAATAACAAAAGAAAGCCAGCAAATGTTCTCGGCGGTCGGCCTTGGCTTGGGGACGTCAAAGCTACCGTTGCTTAGCGACAACTGCTTACGCTCTAGACTGCCCCGGTGCCTCGCTTCGACTTTGTGACGCGATGTCTGTGGCACGAAAAAATGGAAGGGAAGCGGGAGAGAGAAATGCCAGCTTTCTTTACAGATTTCTCGGGAAATAAAGCATCGTTGCTTGTCGAACAAAAAGCTGAGAGGGCTACGAAACGTATGATCTTTCATTTAAAAGAAAATTTCATTCAGCCTTAAGTTAAAGGCTGCAAGGCATCCGGTTGGTCTTCCAGCCAGTGCTGATATACCTGCCCAACCAGCTTGGCTTCTTGTTGGTGAGGCACCGCTCTGACTGTCCATGATGTGACTTCTGTTAGGCAGTCCAGCATTTCTCCAGTGAAATGTGCTGTTGGGCTAGTGGGTGCATGATGCCTTACAAAAAATAGCACTAACTGGGCACACGTTGTGAGGAGGACAAGCGCACATTTGGTTCAAAGGTCCAAACTTCTTTCGTTCTATTTTGATGTTGACTTTAATGTCGACTTTAACATAATTTTGGCAAAAGGTTGACTTTGCAGTGTTTAATGACATTTCTGTAGCGTATTTCTTCTTTTGGGCACTTTACGATTACAAATTTAGTCCTTTATGATTACGATCACGATCAAATTTACGATTACAAATGTACTAATACGGGATTTATTGTAAGCAGTTTTTTCCCTTAGATTGGATTGTACTTTTCCGCATGATTCTGAACTTCGCTTTCTGACACTGTTGTTTTAACTACTGGTAATTGAATAGTTTTTTTTTTCTTCTTTTCTTGGATTGTGTCTGTGCCTTTCTGCACGTGACATCGTTTGTATACCTATTGTACCACTCCTGCTTGGACCGAGAAGGTCTGCAGTAAACTCAAATAGTAATAATAATAATTTCACCTCCTTCTTTACTGTGAACATTGTGGTGGAGGATGCCAGTGTGCAGATCAGTGACCATGAAATTAACGGACGCTTATTTTTACTACATCCTAACGAACAAGGCCCCAAGCCCTGTGTTGTCTGGACGAGCATTTCGTGGATAGTTGTTTTTTACCACTGTTCGAAGACCACTCCAAAACCCTTCTGTCGAAATTTTGTACTTTGCAAGCAGGCTCAACTTCACCAGATTGTAGTCACCTGCAGCAGCAGCCCCTAGGCGTGCCACAACCTGCCAAGCTTCCCCCCAGAAGCAACGACAACCACTGTAGCCAGGTGCCATGGCTGAACGAATGTCTCTCACACAACCTATCAAAATTTACGAGATAGAGACTGATGTCATCTCCAGTACTGAATAGCTGCAGCAAATTTGTCGTCTTCACAGCGCCTCCCTTGAATGGCTGAGGATTTCCTATTTGCTAACCAAACCTGCTGAAGCTTTAATTCCTCAAACTTAATCCGGGCATCCCTTGCCTCTTTCTTGTACTGCCCCCTCCATTCCTCATCCTGCCTCTTTCGCTGCTTTTCCTTTTCAACTGGACATATTTTGTCCCACGCATCTGAAATTTCATCCTCCTCCCCGTCCTCCAGGATAGATAGACGAAACTTTTATTGCCGGAAAGGCGGATACGTGGGAGGGGTGGTGACCGAGGGAGGAGAAGACCCCCGTTAACTTTGGCAGCCCGGGCGATGATGGCTTCTTGCACCGCCCAATCCGAGCTGCCCAACGTCCTCAGGACACCCGTGCTCACCGTCTCAATACGGGGGGAATGGGTTGTGGGGGCATTGCCAGAGGAGGTGATCCATGGTTTGGACTGCCCCACATCAAAATTCATGTCGTGAATAGCTCTTCGGACTTTGGGCTTCCTCATTCTGCCGTTCACTTGGCTTTGGCGAACGCCTCACTGTCCAAAGAGATGAACGAGCCCTTTTCCCCAACCCGGACAAGAACCTCTCTGGCGCAGAAGCTCAAACGCTGAGGCAAATCCAGACGAACACTTATCCTAACAAATCCCGGCTATCCAAAATGTTCCCTCAAACACACACAGACGCATGCAATAAATGCGGAAACCCTTCCAACTTATTTCACGCAACATGGGCCTGCCCTATCATCTGGCCTTCAGGAAACAACCCCACAAATACGGTCGCGCTATGGGAGGCAGCTCAGGCCAGCTCCGACTTCGGGATTAAGAAGGACTTAATCCTTCGAGCCCGGAGAGGAGCAGAAGAGTCTGGGGCCCTGGAAGGAGGGCACCACCCCTAAGACAATCGCGCCACCTCCTTTTTTCTTAATAAACGTTTCATCTCTCTCTCTCTCTAACCCCAACTCCGCTGCTAGCAGCAGCAACTCATCCTTTGCGCACTTAGTGATATCCATGCTTGGCGGAAGCTGTCTGCCTGCAATCCCAAATTGACTGCACACTCGGAGGGGCAGTCAATTTAGTGCTGGATTCGAACCCTGTTCAGAATCGTCTGGCAAAGCGTAGTTGCTGAAGCACTTACCAGTGTGTGGTAGGCTTGTGTCTCCCAGAGCCATGTTGCATCGGTTGCTCCTGGATTGCCGTTGCCGCACTTTCTTCGCACGTCAGGAAGGCCTTGTTCTCTTCCTCCTGGAGTCTTCTGTCCGCTCGTCACTCGTTTCTGCATCGCTCGTGTTTTGCAGAGGCCACGATGAGGAATCCGTGCTGATCCTGGATCAGGTGGTTTTTCTGCACGCAGTTTTTAAGTGCGAAGCACTTCTTATTCGGGCCTACTCCTGCTTCCACCGCCGTCCTCCGTCCGCAGCCTAGCAACGGAGCTAGCTACCGTGCCTAACAACGGCGCCGGATTTCCGACGCGTGAGGGCGCTCGCATAGCGCCTCCTCTCCCCCCTCGCCTACTCTCCTAAAGCCCCTTTACTACTCTCCAGCTCGCAACACCCTCTCTCGGCGCGCCAGCCAGGCCACTACACTATAAAAAAAAAAAAAAAAACAGCATCCGGCGCCAGGTTTCGATCCGAGGACTTTGCGGCCGCAGCGCGACGCTCTACCGACTAAGCCACAGACGCGACGCTGATATCAGTGTTAGTAACGCGCCGTATATCTTTAACGCATTCAAACTACGTCGTCAGCGGCGTGCGTTGGCGACTCAGCGGCGTTATAGCGGCTGCAACAACCCTTAACGGTCCACTTTAGCGACCACAAGGCGGTCGTAATGACCGTCGCATACAACGACAACACAAACAAGTGCTGAAATAAATACTGTCGTTTCACTTTACTTTGCGTGTGTGTGTGTGTGTGCGTGATTACATTCCCTCTCGAACATCTCTCGAACATACACGTTAATTCACCAAGATTTCCGCAGAGGGACAAACGAGGCGTGTTAAGCCGAACGTGATCACGAGGGGGTGTTAATGTAACTAACGGGCAAAATGCCACCAAACTTCAACAAACTCCCCCTCATAGCATCACCCCGTGCTTCGCACTTCCTCATACTCCCCTTCGGGGAAATGCGGGGGAATTTTTTGTCTGCCTTTGCTTTATCCCGCCGCTGCCAACCAGTGTACAAAAACCTTCTCCTTGGTTTTGCCCCTTGCACTCAGCTCCCGAAGAGACATGGTAGCGTGCACACAAAATGCAAGTGACCCAACAAATGCAGAAAACAACAAAAATAGGCAAACAAACATTGCCTTTTAACTGCCTTCTCGACTGAAGCTGGAGCTATCTGTTTCCTTCTTCCACTTGGCCAGCATGCCCCCTTTCCTTTCGGTGTTTTCTTTGGCATATCTAAAAGAGTGGATCCCTGTGCATTCAGCAATGCCTTGGAGCTGTTTGAGAATAAGTAGGAATAACCTTTCAGCAGCCCCTTTGAAACCACAACTGTCTCTAAGACCCCAGATGGGCTTCGACTGTAACCTTCGCTCTAGGCTGACCGAGCATTTGCTCATTTCCTGTCTCACCCAAACGCACTGTCTGGTAGTCTTCTCTTTCGACGTACTTTTCACCTACTAGATCCATAGTACAGTCGAACCCCGCAATAACGAAACCGCCAGGGGAAGCCAGAATATTCGCTTTTGCGGGAATTTCATTGCCGCGAGAATGAAACATAAACTCCCGTAAAATTGGCTACAGACCAAAAATTTATTTCCTAGAGTAGGTTATATTACTTCGTGAGCCTCACCTTGCAGCCAATATCACAGTGCAGCTCTCACTGTACAAGTGGTTCATTGCTAGTCGCCGTGCGCGCCTATGAACGACGAGATTGTGTCAAATGCATCCAAAACAATCCATGGGTTTACCTTCTATGCACGTTTTTCGCCCTGGCCCTCGGCATCGAGTATGTCCGGTCATGCAAGCGAAGCCCAGCTTCTTCTGTTTATGAACTTTGCCAGACACAGTGGCATCTCGTTGCACCAATACCGTTTAGAAAACTAAGTGAGCACCGGTTTGTTGACGTCCAGAAAGGCCACAGCCGTCACTGTTTTGTTTTGCGCACATGCGCCATTGAGAACTGGTGGGATCCCCACTTTTCAAAATGGTTGAGTGAGCTGCAGGCGTTTCCAAACTCGTCGGTGCCATCCTCCCTTTATACTCCCCTCCTCCACTTGGGCCGCTGACTTGGGCGATGATGGCTGCCTTATCTCGTAGCGATTAAAACCTCCACTTTTGGGCTGGCGAAGGCATCTTACTGAGAGCAAACATGCCGATCGCCGCACACAAACAACAAACGCTCGTGCGCTGTTCAACGGTAGTGGGCTAGCGTAGCCCAAGCCAAAGCCGCGACTTGAGTCACCATGTGTCGCCCCCTGGTGGTGCCACTGCGAGGCTGCCTCCACGGCCGCCGGCTACGCGGTCTTTTGTAAACAAATATGGCGGTGGCCATTCAGGCGTGCTGTGGCAGAAGTTTACGCACTTTGAGTCCAAAAAATAATGAATTTGTGCACTTTCTGGACACAGTTAACCTCCAGTGGGTAAATAAAATGCCGACCGAAGTTGCACCGAATTTCGTTAACGCGGGATCAGTTCCCAAAAACGTTTCGTTGCCGCGAGATATAAAATACATGGGCGTCTATGGGCGTTCGCCGGGGATGCGAAAATATTTCGTTGCCGTGGGAATTTCGTACCAGCGGGATTTCGTTATCGTGGGGTTCTGCTGTAGCGGCTGTGTCTCTCAACTCAAGGTCTCTGCGAAGTGACGGGTAAGGAGGATGAAGGATCGGCAGGTGCCCCGCAGCCCCAGTCAAAAAAGACCATTAGGTTTCCTAATGAAACTCAATTGGACTTAGTCCCATTGCGTTTTCGATCCCATCGGGTTTCCCTAATGGGACTCAATTGGACCACCATTGAACCCCTTTGGTCTGACAAAACCATTCGGGTCCCATTGGACCCAACAGGACCATTAAGGTCCCATTGGACCTTTAGCACCATCACCATTGAGGTCCCATTAGCTCTTTACTGGGGAGTGCGATCACGCTAGCTATGATGCAGAGACAAACGAAAAATTGGACTATAAGCGTGATTAGGTGATTAAGCGTATCTGTTTATTGCATGCCTATTTACAATAGTATAGTACAAAAAAAGGAATTAGGCATTGTTGCCGAACTCATCATCTTCGCCTGCTGCATCTGCTTCATCGGCTTCCGCTTCATCAGCGGTGTCCACGGCCTTGTTTGGCTGTTGGGTCCTGCGCATTTAAGAAGACATGGGGAGGGGGGTAATGAGAACAAGAAAATTATGTGCGTGTATCATCTGTTTACAGACACATTGTACCGCATGAAATCTTGTGATGGAACTCATGCAGAAGACCAAGCAAGAACTTCCAGCTTCTGGCAAACGTACCTCCTGGCCACCTTTTCAATTTCAGCGAGTTTCTCACTGACATACCGGTTGAAAGCCTGCAACTCGGCAGGCCGAAATGGTTCGCTGAGCCCTTTCTCGCGCAGCCGGTACTTGAAGCACTCTGCAAATGGTAAAAGAAAAATATACAAAACAAATAATTACTACATTCCTCAAAAAATCAACTTTGCAATGCGGTTGCTGCCTAGAAAGAAAAAGCAAAATTGCAGTAAACTCATTTGAGAATATTTGATTGTGTACACAATAAACATTAGCTTGCAATTTCATAGGCAATACCTCGCATCACACCCAGCTTCCAAGGCATGAGGGGTTCTTTCTTGGGGCGGTCTGGGAAGCGCGGGCAATGCTTTCCTGAAAGATAAAAAAATGTGGAGCAAAAAAAATGGAAGTGCAAGTGCATAATAAATATTCACTCAGTACAAATCAGCTGTCGTTACCACAAGAAGTATAAAATCAAATACCTCCGAGCGATTTGTTCCTCAGTTTTGCCGGATCCCAGACCACCACAAGTAGGTTTTCTACAAAAATGGAGTCCTTATGCTCTCCTTTAGGTAGGCCCGTGTGTCTGCAGACACCAGCAGCCCCTTCCTTATATCAACCTGGAGGAGAAAGAGCAAAGTGAATGAATGCAAACCTAGGGCAGATGCTGCTGACAAATTTATTCCAGATTTTCCTCTGTGCAGAGGTGCTGTTAACTGTTCCCAACAATTAAATACTGCTACACAAAAAAATTGTTCCAGGTACTTAAAATCTGTGAATGCACAAACAGGCCTACAATGCATGTGGAACAGAACCGCGTAAGAAAAAACTAAAAGTGATGGGGGCTGTAGTATTCTTCAAGGTGGCAGCACATAAAAAAGCTAGACAGTAGATTCAAGATGACATTGCCAATTTCAAAATGAATGTAGTTGGCCATATGCAACGCACATGTTAGCTCAGAACTAACACTGCCCTAACTAGTTGGAAAAGAAAGGGAGCAGGGAAGAAAACTCTTACCTCACGCTGCTCAGCGTCGCTGGAGTCGCTGGACAGTTGTCGACGAACGCAAACACGTTTCGCTTCCGTTCGTTTTGTAATTTCTTCTGGTGAATCTGCGCAGAAAATTGATCGGGCGTAATTAAAATTAGAGGTAAATCACAATAGCTCAGCACACCATTTAGTCAGTCAGGACATCAACAGCATTTAAACGACTGCAGAATTGTTAGATATTTTACGCTGAAGCGTTTATAAGCTGAATGCAACTGAGATCAGCACCCAGTTGTAACCGCATTCATGCATGTTAATTAAGCGCTGCACTTACCGCCCAGGAGGAGGATCCTTGCGCAATAGAAGTCTGCGTTTCTACTTGTCGGTCCATTTCACTAGGTATTGGCGGGAGGCAAAATCCGTGTCATCTTTTGGATGAAAATCCGTCACATCGGTCACTTGGACAATGGCGCAGCTGTTAACGCTCTTAACGGTCTGAGGGGAATGACCAGTCCCGTTTGCTTCCTTAACAGTAGTCCGTTCTACGGAGTATCATGAACTCTGGCATTGTGCAGCCACGTCAACACTGCAGACTAAGTGCTCGGGTTATTCAGGCTTCACAGAGCCTGAAGGGCTTGGGGCAAGTTCCCCTCTACACTTGTTTGCCTCTTGCTCCTCTGTTGCCACAACATCGAAATCCACGCTTACATAGTTGCAGAAGGCTGTGCTTCCACACATGACATGAGTGTCGCAGAGTAGCCTGCATGACGCTGCAGCTGTTTGATGCCGGGTTATCATCTGGCATGCCTACCCGGTCCATTGACTTGACGCTGTGATTACTGCTTTCGTTGGTGGCAAGTGCGCGTCGATAGCAGTTTGTGGTGGTGCTGGCAGTCGCACTCAGCCATCCAGTGTGAAGCATCTCCATTGCCATGTGCAAATCGGTCTTCGTGTCGCAGTTCAGTCGCTTGTATAACACTAGCAGGTCTATCACCCGCTTTTTGTATTCGGCATTCACGGACATGGACACCTTGATCGAGAGTCTGTATCACTGCTGCACAGTTCGAAGGCAGCAACCGAAGTTTAGTGTTCTCAAGAGCCACAGCTGTGTGGTGGGCAACGCAGTCATCCACAAAAAGGCATGCCTTGTGATTGTGCCTTTTTAACATTTTGTCTTAATCACTCAGCCACCACTTTCCTTGTCATCCAGGCCTTCCTGTTTGACAGGTACTGCAGTGGAAGTGTCCTTGTTGCTTTACAGCATCGTGGTGACAGGCTTTTTCTCTATCACCAAAGGTGGAATCTTCCCAGGCCTGACCATGCTCGTGTGCAGGAGCATGCTGTGCTTCCCACTGCGACAGAGCTCGCCTTTTAAAGACAGTCTTCTGCCACAACCCGTGGTAGGGAGGAGAGAGCTGTCTCGTCAGCCATGAACACGTCTTTCTCTTCGTACTTATGTACGAGGGGTTCAAGGCTGGCCACAACCCACATCATTGCGGTCTCGTTGCCAATGGACAGGGACTCGCCAGTGATAACTCTGCCGGCATTATCATGGTGCTCATTAAACTGCTGTAGCTAGCCATCGCGTGCAGCAAAACAGTCACAGACCAAAATGCGAGCTATGTTTATCACGTTTCTATGGTGGAGTGCTCCACTTGCAGGCAGATTGGTAGCCCTTGCATCTGAGAAACCGTTTGAACAGTCCCTCCTCCCCACTTCAAAAGCAAGAGACCGCAGCTTTCTCCGGCTGCACCAGTGATGGCTTCCTTGCTGCTGAAAATGGTAGAGAGAGTGCTCGGCGCAATTTGGAAGTCCTTGGCCAATTGTGTTTTCTTAGCCCTTGCTGCAACGGTTTTGATTATGGCTGCCTTCTGGTCAAGCTTTGCATTTTCTCTTGGATCTACTGCTGCTGTTGTTCATTCTCCTGTCATGACAAACACAACTGGGTGGATGAAGGAGAGCTTGAGGGAAATTAAAAAATAAGTCTTCTTCATCGCTTCTGTCACCGGTTCCTGGATGTTCATTGCAAAATGCTTCCAGCGTGTACATAGTACTCATAAAAAAATCGTAAGGTCACAGCTGTCTGCTCTTCCACCATCCATGAGAGCTTGAACTTGGGATCCTCCAGAACTTAAGAAAACCTCTAACTAAGAAAACCAAGAGCAGTGGCTTCCACTGCTATAATCATTTTACTTCGAGGTACTGCATATACGCAAAATCTGATACTCTGTGGTGTACACGCATTGCGTCCCTGCGAGAGCACGCATTGAGATGGAAGAAGGGGAGAGGTACTACAGTCGAACCTCAATATAACGAAGTAGTACTTTCCGGAAAAAACTTCGTTTTATTGCGAACTTCGTTGCATCGAGATTTTTGCCTTTCAGTGACACAAATGATGTCATCATGAAGATATTGATTTTACAAATTATTTTAGACAAAACTATTAACAAACCGACCGGTGAGCATTGTATAGTGAAGTTATTTCGAAATCTTGACTGATGGTTCGAGGTAAAAGATGCCACGAAACGCGCACCATGCTAGAGCCCCGGGGCGGGCGCACTCTGATTGACGGAATACAAAAACGAAACTCAGTGAAACTCAGCGGCAGTCCTCTAATGCGTCAAGCAACACTGGGACCGGTCACGTGCTATTGCGGGCTGATGGGAACGGGACGCGGGGGTCCCCACAAAATGGCGAAACTCAGTTTGTCAGCGCTGAGGCTTTGCAAACAGTGTGCGCGCTCGGGTGGTAAATCGGTTCCGGCCGTCGGCTGCCTGATTACCGGTGGATCACTTAGTGCGCTGTTCTAGCTTTGCAGTACGGGTGCGGTGCTTATTGGTATTGCGTGATGTCTGCAACTTCACCAAAAGTTCCGCCCGAAGCAGTGTTGACGCTTACCCTACCAAGTGCTAGCGCGGTGCAAGAGAAGCCTTGCAGTTGTTAATTCTCGAAATAAAAAAAAAAAGCTGTTCTAGCAGTTACCTGGTCGAAACATCTGGTAAGTTTCTGCGAGCTCTTGTTGAAAGGCTGATCGTTACAGGTGCAATCGTTAAAAGCTTAACTTATCAACTCTACTTCAAGGAACTGTGCCGAACTACAAATTTTTTCCCCGTTGTTTTATTAAAGGCAACAAAGTCTCACTGCAGCTTTTGGAATCTCGTGTAGCACTCGTCGGTAGTGAAGCAATGCCAAACATGGCAACTGCAACACGGAAAAGGATTGGAAGCAGTGGGCAGGCCAGTCGTGCATCGTGTCTGCACTTGCACAGGACCGGCTGCAATGAGTTGGGCGTGAATTATTTCGAGCGTTGTTTACAAATGATCAACTTTTATTTTGCAAGCCTTGCACAAGGCAACTCACTTCGCGTGCGGTCATGAAGTCGGTTATTTTTGCCTGACGTTTGCTGAACAATGTAGGCGTGATGTGGCGCTCGTTTGTTGCTATGGCTACCAAAGCTTGTTTGTGCTCGTGCACGCCGGCATGCCTGTGCAATACGTCAATAGCATTGAGCACTTCTGCAGTAGTAGGCGCCTTCATTGACTCCTCGGTGTCTTCATCACTGTCGGCATCGTCTTCCGCGGAGGGTTTTTCTTGGATGCTCTCAATAATGACACCATCGTCCAGCTCCTTGGTTGCGACAGCGTATTCATCGCTTGACATGAAATCTCCAAGGCTGACATCTTCTGGCACGCCGCCGCCTTCACACAGCTGCTGCCACGCCTCGGCAACATCTGACTGTGCCTCTCCGTCGCCCGCTTCGTCGCCGCATTCCATGTCCGATGAGTCGCCCGCAGCTACCTCTACAATGGCAGCCTTTCTGAAGCAGTTGACGACGATGTCCTTGTTCGTTGACTGCCATGACGTAGACAACATTTCAATGGCCATAAACACGTCAATCTTGGTGTCGCGTTCATGCTGCATGTTGAGCAGAATCCTTTGGATGATGCGCTTCCTGTACGCGCACTTAACACTGTTGATCACACTTTGATCCAGCGGCTGGATCAGCGAAGTGCAGTGTGCGGGAAAATATTCCAGCTCGACATTAGAGAGCTGCACGTCAACATGGTGAGCTGAGCAGTTGTCTAAAAGCAGGCAGATTTTCCGGTTCTGCTGCACCATATCCTCGTCCAGCTCCATAAGCCAGTCGCTGAATAAGGCTCGCGTCATCCAGGCCTTCGCATTGCTTACGTACGTTACGGGCATGGTCTTGCCTCGGAAGCAATGCGGCCGTCCACTCATTCCTATCACAAGCGGCTTCCGTTTGTCGCTGCCATCCATGTTGGCACACAACAACACGGTCAGCCGTTGCTTGGATTGCTTTCCGCCGTGGCAGCGTTCGTTCTTGAGGGCCAGGGTCCTCTTGGGCAGAAGACGATAGAACAAGGCCGTCTCGTCGGCATTGTAGATGTTGCGGCGGTCATACCGGGCGAGAATGCCAGGAACGCTGTCACGAAGCCAGTCTGTGGCTCCAACTGCATTTGCCTCTGCGCATTCTCCGCTGATCACTTTGCCAGCGATATTGTGGCGCTCTTTAAAATGTTGCAGCCACCCGCTGCTGGCTTTGAAGTCATGGCACCCTAACATACAAGCGAAGTCTAGGGCTTTTTGTTGCAGTATGGCGCCACTCAAAGGCATGTTTTTGACACGCATTTCCATAAACCATATAAAAACGGCTTTTTCTACGTCGACGTACGTAGACGGTTTTGCCCTCTTCCTTTCCGCCGTACTCCGGCCGCAGTCCTTGGCCTTCAAAATGGTTGAAAGTGTGCTCAGCGATATGTCGTACCGGTCAGCCACTTTCTTCTTTTTCTCGCCGCTGGCCACTTCGTTGATCATCTTTGCTTTGAGTTCAAGTGAAAGCACTTTTGCGAGGAGCACCACTGTCACGATTTAGACCCGCGTTCGTGAACCTGGGAGGGTAGGGGTACCCTCCAGCCGAGAGACGACATGCAGCGTGCTGGTGGTGACGGTGACTGACCCCCGAGCAGCCGTGCTCGGCGGTGTTTATTGCCCGGCCACACACAATGTTGCCCACCGAGCCTGGTGGGGCCACTGAACTTAGCGGCCAACAAATATCAGGGATGGGGGCGCCACACACTTGTGGCGCCCCCGAAACGGAACGACAGTCTCAACGTGCTCGAATGAAGAAAAAGAAAATGGACGCTGACGACAACAAACGTCTCCATGGACATGAAAACATCTCGCCCTTTATTTGAACGTCCGTACGTCGACGGCGCCGCGGACGGGTGTTTTTTTTTTCTGGGTGTGCCCTCTGTACATGTTATCACGATTTTTTTATAAACAGTAATGTTTTTACTTTAACTGTAGTCAGATCTGCCGAAATTTGATTTCTGTGCTCGCAGAAACTTCGTTGTATCGAAACTGTGCCTTAAAACTACTTCGTTAAATCGAGGGTAAAAACACATGCACCTTAATGGCAACAAGAAACTGAAACGTAAAAAATTGGTTGCATCGCGAACTTCGTTATATCGAGGTTCGTTATATCGAGGTTAGACTAGTAGATTTCACTCACCTCTTTGAGACTGCCTCCTGGAGGGCTCTATCAAGGGGTATGAGTACTTGAGTGTCGGGAGGGATCACTGATACCGCAGCAGAGAGTGAAGCGTACGCTGCAGGATGCCCATGTAGATATATTGTTCGCCTTGCAAGATATCTAGCGCCTTTCCTACAGCATACGTTGCTTGAAAAATAAAGAAATACAATCAATGCACAAATATTCATAAAGAAAAGACATTTCTCGTGTTGCAAGCGTGGGAACGAAAGCCTGTCAAACTTTCATTGATGAACTTTGTAGGCTAACGTACGGGATAGCAGGAGGACCCAGGCTAGCTTCGCTAGAGAACGCTACGCGCCGTACACTAGCCCTGCGGAATCCGAAGACTCATGCACGCGTTCGGGTACTCCCATGCGGTAGACAGGCTCCGGCAATCCAAAGTGAGGCTTTATTGCCTGGCATATACCAGACAACACTGCTCTCGCTTGCGGGGAGACAGTGGCTCCTGTCGCTCGCTCAAGCCGCGAGACTCAGACCTCGATATCTGTCATCACGGCCGCGGGAGCAGGGGAGGCATCCCGTAGCGACCGATCAGGGCAGAATCTCTCAGCAGAGTCCCCGCGGTACGCTCTCGCGGGCCGCTCGTCAGCTCGGGTGTAGGAGAGGAGGTCTCCTCCGGCGATCGGGAAGAGGGCGGCCAGGGAGAAGGGGACGAACCGGTCGTCCCTCCTCCTTGCCCTCCGCACACGTTCGCGGCGAGCCGGTTCGGCGCGTCGTGCAGGGTCATGAAGAGAGCACGACCTACGTGACGCGCCGGCTATCCAAAATGGTGGCTACCAGCGCGCCCGAAACGTGTTCGGACAAGGCATAGGTACACTAGGATCCTCATAACCCCCCCCCCCCCCCCCCCCCCTCCCCGTCCTCAAGACCGAGCCCGCCGACGAGCAACCCCCCCAAAAATAAAGGCGTACGCGGCCGCTTCCTCTGACCTGTTTTATTTAAAATTTCAAGAGGTTCTCGCTGTCGGTGGTGTCGCCGCCCGAACTAGAAAAGTGGCGTCGTCGGCTGCCTCCAGTGTTGCGCACAGGGCCGGAGGCAAAGGCACGTCCTCCTCAAACAACACCACCCCGGCCACCCTGGACGTCGTCCTCCGGACCTCCGCCGTGATGGCCGCGGTGAAGGACGGGTCGGTCGCCAGGGCCTCCACCACCGAGTTGATCAGGCTCGGCAGGGCGGCCCTCACGACCTGTTCGGCCAACGCCGGGGCCAAAGCAGCAGGAGGGACCAAGCGGGCCGCCGGCAGGGGAGCTGCCACCACAGGAGCCGGGAGCGCGGCAGGAGGCGCCGCCGGGCCCGAAGTCGCCGGAGCGGGAACCACAGGACCAGGTTGGAGGGGCCCCGGGGGAGCAGCCGGTGCTGTCTTGCGGGGAGCGGAGCTCGAAGGCGGCGGCGGGGCGTAGTCCAGGTGAAACTTCGACTTGTCGTGGCTATCAGTTAAGCGTAGCCCGCCGCAGCCCGTGCAGTACTGCGCCCCCGGAGACGGGGCCAGGGATGCGCCGCCCGCCGCCGCCGCCGCCGCGGACACCGTCAGCCCCTCAAACATGCCGAGGGAGTGGGACTGCCGTGCCCGCGGCCGCCGCTGCCGCTTCCAAGGGCGGGTCGAGCAGAACCTCACCGGTGGCTCCTTTCCCTCCTGGAATGTCTAGGTGGTGACTGTCCTCTTAACCGGCTTCGGCGCAGGCAGCACGAACCCTGCCGGTACACCAGGCTGGGTAGAGGTCCCGGGCAGGGGGGAAGGCCCGGGCTGGGAGGAAGGCCTCGTTGGGGAGCCGGGATCGCCCGGAACACCGGCCGGTCTCGAAGGCTTCGAGGAAGAAGCGACCGGGCGCCGCTTCTTGGGTGCCGGCCGGTCTGGGCGAGGAGGAGGTTGAGCGGGGGCCATGTTGGTGGTTTGAAGGCGAAGGAAGGAAAGGCCTACACCGCGTTCCCACATTAATTTATCCTCGGAGGAAGGGCCACGCACCAAAAACGAGCGTACGCTACCTGGCGGGGGCGCAGTGGCGCCTCACTTCCCGCTGGGGAATCGACTGACAGGAAGTAGGTGAAGGGGTCGAGAAGGCTCCCCTGTTCTCCCTTCTCCCTGTAGTGCAGATACCCATTTCCCCCTCCCCTACCGCTTCGGAGGCAAATGGAGGGCGAGGGCCCTCCGCCGGACCACGCGAGTAGTGGGGAAAGCAAACCACCCGCGCTCCTCCTCGCGCTGAAAGTGCCAGAGGCAGAGCGCTCTGTTTACCTCGGAGGGGTTGCGGAGGAGGTGGTTACGTGCGCTTGCGCAACCGGTAGCGATGGATGTTTGGCCGTTGGGCTGCCACCCCGCGCTTCGGCTGCTTTCGCAGACTCGGAGCTGCCTCCTTATCATTCCAATCGTCGCTGCGCGAAACAAAAGGTTTCAGATCTGCGATGTTGACTGGACCGCCAACTGGTTTCTCTTTCGGATCTAGCAGCTGATACATGAGCGGGGTGAGCGCATCCCCAACTCGGTACCGGCCCGACCACTTGGCTGACAGGGAAGCAGAGATGCCCTTGGTTGCGTCGCTCAAGACGTGGTTGTGTCTGAGGACTAGGTCACCCGCATTGTAGCGGACCTCCCTATGCGCCTTGTCGTACTGGGCCGTCTGTCCAGCGCGCGCTTTGCCTAGGTTTCTGCGGGCTAACGAAATCGCCTGCTTCATCCTAGAGCGCAGTTGTGCCGCGTACTCACTCGGGGCCGAGGAAGCGGCGGCCGCCCCCCCACCAGCCAGCAGAACGGTTTCCAGTGGGTTGGGCAGCTCTCTCTTGAAAGTGAGAAATGCGGGCGTGAACCCAGTCGAGTGGTTAACGGTTGTACGCAAAGCGAAGCTCAGCTCGGGCACATAGGCATCCCAGTCCCGGTGCTGTTCGGCAAACGTCGCTAGCATGTGCTTCACGTTCCGATTCAACCACTCAGTGGGGTTGGCTTGTGGGTGATACATCGTCGTCTTTCGGTGCTTAATGCCCAGGGCCGCACAGGTTTCGACGAACACCTTAGCCGTGAAATAGGACGTGTTGTCGGTAATCAACTTGGCGGGGTAGCCAAACCGAGTACACTAGCCCTGCGGAATCCGAAGACTCACGCACGGGTTCGGGTACTCACATGCGGTAGACAGGCTCCGGCAATCCAAAGTGAGGCTTATTTGCCTGGCAGATACAGGGAATATACCAGACAACACGACTATTGCTCGCGGGGAGACAGTGGCTTCTGTCGCTCGCTCAAGCCGCGGGACTCAGACCTCGATATCCGTCATCATGGCCGCGGGAGCAGGGGAGGCATCCCGTAGCGACCGATCAGGGCGGAATCTCTCAGCAGAGTCCCCGCGGAACGCTCTCGCGGGCCGCTCGTCAGCTCGGGTGTAGGAGAGGAGGTCTCCTCCGGCGATTGGAATGAGGGCGGCGAGGGAGAAGGCGACGAACCGGTCGTCCCTCCCCCTTGCCCTCCGCACACGTTCGCGGCGAGGCGGTTCGGCGCGTCGCGCGGGGACATGAAGAGAGCACGACCTACGTGACGCGCCGGCTACCGAAAATGGTGGCTACCAGCTCGCCCAAAACGTGTGCGGACAAGGCATGGGGGCACTAGGATCCCCACAACTTAACGGCTTTAAACCACATATCTGTCTGTCATCCCTGCGCACTTCTTGTTGTAAAAAGAGCCACAAATGACATTTGTCTGACTCAGAAGCTTCGTCGTTAGGTCCCCTTCGGTTACAGCAGAGGTGGAGAGCGCGCCTGGACACTTCAGCAGTTCAGATGTGTGAATAAGGGCTTGCTCTGCCTGCAGCACAGTTCTCAAAATACCTTCGGCGACGAGTTTTCCATTGAGGAATGTTTTGAAACTGGCCTGCTTGGCCGTGCTGAAATAAAAGAGAACGGCTCTTTTTGAGGTAACTGTGCCGGAGCACATTTCCAAGTTTGAGAGTGTGTACACAACGCCGTCAAAGCCAGGAAACTGGTGCACCGACCAATATTTAGTCAGCGTCTTCAGTTCTCGCAACTTGTGGAGTCCCACTGGTACACAGGCTTCACTTTCGAGGCACTCGTCAACAGTAGTGGGTGCGTCATTGCAGGCTTTCTTCCCGTTGTGGGTTTCGGGCACGGCAGGCTCTTCCCGTTTCCGAGGGGCGCGTTTAAGCGGAGCTTTCGAGCTCAGATATTTCAGAGCGTTAGGCAAGACTGGGAACTGCATCTGGCGTCAGCGAGGGCACACCGCGGGCGATTCTAACTTCTTGGCCGCCGACAACGTGCACATTGTCACGCTGGATGAAGCGTTCCTCAAAGTGAAGCTCACATACTGCACAGTTTTCTTCAAGCGGTTTATCGCCACGATGAAGGTTTCTTTCCCATATTTTTCTGTTTTCATCCTTCGGAACGCTGAAGAGCGACAGCTTTCTCTCCGTTTTGACGCCTGCGTAGCCGGTGCGGCATCCCGGAGTGTAACAGTGCCGATGCCTTGCTTTAGGCATTGCGAAGGCGTCGAAACTGGTTATCCAAGCCTCATCACATCACAAACTGAAGCAGCGGACCCGCACAGGTTTAGGCAAGCGACCGAATAGACCTTTACAACACATGCCAAGCTCGGCGCACTCCGATATCCTATGCCACCACTCGCAGTTCAGACAGACAAAATAAAGGGCTATAAAATAAAATAAAAGCCCAACCCATACCACATACGTATCCCGGGTGACGCCAATTAAAAATAAACAAACTGGACCTAAGTCAAAGAGTGTTTTTACGAGAGGAAAAGAAGAAAGAAAGAAGAAAGAAGAGAGATCTATCACGCGAAACCAAGTCAAGGGAGGGGACGGGAGGCAATCAGTGGTATTTTTTAAACTATTATGTGAAAGCTCGGTTATGAGTCAACATGTCGGTCTTCATACATGTGATCTTGATATGCAAACACAAATGCAGTTTAAGTGCTTCCTCGATGGTGAAATTTCATGCTCAACGTTGACTCTTCTTGATCTTGTCTTGATCTGCCGTCTTCGTTCTCTGCCGTGATCCGATCTTCATCTTCCCCTGTCCTGCTGTCCCTTGTGTCCTGGTAGCCCTTCTGTAAAACTCAGAAACTTATTACTTCCCCCGACCCCCCTTCCCCGTATTTTTCCTCCCCTTTACATCATATTGAATCTTGCTGTTACTGATGTTCCAACCTGAACTATCTTGGTTGTGGTTTCACCTTGTTTCTGTTACTGATATCCCTACCTGAGCTATCTTGATTGTTGTTGCAACTCGTTTTTTACGAAAATTTGTTAGACTTCCACTGCTTCCCACTCCTTCAACTTATACTCAGTTTATAATTTGTACTGCCTACTTTATTTCACCCTATTGGTCTTATGTCGTGTTTATCGCTCATTTTCAGTAATATATGATTTCTTGCACCCCATTACACGATTATATCTGCCACCTAACCTCTGTTATTTTCAAGCGGGTGCGGCCACTATATCTCTTCCTCTGTTCCTTAAACCTTACTGTACATATACAGTTGTACCCTTTCACAATATTTTTTTTTCCCATCCCCTTTGTAACCCTTCCTAATTTCCTGTGTGCATCTTTTTACTTGGTCTTCTATTTTTGTTATAAGAGCACTAAAACACCAATGGGTCCTCAATTGCAATTGTGCCCTCCTGAGTGACCAGCCCTGGTTGATATATTCCCGTTTTAGTCCCTGCCCACCCTGTTTATAATACTTCCCACCACTCTACTACAATTCCGTGCTCTTCTTGAACATACCTCCCACGGGGGAGGGTATTTGTCCACCTCTTGCCACGAAATGCACCTTCCCGCCTAGGTATGCCAGGGGGTCACCAACTCAGACCAACTCTGTGCTTTTGCAGTTACCTTCTTTCATTTTTTTTTTCTTTTGCCGAGTTATCCCCAGGGTCTTCGGGCATTGTTGCGCACACTCGAATTGGAGCATTGTTGTACCTTGTGCAGTATTGACAGCCTCAAGCTGTGCTACTGCGAAAGACCACCTCCTCGAGAAGGAATAATCAAAAATCCACTGCCGCACCTCTATCATCCTGGTGGCCACGTACTTGGTCGAAGTTTTGAGGGTGATGACCCACCCTGCGATAGAGGCTTATTCCTATTTGCTCCTTGTCTCTTTTCTCCCACTTCCTGACCCCCTGTGAGACCGCCACTGGAAAAATGCTTGCCAGCCGCCTTTGATGTCATTTTTTTTTTCAAGTGTGGATTGGCCTTCTTTCGGTGATACTTCCAGTTTTATACCCACGTTGGTTGATGGATATAAGTTTGCCATGTCGAGCCCCTGGGTGGTCTGGTGGTCTTGTGCGGCAGTGAACCGTTCCTCCCCCTCAGGGGGTGAAATCAATAGTGAGCACGGCGGAATACCCATTAACCTATTCCTCTTTAGTTATAATATTTTATTAATCTCTTCTACCATTTGTGCTAGGAACTCCGTTAGCTTTTCGTCTTTTATTATTTCTTGTTTTTGTTTGGATAACTGATGCTTTAGTGTCTTCTTGAATTTACCTCTAAGGGATTTCGTCCTTGGACAGTCGTCTAAGTAATGGTCAAAACTGTTAGCTTCTTTTTTACAACTGCATATTTTATCATCTCTAAGCCCAAACCTATACATATAGTGGGGCAACCTGCCATGGCCCATCACTGCTTGTGATACAAAATGGTTTGTTGGGAAGTGACTTGGAATATTTTTAACGTTGGGGACCCATTGGTACGCCTGAGTGCTTGAACCCTCCTTAACCCATTCTTTTTGCCACCTGTCTAAAGCCTCTGCAAATAATTGTTTTTTAATGAAATGCTTTGTCATCGGGATGGTAAGTTTTTCTACTTGCTCTGCTGCTGTTTTTGCGAAATCATCAGCTAATTCGTTTCCCGGATTGCGTGAATGACCCTTTATGTGTGCCAGTTGGATTATTCCCTTACCCTTATTGCTTTCTATTAGTTTTTTAACTTCCAAAATCATGGGATTTTTATTATAAGGATTGCTAATGGCCTGTAATGCTGAAAGACTGTCTGTTATTATTTGTACCTTTTTACATTCCTTGGAACTGATATACTCTATTGCCTTGGTTAGTGCTACCACCTCCGCCTGAAAGTTATAGCAAAATTTCGGTAAACTATATTGACAAAAATCTACCATACTCAAATTTTCATTCATAACCACAAAGGTCCCACCTACTTTGTCATTTGATTTCGACCCATCCGTGAAAATGTGAAATTGACAGTCCTCTTCCTCTGAATTTTCTCTATTGTAAGGGAAAGCTAATAACTTTGCTGGGTGCCTTTCCCACTTGTCTATCTTATTTATTATATTATTTCTATGGAATGCCACACCTTCCCATGTAAAAGGTTTATCTTCTTTCATAATCTTGTACGTTTCTACCTCCTTCTCAATCGTAAGATGGATTGGCAAGATATTACTTACTATATTCAAAGCGATATTAGGCGCTGTTCGATAGGCTTTGGCTACTTTTAGTAGAGGTATCCTCTGTATCGACCTCAATTTCCGCTTAATGCGACTTTTAGCTGAATACCAGAAGGGTGCTGCATATACAATTATCCTTTCAATAGCTCTTAAGTATAATATTCTTAAATGTTGACTTGTCATTCCTTTTTTTCTAGATGTGAATTTCGATAAATTCACCGCCAGCAGAGTAACTTTGTCTGATATAATTTAAATGGCTCATAAAGCTTAGGCGACTATCTATGATGACTCCTAATATCTTTATCTCTTTCTCTACCTTAATATTGTTACCCTGCATCTTAAAAATTGGCGGTCTGTTCTCGTATTTGTTCCCGAGGACTATTGCTTTACATTTGCCCATACTAAAGTGCAGGTTTTTCGTGCTCGCCCATTTTGCAACTTTCTCTAAGGCGGCACTTGCTGCCGTTTCAATTTTACTCCTTGATTTCCTTTTAATTACTACCGTGACAGGCACAACCCAATCCACTGTGACCGCAGCGCCGCCACGCCAACTTTCCGCAAACTGCGCTTCACCGCGAAGCAGGCGCGGAGCCGGCTCGTCCCACTCAACTCCTTCTAGTACACTCTGATTCGAGCTAACGAGGACAGCGGGGGTGCTGCCACAAGCGTCAGCATTTGGCGGTGCAAAGTGTGGTTGGAACCAAAGAAAAAACATGCTCCAGCCAAGTCTCGGTTCTCGCTCCCAATCACTGCGACGCACGCGGCGTGCCGCGCCCTTTTTATACCTTTCTCCATAAGTGCCTGAATGGATACCGGAATCCCAGCTTTTTTTTGGAATCCCGCAACTACGGGCTGCGCTTCCTGCCGGACCCTAGTGCAACTGCTGTCTTTTATTTTCGGTATAAGAACATAGGTGGCACCACGCTACGCTACACCTCCAATGGGAGCAATCCCTTCTTGAGAAGCAGCCGCATGGCTGCCCCCACACTAGTTGATGACGGCGACAGCTGATGATATGCTCGTCTTGTCAAAGTGATTTAGCTCAAGGTAGCCAGCATCGAGAAGTGAAGCCAGCTTGAGGTCGTGCTTTTCATCTTCCTCTACTGGCCGTTTAATTTGCTTCACGGACACCTGCAAGGTGCAGAAAATCATAGAAAAGGATGAAATAGGAACAGCAGCCTATTTATGACGGCTAATGGCAAAACACATACTACTTGCACACATTATTTTAGACAGTTGTGTAAAACTCCACGGACAAGTAATGCATAAGGTTAGCAAAGCCTCATAAATCTGCTATGCCACAAGTGGCATGAACTAATCTCGAACTCTCCAAAGTGGTGTGCATACCTTCCCTGTTGGCAGCTTATGCTTGCCAACAGTCTCCTTTGGCAAGGAAATGGTCTGTCCCCTCACCAGGTGTCCTCTAATGTTCTTCAACACATGGGATGTGTCGGCAAGAAAGCAGAGTTGCCGGTTGGCTAACTGCACATGAATGTCTGCAGGAAACTACAGATTGAGCTGCCTGTGTCGGAGTGATGCCACAGCATTTCCAAAGGGCCGTGTCGCCCGACCCCGCATCGGAAATAACGGCGTCCTGGTGGCTGTCACTCCCCTCAGCCACTTCAAAAACCAAATTTTTCGGAAACGTGCCATCAACCGAGTCCCCTGCAAGACAGTGGAACGCAAGCAGGTTTAGAGCAGCACACAAGCGCAAGAAAAGAACAACATACAAGGGAAGATATTTAAATAAAGCTTAGATAAATTTTGATCCAGTGTGCCTGTGCCACAACTGGCGAATTGATAAAATAGATACTCATGGATTAACTCAAATGACACACAATTGCTAAGCGGCAGTCAGAGGAACTCTCACTGGGTGCATCTTCAAGCTGGAGTAGGATGTGGCTGTGTGTGCTCCTCCCCCGGGGCTTAACTGTTCACCTACACAGATGTGGTTGGATGAATGGCACTCTCTTGTGGTTTTGCAGGACGTTTGAGATGACACACGAGCAAGTCAATCAAGCAAAGCACGCATGTCATTGCGCCTGGTGAATTCTAACTGCCTGAGCTTAAAAAGGCGTGTCCCTAGTTCTAAAATGTGGTTCCGACGGCGGGTGCAGTGCAGCTACACTGCTGGAAAAACGCTCGTCAAATTTGAAAGGTCAGCTGTGCCTTTGTGGTGCAGAAGCGAAGCTGAGACGGCCAAATCTAGGCTCCGGTTTCCTACCGGTTTTCGTTTCATGCCCACCAAGGTTGAACTCCAGTGGCACGGTAAATGTGTAACCCAATACACTGAAAAGTTACGGCTGAGATTACATTGAAGTAGCTAGCATCCATGTAGCATCCAAGTCAGCAAAATGTGAGATGCATACACAAAACCGACACTGGATGACAATGTTTTTACTAAGTGAGCACCCTAAACCAAGGCTGTGATGCCACACCCTTTTTAACACTAGTGCCAGATTGCAGCAAGAATTATCTGCATTTACTGAAGTAGTTTTAACTACGCAGCCCCGTTCTTAAGAGAGCTCCTAGCAAACTCACAAAAATGTGTAACCACAAGCACTTGTTATTTCACAAGTTCCAGGTGCGTTGTACAGCCTTGCCGTTTCGTGAACTGCAGTAACTGGTTAGCAAGTGGTATGCTTGATGGAACTAGTGGGTTGTGCTGCAGCCAATGTCTGTTTATTTTCTTTCCTTTCGCAGTGGCTCCAACCTGTGGTGCAAATGGGGTGTGAAAATTCGGTTACACAAGACCAGTGCATTTTGGATGTGCCAGTTTTTTTTATTTTTTACATCTTTTCTTTCAAATCTGAAAAGTTGGACAGAGTCGACAAATTTGCGGAATTCAGGTCCAGCAGCTGCCGTACCATGGTGTAAGATCCCCTTGGAGCAGACTGCTAGCACGAGTCGGCAACCCAGTGCAGGCAAAATGCGAGTAGTGGCACGTGGCTTTTTTCGGCTACTGCAAGCAAAAGTGTGGCATGAAACTTTGTGCTGGAAGCTGGATTTCATGGTTAATGGGGTGGACTGGCATGCCATAAAACTGTCTGAGGAAAAAGCAAACAATTTTTTTTTAGAAAATATTGGGAACCAAGTGCTTTAGGGGGGCAGAAAGCAACTAAGGCTGAATGCTGCTCTGCGAACACATGAAAGCACCTAAGTTGTAAACAGGTAGCTACGATTGGAGCTTGAGAGTTTGCATTACTATGGCTTGGATGAATTTTGGTGTGTCTCTGACAGTTTCTCGTCGGGTGGCCAGGGATGCTAGTGGACCGTGAGCAATGCAAGTCAATCAAGGACAAAGATTGACGTCGGACCAGTTATGTCCTAGACACAAATAATCCTCTCCCCCTGCCCCTCCTGCCCATCAGCCTTCTGCAGGAGAGGTTGGGTTAGTGACTGCTCCACTTTCTTGGCGGCTACATCCAGCACTGTCGACATCAGACGTGGCACCAACTCGGTCATCGTTCCCTTAGCGAAAAGATGCCGTATTTTTAATGTATTTTGAATGCGTTTAATACATATATTAACTTTGTATTTATTCTGCATTATTTTGTCCACATTTCATATGCATTTTGAATACATTTAAAATGTATTTAAAATGTACCTCCCCAAATACATAAGGAGTGCATTGAAAATATATATTTACTGCATTTTAAATGCATTAAAAATGCTCAGGAAATGCAATTTTAAATATGTGCAAAATGCATTAGTAATGCATTTTAAATGCACAGAAAATACTGCTTCAAATATACTCAAATTGTGTTTCTAGTGTATACTAAATAAAACCCTAAATACATTGAGAGATGCCATTGCAATGTGTCTTAGGGGGAACTGTTAACGTTCAACTAGAAATTTTCATTTTGTGGTTTCAAAAAGTTTATAGGCTATAGCCTAAAGATACGCTCCATTATGAAAATGTAAACCGGCCATGCTCTGAATGTGGGCCAGCAAATGATTGAAAAGAACAGTAGGTATGCGCACAGTTGTTTATTGTACACCTCAGCCGAGTGGCCAATTTCGTCATTACTAAGCAGCAGGAATGAATGCCTTTCAGCCACCTCTGTAGCCAGCGCAGAGCAGCGTTGTGCATCAGAGTCCTCGTATTTCGGATTCTCCCACGCGGGAAATTTCGACAGCACCTGCAGTGAAAAGAAAAGAAAACGGGAAAATATTAGGGAAAAACTTCTGTTTTAGATGCAAATACATGATAAATTAGTCGGGCCTTTTCTTTAGCCGTGCGAATGTTTCTCGTGAGCAAGAATTTCTTAGTTTCCCTTCAAAATAAAAAAAAAAACGTCATGAAAACAATGCCCCTTTGAAAGACGTAAGACAATGTATGTTATGTTAAGCATAGTTTATATTGTCATGCGGCATTGGATCTTCAATACCATCATAAAGAAAGGCTGGTGGGTGGGGCGGAGGTTTATGTTCGGACATGGTGTAGGGTACGAAAATTAGCAAAAAAAGACACAGCTAAGATAACAAGGTTACCAAACATGTAACAGAGTTCTTAGCGTTACGCTACTTCTCTTTCTTAGGCGCTTGAGTTAACTTGAAATGCTGGCCATTCTAGTTTTTCAACTAACTTGGACAAAACTGGTCATACTCCACAGGACGCTAATAAAATAAGATAAATAGTAATCTTATTAACTATAATTATTTTTATGTGTTCCGTTTTTCGGCGTCACCTTCTTCGGAGATTACGTTCTAAAAAAATATGGCGCTTCCGCTTCCCACATTCTTGATCCATGCCATTGTGGATGGCGACGCGGACGTACGAGGGCAGATAGGGCACGGCGTGCAGCGGCCGAAGTCCACTGTTTAGCATGTGGCGGACAAGGAAGAACGCGAACACAACATTCCTCACGACCACAGGTGGTGAGAAAGAGAGAGATAGTGAAGTGGAGATGAGTAACGAGCCGCGCCGCCGCCTTGTGTCTCCTTCCACCACTGTCACGTGGCCCCGCTCGCCCCACATCACCAAGCTGGGCCATCGCTTGGCATGCAGCTGGGAGAACGAGGAGGTTGCCGCGGCCGCTCGCCGGCGACTCCACGGAAAGCCTCACCTCCGAGATAGCTGTGACGCAGCGCGGCTGCTGTTGGGAGGCGGGAGCTTTGAATTGCCATGCCGCGCGGCTGCCAATGCGGCAAAAACTGATATTGTCGGCGTATAATATGCATTTTTTTCTTGAAGAGACCAATTCAGTTTGTTATATCCATTGGGAGGTCCGTTTTTCTTCGATAAAATGAGGTTTAAATTGCATGTATATCTATGGGGGTTTCCAGGGAAATCTCATTTACTTTGTTATATCCATTATTTTGTTATATCCTATTACGTTATAACGAGGTTCGAGTGCACTCATGCGGCGTCAGAAACTCCCGGAAATCATTGTCTTGGTTGTCGTCAAGACCGTCCCTCTTGCAAAATCTGTAACAGGGAAAGGAATATCTAGTTTTAACTAACCTACAGCAGAAACGTTAGAAACACTTACACTTGCAAGGTCCAACAACTTTTGTCCTTTTTTTTTGTTGGTCAGTGGGCAATATCTGGTTCAGGTTCATCTGCAGACTTGCCTGAAGACTACATCACTTGCAAGTGCTGGGCATGCAGCTTCTACTGCATGTTCATTACAGATGTCAAGCAGTACCTTGAATGCTTTGGTCACGTGGAATTGACACAACTGCACTGCGGGTTTGGAGGGGAAAGTTTCCCGCACTGCAGGTATCTCCATAAGTCCTTGTTGAGCACAGCAGCACTTGTACTTGAGGGAGCTGCGTTTTCGTGTACAAAGATGTCGAGGAGTTGTGTGACAACATGTTGCTGCTCACTGGCCACAAAAGCATAGGCGACCACATGACTGCGGCCAGCGCCATCCTGCTGCCCATTCTTCGTCATCTTCTGATTCCGAGACCCGCATCACTTTCTTCTAGCATGGCAGCGATCTCTTCGTCGATCAGGAACTTAGCTGCTCAGCGCATATACCCAGAAAGCAATACCCAATTTTAGAACTTATGTCCACCAGCGTGGTTCATCGTACAGACGCTTGTTGCAAATCAACAGTTGGGAACACCATAATAATAATGCTTTATTACGCGTCCGTGGACCGTGTATTCAATATGTGAGCAGAAAATATTATGTAATGTTTACAAAATACAGAATAACAGCCAGAAACTTACCTCTCCGTCGCTGAATTCCGCTTGAGCTGGGCGCCTCCATTTTATCCATTTGTCACAGCGCTTCTAGCCGACTCCTATACCGCCAGGCTCGGTGGGCAACATTTGGGCAAGCACTCAGCATTTGAACAGCCAGCCCGACCTTCATTTTTTGTTTTTCCCATTCGAAGTGGACCTTAGTAAGTTTTTAACCAAGGTGCACCACTCCTTGCCGTTGTAAAAGTTATTGCTCTTGAATGTGTTGCCATTTAATGTGCGATCCATCACTACCGATTAGATGAACGGCTGATCCCAAACAGTTCCTGACTAATTTCACCATGTGGCAGCCATCCAGCATTAAATCGGACTATCTTTGGAGGGTCAGAAAGGTGGTCGAAGGTAGTTCTCACTGTGCTTGAGCAAAAGTTCAACCCGGCACCAAGGCATCTTGCCAGAGCGAAGTTTGAGGCAACTCCATCAAAAGCAAGGGACACATCTACTCCCACAGCTGCCACTCTTTAAAGGCACTCTAGTAAGCTTTGCCCTCACTGATACCCAAAACAAATTAGTAAAGAAGTACTCCAGGGGCACCTTCAACCTCATGTTGAGGGCCACTAACAAGAATGCACATGCATTTGTAGCAACGTGAAGGCTGTCCTCGGACACCTCCCTTTCAAAGTCAACATAGCCTGTTGCCGACAGTGGAACATTTCTTTATGGACATTTCGTCTGCCGTAAAGGCTGCCGCCAGTGGCTGTAGGTGCCCCTGAGCCATATTTTTCAAAAATGTTAACGCTTCAGATGTGAACCCCGGTTCGCCATTTACTGGCTTATACCACTCTCACAGTGTTAATTGTGAGAGCAGCCCACACAAAAATTCCGTCAGCCTAATGGTCTACAGGAACCTGTAATTTCAGACCTTGCCGGTCTGATGGCCTGCTGGTCTGCTGGACTGCAGGCTTGTTGGGATACAAGCCTCCTGGGCTACAATCCTGCTGTGCTCATAGCCCAGCAGGCTCCTGTAGCCTTGTGGGCAGATTCCTGCAGACCAGTGGGCTCCTGCTCACCTTCCACGAAATTATTGGGCCGATATATGCTCTCCAAATACCTCAATCACAGCGGAGAAAAAAGTTTTGAGCAATGAATTCTCTTTATTGCCCATCAGCATCATTTCCTCTGCATGTCTCCCAGCTTCTGGGACAGGTGTTTCCGCACTGCCTTCAGCCGTTTGGCCTTCTAATCTTCGAGAATACCTTCCCCCATGTACATGTGGAACAGTGCTCCATAAATCCCCCATGTACATGTGGAACAGTGCTCCATAAAAAAAATTTCATACACATAATCATCACGTATAGACTACATTTCCTTTGTTGTATGCCCATTTTTCCACATCAGAAGCCCAGCCATAGCATATTAGGCTCGCCTCTACTCTTGACTGTGTCAATGACCCTTACCCTAATGCCATGACAACACCAAAAAAAGGGAACCTTGTTTTTCTTTAAATAGAGCTAAAAGAAGCAATACAAAGTACAGGTGCAATGAATAATAAATGCAATGTAAAAGAGCACCCTTTATAAAAATATAATAAAAACTGAACTTTTTCTTTTAACCAAAAAATTCTCACAATTATGATGCTTCCCAATGCAAAATTTTAGCACTGTGAACTGGTCTTGGTAATGGCGCATAGCTGCTGTGTCTCACAAAGTGTTTGTGACATCAGCAAATCCACGATGGTGTGCACTACTTTGTCATTATCTTGCAATGCGTGGCCACCGCCAAGCATGTTGTACTACAAAGTGAAACGTTACAATGGAATTAAAACAAAGAAAACCGTCTGCCTGTCACGAGCTGCCATATTTTATAATGCTGGCTACCTGAGGTTTGCCTGTAAAAAAGCACGTGCTCTGCAGAATTTCTTGCTCAGATTTTGTATGTTTGCACGTCTCTCTCTCTGTTTGTTTCATAAAAACGCTTTAACGATCCCCATCAATCTCTTTTCATCATAAATTCACAATCTGTGATCTCACATGTTGAGTACAGGAAATTGTTTGGGCGTCCCTTCCTGTCTCATGCTCCTAGCAATTGCTGTATTAATTAAAAACTTCTTAGCTGCTGCTATTTTCAAGACGAACTAATGTACCAAAAAGGCAACTTCAGTGTCCCTCTAGCCATTATATAATGGTACAGGTTTGATGAAAGTAGAAAACTGCGCGTAAAAGACAGGACTGTGACAAGTAGACAGGACAAGCGCAGACTCACAACTAACTTTATTGAAACAACAAAGAAGAATATATGTCATTTCTGGCACATGCGCACACAGAAGCCAGTCCGTTTATCTTTTCCTGTCAGTGCACCATCCTCTTTAAAAATTCAAATTCATTGCCGTGCAAAGCAACGGATGGCACGCTAACACAATTTTTGTCATTCCTGCGTATAAAAAATGCCTCCATCAACTCTCGGGCGATTCGATCACGGCCTTTGCCCAGCACTGTAGTTTCATTTATCAACCGCCGACATGGTTTATCTTCACAGGCAAGACAATGGTGCGGAAGGTGGGACCCTGTTTTGTTTTTTATTGAAAGCTAGTGTTCCCTCAGGCGGTCATTGATGCAGCGCCCCGTCTGCCCAATATATACCTTCCCGCAAGTGAGCGGTATAGAATACACAACCCCCTTTGCGCAACGCACAAACGGTGTAGCATGCTTCGTTTGGCATGCTGCGGCCTTGTCGGATCCTTTTAGAATCTTGGGGCATAAGCCAGCCAACTTACGAGGGGCAGAAAAGACTACCGGCACTCCGTGCCTGTTGGCCACATTTTTCAGGTTGTGCGCTACTTTGTGGACATATGGCAAAACTACAGGTTTTTCGCTTAGGAGCGTCAGCCTCACAAGTCCGGTTACACTTGATCTTTTTCAGCAGTGACTCAGCCACCGCTATCAACACCATCAGAGGGAAACCAGCAGTTAGCAACCTGGACACCTGGGCAACAAAACTTTCACGCACCCTGTGGTGGCAAGAATTAACAAGCGCTCCTTGGAGACATGCCATAGCAACCGCCCTTTTCACAGTCTTTGAGTGCGCAGACTCATAAGGCAACAACCCTTTACGTACTCTTGGCTTGTAAATCCAGCATACATGATCCGGTAAAAACGTGAGGTTCAGGTCTAAAAACTGGAGACAGTTATCGCTCGGCATTTCATTGGTAAAAGAGAGGCCTTTCCCCACTCGTTGAAACACTTCTAAAATCTCGTTAGCAGTGACAATGTATTTAGAAACAGGTAAGGTTAACAATGATGCTTTTAAAATAATCAAGAAGTCGTCTACGTATCTAAAAACCTTCAGTACCTTTCCTTCAAGGTCGTGCTCCAGAGATTGATCAATGCGGGCCAAAAACATATCACAAAGAACTGGGGCCACGCACGATCCAATACACACGCCCCTACGTTGAACGTACAAATTGTCCCGGAATGAAACAAACGTGGACTGAAGATAGAATTCTAGAAGGGTCATGAAATTATCTAGTGTCATGCCGCACGAGTTCTGGAATGAAATTACATCGCCATCTTCAATACACTCTCTGACAGCAAAAAACATGTCTTGGTGCGGAATAGAATAGAATAAATCTGTGACATCAACGGAAAAGGCGAAACCAACTGGTGGGCATTCTTTTAGATATGACACGACCTCAAACGAATTCTTGGTAGCAAAAGGATCATGTAGTTTGACGGCAGTAAGGTGCTTTTGCAAAAACCGACTGATTTGGTGCTGCCACGTGCCCCTCTCGGTGACAATGCATCTAAACGGGAGTTGTCTTTTACGCGCAGTTTTTTACTTTGATGATGCAGCACCAACTAGCTCAACAACATGCTGTACAGGTTTGAATTCTCTGTGCTTTTGTTGATCTCATTTCATTGATGCATGGGAACTTTAGGGCAGCAATCTGCGAGAATAAGGTATATACTCTGCACACACACATAATTCCACTGAAATACACACTCCCTTTGCTATGCAGAGCAGAAATTGGGCTTAACATTACACATACAGCTGGCAGTGACAATTTTTGCCTAAATTGTCTTTGTGCCATAGTGTTCCAAGGCTGCACACCTCTTATTAGAGTACTAAGTACTTTATTGGCAGGTGTGCAGCCTCAGAACACTATGGCACAAAGAAATGACAAAAGAAAATGTCAGCAATATAAACAGAATTCTATTTATATTCCGACATTTTTTTAACTTGCATGCACTGCATGCCATTTTTAGTAACCTTAAGGATATAGAATCATTATCTCATATAAGCAAATGAGTTTAGAAAAAACTTAAAACCACAAAGAAGCAGTCAGCATGCACCTCTGAAGCTTTGAGTGGTAGTACACAGCACTTGAAGGAGCAAAACCTTGAAGCACCTTGCAGAGACGACACCTTCTCGGGTGTCAGCTTAGGTTTTGGGACCGTACATCCCAAAGACCGACACTTTTTAGAAAGTGTGCCCGTGACACTGCGGTTCTTGAGTTGAGCAGGGGTTCAGTAGGATGACGCTGCAAAGCGGCAAAACATGGAGTCGGTCGGGGCCCGCAGGAGGCTGCCCCAGGTCTCCCGCTCCAGCCACACACCGCTTCCAGCGTAGACCTTAAAAATGTAAAGTTTGACATAAACATTCATATATTAAACTCCATATCTGATATAAAATATGAATGTTCCTATTAATGACAAAGCATTGACTTATTCAATCTAAACAACCTGCCAAGAATGTGCATGCCTCGGCACAAAGTACTTGCAAGCCCCCCTGTTAATAGCAAATGGTCCAGAACCAGCGTCTTAAACTCCAACTCTAACAAAGCGTTACCCACGTTTTTTTTCCACTAAAGAATGGAGTGTAATCCCTAAGCAACCCGCTTAAAGCTTTCACAAATTTGATATAGCTTTTTAAGCCACGAGCAAATCCACTTGACAACCCTCTACATGGCTAGGTAACGCAGCCTACAGCACCCACAATTTCGCTTTCTGTTTCCCAACGGGGCAGAAAAAAGTATGAGTTAACCGCTCTTACAGCATCCCCAAGAAGTGCACTGGATGAAAAACACTGCAGAGCTGGTCCTGCACAGTGGCACAGCTGTGCTGCATTATTGTGAACTGGTTCAGGGAGAATAGACCAAGCTGAACAGACCTCACCACTGCTTGTTTTTGGTGAAAATAAGAACACAGAGCACATACAAAATCAGTCGGGTAGCTCACTAGCACCTTAATAAAATGCATGCCATATTCTTGGGATACGTAGTGTTTAAATGCAGATCACAGTGCTAACTGCAGTCTTCTCGGTGACAACGCACACCTGCCGTGCGTGTATCAGGAAGTGATCACATCAAGAGCAAACATGCGGTGGCACGCGCTATACTCTAAGGTTTTCTTGTAGCCCACCGCCGGTGTGAAGAGTGTCTGGCACTTTCTCGGCACGTTGCCCTCTCCCTCACACTCTCCTGCTCTTCCTCTCTTCAGTGACCTGTTTGTTCGTTCGGTTACAACAAAGCTGACAGGGCCGTGAAACCACGAGCGGGCGCTTACGAGGCTTTAAAAAAACTTCTCTCCCGAGGCTCTTTTCATATTTTGGCATGCCAAAAAAAGATTAGTAGGCACATAAACCTATGAAACAGGAATCTCCAAAGGCTATTATGTGAAAAGTAAGAATTATGCATCCCACATATGTGCCAAACAAACACAAGCTCATCTGCATGTGCTACCTAGTGGTCACAGGATTCCGAACGTTATGCTGTTGTCGAGCGACAAATGTCAACAAACTTATACCTGCTATAGAAACCAAGTCACCATGTGTTACCTAGCAGAACGAACATGCCCATTAAGCAAATAAGCCGGAGCTTAAACCCTCAAATTTTGCTAGCTGCAAAAGAATAAATTGGGGAGAAAAAAGTTGCGAATTTAGAAAAGTACTGACAAATAAAATTGTTTTCAAAACTCCGAAATACCTTTCCATCATCTCTCGAGCTGCCAATGACGACGTCAGGCTGTTGAACCTGGGAGGCCGGAGCTTCCAGTCCCATGTCTTCAGCAGCCCACTCCTCATCCATGCTCTCCCCTGGAAGGCAATGTTGAAATATCCATGCAAGAGCATTAGTTCACTTGGCATGTCGAAAATGCCACACTTTTGTCACACAAATGGCACACAAAATGGCCAACAAATAATATAAACTTCATAATTGACTTAGACAATCACAGCTCGACAAACCTAGCTGACAAAAAGGGGACCTAATAAATGTAATTGTGACCTTCAAACCAAGTTGGAGATGTGTGCCAAGACCTACCTGCATGAGTAATTTGAGCATTCTGACTTCAGAACTAGCAATTAGGCAAGCAGCAAAGTATGCTCCAACAAAATTTTTTTTTCTTGGCAGTGGCAACGTGGGAAAGTGCAGCCAGAGTAACCAGGACGAAAACAGCCCACAATGTAAGAAAATCATTCGCAGTAATGAGGAGAGGACACATTCGGCAATGGGCCGCCCACAGGTGCTCAGGTGTCCTCGTAATTTCCTCTAAACATGAGAAGTCTCACTAAGATGGAACATCCATTGGTGGCTGCAGCCTATGCACAGTTCAACACCTGACACTGTTAGGGTCCTTGCTTTTACTTTTTTACACATCCAATACACTGCAGACTGCAAATTTACTCTACAGTGAACAGGATGAGTCGAAAAGTTGTTAAACTTTGTTAATTAATCAGACACTCTATTAATTAATCAAACACTCCTGCAAATTTACTCGACAGCAATGTCTGATTAATGGGCAAGTACTAATGCCTAAGTATTGTGCTTCTGGGAAATAATGTTAAGACTTGCCTTTTTCTTTTTGTACTGTTGAATCTTTAGCAGCGTTTACGCGCACATCAAGGGAAGTTGCGTAAATCACCTGGCTTTCTAAAAAGTACAAAAGCTTTTTCAGGACACAACCAATTCACTATGAGCAGCAAACCGCAAACCATAATGAAGTAAATTCAAATTTGCTGGAAAATGCTCGGCAAGAGCTTAAATAATGAGAACCTTATGCACCTAACCATTTTTTTTCCTGTATTGATTTCGCCACCAAAAATAATGTAGCAAGAAAACAAGACCCATACACTTTTGTGAATCTGAAGAACCCTGTTAACCAAAGCACCATCTTAAAAAAAAAGGGAAACGGCCAAAAGGGCTTGCTCATTAGTAAAAGTGGAAAAGATTGAAGAAAATTTCATGACATGCCGAGATGAATCCTTTAGGACAAGCACACTGCAACACTGGCATTGATTTCTAAGCGACCTTGACTTTGACTACGTGCTTATTTTTTTTGTTTCTCTAGCCTTTAGATTTACTTGAATTGGAAACTTTTCAAGTATTCGAACTAGTAGCATTCCTTGAAGTACCTAGTATGTTACACAGAATGCCACAACTGTAAATTCTGTAAAACAAACCACAAATTTTTAAAACATGCAAATGCATAGGGCACTTAGCAGTTGCAAACGCCTTGCAGAGCACACTTCGCTGGAGGTCCTTGTTGGGCTGGTGCAGTTCTTTAACCTCTGCCCGAAGGGCAACATAGTCCTCCTCCTTGCAGCAACAGCTGCTTGTGGGCAGCACATTTTGGACAGACTGCCCTTGCAAATGTCCTTTGATGGCTTCCAGTTCATCTTGTGCAGCCTTCAACTTTCTCTTTACGGCCTCATGTATGTGCTTTGAAATGAGGTCTTCTTCAAGGACCTCTTGCAAGAGTTCCTCTTGTGCTCTGCGCACGTCTAATCTCAACTTTTTTGTTGATGTCCCCTGCATTTTGGAACCAAATTATTCTGTTAAAATGTAATTTCCTGCTCACTTTATGTAGACGACGTACAATTATCCGTTAAGTCTTGTACCCTGTCTGCGAGCGCCAAGTCCAGCTTGGTGTTCACAAGCTAGCTGGTTGGGCAGATAGCCACGGTTTTAAATTTAATCCAGGGAAGTGCACTTGTGTCTTGTTTTCCAAGAGGTGTGGCATCCGGCCGGATCCAGCCATTCATCTCAATGGTGTCTCGATTCCTGTCAAAAAGGAACACAAGTTTTTAGCTATAATTACCGACGACACTTTGGATAGGAGTCTGAGGTGTGACGCTTGTGTTGAAGATGACGCTGCCGCCATGGCGGGAATGTACCCACAGAGTGCTCGTGGTGCTAGTGCGGCCTGCGGGGATTGCCCTTAGTGTGGTGGCATCGAGAAGAAAAAGTGGCAAGCCACACGAGAGGTTGACATGGACCAATAAGAGGCAGCCACAACTGAAGAGCTATGAAGTCCAGGGGAGAACAGAGGAGAATGCCTGGAGGAGTGGACAGAGCAGGTTCGAGAAGCGCAACGTCCAGGGCTTCGTCGGGTTTTCGAAACCCGAGCTTGAGAGGGATCTACCTGGCACCTTGGCATCGTGGGGCTGAAGCACGACTCCTGACTTGTGGAGGTGCACAACATTGGCATGGTCCACCCCTGGGATGACCCGCTGCCTGCTTCCCGTCAGCTACCGGAAGTGCACGTTTGCACCTGGCCCGCTGCTACAGGGCACCATATCGTGAGTGGCTGCCAAGCAGACCGTTGTATACGAGGACAACGGTGCAGCCTCCTCGTTGACGTTCCGGTGCGTGCTCTGCCGCCATCGCAGCCCCACAGCGCCACACCTTGTATCGTCACCTCCCTAGCGAAAATTACCAAAAGACAAAACCAATAGCCTATTGGGTTATTTACACCAATAGCTATTGGTATTCAGCCTATGTGTGCATTGGTTTATTGGTCTAAGCCTATTGGTGCATTGGCCTAGGCCTATTGGTGTATTGGTTCAGCCCTACAGGTCTACTGGTTTAGACCGGCAGCCATTTTGGTTTTCAATGCCATATAGAACATTCCCGCTTTGTAACAATGTTGCTAGTAGGTCTAAGATGCGGTAGCCTCTACAAGCAACAGCAGATGGAGTACTACCCAGGCAGCACAGAAAGTGTGCCCCAAGACCGGCCCGTCTATGGCCGCTTTCTGGCATGTCCAGCCAGCATCCAGGTTCTGGCAGCCACTGATCATGCGTTGAACGGCCAACATTCGGCAACCAGCGCTTAGGTATTTTTCCATCCGCCCGTGTCCGGACGCACAACGGCACCTAACCGGCTGCCAGATATTCAGTTCTCTAAGGGCTGCCGATGTTGAGAAAGAGAACGGCCGAAGTACGGCCTTAGGGCGTCCGTTTTTTCTTCGGGAAGCGGTAATCGGCCGAAGCACGGCAAGCGACCGGCCGCAGACTGCGTATTCTTGCGGCAGTTGGTGTTCGAAAGGAGACCGGCCGGAGCGCGGCTGCCGTGCATTCGTTGTTTCAACGGTGAACCGTGCGTCCGGTGGTAGAATATTCGTTTTCTTCGGGCAACCAGTATTATGAAGGATACCGGCCGACGTACGGCCCCAGAATATACGTTTTTCATTCGGTTAGCTGTCCTCGGCCGAATTACGGCAAGCGAATGGCCACACAATATTTGGCAACCGGTGTTCAAGAGGAGACCGGCCTACGTAAGGTAGCTGGTTATACGTCATTTTTTCGCCAAACGGCATACAGCCGAACAACGGCACGCGCCTGGGCGCCGAGAATTCATGCACAGACGTGTTTGGAAGGAGACCGACCGGTTCTTTCCTGGGGGAGAAAAAGCCGTTAGGGTCCCGAAGACGGGGATGTGTTTTTCATCCGCTCCGTGTTTCTACGTTTTAAATGAACGAACATCGTTTGTCAAACAGTAATGAGTGTTCTCGGTGAACGGGCAAGGTGCAAGGACTCACTGGACATTAGCAGGGAACCTTTTAGGCCATCGAAATGTCATCTATTGCCACAAGAAGATTGTGCCACACCAACGGGCTAAGCCTCGCCAGTCATCGCCGCTACCACTCCTCTGCCGCCGGCTTCGTCGACGCATCAGCTCGAGGCTATTCGCCCCCTCAAGAAATAAAGAGCATTGGAAACATCGGCCCGGCAGAGATGTCCGATCCGAGATGGAGATGGTTCACCAAAATAACTGGCCTGCAAGGGCGTCGAGCAAGTGGCCACCACGCAGGAGCTAAACCGCCACCATGTCAAGGACTCCCCACCAAAGAAAGGCAAGTGCGAGCAAAAGCGCATGTTATTCTGTTTACAATTAAACTGCGACGAGCAATGTTGCACTATGTTGTTGATGATAAACGTAGAAGAGACTCGCTCGTGCATTTGTAGGATCAACTTCATGCCCTGCACTGTGTTACTTCATGGGATTTTACGACTGCCTATTTAGAAAAAAAACTTTTAAATTTGTGATAACAACAGAGCCTTGTCACTGACGAAGCCTAGCTGTTAATTTAGTTCCGATGTTTGAAGGTGAGTTTAGCTACTCTTGGGATATGACTCATTTGGTTAAACATATTCGCCAGCATCCTAGCAAACACGGATTTTGTCAGGATTTTCACACACGATTTGGCTCTTGCAATAGATAAGCTTAAAGTGGTTGACTGTATATTGGACTGCAAAAAAGCAAATGATGGTGTTTCATATCACCTTCTGCGTAGTACATTTCATCCTATGACCTGAATGAATCGGTTTTTGCATTGTTATTACTATTGGCCCTATAGCTTTGTTCAACAGTACTGTGTAATATACCGGACTCTAGCGAATGAACGTGATTCCGTATACCTGCAGCTTTATTTGAATTTAATAACATCCTGGTGTGCTCATTGAGAAAAGTTTCTGGATGTTAAACACTGTGTTAACGGCGCCTTTACAAGAAAACCTTCATTCCAATTGAATACGTATACCGTAAATTATGCTGCTGTGACAACGGCCGAGGAATATGAATACCTAGGAGTTTATTTAGGGAGTGGTTAGAGGTTAAATAGGCAGGTTCACACCATAAAAGTTACGGCTGCATATGTTTTTGGCTTTCTGAGACGAAATTTCAGTGAACCTCCATCTAACTGAAGAGAACAACCGTATTTCACTCATGTGCGCTCAATCTTGGAGTACGCATGTGTGTTCGTGGATCCCTACACCAAAGAACTGGTTGATACGCTCGAAAACATACAGAATATGTCAGTGCGATTCGTATCAGGTAATTGGCACGCTCAACTTAGAATGAGAGAAAGTAAAAGTAAACTGAAATGGCAGGTCGTGAAAGATCACAGACGAAACCACAGGTTGAACTTTTTTCGTAACATCTATCATTCAAAAACTGGAGTAGAAGGGGAGAAGTATGTCCATGCGCTATTCTACATATCGCAAAGTGGGACCGCTAGCTTAAAGCAAATTATTAACTTTCCTTTAAAGGTGACGCCTTGTGCGATTCATTTTATTTTACATCAATACTGCAGTGTAATTATCTTCCACGTATGATTGCATTAACTGTTTAAATTGACCATTTTCAGCGCGCTTTCTAGAGTTATTTTGTTATTTTGTCTCATATTTATTGCTTAGTGTTATGTACCTCCCTTCTGCAATGCATGCAAAGGCAAGCAGGCATTAAATAAATAAATAAACAAACTTCCAGAGGCGCAAGTTTGCCTCCGACGGGTTGAGAACCCTACGCATTCAACCTTGACCAATAAAATACTTATTGCCCTATTCGTTGCAGTATGCAAGGTTTCCTGTATGCATGCTACCATTGCTATGTTATTGCTTTGAAACAAATGTAACTTTAATTGTACGCCTTTCCTTGCGTGAACACAGAGGGATACAACTGCAGCCACCAGAAGCAGAGTGTCATTCGCAACGCGTCTAGAATTTTTTGAACGTAGTATGACATTAGAAGAAAATTATGTTCTTTTGCACTAAGTGGTGTGGACGTAACTCATGAAAACAACATTAAAATAGATTGAAAATGAAAGTACCTGTTATAAGAATAGTTTATGTAGTCATAGCATAAAAGTGTTCCGGCATATTGCCCTAAAAGAAATTGGCTAAAATCGGTGCAATTTATCTCTCTGAAATTCAACCCACTAAAGTATGCGCCCTCCGCCACCTCCCCCCCTCCTCTTTCCCCGTTTATTACAGGCAAGCCGCCCCACAGAGGATATCAGGACCTGGACAATACATCTATTCAAACTCTACACTCTACAAAGAACTGAATATTTTTTGTGTTCGGCAGTAAAAGAGGCACAGCAATTAAAGGAACGACAATTTGTGAGCACTGTTTAATAAATGAATTTTGCTGTCAACTGAGGCTGGTAATTAAGCAAGGCTGCGCTGAAAGCTTGACGGTTGGTGGTTGAGCGCGAGCTCACTTTGATGTGGCTGCATTGGACCGAAAATGCTGGGTTTGTGCTGCACTGCGTGAATGAGTCATCTGCTCGCGCGACATGCAGTGACCGGCCTCAGTACAGTTAACGTACTGTGGCTGAACTCCAATGCCCGTAGCACGGCCGTAGTTCCAGCAGCTATAGTCCGGCTGGAGTCCGACGACCGCATCTCGGCTGTCCTCCGGCGGCCGTACTTCGGCAGTACACGGGTGGTTTTGGAATGGCCGGAGCCCTACGGCTGGAATCTGGCCGTATGACCGTAAGCCGGTCGACTGGCCGACGGACACTGGTCGTTGGACAGCTATGGGAGTACGGCCAAAAGGCCCACATTTGGACATGGGCCGAACATGGCTGCCGGAAAACGGCCGGACAGAAAATCTCCGGCCAAAGTACACCGGCCTGTTTTAGGCCGAGCAGTCCTGTGTTGCCTGGGTAAGCTCTGTGTTATTTTTTGCCACTTAGTGTACTTCCCTGCCCCTTCATGACGTCTGCAATCTTCATAGCAACAATTTTGCCGAGCGCACGGTGGCGAGTGAGCGTTTCTTCCTCCGTGCATGGCTGATGAAGGTAGTCCTTGAAAAAAGCCTGCAAATAGGAAAAACGCGCCGATGTGAACTCCAAAAATAGCTAGCTTGAACACTGCTACAAATATGCAAATCTTAACAGTGACAACGAACAGCGCATTTGACAATTTAAGCTATGAGTGCCTAGCGTCACCCCTAACAATAACTTTCATTCGCTGCGGTCACTGGCCTCCTGCATTCTATGTCCATTTAGATGGACAAGAGCTTGTAGCATTGTGCAAATCTTGCCGATCCTTGAGTGCTTACCAGAGAGGGCTGCATACTTCTCGGGATCAATAGATGGCTTGGGGTCCTTGGTGCGGTTGGAGGCAGCCCCTGTAATGCTCCTGCTCACGAGCCTGCAGTCGAAAATATACTAACGCAGGCCTCGCGAAAGAAATACACCATCCTTCGGGCGTGCCATCAGATGAGTGAAGGCCGCGCCGCCTCAGGAATGGACACACCGTGTCCAAGGCAAGCCTGAAAAATTAAGACTGAACATAAACAAATCATTAGAAAAGCTGAATACTACATTTTAAGAAGCAGCGTGCAGACAGATTTATGATTCTCAGGAAAAGATGGACCCCATGGAGAAGCATTACGAAGACACCGTCCAGACTCTGAAGGCGTCGCGAGCCAAGATCAAGGCTCTGAAGGCATACATCGAGGACTTGGAACAGAGAAACAATGACCTCTACGTGAAAGCAAAGAGGCTCGGAAGTGGTTCTGAAGAGCTTGGAGTCGGTGCAGCAGGAAATCCAGTCACAAGCTGAGATGGCCGCCATCTTCAAAAGCACGGTGACACGCTCAAGTTCGATGCACTCACCAAGACAAACAAAGCGCTCTAGTTGGCGAACCAAAACCAGGAAAAGGTCATCAAACAGCACGAAGCCCAGATAAAACACCAGGCTAAGTGCCTGCACATCCTGCAAGACAAGCTGGAGGACAAGAGTGCCCTGGTGAAGTCCCTGGCACCTGAGAAGTCCAACCTGCACGAGGCTAGTCTCCTGCTGAAGAAGGACAAGGCAGCACTCGAACAACAGCTGCAAGCTCCAAACCAAGCTCCAGAAAAAGGAAGAAGCACTGCAGAGCAAGACCAGGGAAGCTGCAAAGATAGCCGCCGACTTGGACAAGCTGAAGAAGATGCAAGAGATGATTCAGAGCATCAGCGCTGGCATGGTCTGATGCAAACTCTCCCATCATCCTGGCTTTGTATAGTGTTGCGAGTTGCAACGTCGCAATCAGCAAGAGTGTTAATGAATGGTAGCATGTATGCTATATATCATCTCTCACATGACATTACAGTTGGTCTTCTGCACTTTGACAACCTCAAGGGGCACCTTGAGCAATCTTGGTGGCGGTACTGGCGATACTGCAGACCCCGAGCCCCCCAACATAAGCTGGATCCAACCGTGGCGAGGGGTTTTTAAGGTGAAGGGTAGAAACCTTAAACGGTGGCCGTCGGAGCCCAGTTCAAGCTCCGGCAGATGGGCTCCCTGTCGGTTTACCAGGCAGGGAGCTCCGGGACCTCTTAAGTTATCAGGGTAAGGCTGACGAAGAAAGGTGTGTGTCCTCTTCTGTGTCCCGTCTCTAGCGCTACTTACGATGAATCAAAACCAACTAGCCCAACTGTCAATTTTATTGAAAAAAGGTACCCCTGTCCCCTGCTTCAATGCTATGATATATGGCATTTTCTAAACCCCCCCAAACGTGATCGGGCCCCGAAAAGGGGCCGCACCGAAGTATCTTTTCCACCTCTTCTTAACTTAAGTCCTCCGAAACTGAACAACTATCCTCGATTCATCATGATGGAATCGGTAGACCAATCAAAACCTCTTGCTTCACATTAGGTACTTCTTATTTCAAAGTTTCTTGAGGGTATCGTTGGAGAATCATATCAGGCCAAAAAACATCGAACCGGTGAAATCCTTGTCGAGGTCAGTAGGCAGGATCAGGCCAATAAACTTCTTACTCAAACCAGTATCACCGATCTGCCCATCCGAGTCACGCCCCACCGCAGCCTAAACAGCTCTCGGGGTGGTCTCCGACTATGACCTGAATGAAACTGAAGCCGACTTGCTGGAGGGCCTTCGTGGCCAGGGCGTAACAGCAGTCAAGCGAATAACTATACGACCGGACGATAAACGCATACCCACAAAGCACCTCATCCTAACCTTTGACAGGTCGAGCCTTCCGGAATCCATCAATGCAGGTTTCGTGCGATGTCCAGCCTGGCCTTACGTCCCGAACCCGTGGCGCTATTTCAAGTGCCAACGGTTCAGACACGGAAAAAACTCCTGTCGGGGCCGACTTCCCTGCGCGAAATGCGCTCAGCACGACCACCCGTCCGACAAGTGTAACGTGCAACAGTTTCTTTTGCGTAAACTGCCAGGGTCCACAGGCGGCCTACTCGAGGAAATGCGAAAGATTTCAACTTGAAAAGAAAATCATAAACATCAAGGTCACTGAAAACATCACCTTCTCAGAGGCGCAGAAGAGGTTCGCCTCCTTCCCTCTGGGCAGGTACGCCGACGCAGCTCGCTGGTGGGCGGAGCGGCGTCTGGCTTCGGCAGGGACCCAGTACCGCGAGTCGGACATTCTCCCGCCCCCCACCGGGTCGCTTTTGGCGGCCCAACCCGCCTCCGCAGTGCTTGCTGAGCCAGCAGCGGTTGTGTAGACAACCACGTCTGGTGGGAGTGATGCTGCATGCTCCACTTCCGCACCACCGTCTCGAACCACATGTGAGGGCCCGGAGGAGATTGAGATGGGGAACCAGCGGCAGCTCCCACCGCACCGCCTGCGCCGTCCCAGGCGTTCCTGAAACCCTCGGCGGTTGTGGGCAAGGAAAAGCGCGCCCCAAGGGGTCCGCGGTCCAAGGAGCCTGATCCCTCGCGCGCTCCGAGGACATCCGAGAATGAAATGGACGTTGGAACGTTCTTGTCTGCGATGCATCCGCAAGGAACGCCTCCCGACGCCAAAGCCTCCTGACAAGCCAAAAAAGACGAGAGTCACAGCCCCGAAAGACGACACTTAAACAACACAGTCTAGTAGCTCCAAACACTTCATAACGGGAAGAGAAAACATAGTCCAATGGAACTGCAGAGGCCTTCTTAAATATCTTGATGTATACGAAATACTGCATGATAATCAGCCAAGTGTAATGTGTGTTCAGGAAACACATTTGAATTCCAAGCACACAAATTTCTTGAATAGTTACATGGTCTTGTACGTAATTCTGCCTACCGAGGGGGGTTCAGGCAACAGTCTCGTCAAAACATTACAGCACAGAACATTGCGAAAGGATGCGAAAGGAACAAGGGGCTTTACTGAAGCAGTGCAAACGAAATATAAATGGCACAGAAGATACAATAAACAACGCACATCACCAAAGCACTTCAATGTCCGGAGGCTTACGGCACGACAGGACGGAGGCTGGCTGCTTGCTGCCGTGCGGGCTCCTGGAAGGTGGCTGGCGGCGGTGGCTTTTCTCTTCCGGCTCGCGGCACTACCGGCCGGCGACTCCCCCTCTCGCTCGCGCCGCTCACATTTATATCCCGCGCACGGGCGAGGGGTTGTCGTTGATAACAGTCCCTTCGCTGTACGTAGTCCCTACATGACAATAACAGGTCAAACTCTGGTTACAATTTCTAATTTACACTGTATGAGTTGAGGGTTGCCCTGAGCACATGTAAACCTTCAGCTCCAGGGGCAGATAAGATTACATACAGCATGATACAACACCTACACCCAGACACTCTTGAAACACTCCTGCACCTATACAATAAAATATGGCTTTCGGGGCAGATTCCACACTCTTGGAGGAAGGCCATAGTAGTGGCGTTCCTGAAGGAAGGGAAGGACCCTTCCTCTCCCGCCAGTTATCGTCCCATTGCTCTAACAAGCTGCCTGTGCAAGCTGCTCGAGAAGATGATAAATCGCAGGCTCGTGTACTTCCTTGAGTACAACGGTCTTCTCGAGAGCTGCCAGGCAGGCTTTAGGGTGGGGCGATCTACCAACGATCAACTTGTTGCGTTGGAAGCCTTTGTAAAAGATGCATTTGCTCATAAGCAGTTCTGCCTTACGGTATTCTTTGATCTTGAAAAGGCTTACGACACAGCCTGGCGATATGGCATCCTTAGCGACCTGAAGTCCTTTGGTGTGTCAGGTAACATGTTAAATACCATTTCTAGCTACATGTCCATGAGGACATTTCGTGTTAAAGGGACAGACAACCGATTTTTGTCGAGTATATATTCTCTATCCCAAATGAAAGGGCATCACTTAAAGCACCTGGAAGAGAAACGGTTTTGCTGATAACGCCCTAGAACTTTTTAAATCGAATTTTTTGACCTACGAGCCGTATGTGTCCCTCCCAAAACTAATGCTGGCAACCATGACATACAGTAGCTCGGCAACATACTTTTGTCTGTATGCGAAATAAAAAACAATATTTAAAAACTTGTTCCCAGCTAAAAATGTTTGAATCGCCGGCTTTCCTGCTCCTTTATGTGTTTTTTCAATGCAACGGTCTATTTTGCCCGAATGCACCATCTGTTGGGATAGACGATAGGTAGAATCTGGCTTCACGTTGTGGAGGCGGGAAGTTCGATTTTTCCTGGGCGCGACGTTTTTTTTTTAAAGCTGCCGTTGGCGTATTTGGAAACTGAAATCACATATTTTGGCAGAACAAACGCCTCTGCCTCAGGCAGAATCGTCAAAGCTCGTTCACTGGGTCTGTTTACTGAACGCTGCCGTTGATTCTGGGCATGGAGGCTCAGTTAGCCACACTGAGAGCAACCCAGCGGCGGCGAGTGGCGTGTCTCAAAAAAATTTCAAAATAATGGTAAAAAATACATATACAATTTAAGCTTGTCCAAATACATGTGTTAAAAGGTTTCCAATACGTAAATGAACATTTACGCTGTTACAATAGCTGCTAGGTTTACAAGTCACGTGACAGGGACACATTGTAGTGCCAAGTTTCGACACTACGAACCGCCACCCTTCTGTTTTCAGGAAGTTTGCTGCCAAATTAAAATTATTTCCGCCAGTTTTTTTAGAAATTGCTTGTGGTTATGGGGCTATATAAAACGCTGGCTTTCATGTGAGCTAGAGAACATATACGCGACAAAAATCGGTTGTCTGTCCTTTTAAGGTTGGGTCATCCCTGTCCGGGATAACTGTGCAGGAAAACGGTGTGCCGCAAGGAGGAGTTCTTAGCTGCACATTGTTTATAGTTAAGATGAACTCCCTCCAAAAGGCATTGCCACCAACCATTTCCTGTTCCATCTATGTAGACGATGTTCAAATATCTTTTAAATCCTGTAACCTGTCAATTTGCGAACGTCAAGTACAGCTCAGTGTTAAGAAGCTTGCTGGATGGGCGGACCTTAACAGTTTTAAACTGAACCCTGGAAAGAGTACTTGTGTTGTGTTCTCCCGCAAGCGCGGGCTTAATGCGGACCCTGAGATTGCTCTTGGCCGTGCATCTATTCCTGTTGAAAGGGAGCACATGTTTTTAGGTGTCATATTTGATGACAAGCTTACGTTCATACCTCACGTCACCCCGCACGGGGCACCTTGAGCAATCTTGGTGACGGTACTGGCGATACCGCGGACCCCGAGCCCCCAAACATAACCTGGATCCAACCGTGGCGATGTGTTTATTGGTGGAGGGTTAGAAAGCACGAACGGTGGCCGTCGGAGCCCAGGTCAAGCTCCGGCGGATGGGCTCCCTGTCTGTTCACCAGGCAGGGATCTCCGGGACCTCTTTGACTACCACGGTAAGGTCAAAGAAGAAAGTACCCCCGTCTCCCTGCTTTCCAATGTATCATATGGCATTTTCCAAACCCAAACGTGATCGGCCCCCGAAAAGGGGCCGCACCGAAGCTTCATTCCCACCCTTGCCAACAATTCCATCTCAAAAGCCAGATAACTATCCGCGCTTCTTGATTGTTGAATCTCTTGACAAGTCAAATCCTATCTCCTCCGAGTCAGAGTTCCTTATCACCAAATTCCTTGAAGGCATCCTTGGCAAGTCTTTCCAAGCCAAGAAACTGAGAACTGGCGAAGTTCTGGTCGAGGTGAACACTGACCAGCAAGCCACAAGCCTCCTTACCCAGAATCGCATGGCAGATCTGGACATCAGAGTCACACCCCACCGTAGCCTCAATAGCTCTCAGGGTGTGATTTCTGAGCCAGATCTGATAAATGAGACTGAAGCCGATCTGCTCGAAGGTCTGAAAGGCGAGGGCGTGACGGCAGTGAGGCGCATCACCATGTGGCGAGATGATAAGCAAATCATGACAAAGCATATAATCTTGACATTTGACCGTTCCACACTCCCCGAATCCATCAAAGCGGGTTTCATTCATTGTTCTGTCCGGCCTTACATCCCGAACCTGCGGCGCTGTTTCAAGTGCCAACGGTTCGGGCATGGCACCACCTCCTGTCTTGGCAAAACGTGTGCAAAATGTTCATCTCAAGATCATGATACAGATAACTGCCAGGCTCAACAATTAATGTGCAGCAACTGTCATGGACCTCATGCTGTGTACTCCCGCACGTGTGAAAGGTTCCAGATTGAAAAGAAAATAATCAACCTCAAAATCACTGAAAACATCACCTTCCCAGAGGCGTGGAAGAGGTTCACCTCTCCCTCTGGGGAAGTACGCCGACGCAGCTCGCCGGGGGGCGGAGCGGCGTCTGGTTTCCACAGGGACCCAGTTCAGCGAGTCTGACCTGGTCCCTCCTCCGCCCCCCCCTGGGTTGCCTCTGGCAGCCCAACCCGCCACCACGCTGCTTGCTGAGGCAGCAGCGGTTGTGGTGGCAACCTCTTCCGTCGGGACCGGTGCCGCTCCCGTCCCTGCCTCCCGTCCTCCAGTGCGTTGCAGAGTGCCATGGACACCACGGGCCCCGCACCGGCTTCCACCGCCACCGCACCGCCCGTGCCACTTCTGGTGCCCCCGACACCTGCGGCGGTGGCGGGTCATACGAAGGGCCCCCGAAGGGAGGCTAAGTCCGGGGAGCCCCGTTCGCCGGGCACAACCAGGACATCGGACAATGAGGTGGACGTCGTGCTGTTCTTGCCTGCGGTGCACTGCAAGGAACGCGTCCCGACGCCAAAGCCTCCCGACAAGCCAAAAAAGGCGAGAGTCACAGCCCCGAAAGACGACACATAAACAAACACACACTCCAGTAGCTCTCACACTAAATAATGGGAAGAGAAAACATAATTCAATGGAACTGTAGAGGCCTTCTTAAAAATCTGGACGATGTATACGAAATACTGCATGCTAATCAGCCAAGTGTAATGTGTGTTCAGGAAACACATTTGAATTCCAAGCACACAAATAGTTACATGCTCTTCAGAAAGGACAGAGATGGTTGCACACACTCTTCTGGCGGTGTGGCCATAATCGCCCGGAAATCCTTAGCCTGCCACCCTGTCACTCTGAACACTATCCTTGAGGCTGTAGCAATCCGAACAATAATATTTAATAGGTTGATAACGGTATGCTCCATAACGGTATGCTCCATTTACATCTCTCCTGATTTTGCACTTCTGAGCTCTGACTTCGAGGCGCTGGTCGACCAGCTGCCCGAACCATACATCATAACAGGTGACCTTAATGCGCACAACTCTCTTTGGGGCTCCTCTAGAACGGATGCCCGAGGTCGCCTGATAGAGAAGTTTCTTACATCCTCCGGAGCATGCCTTTTCAACAAAAAACAGCCTACATACCATAACTTAGGACACAATGCATACTCGCATCTTGACTTGGCTATTGGTTCCGCAGTTCTCTTTCCATGCCTTGAGTGGGGTGTGGGCACGGACCCATATGGTAGTGACCATTTCCCCACTTCATTAACGTATATAGGTATAGGCCCGAGCAGTCCATCTTCCCATAAAAGGTTTAATGAATCAAAAGCAAACTGGAGCACATTCACAGAAACATCTAAACTACACCACACAACCATAAAACACCTACACGTGGAGGAAGCAGCCCAACTCGTCACGGCGCACATAGTCGACGCCGCCGAAAAGTCCATGCCCCAGGCCTCCAGTGCGTCCCGCAACCCAAGGAGGCCCTGGTGGAACGAGGACTGCAGGCGGGCGCGAGAGGCCCAGAACAAGGCGTGGGGTGTCCTTCGCCGGTACCCCACGTCAGATAACCTAATTTCTTTTAAACGGGCAAAGGCTTTGGGTAAGCGAGTGCGTCGTGAGGCAAAAAGGGAGAGTTGGCGCACCTTCCTCACTTCCATCAACTCATACACTGACACACACAAAGTCTGGACACGAATACGAAAACTAAAAGGACAACAGACACACAGCCTGCCCCTGGTTAGTACAACAGGGGACACACTGGAAGACCAGGCTGACACACTCGCACAACACTTCCAACACGTGTCCAGTTCAGCACACTACACAGACACTTTCCTGAAACATAAAAATACTTCTGAAAAAAAGTCCCTACATGACAATAACAGGTCAAAATCTGGTTATAATTCTGAATTTACACTGTATGAGTTGAGGGCTGCCCTGAGCACATGTAAACCTTCAGCTCCAGGCGCAGATCAGATTACATACACCATGATACAACACCTACACGCAGATACACTTGAAACACTCCTACACCTATACAATAACATATGGCTTTCGGGGCACATCCCAAAATCTTGGAAGGAGGCTATTGTAGTGGCGTTTCTGAAGGAGGGTAAAGACCCTTCTTCTCCTCCCAGTTATAGACCTATCGCCCTCACAAGCTGCCTGGGCAAGCTTCTCGAGAAGATGATCAACAGGAGACTCGTGTACTTTCTTGAGTACAATGGTCTTCTCGAGAGCTGCCAGGCGGGCTTCAGGGCAGGGCGGTCTACAAATGACCAACTAGTAGCGCTAGAATCTTACATTAAAGATGCCTATCTTCATAAGCAGTATTGCATGACCGTGTTCTTTGATATTGAAAAGGCATATGATACTACATGGCGCTATGGCATCCTTAGAGACCTCAAATCCTTTGGTATATCTGGTAACATGCTGAACACTCTGTCCAGCTACCTATCTTTACGAACATTTCGTGTCAGAGTTGGTTCGGCACTCTCAAACGTTCACGTGCAGGAGAATGGCGTGCCTCAAGGTGGTGTTTTGAGCTGCACTTTGTTTATAGTCAAAATGAATTCAGTTCGGAAGGCATTGCCACCAACAATCTCCTGTTCGATGTATGTGGACGACATACAAATATCATTTAAATCGTGTAATATGTCCATATGTGAACGACAGATCCAGCTTGGGGCAAACAAGCTTGCTCGCTGGGCGGATCAAAACGGTTTTAGGGTTAATCCTGGAAAGAGTACCTGCGTCGTTTTCTCAAGGAGGCGCGGTATCCAACCCGACCCTGAAATTAAATTGAATGGTGACTTGATTCCTGTAAAAAAGGAACACAAATTTCTAGGCGTCGTATTAGACGAGAAACTAACATTCATCCCTCACATCACACAACTAAAACATAAATGCATCAAAGCAATAAACATACTTAAGGTCCTTTCACACCACTCCTATGGCGCGGACAAGCAACTCCTCTTACGTGTCTTCACAAGCTTGGTGGGGTCCCGCTTGGACTATGGGAGCGTGGTTTATGGGTCAGCAACAAAAACAGCGCTGAAAATGCTAGACCCAGTGCTTCACTTAGGCCTCCGCCTCGCGTCGGGCGCTTTCCGTACAAGCCCCGTACAAAGCCTATACGTCGAGTGCGATAAATGGTGCCTAGATCATCAGCGAACATACATAGATCTTCTGTACGCTTTTAAAATTTCGTCTATAACCGACCATCCTTTCAAACCATTTATTTGTGATGCACCCATGTCCCAACTTCTTCTTAATCGTCCATCTATCTCTGCTCCGTTCTCACATAGGGTGAGACAGGAAGTGTCAGAATTATCTATAACCTTTTCAGACACCTACAAATCAACCCTTTCCGACTTTTTACCACCGTGGCAGCTTCGCCCCGTGTCGTGCGATTTGTCGTTTGTAGCAATTGACAAAAAACGAGTACCCACAATTGTAATTCTTCAGCACTTCATGTTTCTTCAAGAGAAATACAAGTGTGCAGAATTTTTTAGCGACGCGTCAAAAACAGCCCGTATGGTTTCGTGTGCTGCGCACGGACCTGATTTTAGGGTATCTAACACCCTAAACTCGAAAAGCAGCATTTTTACGGCTGAAGCCTATGGCATATTTCTGGTTTTAAAGCACATAGTTCATCATAAAATTCCCAAGTCCATCATCTTTACAGATTCCTTGAGTGCAGTACGTGCATTGTCATCTAAGCAGCTTTGTAAAAACCATGTTATTCATTTAGTTTACAAAACCATTATGTCAGCATATGCATTAAGTCTTGAAGTGACCGTATGCTGGGTGCCAGGTCACTCGGGTATCACCGGAAACGAGACAGCAGATCAAATGGCCGCTGCTGCTGCACTTGCAAACACAGTGGACATAAGAACAATACCGTACACTGACCTTAAGTCACTCATTAGACAGCACCTTCGCAATACATGGCAAGCACACTGGAATGAACAGGCAGACAACAAACTACACGTTATAAAGACAGTCGTGGGAGCATACACCACTGACACACACAACAGGCACAATGAAGTTACCCTGGCTCGATTACGGATAGGCCACACGCATGCAACACACTCATACCTGCTCACGGGATCTCCAAGACCCTTGTGTAGCAGGTGTGGAGATGGCCTATCCGTGATCCATGTGCTACTTCAATGTAAAGCACTCCACACAACACGACAGAAACACTTCGCCGACCTCTACAGACAACACATTCCACTACACCCAGCATTGTTTTTAGGGGATGACCCCATGATTCCTGTACAACGCACCTTTAAGTTTCTTAGTGACATCAAGTTTTTACACCTCGTTTCCTATCACGCGTAGTTGCTTTTAAACACGATTTCATGCCACGCACAATCACAACCTGGCCTTTTACACCAGCCATCCTCATTGTCTTTTACTGAATTCACTTGTTTTTTTGTTGAACGGTCTTAGCGTTTACGGTTACATCCTTCATACCTAACCACCGTTTTGGCGCTCTTTGCCCTCGTCGGCCTTGCGCCATAAAACACCAAACATCATCATCATCATCCTCTTCTCGAGTGGGGTGTGGGAACTGACCCATATGGCAGTGACCACTTCCCAACCTCACTTACATACATAGGTAAAGGCCCAAGCAGTTCATCTTCCCATAATAGGTTCAATGAAGCACGAGCTAACTGGAACACATTTACAGAGACATCGAAACTGCACTGCACAGCTATGGGACACCTACACGTAGATGAAGCCGCAGAACTCCTCACAGCGCACATTCTCGACGCCGCCGAAAAGTCCATTCCCCACGCCTCTGGTGCCCCGCGCAACCAGCGGAGGCCGTGGTGGAATGAGGACTTTAGGCGGGCCCTGCACGGGGCACCTTGAGTATTCATGGTGACGGTGAGCAGCGACACCGCGGACCCCGAGCTCCCAACATAAGCCGTGTCCAACCGTGGCGACGTGTTTAAAGGTGAAGGGTAGAAGCCGTAAACGGTGGCCGTCAGAGCCTTGGTCAAGCTTCGGCCGATGGGCTCCCTGCCTGTCTACCAGGCAGGGAGCTCCGGGACCTCTTTGACTACCAGGGTAAGGTCAAAGGAGAAAGTACCCTCGTCTCCCTGCTTTTATACTACGTTTTATGGTATTGTCTAAAACCCCCTCCAACCGTGATCGGCCCCCTAAAAGGGGCCGCACCGAAGTATCGTTTCCCCCATTGCCATCTTTGACATTTCCTGAACCAGATAATTTTTCTCGATTTCTTGTGATGGAATCGCTCAATCCAACCCACCCTCTTGCATCTCAGTCAGTCTTCTTGATCGCCAAGTATCTTGAAGCCATAGTAGGAAAATCGTATAAATGCAAAAAACAAAGGTCTGGTGAACTCTTAATTGAAATAAATGACAAGCAGCAGTCTGCAAAGCTTCTAGCTCAGACTAGACTGGCTGATATTGACATCCGGGTCACACCCCATCGGAGCCTCAACAGCTCGCAGGGTGTGATATCCGAGACAGACCTCCTGAACGAAACGGATGCGGATCTCCTTGCCGGTTTGAAGGATCAGGGCGTCACTGCCGTGAGACGCATCACTATCCGTAGAGACGACAAGGAGATTCCCACCAAGCACATCATCTTGACCTTTGACCGCGCAGTTCTCCCACAACATATATATGCAGGTTTTATCCGGTGCTCAATACGTCCGTACATCCCGAACCCGCGGCGCTGTTTTAAGTGCCAGCGGTTCGGGCACGGTACGAACTCTTGCCGTGGCCGAACGACGTGTGCGAAATGCGCGGCGCACGATCATCCTAGTGACAACTGCCAATCCGATACCCTCACTTGTGTAAACTACGGGGGACCGCATGCAGCGTACTCCCGCAAGTGCGAAAAGTTCCAACTCGAAAAAAAGATAATCAACATCAAGGTAACCGAGAACATCACCTTCCCGGAGGCGAGAAAGAGGTTCGCCTCTTTCCCTCTGGGGAGGTACGCTGACGCGGCTCGCCGGGGGGCGGAGCGGCGTCTGGTGTCCACAGGGACCCAGTTCAGCGAGTCTGACCTGGTTCCGCCCCCGCCCCCCGTTGGGTTGCCTCACGCAGCCCAACCCGGCACCACGCCGCTTGGTGAGGCAGCAGCGATTGTGGCGCAAACCACTCCTGTCGGGACCGGTGCCGCTCCCGCCTCTGTCTCCCCGTCCTCCAGTGCGTTGGAGGGTACCGAGGTGATGGACACCACGGGCCCCGCACCGGCTCCCACCGCCACCGCACCGCCTGTGCCACCTCTGGCGCCACCGACTGTGGCGGCTCCAACGAAGGGCTCCCGAAGGGTGGCCAAGTCCGGGGGGCCCGGTCCGTCGGGCACCCCTCGGACATCCGACGACGAGATGGATGTTGGGCCGTTCCTGCCTGCAACGCAGCGCAAGGAGCGGCCACCGACTTCCAAGCCTACAGAAAGGCCCAAAAAGCCGAATCCAAGAGTAACAGTCCCGAAAGACGACACATGAACACACACAGACACACACATTCCAGTCATTCTTAAATTTAAATAATGGGAACAGAAAATATCATCCAATGGAACTGCAGAGGCCTCCTTAAAAATCTTGACGATGTGTATGAGATTCTGCATGCCAGTCAGCCAAGTATTATGTGTCTCCAGGAAACCCACCTCAACTCTAAACAAACAAATTTCTTAAATAGGTACATGGTATTCAGAAAGGACAGGGTTGGCTGCACCCACTCTTCAGGAGGTGTGGCCATTATCGCCCGGAAATCATTAGCATGCCACCCTGTCACTTTAAACACTGTCCTCGAGTCTGTAGCGATCCGTACCATAATATTTAATAGGTTGATAACGGTATGCTCTATTTACATCTCTCCAGATTTTGCACTTCTGAGCTCTGATTTCGAGGCACTGGTTGACCAGCTGCCCGAACCATACATACTAACAGGCGACCTTAATGCGCACAACTCTCTTTGGGGCTCCACCAGTACGGATGCCCGAGGTCGCCTGATAGAGAAGTTCCTTACATCCTCCGGAGCATGCCTTTTCAACAAAAAACAGCCTACATACCATAACCTAGGACACAATACATACTCGCATCTTGACTTGGCTATTGGTTCCGCAGTTCTCTTTCCATGTCTTGAGTGGGGTGTGGGCACAGACCCATATGGTAGTGACCATTTCCCCACTTCATTAACGTATATAGGTACAGGCCCGAGCAGTCCATCTTCCCATAAAAGGTTTAATGAATCACAAGCAAACTGGAGCACATTCACACAAACATCTCAACTACACCACACATCCATAAAATACCTACACGTGGAGGAAGCCGCCCAACTCGTCACGGCGCACATCCTCGATGCCGCCGAAAAGTCCATTCCCCAGGCCTCCAGTGGGTCCCGCAGCCCAAGGAGGCCCTGGTGGAACGAGGACTGCAGGCGGGCGCGAGAGGCCCAGAACAAGGCGTGGGCCTATCCGTTCAGGAAACACATTTGAATTCCAAGCACAAAAATTTCTTGAATAGTTACATGGTCTTTGTGGAAAGGGTAGTAGCGGAATCCCGCACCCACCGGCGCGGGGCACAGAGGGGCGATCGCTCCTCGCCAGGAGGCAACGTCGTCACCTCACGTCACGCACCACGTGAGTCCAGACGGCCCAAAGGGGCGCGGGGGAGAACGCGGTGACGTCACGAGCCGTACGGCCGGGCGGGAGGAAGCACGGCGCGCGCGCCGAGGCAGTCCTGTTCGGGACAGCGAGGAGATCGGCTGCCAGGTAATCCCTCTTCCCTTTCCAGGCGATCTTCATACGCGGGCGGCCCCGTCACGAGCCGAACGGCTCCGGCCGCCGCGACATCGGAGCAAGCAGAAGGGTTCGCACAATAAACCCCGCCATTGCTTGTTGGACGGTTGTCTTTGTGTTGCCTGCCTCTCACGCCGGCCCGTATACACGGAAGCCGCGTGCGGAGGACCGTCCGAGCCAAACCCACGCAACATTTTGGCGCCCCTAACGTGGGGCCTCGTCTGCAAACGCAGTTGAGGCGAACAATATGGCAGGCAACACCAGCGAGTGGTGCGACCTGATGATGCTCGCCGGCCAGGCCGCGGAAACCCCTCACCGGCGGACATTCCTCACGCCACCAGCGAACGCATACGTGAGTCGGGAGCACCCCCCCTACGGCCGAGTCATGAGCGCGGAGCGCGCACAGTCGGCCCCCGCGCATTTTCGCGGGCACGGTGAGCAACTGGCGCCGACCGGCACCGGGCGCTCGCCCTTCGCGTACGAGGCAAACGCCTTCCCCCGCGCGCCATTCCCCAAACGCAGCGAGCACCCCGCGCCGATCGGCACGGTGCCCTACCAAGCTGCACGGGCGGCGCGCCCGACAGATCCGCTGCGGGACGGCAATTTCCGCGGCCCGGCGCAGCACACCCGACATCAGCCGGCCCCGGGGGGCAGCGGGGAGCCCCGGACGAAGCGCAGCGTGGCCACGTGGGTGGCCCAAGAGGGAAGTAGCCCCCCACGTGGCTACTGTAGCTCGGCTCCCTGGAAGGCGCAGCTGCGCATTGAGCCGAGCCTGCCCCTGGAGCTCGTCCCCGGGGTCTTCCGGGGCCACACGCCGCGCGACTACCTGGCTCGCTTCCCCAACGGCGTCGTGGCTCCGGACCCACTGGCCACCTACTGCTCCGACTGCGGGGTGCTGCTGGTGTCGGATACGAAGCACCGGGCGCTCACGGGGCACGGGCCGAACCTGGAGGAGGGAGGCGACCCTACCAGCGTGGCTGCCGTGCGGGCCCAGATGCAGCGGGACCCCGCGTACCGGGCCGCCATTTTGGCCCCGCCGGCGGGCAGCGGCAACGCGGTCGGACCGGGTGTGCCCACCGAGGAGGGACGGGTGCCAGCGGCCCGACAACGCCGCTCACCGGTGACGGAGGCCCCGCCGGCCAGGCCTAACCCCGAGGCGCTTAGGCTCTGGGAGGGGTCGCCGTCGTGTGAAGCGGCCGTCCTGCAGCCGGCCCCTACCCAGCACGAGGAGGCAAACGCCTCCAGCGATGGGGACGCCGACATGCTGGACCTGGGGTGCGGGGAGCCCGACGACACGGACGAACACGCAGCCCGCCTTCAGAAGCTCTTGGAGGAGCTGGAGGCGGAATGAAAGGTAGGCGAAACCGCTTAGCCTAAGGTGGTTAGAATGCTAGCCATCTTGGATTCGGACACCATCTTGAAATACGACTTAACAAAACTTGTTGCTGAGCTAGTTGGTACATAGTTCAAACAAAGTTAAAAACGTGGCGCAAACTAGACGGGACAAGAGAGACAAGAAACACAGATACAGGCGCCAACTTCCAACTGTTTATTCGCCAGAAACCACACGTATTTATATACGATATATCAGCAACATGAATAACAAAACCATGTATAATCAAAATGACAAATGTAAAAGGGGCCAAAAACACGCAAGCTCAAGTGCCGAGAATGCATACATGATAACTGCAAACGTGCGCAGGAGTGCAAAAAACAGGGCGTGCGCACATATTCCAAGCACAAACCCAGCAGCAAAGAGGGGAGAGCAGCGTTACGTGCCAAACTACACGTTGTCTTTTAAGAAAGACACCTCTTTATCACTTAACGCCAGTGATGGCGTGCTGACGCACTTTTCACCAGCTCTTTTTATGAATACCGCCTCGATGATCTCCCTTTCGGTCTTGTTTTTTGCTCGCCTTAAAAAGGTCGTCTCATTCAGTAATGGCTCACACCCACAGCGCTTGCAGTGGTCTGCTAGGTGCCCACCCATGTTGCTGCTGACGGCCAACCGGTGCTCTCTCGCACGTTTGCCCCATGATGACTAAGAAGCCACCGGAAACATGCTCGAAGAAGCACGACACACGCTACACCCAGTGTGTAAAAAACGTCGTCTACAGTATCCCCTTGAAGTGCGAAAGGGTATACATTGGACAAACGGGACGTTGCTTTAATGAACGTGCGAGAGAGCACCGGTTGGCCGTCAGGAGCAACATGGGTGGGCACCTAGCAGACCACTGCAAGCGCTGTGGGTGTGAGCCATTACTGAATGAGACGACCTTTTTAAGGCGAGCAAAAAACAAGACCGAAAGGGAGATCATCGAGGCGGTATTCATAAAAAGAGCTGGTGAAAAGTGCGTCAGCACGCCATCACTGGCGTTAAGTGATAAAGAGGTGTCTTTCTTAAAAGACAACGTGTAGTTTGGCACGTAACGCTGCTCTCCCCTCTTTGCTGCTGGGTTTGTGCTTGGAATATGTGCGCACGCCCTGTTTTTTGCACTCCTGTGCACGTTTGCAGTTATCATGTATGCATTCTCGGCACTTGAGCTTGCGTGTTTTTGGCCCCTTTTACATTTGTCATTTTGATTATACATGGTTTTGTTATTCATGTTGCTGATATATCGTATATAAATACGTGTGGTTTCTGGCGAATAAACAGTTGGAAGTTGGCGCCTGTATCTGTGTTTCTTGTCTCTCTTGTCCCGTCTAGTTTGCGCCACGTTTTTAACTTTGTTTGAACTATGTACCAACTAGCTCAGCAACAAGTTTTGTTAAGTCGTATTTCTTCTACACTGAGCTCTTTTCTATGTCGACAGACCACGCAAAGTCAAATTACTACTTGTGTTAACCTTATAGCTGTTTCCAGTTGCCGGTCGAGGCTACTCACTTACTGCATCAAACGGAAGGTGGTGCCCCTGGAAGTTCAACTGCTCTTCGGGGTACAAGAACCATCATGGGGCCATGCACGAAGGATTTGCCGGGTCCTGAAGTCTGAGTTATGGCACCAGGTTCGTCTCTACAATGACTGGTTGCGGGTCTTAGTTGAACGTGACGGTAACAGAGGAAGCCTGCGGGAATTTCAACTGTTGGCAGCGCAGAGCACAGAGTTCCTGTGGCAACGTACTCGTGTCGGGCTGCCACCAAGACGCAGCGCGGCCGCCCGAACGTCATCTGTAACCTTCATCGGAGGCGCATCCGTTCCGAGTGATGTTCAGCAGATTTTGGAAAACGGCCCGAAGTTCAGCTTCCAACCTGCATCAAGAAGGACACAACTTGTAGCCATGGTCCGAGGTGTAGCCAGCCGTGTGAGTGAGCAAGACCGGGAACGAGCCATTGGTGACGGAGTCGACTGTCTCATACGCACTGTAAGTGACAAGCCACAGAAAAGACCTCCTTTTAGGAAGATTGTAACATGCTTGCAAAAAGAAGGGCTAGCCATTGTTGAAGCTGACAAAGAAGGGGGCTTTGTTGTAATGCCGCAAGGAATGTTTGATGCGAAGGCCCACGAGGCCATACAGGAAAACTTCAAACCCTCCGTCGTCTTACCTAAGAAGCAGAAGGCTGTGGTGCTACGTTTACTAAAAAACGGAAATTTGGAACATCTCCGAAAGGCCGTTACCAAGTCAAAGAAGTGTAGCCTTGAAGCATTCTTTACAGGGAAGACGCATAAGACAGGGTGCCCGCTTAGGGTGATTGTTTCTGAAAGAGGGTCCTGGCTAAACGAAGTCAGTACTTATCTTCAGCGAAGCCTCAGCAAGCTTGCTCTGCACGACCCTTTCTTGGTGCGAAGCTCGACAGAACTGGTGCAAGCTCTAGTGGAAGGCGATCTGGCATCTGCTACTACTGGGTTTTCGATTGATGTGCGAGATCTATTTTATTCAGTGCCCCAACAAGGCTTGTTCAAGGCTGTCCGTCATACCATAGAAGAGTCGGGTGAACTTGACTTCCAGAATAACGCTGGCATAAGTACAGAACAGTTTTTAGAGCTTTTAGATGTTTACCTGAAATCCACCATCATTTCTTTTAATGATTCTTTTTATGTCCAAAAAGATGGCATTTGTATTGGTTCTTCTGTAGCACCCGTTCTATGTGACATATATCTTGCTTTCATTGACAAGCGCATTAACGCAAACTTCACCAACTCTGACGTCGTTAGAATTTTTAGATACGTAGACGATTACCTTGTGCTTTTAAATTTAACTCATTCTAACCTTGACTCTGCTGTGGCTGAAGTGACTAATACCTTTCTGTCGGAATCAGGCGGACTAGACTACTACCGGGAGTTACCATTCAATTTTTGGACCTTAAGCTTAGTTTCGCAAAAGACCACACGTGCTGGATGTACAACCCTAGAACTAAGAAAAGCCTTCTTCCGTATGACAGCGCTCATTCCAAACTGATAAAGAGGGGAATAGCTACCACATGCAATAATTCGGCCTTAACGAAATCTTGCGAGCACAATCTGTTTGCAGGTTTTCGCAATCAGATTAGCCGCTTGGAAGCCGCTCGATATCCTCCCACGGTCATTACAAGCGTCTGTGAAAGCACCCTGCAGAAGCTAAAGCACGGGAAAAAACTGCAGGAGCAGAAAGAAAAAATGAGAACGCACGTTATACCCTACATTCACCGGCTCTCGCACAATGTAAAAAAGGTTGCCGCAAGGTATAATGTGCGAATTGTGTGTTCCGCCCCGTGCAAGCTGGCCAAGGTTTGCCCCATGATGACTAAGAAGCCACCGGAAACATGCTCGAAGAAGCACGACACACGCTACACCCAGTGTGTAAAAAACGTCGTCTACAGTATCCCCTTGAAGTGCGAAAGGGTATACATTGGACAAACGGGACGTTGCTTTAATGAACGTGCGAGAGAGCACCGGTTGGCCGGCAGCAGCAACATGGGTGGGCACCTAGCAGACCACTGCAAGCGCTGTGGGTGTGAGCCATTACTGAATGAGACGACCTTTTTAAGGCGAGCAAAAAACAAGACCGAAAGGGAGATCATCGAGGCGGTATTCATAAAAAGAGCTGGTGAAAAGTGCGTCAGCACGCCATCACTGGCGTTAAGTGATAAAGAGGTGTCTTTCTTAAAAGACAACGTGTAGTTTGGCACGTAACGCTGCTCTCCCCTCTTTGCTGCTGGGTTTGTGCTTGGAATATGTGCGCACGCCCTGTTTTTTGCACTCCTGCGCACGTTTGCAGTTATCATGTATGCATTCTCGGCACTTGAGCTTGCGTGTTTTTGGCCCCTTTTACATTTGTCATTTTGATTATACATGGTTTTGTTATTCATGTTGCTGATATATCGTATATAAATACGTGTGGTTTCTGGCGAATAAACAGTTGGAAGTTGGCGCCTGTATCTGTGTTACTTGTCTCTCTTGTCCCGTCTAGTTTGCGCCACGTTTTTAACTTTGTTTGAACCATCTTGAAACCGGGGTGGTGACAGTCTTAAGGGAGGAGGAGTGTGGAAAGGGTAGTAGCGGAATCCCGCACCCACCGGCGCGGGGCACGGAGGGGCGATCGCTCCTCGCCAGGAGGCAACGTCGTCACCTCACGTCACGCACCACGTGAGTCCAGACGGCCCAATGGGGCGCGGGGGAGAACGCGGTGACGTCACGAGCCGTACGGCCGGGCGGGAGGAAGCACGGCGCGCGCGCCGAGGCAGTCCTGTTCGGGACAGCGAGGAGATCGGCTGCCAGGTAATCCCTCTTCCCTTTCCAGGCGATCTTCATACGCGGGCGGCCCCGTCACGAGCCGAACGGCTCCGGCCGCCGCGACATCGGAGCAAGCAGAAGGGTTCGCACAATAAACCCCGCCATTGCTTGTTGGACGGTTGTCTTTGTGTTGCCTGCCTCTCACGCCGGCCCGTATACACGGAAGCCGCGTGCGGAGGACCGTCCAACCAAACCCACGCAACATCTTGTACGTAATTCTGCCTACCGAGGGGGGTTCAGACAACAGCCTCGTCAAAACATTACAGCACAGAACATTGCGAAAGGAACAAGGGGCTTTTCTGAAGCAGTGGAAACTAAATATAAATGGCACAGAAGATACAATCACCAAAGCACTTCAATGTCCGGAGGCTTACGGCACGACAGGACGGAGGCTGGCTGCTTGCTGCCGTGCGGGCTCCTGGAAGGTGGCTGGCGGCGGGGGCTTTTCTCTTCCAGCTCGCGGCACTACCGGCCGGCGACTCGCCCTCTCGCTCGCGCCGCTCACATTTATATCCCGCGCACGGGCAAGGGGTTGTCGTTGATAACAGTCCCTTCGCTGTACATGCGCACATTGCTTCTGTGCGCCCACACTCTCCCCCCACCACCTGAAGAAAGGGCACGAGAGGGAAACCAAACAGTGCCCGCGACCTCGCAAGCCACACGAAGTGAAAAAAAAAGTAACAGAAAAAAAAGAGAAGAAAAAAAATGTCCGAGACTCTTGTTTACACACAGTCCTCGGAGTCCAGGATTGCGTCCATTGCTTGGCGCCGCTGGTCTGGGCGCGACCGCCGTAACATTGCCAAGGCTTCTAGGGCGTCCTGGCTGTTGCCTTCCGGCCGGTTGGCGCGCAAGGCTCTTGAACGCTGTCTGTGGAGAGCCCCGGCACGGTGGTGGCGCCAGCTGATTTCCGGCACTTGGCACACTTAGCACAGCGCGGCCAGCTCTTCCTGGGTGTATACAGGCCGTGGTTCTACCGGGTGACGTTCTGCGATTGTGAGCCCCTGACGGAGGTGCGCGGAGTGCCTACGAGTACTTGGGGCTGGTCTGACCACTCCAGACGAGAGTACCAGCCACCCCGCACGGGGCACCTTGAGTAATCTTGGTGACGGTGAGTGGCGACACCGCGTACCCCGAGCCCCCCATACTGTAGCTGTTACCGTGGCTGGAAGTTGAAAGGTGAAGGGTTAGAAGCCGTGAACGGTGGCCGTCGGAGCCTTGGTCAAGCTCCGGCTGATGGGCTCCCTGCCTGTCTACCAGGCAGGGAGCTCCGGGACTTCTTTGACTACCAGGGTAAGGTCAAAGGAGAAAGTACCCCCGTCTCCCTGCTTTCCAATGTACCATATGGCATTTTCAAACCCCCCCCCCCAGACGTGATCGGCCCCCGAAAAGGGGCTGCACCGAAGTTTCTTTTCCACCACTTCCTGACTTGAGTCCTCCGAAACCAAACAACTATCCTCGCTTCATCGTGATGGAATCTGTAGACCAATCAAAACCTCTTGCTTCAGAGTCGGTATTTCTCATTTCAAAGTTTCTTGACGGTATTGTTGGAGGGTCGTATAAGGCCAAAAAACAACGAACCGGTGAAATTCTTGTCGAGGTCAGTAGCCAGGATCAGGCCAACAAACTCGTTGCTCAAACCAGCATCGCCGATCTTTCAATCCGAGTCACGCCTCACCGCAGCCTAAACAGCTCCCAGGGCGTGATTTCCGAGTATGACCTACTAAATGAATCTGAAGCTGACCTGCTGGAGGGCCTTCGTAGTCAGGGCGTAACAGCGGTCAGGCGCATAACCATCCGCAGAGACGATAAACAAATACCGACAAAGCACCTTATCCTAACCTTTGACAAGTCCACCCTTCCAGAATTCATCAACGCAGGTTACATCCGATGTTCAGTCCGGCCGTACATTCCGAACCCACGGCGCTGTTTCAAGTCCCAACGGTTCGGGCACGGCACAAACTCCTGTCGCGGCCGACATACCTGTGTAAAATGCGCCCAGCACGACCACCCGTCCGACAACTGTAACGTTCAACAATTTCTTTGCGTAAACTGCCAGGGTCCACATGCGGCCTACTCCAGAAAATGTGAAAAGTTTCAATAAGAAAAGAAAATAATCAACATCAAAGTCACTGAAAACATCACCTTCCCAGAGGCGCGAAAGAGGTTCGCCTCTTTCCCCCTCGGGAGGTACGCCGACGCAGCTCGCCCGGGGACGGAGCGGCGTCTGGCTTCGGCGGGGACCCAGTAAAGTGAGTCGGACTTGGTCCCGCCACCGCTCCCCCCCCCCTGGGTTGCCCCTGGCACGGCCGCTCGATGGGAACTAGGTCCGGCCTGCCCATTCGCGCCGGCCTGCCCATTCGCGCGCCGGCAATGGGCAGGCGCGTGACAGCGGAGTTGTCAGTTGCCTCCACTACTTTAGGCGGGGGCGCCACACATCGGTGACGGCTCCCGCAGCCCTCGCTGCGGGGCGCCTACAGAATATCGACGATCATCGTTCCTTTAAAAGTCGTTCACTCGCGTTCTAGCACACGTATCTGGAAAATAATGAAACCACAATTTACGGCAACGATATATCTTCAATGTCTAAGAATTTCATCTGTTTGATGGCGGTAATTCTTGTTCGAGGTTTAAAAAGACGAGTGCGATGCGGCCGCTCCCGCAACCCAGTTCCCGCGATGTTCGGGAATATGACTTTACATCATGTTACAATGCTAATTCGGTTTAAACACTGCAGCCCGTTTGAGCTGGAAAATGAAACTCCATTACTGCTGCCATTTACCATGCTAATTGAAGGACAATTTTAACACGGCCGTGTTCTAACTCTGTCAAACACAGGCTCAGCAGCACCAGGGCTGTCGCATGTTTGAATTCGGGCACGGTAATTTTACTCCGAGCCGAATTTCCCCAAATGCCGAGAATATGTAGGTCACATTTATTTGTAAACTGGTCATTTATATCTTAAACAGGGACGTAAAATGCTTAGATGCGCTGCAAACCTCACTGCTTTGCGTGAGAGAAACACCTGTGTGCTATCGGTAATGTCTTTGTGATCAGCTGTCTTCGTTCCGTATTTCGTTTGAATCGTGGTTTGATTTCGTATGTGCGGCCGAGTTTCCCGTATGTGTGGAATCTGATGTGTGTAGTCAGATATGCCGCTTGGGTGGATATTCATAGATTTAATAACAACTGCTTGCGAGTGAGAACTTGTGTATTTTTGCGTGATTCTATGTTGTCTACCAATTACGCTGATTGTCGTTTTTCATTATGAACAGCATCGAATTAGCTCACCTTCCAATTTTTTAATAATATGTACAGGTTAACTTCAGCAGGGTGGAACCGGAATTAATGCGGGCAAGCAAAAAGTTGTAAGGATTAACCCGTCTTGCAGCATGGCGCGTCGGCGACGGGCGAGGGCATGGAAGCGAGGTTTACGGTTGCCGCTGGTACTTGCGGTGGGGCGCCACGTATCGGCGCTGACTCCGGTTTGGGCGCGAAAAGCAGCTGCGGCGGAAGTATTTCCTGCTACCCCCTCCTTTAATGCCCCTTCCCCTCCCCCTCGGGCCTGATAAGGTGTCGGAACCCCACGCCAGACAGTTCCGGGCCCCTTTTCACTACCTCTTCCCCCCCCCCGCTTTTCAAATACCTCATCGCATCGCATCGCGGGAGTTAAAGCCGCGTGAGCGCTTTGCTTTTCGTTTCGCAGAATTCCGTGCACTGCGCGTGTAATATAGCGTACTAGTGTGCTTCTGGCTATGAAATAGCCAAGAACTGCTGCGTGCCGCACTGCAAGTCGAATTCCTCGAAAACCCCAGATGTTTGCTACCACGAGTTCCCCGCCAAACAGCAACTCCGACGCGTCTGGGTGCACAACAACTCCCGTCAAGGGATCGACAAGGGCAGCAAATGGAAACCAAGCTCCAGATCAGTCGTTCGCTCGCTGCACTGCAGAGAGGATGACTAAAAGGTTGGATTGAAGCGCACTGAAGCAACCAACAGCTGTGCCGACAAGATTCCGGTCGTACCCAACGTACGTGCAGCCGGGAAGCCAGAAAAGGAGGCGGGCGCTTGTTCGGCCGCTGCTCGAGGTGTGTGCGTTGGAATTTCAAGTAAGCAATCAAGGGCACGTGAACACAATGGTTTCAGAAAATGAAACGACTGAACGATCAATTCTGGGCTTAACTGGGAATGAAGAAAGAGATCAACCGATGCTACCGCACTCACCCACAGAGGAAGACCAAGTCCTGTACGCTCTCACGGACATGCAATCATGCGGCCAACGTAATTTTGAGACTCAAGAATGCCAGACTTCGTTGGAACTGACAGGGTTTATGGATTATACCAAGAGTAATGTCCGCCGCCTTCAAATGCAAGCAAACAGACCAAACGAAAAACTACAAAAACTGCAAAAAAGCTGCGACGAATTCCGCGAAGAAGTGAAGAAGTTCGAGGAGGATCGCGCTGTATGTAGCAGTTGTGAATATTCATGACGCCACAGAAGAGGGTGACAAAACGGCTAGGTTTCTACTAGAACAGTGCAGAATTTCGACAAAGCCAGACCAACATGGCAATAAAAGAGGTCATATTTGCGTTCGCTCTGTTCGCTTCATTCGTGTGTCCTCCATAATCTTGTGTACCCTAGCTGTAGCTTAAACCACGGTAGAACAATATTACCAAAGCAAATGAACCAATAGACCGTAAAAGGTACTAAGATTATTCCAGTTTTCTTTGAAAACGCAGTTAAAACAAGATGGGAAAATATCCAGTCACATTTGTCAAACGCGAATTGAGAAATGGGCGTGTACGACCCAGCATGACACATTTATGTGAATTTTACGCACACGCAAGGTATAAGCTGGTACGTAATAAACAGAAATGCGGGTGCTCCGACTAGCTTGCCACGCCAAATATTATTCCTGAAAGCCTTGGGAAAGTCTTTAGAAAGAAATCCGCCTATTGCGCTCGACGTTAGCACTGCGCCGCGTGCTAACATCGCATGCGGTGCGCTCAAAGGAAAACAAATGCAGCGCTGTGCCTACTTCGGAAATACTAGTTAGTCTGTGACGCCTATATTGTGAGTTTCCGCCTCACGTATCACCGCATATGATTATAAATTATGAAGATGCTGACTTCAGCCGTCGGTGCAGTCATGAACAACTTACACCGCACTGAAACCCTGACCTCGGCCGGCAGCCGCCGCTCTTCTTTCACCGATGATTAGCGCCACGACTGACGCTGCGGCGGGAAGGGGAACTAGCGCCGTCACCGGCGGAGAGGCGCGTTCGGCAGGCCGGACCTAGTTCCCATCGAGCGGCCGTGCCCCTGGCAGCCCAACCCGCCTCCGCACCGCTCGCTCACCCAGCAGCGGCTGTGGTGGCAACAACGTCTGTTGGGGATGCCGCGGCATCCACTGCTTCCTCTCCACCGGCCCAAATCACACGCAAGGGCACGGAGATGGAGACGGAGGCAGTCGCAGCGACCCCCTCCCCCGCCTCACTGCCTGTGGCATCTGTGGTGCTCCCCACGCTTTCGGCACTGGCAGCGCAGGCAAAGAACAACCGAAAGGGTACCACGTCAAGGGGGCCCAGTCCGCTGGGCATCCCATTGCCTTCAGATGACGACATGGACGTCGAGCCCTTCCGGCTTTCATCGCAGCGGAAGGAACGGGCTGCGACGTCCAGGTCAGTGGAGGTCAGAAAACCCCTCCCAAGAGTCCAAGCCCCGAAAGACCCTACATAAACAGTCACACTCCAGTAGCTCTGAACACATAATAATGGGAAGAGAAAACATAGTTCAATGGAACTGCAGAGGCCTTCTCAGTAATCTTGACGACGTGTATGAGATTCTGCATGCCAATCAGGCGAGTTTAATGTGTGTCCAGGAGACACATCTGAATTCCAAACACATAAATTTCTTGAATAGTTACTTGGTATACAGAAAGGACAGCGATGGCTGCACACTCTTCTGGCGGTGGGGCCATAACCGCCCGAAAATCCTTAGCATGCCACCCGGTCACCTTGAATACCTTCCTCGAGGCTGTAGCCATCCGCACAATAATTTTTAATAGGTTGGTAACGGTATGCTCCATATACATTTCTCCTGATGTTGCACTTACGAGCTCTGACTTAGAGGCGCTGGTTGACCAGCTGCCCGAACCATACATCCTTACAGGCGACTTTAATGCTCACAACTCTCTTTGGGGCTCTTCCAGAACGGATGCCCGAGGTCGGCTAATAGAAAAATCCCTGACATCTTCTGGAGCATGCCTTTTCAACAAGAAACAGCCTACATACCATAACATAGGACACAATACATACTTAAATCTTGACCTGGCTATTGGTTCTGCAATTCTCTTTCCATGTCTTGAGTGGGGTGTGAGCACTGACCCATATGGTAGTGACCACTTCCCCACTTCACTAACATATATAGGTAAAGGCCCAAGCAGTTCATCTTCCCATAATAGGTTCAATGAAGCACGAGCTAACTGGAATACATTTACAGAGACATCGAAACTACACCACACATCCATAGGACACCTACACGTGGAAGAGGCTACCCAACTCCTCACGGCGCACATCCTCGATGCCGCCGCAAAGTCCATTTCCCACGCCTCTGGTGCCCCGCGCAACCAGCGGAGGCCGTGGTCGAATGAGGATTGTAGGCGGGCGTGAGAGGCCCAGAACAAGGCGTGGCTTATCCTCCATCGGTACCCCACGTCGGGAAACCTCCTCTTGTTCAAACGGGCCAAGGCGTTAGGAAAGCGTGTGCGCCGTGACGCAAAACGAGAGAGTTGGCACTTCTTCTTGACATCTATAAACTCTTACACAGACACACACAAAGTCTGGACACGAATACGAAAACTATAAGGACAACAGACACACAGCCTGCCCCTAGTTAGTACAACAGGGGGCACACTGGAAGACCAGGCTAACACACTTGCACAACACTTCGAACACGTGTCCAGTTCGGCACACTACACAAACACTTTCATGAAACACAAAACATCTGCGGAAAAGAAGTCCTGCGTGACTGCAACAAGTCGCACACTTGTTACAATTCTCCTTTTTCAATTCATGAGCTGAAGGCAGCCGTGACAACATGTAAGCCTTCAGCTCCAGGTGCAGACAAAATCACATACACTATGATACCACATCTACACTCAGACACCCTTGAAACACTTCTACATCTATTCAATAACATATGGCTTTCGGGGCACATTCCTCGCTCTTGGAGGGAGGTCATAGTAGTGGCTTTCCTGAAGGAAGGGAAGGACCCTTCCTCTCCCGCTAGCTATCGGCCCATCGCCCTTACAAGCTGCCTCTGCAAGCTCCTCGAGAAGATGATAAACAGGAGGCTCGTGTACTTTCTTGAGTACAATGGTCTTCTCGAGAGCTGCCAGGCAGGCGGTGCACCAACGACAAACTTGTCGCGCTCGAGTCCTGTATAAAAGATGCTTTCCTCCTCAAACAATATTGTATGACGGTATTCTTTGATCTGGAAAAAGCGTACGATACCGCGTGGCGGTATGGCATCCTAAGCGACCTGAAGTCCTTCGGCATGTCGGGTAACATGATGAATACACTTGCCAGCTACTTGTCTCGAAGAACCTTTCATGTGCGAGTTGGAACTGCACTCTCTAGGGTTCATGTGCAGGAAAATGGAGTGCCACAAGGTGGAGTTTTAAGTTGCACCCTTTTTATTGTGAAAATGAATTCCCTTAGGAAGGCGCTGCCACCGTCGATTTCCTGTTCAATTTATGTAGACGACGTGCAACTCTCCTTTAAATCCTGTAACTTGTCTGTCTGTGAGCGCCAGGTCCAGCTTGGTGTTAACAAGCTAGCTGGCTGGGCAGATAGCAATGGTTTTAAATTTAATCCCGGGAAGTGCACTTGTGTTTTGTTTTCCAAGAGGCGTGGCATCCGGCCAGATCCAGACATTAAACTAATGGTGTCTCGATTCCTGTCAAAAAGGAACACAAGTTTTTAGGCATAATCTTCGATGAAAAGCTCACATTTATCCCACACATAAAACAACTAAAACATAAATTCTTAAAGACAATGACTATCCTGAAGGTTCTCCCGCACATTTCTTTTGGCGCTGACAAACAACTTCTTTTACGTGTTTTTACCATCTTGATAGGTTCACGATTGGGCTACGGTAGCGTTGTTTATGGGTCAGCAAGTAAAACATACCTCAAAATGCTGGACCCAGTGCTCCATCTCAGGCTCAGCCTGGCGTGTGGCGCCTTCCGCACTAGCCCGGTCGAAAGCCTCTATGTGGAGTGCAACAAATGGAACCTACAACGTAAGCGAACATACACAGATCTCCTTTATGCTTTTAAAATTTCATCCATGCCACACCATCCTTTTAAATTAGTTTTTCATGATTCATCCATGACTGAACTCCGTTTAAATCGACCATCGTTATCTGCGCCCTTCTCTTACAGAGTTAGAGAAGAAGCGTCAGAGCTGCTGTCTCCTTTTTAGACACCATCCAAAGTTCTCTAACAGATTTTATAGCACCATGGCATCTCCGCCCTGTATCATGCGACACATAATTCACACATGTAGATAAAAACCGAGCTCCCACATGTGCAATTCTGCAGCACTTCTTGTATTTGCAGCAGAAGTACCAATGTTCTGAATTTTATACGGACGCCTCTAAAACTTCCACCTCGGTGTCCTGCGTGGCGCATGGGCCCGGCCTTAGTGTCACTAGAACTCTTAACAGTAATACAAGTATCTTTACGGCAGAGGCTTGTGGTGTACTTCTGGTTGTTAATCATATCCTTCAAAGCCACATCCCACTATCCATTATATATACAGATTCTCTCAGTGTTGTGAGGGCGCTGTCGTCAACGAAGTCTTCAAAAAATCACGCTATAAATTTAACAGTCAAGGGTATTATGTCTCTATGTACGCAAATTTGAACTGGTTTTTTGCTGGGTCCCTGGCCCCTGTGGTATAGCCGGGAACGAAGCAGTGGACCGAATGGCTGCTGCTGCTACACTCTTGAATACAGTAGACATAACCACATTATCCTACACCGACGTGAAACCACACATCAGACAACAACTTCGCAAAACATGGCAAACACACTGGAGTGAACAAACAGACAACAAGTTACACGTAATAAAACCTCACTTGCGACCAGACACCACCGAAACACGCAATAGATATTCGGAAGTCGCCTTGGCCAGAATACGGATAGGGCACACACATGCAACGCACTCGCACCTTCTCACTGCATCTCTAAGACCTGTGTGCAGCAGGTGCGGAGAGGCCCTATCCGTGATCCACATCCTCATATAATGTAAGGCACTTTACATAACACGACACAAACACTTCAGAGAACTCTACAGACAACATATCCCACTACATCCATCGCTGTTTCTAGGTGACGATGCCAGTGTTTCTCTGAAACCTGTGTTTGATTATTTGTCAGACGTTAAGTTTTTAAACCTCATTTCCTATCACGCATAATCAAATCCAGCCCTATACACCAGCCATCACCATTATCTTTACCTGATTTTACTATGTTCGGTTGACATGTTTTTTTTTACCTACCTTTTTGTGTTAACCACTTCACTACATTAAATAAACTTTTCTCTGGCGCTCTTTGCCCTTAGTCGACCTTGGGCCATAAAAACCCAACCATCATCACCATTAAAAAACAAATTCCTAAGTCCATCATCTTCACAGACTCTTTGAGCGTTGTGCGTGCATTGTCTTCACACAGACCCAGGAAAAACGACATTGTCAATCTTGTCTTTAATTTCATAATGTCTATATATGCACATAATTTTCAACTAGTCCTCACCTGTGTTCCAGGCCATGCTGGAATCGCGGGGAATGAGACCGCGGATCAAATGGCCGGGATTCCTGTGCAACGCACTTTTAAGTTTCTCAGTGACATCAAGTTTTTACACCTCATTTCCTATCACGCGTAGTTTTTTAAAGCCTTATTTCATGCCATGCACCATCACAACCTGGCCTTTTACACCAGCCATCCTCACTGTCTTTTATTGATTTGACTTTTGTTCTTGCTTACTGATTTTAGTGTCTACGTTCTCACCTCTCATATTTAACCACTGTTTTGGCGCTCTTTGCCCCAGTTGGCCTTGCGCCATTAACATCCAACCATCATCATCATCATCATTCAGTAACCGTGGGGTCCATCCGGACCCAGACATTAATCTTAATGGCGTGTCGCTTCGTGTGAACAAGGAGCACAAGTTCTTAGGTGTTGTGTTTGACCACAAACTCACATTCATTACCCACATCAAGGAACGTAAAAATAAATTTCTCAAAACAATGAATATACTTAAGGTTCTCTCCCACCAATCCTATGGTTCCGACAAAGAACTCCTGCTGCGCTTGTATACTGCTTTGGTTGGTTTGGTCTCGTTTGGACTATGGCAGTGCGGTGTATGGGTCGGCGACTAAGACAGCCTTGCGAATGCTTGACCCAGTGCTATACTTGGTGCTTCGTCTTGCGTCGGGTGCTTTTCGCACTAGTCCGGTCGAAAGTCTGTATACCGAGTGTAAGAAGTGGAGCCTTGAACCAACGGACATTGTGGGGATCCTGACGCCCAAGCCATTGCGCGATCACTGGGTTTGTGGCGTCGCGCGGCGCCTTTCCCCTCTCTCCCAGAAATTCCGGCTCGTCTTGGCGCCACTGTGTAGAGCCGAGCCGTCTCTCAAACTCGTGCGTGAGGTGAAGCCTGCATAGACCGTTGCGGCGATAAAACACTGTCACGCAGCGGGCGCTCCGCCCAGGTAGCGGAGCTAACCTCACCTCATTGGTCCGTTTGAACGATGCCCGAACTCGACTCTTGCCGGGGATGCGAACGCGCGCCCTGCGCGGAGCTCCGTTCGGGGAGACGCTTCCAGGACGCCGAAGGCGTTGGCCGAAGGTATGTGACGCTTTCTTTACCAGCCGGCTGCAACCCTGTTGCGCCGGCGAAAGCCCACCAGCCCTTCCGGTTGCGGCCCGCGCCTAAGGCTGCTCCTATTGCCCCTACGCTTGCATATAGTAAGGCCGTACCTAACACTCGACGATCACGCCGTGCGGTACGCGCCTGTGAGCGAATGGGCCCCGTCTCCCTCGCTGCTGCGAGCCGATCTGGCCAGCACGGCGATGCGCGCGCGCGCATCGTGCGCGCACCCCGGAATTTGCCCTGACCTAAGAGCCCGCTGTCTTTGCGCCGACGACGCATACACGTGCGCGTGGCGCCCCATCGCCCTTTTCACCTAACGGGAAGTACGTATACGTGTACTGTAAATTATGTAATTGGGTCTGTAAAATATGTGACTAGAACGTTAATGTAAAATAAACGTCTTCCCTCCGTGCCCTGGGCATATTCCTTTGTCGCCCCCTTCTCCACCTGCCCAACAGAGGCGGTGTTAAGTTGGCGCGACGGCGTTTCAGTATCGTGAGCGTGCTCAACTAGCTCGAACCCACGGTGGTTCCTCGCGGTGTGCATGAATGCCTGCCTTGTGCAATGCTAGGGTTATGCATATTGCGAGGTACAGAGACCACAAACTGCGGCGCCGAGACGAGCCGGCAACTCGAAGGAGACGAAGGAGAAAGGGGGAAAAGAACCGCGCAATGCCTCGGGCGCCAGGATCCCCACACTCCCCTCTCCTTAAATGCCCTCGCCGGTCTGAGAAGAGTTGACCAGCCATCGCCCAGGCATGCAAAAGACGGCACAGTAGATATACATGCATGCCCAGAGCAGTCTCAGCCCCCAGCCCATCAAAGACTCTACAGACTACACTAACTAAACTATTCCCCTCCAGCACGAATGATAAATACAAAAAATCTATGCGCCACACTGAAAATATCGATTACATAATGGCTCGTAAAACATGCAGAAACAAAAAAATAAAAACATCAGAATACAGTGAATATAAAAGCAATGTACAATGAAACCGACACTGAAATATACATGACACAGTAATCGGCCAGGCATGTACACAGAAAAATAAAGCTAATAAAATATACAAGGATTACAATGAATGCGACACTATAATAATCAATCAATCAATCAATCAATCAATCAATCAATCAATCAATCAATCAATCAATGTTTGTTATAGTGCCCAGGAACAGCGGAGGCCTTCGTGCTGGAGCACTCAGAGGGGAAAATGCAGCACTGTAGTACATCAACAATTTGCTAATAAACACTCAGTGAGCAAAAAAAAAAGAAAAGAAAGAAAGACCTACAAAAAACGGCAAAGAAGATTAGAAATAAAATAGTGCAATCCAACCGACTTTACACAATCAAGTCGTGCTGGCGCACAGAAAAGGTATAAGACAGCAATGAAATGCATCAACAGCTGGTAAAAGAACAGTGAGTGAGCAAAAAATAAGAAGAAACTACAACTTCACAGAAGAGTAAAAAAGCCTTAGTGTAATTTTAGGCAACATTACACAATCAATAGAAACTGTAATGTCTGATCAATTGCAAGAAGAAATCTTACAATAAGCGTAACTATACGGAAGGGTGAGTGAAAATAAGAAAGTTTTTACAAGATTCTGGAAGCGTACATTTTCAGTTTCAAATGGACGCATGAAGTGAATATGGCAACTTTTAATGATAAATGATAACATGATAATGATAACAATAATAATAATAATAATAATAATAATAATAATAATAGCAATAATATATGCATGCGGGACCACACTACGCTACATATGATTACATACAAAAAAAGAACGCGCGCTACCTCAAGAAATGAATTACGGCAAGTCAGAAGACACAGGATGCTACAAAATACGCTAAGCTACTACGAAAATACTGGTATCTACAAAAATGCGGGAGGCGCAGTCTCGCGGGGCTTGCGCAATGTTCGGCGGCTGGGCGCGCAAAAGTTTTTCGGCGAAACGTCCGTTGTGATCACGGAGGGGAGAGAAAGGTACCAGCTTCGGAATGGGCTCACCGTTGCCCCGAGACAGCAGCCCCCATTAGCAAACACAGGGGTGAGCAGGTGAGCGTGAACCCCCGTCCGGACGGGCAGGTGACCGTTCCCACCTTCTGAGGCCAGGAGCGGACGCGGCCTGACCAGTACGCCGGCAGATATGATGACCACGGTTGCGCTGCTCAGGTAAAGACCTCGCGTGGCACTTGATGGGTGCCCCGCTAAGGAGCGACGAGCAGCGCTGGTGGTCGCTGCCACACCGCGTGAGCGGCGCAGCAGCCTGACGGTAGCCGTGGCGGCGATGACGCATGATGGGGCCCCAAAGACAACACCACATTGTCCGTATCTGGAGAGGGCCCTTCTTCCGCAGCTCACAACTGGCCACCAGTCCCGCTGTCGTCGGTGCAGGGCCGCCCGGCTACGTTCGCCTGCCGCAGGCGGTGCACAGGGGGTACATGTCGTTGACCTCCCCGAGTCAGTGCAGCTGTCCAGGGCCGGATGAAGTTCAAGAATCGCAGAGTTCAAAAATCGGGCGCCTGCGGACTTTCCACCAAATGCACCGTGGGCGGGCCGAAGCCGGAAGATGCACACGCCAAACGCACTAACGAACGCCCCCACAACACGCACTCGTCACAGTGTTCGTGCCACTGGAGCCAAGTTTCGTCGCCACCGCGCTCTCCGCTCCCCTCGCAGCGTCCACCAGGCCAGGGTTTTCCAAGAAGAGCCACTTTCCCGTTGACATTGAATGTACGGTCCCCCCCAAGTCTGGCCCTTTCTCCCAACTTCGCACAGTTCATGCAACGGCCTCCAATGCGCGCTGCTCGCGTGAACACCAGGGCCGTGGACGGCCGAAATCCGACACCTTCAAAACAAGCCTATAACTCTCGACCCTGGCTGCGCGCCAAAGCCAAAGACAGTCCTCGAAGGGCACTCCCGCGACCGACCCAGCCGCCGCTTTTCGGCATTCGCTCTTTCGTCAAGACTGCGCCTGAGCAAAAAAAAAAAAAAAAAAAACAGAAGACAAGAAAACTAGCCCTGCTCACTGCTAAAAGGGACAAAAAAGAAAAGAAACGTACAAAGCACTTCGTCCCGCATGCGCAGACTAAGGGGTTCCTGTACCAAATAAATAACGTCAAAGCACTGGAAAAAGAAAACACTACATCGTGCACCGACAACACACACACATAAAAAAGAAATCAACCCTAACGCCTTCAACGAGGCTAACACACGACCCTAACGCCTTCAACGAGGCTAACACACGAACCGTACCGAACCCAGAAACTAAGCAAACAAAATAGGTTCATGCTACATCACGCGGTACAACGCTCAAAATACTAAGCGGAACACTTCCTCATCCTGTGCAATTAAACTAGTGCTCTAAACAATAACAAAACAAATTAGGACAAAATACATTACGTGCAGTCTTCAACGCCCAAATGGGGACAGACTAATACAGACAGTGCCACGTAACATGCACACTCTTACAAACCGAGTAAAAAGAGAAAACATGCGCTTACAGCTTTGTTGGAGGGGAGTGACAACTGACCACACAGATTGGGCTGGGGCGGCCGGGGCGGCCGCACTGACTGAGACTGAGAGAAGTGAAGTCAGCACGGGGGCGAAAGCGCCTGCCGTTTAGTGTGCTATGATCACTGAGGTGACGTCTTCCTGAGATTGTACCGATGAGCCGGCCGAGAGCAGCCTGGATCAGCGGGGATGCCTCGTCGTCGCCGCGCAGAACCGGTGGGCTCTTGCACCAAACCGTCAGTCCGAGAAACGTAGGCTTTCAAATCGGCGACATGGGCACAGCTGGTTTTCCCCGAAGGGGGCTGTTTCAGCACGTACGAGAGCCGAGACAACACTTTCTCGACTACGTACGGGCCAAGCCACTTAGGCGCTAGGGCAGCCGAAAAGCCCTTACTAGCGTCGCTAAGAGCGTGGTTGCGCTTCAGGACAAGATCCCTTACCTGGAATTCCAGGTGCCGGTGTTGGCGATCATATTGAGCCTTTTGCTGGGCTCTGGCTGTCGCCAAACTTTTCCTCGCTGACTTGACAGCATGACTTAGTCGCTCCTGAAGCTTCGACGCGTAGGCGGAAATGTCCGCAGGCGTCCTCTCTCCTTCGAGTTGGCTGCTAACGACGTTAGTCAACGGGCACGCCAGCTCCCTTCCGAAATTCAGAAAGGCAGGAGAGAAACCAGTCGAACGATTCTCTGCTGTTCTGATAGCAAACGCGAACTCGTTCAAGTGGTCTGCCCAATCCTTTTGTCTCTCGGCGAAGGCCGCGATCATTGGCTTAAGCGTTCTGTTGAATCGCTCAGTCAAATTGGACTGGGGGTGGTAGGGTGAAGTAGTGCGGTGCTCAATTCCCAGGGAGCGGCACGTTGCTCCAAACATTCGAGCGGTGAAATAGGACGCGTTGTCCGTGATCAGCCTATCGGGATAGCCGAACCGACTGAAGACCTCTAGGAGTTTCCCTAGTACCGCTCTCGCTGTCACCCTCCGAAGAGGGAACAGTTCGACCCATTTCGAAAAATGGTCGACGACTACCACCAGGTAAGTGTAGCCCTGCTTGCTTCTTGGCAAAGGTCCCATCAAGTCGCAAGTGGCTACCTGCCACGGACGCACACTGTCAATTGGTTTCATCATTCCAGGCGGCTTTCCTCCGCGCGCCTTCACCGTTTGACAGACATGGCAGGATCGGCAATAGCGAAAAATGTCCCGCTTCATGCCCGGCCAGGTCACGGAGCGACTCAGTTTCCCAAAAACTTTGGAGCCACTTAAATGACCGGCCATTGGTTCGTCGTGAGCGTAACGCAGCAGCGCGCACCTCAGACTTTTGGGGATTACCACCTTGAATGGGTCAATTGCCTCATCATCAGTGGCTACGTACTTCAGCACGAGTCCTTCGTCATCCAGCAGATATGAGTCCCCCGGGGCGTCGGCGACACTCGCTGACTTCAGCCCCTCCGCCCCCGCAACAGGACAAGTTGCGTCTCGGCGCGCGCCCGCAGCACCACAAGCTGCTTCTCGGCGCTCTGTCTCCCTGAGACCGTCGCAAAACCGGCGACAAAACGGGTCATTCTGCTGGGCGGCTAATAGCTCTTGGCGGCTGAATGCGACTGCCGTGCACGCGGCATCGCTTCCCCTTGCTCCCACAGCCATCGCCGACCCGCTTTCCGGCGGCTCGGAGTCTGCGAAAAGCGCCTCTCCCTCTCCGCCCTGCGGGGTGCCCAAGTCAGCACGAATATTCTCAACTCTGGGCTCTCTCTCTCCACTCGACGACTGCGGGACTGTTTCGCCTCCTTCGCGGGCGCTCGCTGTGGCGTCGCCGGCTGAAGTCACACCTGGACCGTGAATCTCGGTGGAGAAAGGGGCACGAGATAGCGCGTCAGCTACCACGTTCGTGTTCCCCTTTCGGTACTGCACTGAGAAATCGTAGTGCTGTATCAGGAGAGTCCAGCGCGCCAGCCTACCGGCAGGCTCCCTGAGCCGCATTAGCCAGCTGAGCGCACTGTGATCCGTCTGCACGACGAATTTCGTCTCGTCAAGATAGACATCGAACTTCCGAAGTGCAACCACGATGGCGAGGCATTCTCTTTCCGTCACGGAATAGTTCCTTTCAGCAGGAAGCAGGGAGCGGCTAGCGAAAGCCAGTGGCCTCAGCACGCCATCGTATTCCTGTAGAAGGACAGCCCCCAGTCCCAGATCGCTGGCGTCTGTTTGCACAACGAACTCTCTGGTCAGGTCGGGGAGCCTAAGCTGCGCTGTCTGTGCAATGGCGTTAGACAGGTGACGAAATGCTTGTTCGTGTTCGGGCTCCCATCGCCACGCGGCAGATTTCGACAACAACTTTGTCAGGCGTGCCTGCACGCGGGCACAGGACGGAATGAACGACCGGTAGAAATTGGCCATTCCCAAGAAGCGGCGGAGGCCGCGCACGTCCTTCGGCGTAGGGAATTCAAGGATTGCTCGGAGGTTCTCCCGATCAGGCTCGATGGAGCCGCCGCCGAGCGTAAACCCCAGCAGTGAAACTCGGGTCTGCGCAATCTGGGCCTTCGCGGGGTTCAACGTCATACCCGCAGCCCGCACCCTCTCGATCACGTCGGCGACATGGCGCAGGTGCTCCTCGAAGGTTCGTGAATAAATCACGATGTCGTCCAGGTAGCACATGGCGTGTGACCATTTGGCTTCCCCTAGGACGCGGTCCATGAGCCTCTGAAACGTCGCAGGACCATTGCAAAGGCCAAAAGGCATGCGAGTGAACTCGAACAGTCCTCTGTGGCACGTGAAAGCCGTTTTGCTCTGATCACTCTCATCCATCCGGACCTGTAGGTACCCCTTTGAAGCATCCAGCGTGGTAAAATACCTCGCGCCTCCCAGGTTTCCTACTATGGAGCTGATCGTAGGGAGCGGATAGGCATCCTTTCTAGTCAGTGCATTCAGGCGGCGGTAATCGACGCAGAGCCGGTAGGTGCCGTCTTTCTTCAGCACCAGCACGATTGGAGAAGCCCAGGCGCTGCGAAAGCGGCGAATTACGCCATCCTTTAACATCTCGTCCAGCAGCTTATCGGTCACCTGCCTTTTGGACAGACTGATGGGCCTTGGGTTGCACTTCAGAGGAAGCGCGTCTCCAGTTTCGATCCTGTGAGTCACCAGGTCGGTGCAGCCAGGTCTCGGTAAAAATCTCGTCGTACCGATTTAGCAGTCTCGTTAGACGGACCTGCTGCGAGTGATCCAAGTCAACCGCATTGGCTATGAGTGGATGCGGTGCTCCGTGCGTAGCCGTCCGATCCCGCTGGGGACAGGAAAATGCTGATCTTTCAGCGCGGGGAATTTCCTCAGAGCGCTCAACGCCGCCCGCATCCGGCGCCTTCTCTTCAGTAGCAGGCGCGGGCGACGGTGGCCTAATGAATGGCTTCAGCGGCGAGAATGCTGCTTCGCGATAGCCGCCATTCATAATGTCAATGGCAATTCCAGTTTTCAGGAGAAAATCTCGACCGAGAATCACGGGCACACTGAGCCCTGGGAGGTGAATGAAACGAGTGCGTTTCACCCGGTCTCCCCATCTGACCGTCAACCTCGCAGCGCCAGCCGAATGCGCCACGCCTTTCGCCAGGTTGAACGTCGTTCGGCAGTCCCTCAAATGCACCGAATGCTCTCGCAGGTGGGACGGACATACATGGACTTGCTTTATGCTTTTAAAATTTCATCGCTAAATAACCATCCTTTTTATCCAGTCTTTTACAATACATCCGCATCTCTGCTGTTTGTAAATCGCCCATCCATTCCTCTGCCCTTTTCTCTTAGAGTGAGAGAGTGAGCCTCAGATCTCAGCGCTTCGTTTTTAGATGTGTACAGATCATATTTTACAGACATCTTACCTCCTTGGAAAGTTCGCCCTGTGTCTTGCGACCTTTCTTTTATGAAACTTGACCAAAATCAGGTTCCCCGACCTACAATACTGCAGCACGTTCTGTCTCTGCAGTTTAAATACCCATGTGCTGAATTCTAAAGTGACGCATTTAAAACCTCCACTATGGTGTCCTTCACTGCTCATGGTCCGAATTTTAATGCAGCCAGAACCATGAGCATACACACAACCATTTTTTCAGCAGAAGCATATGAAATTTTACTCATCGCACAGCACATTCTTGAAAATCAAATTCCCAATTCAGTCATCTATACAGATTCCTTGAGTGTTGTTCGCGCACTATCATCTCACAAGCCCCCCAAAAACCACATAGTTAATCTTGTGTTCAACACCATTATGTCTGTGTATGCTCAAAGGAATGAGCTGCTCCTCTGCTGGGTCCCACGACACGCTGGGAGTTCTGGGAACGAGTTGGCAGACGAGAGGGCTGCTGCTGCTGCACTCAGGACCGCTGTAGACAGTACAACGGTACCCTAACAGACCTCAAGCCATACATAAGACAATACTTGCGCAGAACGTGGCAAACACGCTGGAATGAACAGACAGACAACAAACTACATGTAATAAAGCCACACTTGGGACGGTACACAGCTGACTCACACAACAGATACACGGAAGTCCCCGCACGGGGCACCTTGAGCAATCTTGGTGACGGTACTGGCGATATCGCGGACCCCGAGCCCCCAAACATAAGCCGGATCCAACCGTGGCGATGTGTTTGTAGGTGGAGGGTTAGAAACCACTAACGGTGGCCGTCGGAGCCCAGGTCAAGCTCCAGCGGATGGGCTCCCTGTCTGTTTACCAGGTAGGGAGCTCCGGGACCTCTCTCGGTATCAGGGTAACCCGAGCGAAGGAAGTACCCCCGTCCCCTGCTTTTTCCTATGCCATATGGTAAATCGAAAACCCCCCTCCCAACATGATCGGACCCTGAAAAGGGTCCGCACCGAAGCATCTTTCCCACCTCTTCCTGCCATCAATTCCCCGAAACCCGACAACTACCCCCGCTTTCTGATAGTTGAATCTGTTGATAAATCCAAGCCTCTTTCTTCACAATCCGTATTCCTTGTATCGAAGTTTCTTGAAGCCATCCTTGGCTAGAGGTACAATGCTAAAAAAACTAAGAACCGGTGAGGTCTTAGTTGAGGTCAGCACGCAGCAGCAAGCGTCTACTCTCATCAGCCAAACCCGCATGCCAGACCTTGATATCAGAGTCACGCCTCACCGCAGCCTCAACAGCTCCCAGGGTATGATATCTGAGTCAGATCTCCTAACCGAGACAGAGACCGATCTGCTCGAAGGCCTAAAAGACCAAGGCGTTACAGCAGTAAGGCGCATCGTCATTAGGAGAGATAACAAAGAAATAGCCACCAAACATCTAATTCTGACTTTCGACCGCTGCACACTGCCCGAGCATGTCAACGTAGGTTTCATTCGTTGTTCTGCCCGGCCATACATCCCGAACCCGCGGCGCTGTTTCAAGTGCCAGAGGTTCGGGCATGGTACCAACTCCTGTCGTGGCAGAACAACATGTGCCAAATGTGGCCTGCAACCAACCTTACCTGCCCGAATTGCCAGGGTCCACATGCAGCATACTCTCGCGCTTGTGAAAAGTTTCAACTAGAGAAAAAAAATTATTACATCAAGGTCACTGAAAACATCACCTTCTCGGAGGCGCGGAAGAGGTTCGCCACTTTCCCTCTGCGGAGGTATGCCGACGCAGCTCGCCGGGGGGCGGAGCGGCGTCTGGTTTCAGCGGGGACCCAGTACCGCGAGTCGGACTTGGTCACGCCTCCGCCCCCCCCCCCTGGGTTGCCTCAGGCAGCCCAACCCGCCTCCGCACAGCTCACTGAGCAAGCAGTGGCTGTGGGGGTAACCACGTCTGGTGGAAGCGATGCTGCATCCTCCACTTCCACTCCAGCATCCCAAACCACAGGCGAGGGCGCAGAGGAGATGGACATGGGGGAGCCAGCGGCAGCTCCCACCCCCACCGCACGGCCTGCGCCATCCGAGGCGTTCCTGAATCCCTCGGTGGTAGCGGGCAAGGAAAAGCGCGCCCCAAAGGGTTCGCGGTCCAAGGAGCCTCATCCCTCAGGCGCTCCGAGGACATCCGAGGATGAAATGGACGTCGGTCCGTTCTTGTGTGCGGTGCACCGCAAGGAACATGTCCCGATGCCAAAGCCTCCCGACAAGCCAAAAAAGACGAGAGTCACAGCCCCGAAAGACGACACATAAAGAACACAGTCCAGTAGCTCCGAACACTATATAATGAGAAAAGAGAACATAGTACAATAGAACTGCAGAGGGCTATTTAAAAATCTTGACGATATAAATGAAATACTGCATGCCAATCAGCCAAGTGTAATGTGTGTTCAGGAAACAAATTTGAATTCTAAACATTGTATACAGAAAGGACAGGGATGGCTGCACACACTCTTCTGGGGGTGTGGCCATAATCGCCCGGAAATCCTTAGCATGCCACCCTGTCACTTTGAACACTGTTCTTGAGGCTGTAGCAATACGAACAATAATATTTAATAGGTTGATAACGGTATGCTCCATATACATTCCTCCTGATCTTGCACTTTCGAGCTCTGACTTCGAGGCGTTGGTCGACCAGCTGCCCGAACCATACATCCTAACAGGCGACCTTAATGCACACAATTGTCCTTGGGGCTCTACTCGTACGGATGCCCGATGTCGCCTGATGGAGAAATTCCTTACATCTTCAGGAGCATGCCTTTTCAACAATAAACAGCCTACATACCATAACATAGGACACAACACATACTCATACCTTGACTTGGCTATTGGCTCCGCAGTTCTCTTTCCTCTTCTCGAGTGGGGTGTGGGAACTGACCCATATGGCAGTGACCACTTCCCCACCTCACTAACATATATAGGTAAATGCCGAGCAGTTCATCTTCCCCTAGTAGGTTGAATGAAGCACGAGCTAACTGAAACACATTTACAGAGACATCGAAACTACACTACACAACCATTAGACACCTACACGTGGATGAAGCCGCTCAATTCCTCACTGCGCACATTCTCGACGCCGCCGAAAAGTCCATTCCCCACGCCTCTGGTGCCCCGCGCAACCAGCGGAGGCCGTGGTGGAATGAGGACTGTAGGCGGGCGCGGGAGGCCCAGAGGAAGGCGTGGGGTATCCTCCGTCGGTACCCCAAGTCGAGTAACCTCATTTTGTTCAAACGGGCCAAGGCGTTTGGAAAACGTGGGCGCCGTGAGGCAAAACGAGAGAGTTGGCACACCTTCCTCACCTCCATCAACTCATACACTAAAACACACAGTCTGGACACGAATACGAAAACTAAAAGGACAACAGGCACACAGCCTGCCCCTGGTTAGTACAACAGGGGACACACTGGAAGACCAGGCTAACACACTCGCACAACACTTCCAACACGTGTCCAGCTCTGCACACTACACAAACACTTTCCTGAAACATAAAGCCTCTTGTGAAAAAAGTCCCTACGCGACAACAACAAATCACAGACTTCTCACAACTCACTGTTTTCACTGCATGAGCTGAGGGCTGCTCTAAGCACGTGTAAACCCTCAGCTCCAGGCCCAGACAACATCACATACACAATGTTACAACACTTACACGCAGACACACTCGAAACACTTCTACATCTATTTAATAAAATATGCCTTTCGGGGCACAGTCCAAAGTCTTGGAGGGAGGCCATAATAGTGGCTTTTTTGAAGGAGGGAAAGGACCCGTCGTCCCCCTCAAGTTACCGTCCTATAGCCCTGACGAGCTGCCTGTGCAAGCTCTTCGAGAAGATGATCAATCGCAGGCTCGTGAACTTCCTCGTGTACAATGGTCTTCTCGAGAGGGGCCAGGCAGGGTTTAGGGTGGGGCGATCGACAAAAGATCAACTGGTTGCACTTGACTCATACATCAAGGATGCCTTCGTGCATAAGCAGTACTGTTTAACTGTCTTTTTCGATCTCGAGAAGGCCTACGACACCGCTTGGCGTTATGGGATTCTTAGTGACCTCAGGTCATTCGGTGTTTCGGGTAACATGTTGAACGCCCTTGTAAGTTATTTGTCGGAGAGAACGTTCGGAGTAAGAGTTGGTTGTGCACTTTCAAAGGTTCACGTCCAAGAAAATGGCGTGCCGCAAGGTGGCCTGTTGAGTGCACTCTCTTTATAGTAAAGATGAACGCTCTTAGAAAGGCACTTTACCGACAATCTCTTATTCCATGTATGTAGACGACGTGCAAATACCTCTTAAATCATGTAATATGTCAATATGCGAACGTCAAGTCCAGCGCGGCGTCAAGAAGCTTGCCGGCTGGGCAGACAAGAATGGGTTTAAATTGAATCCTGCAAAAAGCTCCTACGTTGTGTTCTCCAGGAAGCGCGGGGTCCATCCGGACCCAGACATTACTCTTAATGGCGTGTCGCTTCCTGTGAACAAGGAGCACAAGTTCTTAGGTGTTGTGTTTGACCAGAAGCTCACATTCATTCCACACATCAAGGAACTTAAACATAAATGTCTAAAAACAATGAATATACTTAAGGTTCTCTCCCACCAATCGTATGGTTCCGACGAAGAACTCCTACTACGGCTCTATACGGCTTTGGTTGGGTCTCGTTCAGACTATGGCAGTGTGGTATATGGGTCGGCGAGTAAAACAGCGTTGTGAATGCTTGACCCAGGGCTACACTTGGGGCTACGGCTTGCGTCGGGTGCTTTTCGCACTAGCCCTGTCGAGAGTCTGTATGCCGAATGTAATCAGTGGAGCCTTGAGAACCAACGGACGTACATGGACTTACTTTATGCTTTTAAAATTTCATCGCTGAATAACCATTCTTTTTATCCTGTCTTTAAACACATCCACATCTGTGCTTTTTGTAAATCGCCCATCCGTTCCTCTGCCCTTTTCAATTAGAGTGAGAGAGCGAGCCTCGGATCTGAGCGCTTCGTTTTTAGATGTGTACAGATCATTCTTTTCAGACATTTTACCTCCTTGGAAAGTTCGTCCTGTGTCCTCCGACCTTTCTTTTATGAAACTTGACAAAAATCGGGTACCACGAGCTGCAATACTGCAGCACTTTCTGTCTCTGCAGTATAAATACCCACTTGCACAATTCTACAGTGACGAGTCTAAAACCTCCACTATGGTCTCCTGCGCTGCTCATGGTCCGAATTTCAGTGCAGCCAGAACCATGAGCGTCCACACAACAATTTTTTCAGCAGAAGCATATGGAATTTTACTGATTGTACGACACATACTTGAAAATAAAATTCCAAAGTCTATCATCTACACAGATTCCTGGAGTGTTGTTCGGCACTGTCATCGCATACACCCCCAAAAACCACATAGTTAATCTTGTATTTAACACTATCATGTCTCTGTATGCGCAGAAGCATCAGCTGCTCCTCTGCTGGGTCCCAGGACACACTGGGATCGCTGGAAACGAGTTGGCAGACGAGAGGGCAGCTGCTGCTGCAGTCAGGAACACTGTAGGCATAACAACCGTACCATATACAGACCTCAAGCCACACATAAGACAACACTTGCGTAGAACATGGCAAACACACTGGAGTGAACAGAGAGATAACAAGGGACACGTTATAAAACCACGCTTGGGACCATACACCACTGACACACGCAACAGACACAGAAGTCGCCTTGGTTAGGCTGCGGATAGGGCAGACTCATGGAACGCACTCGTATCTGCTGACGGGATCTTAGACCCCAGTGCAGCAGGTGCGGAGAGGCCCTATCCGTAGTGCACATACTAATCACATGCAAGCCACTTCACACAACACGACACAAACACTTCAGAGAACTCTACAGACAACATATCCCACTACATCCATCGCTGTCTATAGGTGACGATGCCATAGTTTCCGTGGAACGTGTGTTTGAGTATTTATCAGGCCTAAAGTTTTTAAGCCTCATTTCCTATCACGCATAATCAAATCTGGCCCTATACACCAGCCATCACCATTGCCGTTAATTGATTTTATTGTTGTTCTGGCTTTAGTAGCCACTTTTTTTAAGATACTTTTGTTTGGCGCTCTTTGCACCAGCTGGCCTTGCGCCAAAAAACTCGAACCATCATCATCGAAATGGTGGTGGTTGTTCTATGCAGTCCCATGCTTCAAGGGCATTTTTACAGATGCCTGCCATGAGCACCTGTACCTCCTTGTGTCTGCAATATACTTGCTTCATAAGAATAAAATCACCGAGAGTGATGTTGAGCAGGCCATGGACAACCTGGCAACATTTGTGTTTGTAGTGCAGCAGTTGTATGACTCCTCGGCCGTGACATTCATGTGCACCAATTGCTGCACCTTCCGAAATGGGAGCTCCAGCTATGGCCGCTCCGGTCGCACTCAACGTTCGTCTTGTGGGGAAATGGTTCTTTGCTCCACCTTGTCAGGGGTGCAAATGGAGTGCCACTTCAAGTTTTTGAGCAATTTGCAATGTCACTGCAGCTGAAGCGTGCCTTAAATACCCTAAGCCTCTCTGAAGTAACTTGTGTATTGTTCCTGCAACGCCACAAAAGCCAGGGCAAAGATGCCGTGACGCAAGGCCTCTTGGAAAAGGTCTGTTTCGCCAAACGGTGGACGAGTGTGCACATAATGCTTTCTTGGGTAAATTTCGCTACGTTCAAGCAAATGTAATGCAGTACCAGAGAGTTGCAGTGCAGGGACTTGTATACCACACCTAAGAATACAGGCACTGCAAGGAAACTTGCAACAGCCTCCTGAAGTCCTGTGGTTTGCACCTTGTCCTCGGTAGTGTCTATGAGCAGGGAGATGGCAGCTGCTTTCTTCTGTGTAGAAAGCTTGTCTGTGAGCAGTATCCAAATGTTCCCCATCTCCATTAATGCGAAGAGATCACCGACGATGTGGTGCTCCTGCATCCCGAAGAAGTCTGGAAAATGTCGTCATATGACTGTTGGGTGCTCTTTGTACGTGGCAGACATGCCAAATGTGTATGACCAGGACTAATGTTTGGTTGAGTGTTGGTGTTGTCATTGCTGTTTTGTGTGTGTGTGTGTTGGATGGAGGGGTCACTGTTCAGTTTCAGGAAATCTCTCCAAACAGTTAGGAATTTGCACGTGTTAACATAAGTCGTGTTAATTTTAGTTTTTTTTCAGGAGTACATTTTTTGCTAAGAATTTAGTTCAATAATTTTTCAGTTCTTGGTGTTTATGGCACCAATGCTACACCTGGGTTATGAGGTGCACGGCAGTAAAAGGCTCCAGTTTTATTTCAACAACCTAGGGATCTTTTAACTTGCACTGCCAAACTCTCGACACAAAGGCGCTTTTGCTTTTCGCCTTCACCAGAAAAGTGGTCACTTTGGAAGGGATCGAACCCGTGTCCTTAGGCTCAGCAACATAACATCTTAGTCACTGCACCAGCGAGGAGGGCAGTTCGATGATTTTTATACTTTTCATATTTTGGGCCTTCAGGTGCTGCATTTGCACGTGGGCTAAGCAGCGCGTCCTGGTGAATAGCTACGAATAAGTTCGAACAGTTGAGGTTCTTTGAAGTGTGACAAAATTTATGCAAGTTTTTTTTTTTGTTTTCCGAGTTTAATGATTGAGACATTTGGTGTGTTTAGATGTAAATAGAGACCCCTGAAAGGATAAACTTTCATTGACTACAGTTCTCACATGTAAAAATGTGAGCCAATTTGTTTGGCTTTGTATAAGGAAAATGCAGAGGTAAAATAATTATCCAAAACTGTTTCGCTCTGTTACTGGTTTACCCATTTACATATCTGTAAACATTGGAAAGATTATACACTGAGTACTAGAACCTTTAGGGTGTGCCTTCTCTGTCATTGAGGAACAAGACAGAACACCAAGATTGTTAGAGAACGAGAAGATTTGAGGAGGTTGCAAAAACCGCTTTAATGAGCGCGTTCTCGTTTGGCTGGTGCAAATTATCATGCTTGGTAACTACCTAAAGGCGCGTATTCAAGTTTTACATCGAATTCCTCGAACTCTTTTGAGCAGATGCCATAGCATGGTTCCTGTCCTGTAATTTGCTACTGTTAAAAACCTTTTTGCTACAAGTAATAATTTTGTGAACGTTTCAACCTTACCTTTCTACATGACCTGCCTCAGTGTGTTATTTATATGGTATATGTCATGCAGGAGTGTTTCTGTCATGCAAGAATGTTCACTTGGCAGCAGTAATAAATGTGCTATTTATTGTCGGTATTTTCCTTTGCACACATGGTCTTTCTCTTGTCTCGCTTTACTGTGACTTCACGTGTTCACTCAGTCTTCAGGCTTGTTTGTGGACTACAGTATTTGTTAGTAGATAAATTTTTATTGTCTTCGCCTTAGTTTATTTTTAGTTTGTTTAATATATAAGCCATATCATTTACACACAGAATATTAGGGAAGCTCATTAAGCCTCAGGTTAAGTGGTATCCACTTGGTCAGCGGTATACCATTTCTTATAAATATTGATGTTTATGTTAAATGCATAAGCCCACAGAACAGATAGCTATGTTTGGCCAATAATGACTATTGATTGTAATTGTAGTTCCCTGTATGCAGTGCACGCTTCAAAACTTCACGTCCAACTGAAGTAGAAACTGCAGCTCAAATTAAAATAATGCTGGCAGGCAAATTGTGGAACATGAAACTTTTGGGTTGTAGTGCTTTGCATTCCATGTGTTAGTTTTGTTGGTGACAGGAAAAATAACTTTTTTTATATTTTGTTTTGGCACTTATAACGTGCACCTATAGACTGTATTTGATCAATCTAACATATTGTCACGAAGACAAGGACGATGCAGTTGTCTTGAATGAGAAACACGTTTATTGGAGCGAACTTGTGCTCCCCTAACAACTCAAAAGAATACAGAGGCGACGAAGCAGCGGTCAACAAAGTGACTTGCACAGGCGAGTGTCGTCGAATCGAATGCCCCGGCGTCCGCACTGCAGGCTTTTTATCCCTCGGCGCGCGTGGTTCTCGAAACGTCGATTTGCATCGAGAACATAGTAGATCCAAGAAGATTATTCTGGGCTGTTCACGTTAGATCGGAATGCTCTCCCTATCACAACAGATAACACATGCGGCACAGAAAGAAAGAATGGAACACGCGCTTCCCTTGGCGCAGAGATAACACAGACCGGCGCAGCCGGGTGGTAAAAGCAGAACACAAATAAACAAACCCAATGTAAGGTTCGCGGCATTACCCCCCCTCTAAGAGTACATCGACCCGATGCTAACATAATGCTAAAATAAACGACAGCCCGAACAAATAAAAATAAAAGTTCGTCATCGTCCGTAGAAAGGTTTTAAGCGAACCACGTGGATGACTTCAGGCCGCGTGCGTTGTCGTGATGTGCCGGAGTCACCATCGGGGATCACTTCGTAGGTAAGTTGGCCAACACGTCCTAGAATCTGGTAGGGTCCGAAATACCGTCGCAGGAGCTTCTCACTGAGTCCGCGTCGTCGGATGGGAGTCCAAACCCACACACGATCCCCTGGTTGGTACTCGGCGTCTCGGCGTCGGAGGTTGTAGCGGCCCGCATCTACCAGTTGCTGGTCCGTTATACGAACTCGAGCGAGCTGGCGGGCCTCCTCCGCACGTTGAAGATATCCGTGGACGTCGGCGTTGAGGTCGTCGTCTTCTACGTGCGGAAGCATGGCGTCGAGCATCATAGTCGGCCTTCTACCGTAGACAAGCTCGAACGGCGTCAGCTGTGTCGTCTCCTGGATAGCCGTGTTGTACGCAAACGTGACATACGGGAGAACTTCGTCCCAAGTCTTATGTTCAACGTCAACGTACATTGACAGCATATCTGCGATTGTCTTGTTCAGACGTTCTGTTAGTCCGTTCGTTTGGGGGTGGTACGGCGTCGTTCTTTGGTGATCCGTGTTGCTGTAGCGTAATACTCCTTGCAGCAGCTCTGCAGTAAATGCCGTTCCGCGGTCTGTGATTAGGACTTCCGGGGCTCCATGTCGTAGCACAACTTGGCTTATAAAGAAATTTGCGACTTCCTGTGGAGTCCCCCTCGGAAGGGCGGCGGTCTCTGCGTAGCGCGTCATGTCGTCTGTTGCTACGACAATCCACTTGTTCTGTGATCGTGACGTAGGGAACGGGCCTAAAAGGTCCATTCCAATCTGTTGAAATGGTCTCGATGGGACGGCGATCGGTTGCAGAAGTCCGGCGGGTCTTGTCGGCGGCGTTTTTCGTCGCTGGCAGTCACGGCAGCTCCGGACGTAGTGGGTGACGTCAGAGGTAAGGCCGGGCCAGTAGTACCTCGCCTTGATTTTTCCAATAGTGCGGGCTGTGCCCAGATGTCCGGAAGACGGGTCGTCGTGGCACGCTTCCAAAATTTCGTCACGAAGGTCCGCGGGGATGACGAGGACGTAATTCGGTCTTGTTCTGGGGCTGAAATTCTTCTTCACGAGGACGGAGTTTCTCAGGCTGAATGCTGGTAAGCTGCGTTTGAAGGTCCTAGGAACGGCAACGTTGCATCCCTCGAGGTACTCGATTATGACGCGTAAGTCGGGGTCGGCACGCTGCTGGGCGGCTAGGTCGCTCTCCGTCACGATCCCGAAGAACGCGCTGTCTTCATCAGAGTCTTGTGGTGGTGGGTCGACGGGGGCGCGGGACAGGCAGTCGGCGTCGGAGTGTTTCCTGCCGGATTTATAAACGACCGTAACGTCGAACTCCTGCAGGCGCAAGCTCCACCGCCCAAGACGGCCAGAGGGGTCCTTCAAATTGGCGAGGCAACACAGCGCATGGTGGTCTGTTACAACCTTGAATGGCCTTCCATACACGTATTGGCGAAATTTTGAAATCGCCCATATAATAGCCAGGCACTCTTTCTCAGAGGCAGAATATTTTTTCTCCTCCTTCGACAGACCACGGCTGGCATAGGCGATTACCCTTTCGCAGCCGCTTTGCTTTTGGACAAGGACGGCACCCAAGCCGATATCACTGGCGTCCGTGTGCATTTCCGTTTCGGCATTTTCGTCGAAATGAGCGAGCACGGGCGGGCTTTGCAGGCGTATTTGCAGCTCGCAGAATGCTTTTTCTTGGTCCTTTTCCCAGCTGAAAGGGGTGCTATCTTTCGTCAAGCGCGTGAGTGGCTCTGCAATGCGTGCGAAGTTTGCAACGAAGCGCCGGTAGTATGCGCACAGCCCGAGAAATCTTCGCACGCCCTTCTTGTCTTTCGGCCTTGGGAAGTTCGCAATCGCTGAAGTTTTTGCCGGGTCAGGTAGGACTCCCGCGGCGTTGACGACGTGGCCCAAGAACTTGAGTTCCCCGTATGCGAAACGGCACTTTTCAGGCTTTAGCGTCAACCCCGACGTACGAATGGCCTCGAGTACAGACTCCAACCTTGAAAGGTGTTCGTCGAAAGTCCGGGCGAATACCACTACGTCGTCGAGGTATACGAGGCAGGTGTGCCACTTAAGGCCAGCTAGCACAGTGTCCATGACTCTGAAACGTCGCTGGTGCTGTGCACAGCCCAAACGGCATCACCTTGAACTCGTATAGGCCGTCTGGGGTTATAAATGCAGTCTTCTATCGGTCTCTCTCGTCCAGTTCAATTTGCCAGTAGCCGGTCTTCAGGTCCATCGATGAGAAGTACTTCGCGTGGCAGAGGTGGTCGAGGGCGTCGTCGATTCGGGGGAGGGGGTACACGTCCTTTTTCGTGATTTTGTTCAGTCGCCGGTAGTCAACGCAAAACCTTAATGTGCCATTTTTTTCTTTACGAGTACGACGGGCGCAGCCCAGGGGCTTTTCGATGGCTGTATAATGTCGTCGCTGAGCATGTCGTCGACTTGAGTCCGGGTGGCTTCCCGTTCATGTGAAGAGACACGGTACGGTGACTGTCGGGTAGGTCGGGCTCCATCTTCGGTTATTATTCGGTGCTTCGCTAGAGGGGTCTGACGTAGTTTTGCGCTCGACGAAAAACATTCGCTATAGCGACGCAGCAAAGCCAATAATTTGTTCCGTTGTTCTTGCGGTAGCGCCGGATTTACGTCGAAGGGCTGCGGGAGCTTGAAGGTTTCTACGGGTGTGCGTTCAAAGTTGGCGACCGCGATCACGTCAATTGCTTCTTGCGTTTCTTCGAGGAATGCAATTGCCGCGCCCTTGTTTAAATGCTGGTACTCCTCGGTGAAATTAGTAAGCAAAATGTGGGATTGGTGCTCCTTGAAGCGCGCAATGCCTCTTGCGACAGACACACCACGGCCGAGAAACACCCTTTGATCAGTGTCTACGATAGCGTCGACGTAAGGAGCAGCATCTTCACAGTAGACTGCGACCATCAAGCTTGCGCGGGGTGGCAGGGTGACATGATCATCGGCACTCCTTACAGCAGCACGTCGTTCGGGGTTCGGTTCCGGCGTCATGGAGTGATGGGGGGAAAAACTTATTGACTTAGTCTGCAGATCGATTATTGCACCGTTGTCCATCAAAAAGTCCATTCCAAGAATTACGTCGCGGGAGCAGTTAGGCAGAACGACGAACGCCGCAGGGTACGTTGTGCCATCTATGGTGACGCGCGATGTGCACGTTCCACTTGGCGTCACGAGGTGGCCTCCTGCTGTGCGTATGTGCGACCGTCCGTAGACGCAAATGGTCCGCTCATTACGGAATAGTCAGCTCCCGTGTCTACGAGGGCGACTACGTCAAAGCCGTCGATGGACACCTTGACGTCAGATGCAGTCTTCCTCGAGTTCCGGGTTCGTCGGGGCGTCGTATCTCTGCTTGTACGTGTTGACGGTCAGGCAGTGTGCATCGTCGTTGTCGTCGTCTCAACGGACGCCTCGGTCAGCTCGACTACGCGTCGCGCCGTGTAGCTTTCGTCGTGTTCGGGAGTCTCGTCAGGGTTAGGTCGGGTCGTCGGGATGAGGGCATGTCGTGAATCACTGTCTTCAGCGCGTCCTTCCTTGCGTCGTTGGAGGGTTTTCAGTTTTTCGCCGTAGAGCAACTTCACCTCCAGAAGTTGCTGCTTTTAGTTTCCCCCGCGTGGGCTGGGGGACCTTCCACGTGCGAAATCAGCATTGCTACGGCGGTTAGGCGACTGGTATGGGTAGGGCGACGGCGATCGGTGTGAGCGGGCTGGTCCTCGGTTGGTGTTGGACAGGTATTCGTCGATCTCGGTAGGGCGCTGGCCGGGTCGGGGGCGCGGTGCGTCGACGGAGAATCCTCGCAGACCGAGCCTCTTGTAAGGGCAGCGACGGTAGATGTGGTCGGCCTCTCCGCAGTGGTAGCATAGCGGGCGATTATCGGGCGTTCTCCACACGTCGGTCTTCCTTGGCGTCTGGTATTGGTCTACAGGGCGTCGGGCGGGCGGCATTGGAGGGCGGTATGGCTGGGCCTCTTGACGACGGGGTGGAGCAGGGCGGGGTTGACGAAGAGCTGCGGAGTAGGTCATCGCTTGGGGCTGACGGGGTGCTTCTGAAGGCATAGAAGTTCCAAGCGCCTGTTGAACCTCTTCACGGATGACGTCAGTCAGAGAAGCCACTTGAGGTTGCGGCGTTGTTGGAAAAAGCTTCTGAAGCTCCTCCTTGACTACTGCTCGAATGGTCTCGCGCAATGCAGCGGAGCTTCCAGTTGCGGCACCGATGGTCTTCGAGAACAACGCGTTAACAGGGCGGTCGTACTGCCTCGTTCGAATTTCTAGCGTCTTCTCCATCGCGGCTGCCTCAGACGCGAATTCCGTCTTCGGAGGGTTACGGACTAGACAAGCAAAAAGCTCTTGCTTCACCCCTCGCATTAGAAACCTGAGCTTTTTTTCTTCGGTCATTTTAGGGTCGGCACGGCGAAAAAGTCGCTTCATCTCCTCAACGAAAATCACGACCCCTTCGTTGGGGTGCTGCGTTCGAGTTTCAAGCAAAAGTGCAGCTCGCTCTTTTCTCACCACGGTAGTGAAGGTCTTAAGGAACTCTCTTTTGAATTGAGTCCAGTCGGTCAAAGAACTCTTATGGTTCTCGAACCAAGTTCGAGCGGCATCTTCTAAGTAAAAGAAGACATGGCGGAAAGTTTCTTCGTCGTCCCACCTGTTGAAGATGCGGACGCGCTCCAGCTTCTCCAACCATTCTTCGGGGTCTTCAGCGGGGGCTCCCCTGAACGATGGCGGTTCTCGGGGCTGCTGCAGGAGGATTGGCGACGTTGTTTCTTGCACCATAGTGTTGGTTGCAGCGTTCCTTCTATTGGGCCCTTCTGGCATGAGACCGAACTCGGGTAGCACTCCTTGCAGTCGGCGGCTTTCTCTGGTTGGGCTGGCGTGGCGGCTTCCAGAGGTTGTAGTGGGCATGAAGGGCGTACCCAGCACCTCCACCAGATGTCACGAAGACAAGGACGATGCAGTTGTCTTGAATGAGAAACACGTTTATTGGAGCGAACTTGTGCTCCCCTAACAACTCAAATGAATACAGAGGCGGCGAAGCAGCGGTCAACAAAGTGACTTGCACAGGCGAGTGTCGTCGAATCGAATGCCCCGGCGTCCGCACTGCAGGCTTTTTATCCCTCGGCGCGCGTGGTTCTCGAAACGTCGATTTGCATCGAGAACATAGTAGATCCAAGAAGATTATTCTGGGCTGTTCACGTTAGATCGGAATGCTCTCCCTATCACAACAGATAACGCATGCGGCAAAGAAAGAAAGAATGGAACACGCGCTTCCCTTGGCGCAGAGATAACACAGACCGGCGCAGCCGGGTGGTAAAAGCAACACACAAATAAACAAACCCAATGTATGGTTCGCGGCAATATGTGTATTGGTCACCCCCCTGCATCTCCTGCCTCCCCATCCTCCATTGCGTTGGAGTGTGCTGAGGGGATGGCCACCTGGACCTCCGCAGTGGCTCCCACGGCCACTGCACCACCCGTGCCACCTCTGGCGCCCCCGACGCCCTCGACGGGGGCGGGTCAAACGAAGGGTCCATCGGGCGCCTCTGTGACATCTGACGAGGAGATGGATGTCGAGCCGTTCCGGCCTGCAACGCAGTGCAAGGAGCGGCCTCCGACTTTCAAGCCTACAGAAAGGCCCAAAACGCCCAATAGTAGAGTCACAGCCCCGAAAGATGACACAAACATACACACTCCAGTAGCCCTCACACTAAATAATGGGAAGAGAAAACATTATTCAATGGAACTGTAGAGGCCTTCTTAAAAATCTTGACGATGTGTAAAAGATACTGCACTTCAATCAGCCAAGTGTTCGGGCCTTTACCCGGTGTCTTCGGCAACATGCTGAACACCTTCGCTAGCTTCATGTCGGAAAGGACCTTTGGAGTGAGGGTTGGCAGTGCTCCTTCGTATGTATACTTGCAGGAAAATGGCGTCTCTCAAGGCGGTGTCGTGAGCTGTACACTATTTATTGTTAAGATTATCTCTCTCCGGAAGGCATTGCCACCAACCATTTCCTGTTCTATATATGTAGATGACGTCCAAATATCTTTTAAAGTCTTGTAACTTCTCAATTTGTGACCCCAAGTCTAGCTTGGGGAGAACAAACTTGCTGGCTGGGCGGACACAAATGGTTTTAAACTGAAGCCTGTAAAAAGTACTTGTGTTGTGTTCTCCCGGAAGCGCGGGATTCATTCGGATCCTGATATCTCTATTAATGGTGTATTAATCCCTGTCAGAGGGAAACATAAGTTTTTGGACCTAATAATCGATAGTAAACTCACATTTATCCTTCACTTGAAGCAGTTCAAACAAATGCTTAAAACAATGAATGCTTAAAATTCTGTCACACCAACCCTACGGTGCTGACAAGCAGCTCCTCCTGCGCCTTTATGTTGCACTGGTAGGATCTCGCTTGGATTATGGCAGTGTCGTGTATGGGTCCGTGACGAAGACGGCGCTAAAAATGCTTGCCCGGTGCTGCATTTGATGCTTTGTCTTGCCTGTGGCGCCTTTCGCACCATCCCCGTTGAAAGCCTCTATATTGGTCCCTGTATTACCAGAGAACATACACTAACTTGTTGTGTGCCCCTAAAATCATGATTATGGCAAATCATCCTTTTAATTCAACCATTCATGATGCATCCTCACAGCAGCTCTTTGTGAACGGTCCATCTATTTCCATGCCGTTCCCTCTCAGAGGGAGAGCACAAGCTTCTGCGCTAGCAGCGTCATTTTCACACACCAACAAGACACCCATCGCTGATTTTATTGCACTGTGGCAAGTCCGGGCTGTTTGTTGTGACTTGTCCTTCCTGAAATTCGATAAAAACAGGACATCAAGGGTAGCCAATATGCAGCACTTCCTCTTCCTGCAGGAGAAGCATCAGTGCGCAGACTATTACTGCGATGCATTAAAGACAGCTACAGCTGTGTCTTGTGCAACACGTGGGCCGAACTTCAATGTGTGTAAAAGGATGAACTCCCACAATAACAGTTTTACGGCTGAAGCACACAGCATTTTACTTGTTTTACATCACATCGTTGAACATCAAATTTCAAAGTCTATAGTTTCTACAGATTCTGTTAGTGTTGTACGTGCAGTTTTGTCTAAAAAATGCTCACAAATTATGTCATCAATCTTGTTTTCAAGGCCCTTATTTTGGCTTACGTCTCAGGTCTTGAAGTAACAATACGTTGGGTTACTGGCCACTGTGGAGTAGCCGGGAATGAAACTAGAGATCAAATGGCCACAGCTGCTACACTCTTGAATACAGTGTACATAGCAACAGTGCCGTACACAGACATGAAGCCACACATTAGACACCAACTTCGCAACACATGGCAAACGCACTGGAGTGAACAGACAGGTAACAAGTTACAAGTAATATAGCCATACTTAGGATCATACACTACTGACTCACGCAACAGACACATTGAAGTTACCTAGCTAGGTTGTGGATAGGCCATACACATGTAACACACTCGCACCTGCTCACGGGATCTCCAAGACCCCTGTGTAGCAGGTGTGGGGAGGGCCTATCCATAGTCCACATCTCATGGAAGGCACTCGACACACCAAGACCCCGCACGGGGCACCTTGAGTAATCTTGGTGACAGTATTGGCGACAGCGCGTACCTCGAGCCCCCAAACATAAGCTGGAACCAACCATGGCGATGTGTTGAATGGTGAAGGGTAGAAACCACGGACGGTGGCTGTCGGAGCCCAGGTAAAGCTCCAGCTGATGGGCTCCCTGTCTGTTAACCAGGCAGGGGGCTCAGGGTCCTCTTCAGCTATCAGGGTAAGGCTGACGAAGAAAGTACTCCCGTCTCCCTGCTTTTATACTATGCTATATAGAATTATCTAAACCCCAACCCAAACGTGATCGTCCCCGAAAAGGGGCGCACCGAAGTTTCTTTCGCACCACTTCCTAACTTGAGTCCTCCAAAACCGAACATTTACCTTCGCTTCATGGTGATGGAATCGGTTGACCAATCAAAACCTCTTGCTCCACAGTCGGTATTTCTTGTTCCAAAATTTCTTGAGGGTAGAGAGTCGTATAAGGCCAAAAAACATCCAATTGGAGAAATCCTTGTCGAGGTCAGTAGACAGGATCAGGCCGATAAACTCCTTGCTCAAACCCGCATCGCCGATCTGGCCATCCAAGGCACGCCCCACCACAGCCTCAACAGCTACGAGGGCGTGATCTCGGAGCCAGATTTGGCAAACGAGACAGAGGCCGACCTTGAAGGCCTGCGAAACCAAGGTTTACGGCAGTACAGTGCATTACCATCAGAAAAGATGACAAGGAAATCCCACTAGGCACATAATACTCACCTTTGACCGGCCCACTCTTCCAGATCACATCAACGCAGGCTTCATCCGGTGCTCCGTCCGAGCGTACATCCCCCAAACCCGCGGCGCTGTTTCAAGTGCCAGTGGTTCGGGCATGGTACTAACTCCTGCCGGGGCCAAATAACCTGTGCCAAGTGCGCCCAACATGAGAGAAAGAGAGATGAAACGTTTATTAGGAAAAAGGGGGTGTCGCGATTGTCTTAGGGGTGGTGCCCTCCTTCCAGGGCCCCAAACTCTTCTGCTCCTGTCCGGGCTCGAAGAATTAAGTCCTTCTGAATCCCGAAGTCGGATCTGGCCAGAGCTGCCTCCCATAGCGCGACCGTATTTGTGGGGTTATTTCCTGAAGGCCAGATGATAGGGCAGGCCCATGTTGCGTGAAATAAGTTGGAAGGGTTTCCGCATTTGTTGCATGCGTCTGTGTGTGCTTGAGGGAACATTTTGGATAGGCGGAATTTGTTAGGATAAGTGTTCGTCTGGATTTGCCTCAGCGTTTGAGCTTCTGCGCCAGAGAGGTTCTTTTCCGGGTTGGGGAAAAGGGCTCGTTCACCTCTTTGGACAGTGACGCGTTCGCCAAAGCCATTTGGGAGGGGCTGCAGAAGGCTAGGACTGTTAGCCGCGCGGTTTGTAACATCGCGCGCAGCCTGATCGGCCCTCTCGTTTCCCTCCAGCTCCTCGTGTCCTGTTGTCCAGACAATGCGGTAAGAACCAAAGCCTCCTAATAGTCACAGATCCCAAAAAGGCTATGCAAAACCTTATGAATAGAAGAATTCAGAAGCGACTTAAAAAATTAGAGCCAAAAATGTCGAATCAATTCCACCGCATTGTCTGGACTCCCCCAACACGACAATCCCACAGATAATTGCAGTTCAGAACAACTCCTCTGCATCAACTGTCAGGGCCCGCATGCGGCATACTCCGAAAAGAAAATAAGAAACATAAAGGTCACAGAAAACATTACCTTCCCAGAGGCGCGAAAGAGGTTCGCATCTTTCTCTCTGAGCAGGTACGCCGACGCAGCTCGCCGGGGGGCGAACTGGCGTCTGGTTTAGGCGGGGACCCAGTACTGCGAGTCGGACTTGGTCCCGCTGCCGCCCCCCCCTCTGGGTTGCGTCCGGTGGCCCAACCCGTCACCAAACCGCCTGCTCAGTCAGAAGTGGCTGTGGTGGGATCCACGTCTGTTGGGGATGTTACTGCATCCACTGTTTCCTCTCCACCGGCCCGAAGCACACGCGACAGCACCACGCAGGAGATGGAGGAAACCGCAGCAGTTCCCACCCCCGCCCCACCGCCTGTGCCACACTGGGCGCTCCTGACGCCCTCGCCGGTCGCGGGCAAAACTAAGGGCGCCGCAAAGGGTTCCAAGTCCAGGGGGTCCGGTACGCCGAGTACCCCATCCAAATCTGACGATTATACGGATGTGGGACCTCTCCTGTGTGCTTTGCAGCAGAAGGAGCGGGTCCCTCCATCTAAACCTCTAGAGAAGGTAAAGACCCCTCCCAAGAGTGCAAGCCCCAAAAGACCTTCCTACAATCTATTATCTATGCAGATTCCCTCAGTGTTGTGTGGGCATTGTCGTTAACAAAGTCTTCGCAAAACCACGTTGTCAATCTTATCGTCAAGGGTATTATGTCTGTGTATGTCCACAAATTTTAACTGGTCCTTTGCTGGGTCCCTGGCCACTGTGGTATATCCGGGAACAAAGCCGCGGATTGAATGGCTGCTGCTGCTACACTGTCGAACGCAGTAGACATAACCACATTACCCTACACCGACGTGAAGCCACACATTAGACAACATTTTCGCAGAACATGGCAACCACACTGGAGTGAACAAACAGACAAGTTACACGTAATAAAACCACACTTGGGACCATTCACCACCGACACACGCAACAAGTACACAGAAGTCGCCTTGGCTAGATTACGGTCAGGGCACACGCGCGCAAGGCACTCGCACCTGCTCACTGGTTCTGCAAGACCTCTGTGCAGCAGGTGTGGAGAGGCCCTGTCCGGGATCCACATCCTCATACAATGCAAGCGACTAGAAACAACAAGACACACACAAACGCACAACTATACAGACAACACATTCCCCTACACCCATCGTACTTTTTATGGGATGACCTCATAATTACTCACAAGCGTACCTTTACGTTCCTTAGTGATGTCCAGTTTTTACACCTCATCACTTACCGTGCACGTTGAAACGCTAGCCCTTTACACCAGTCATCTACATTGTCTTTTTTGTCATTTCACATATATTTTTAGTTAAATGTGTTACCTTTACTGAAACTTCGTCCTTATAAAATAACTTCATTGGCGCTTTTTGCCCTTAGTCGGCCTTGCGCCATAAAAATCCGAACCATCATCATCACCCGCTTCAAGATTTGTGCGCTTATACCGTGAGGCAAGCTGGCGAAACACTCACACAAAGTAACGCAGAAGTTTGTAAAATGAATTGAATGCAAGTCAAATGTCCACTTGGCAACTCGTGAGGTTCTCTTTTATTGCTGACATAACTTCCTTACGATGCATACCACCTAAGATTGAACAAGACGCGCAGGAGTTCATATAGTTGTTGTCGATGATTGAGAAAAGCGATTCGGGGCTTGAGGAAGCTCTTCCACAGTTGGCACTTGGCAACACGGTGACCGTGGATAAGGGTGCACGTTCCCGAACCAAGCACCACAGACACGGGGTTGTTTTCCGTGTACGGGGGCCAGGCGTGGGCATTTGAGAGTGTAGGCCGCCTTGTGAAGATGAGGAGAATGCAGGAAACAAAACAGTTAGGTAGTTGATAGCGCTAGGGTTCGTTAGTTCATTCTTCATCCCCACTGTTTCCGTCCGAATGTGTTCGACTCAAGGTTTCACGGCGGGTAATCTTTGACCAAATGTCGTGTTTTATGACCTTATAGCAGCACGCTTGTTTTTGAAATCGAGGGTTGGACGGAAGCCCGTCGGGTCAGGGAAACACATGACAGCAATAAAAACTGGCGCCAACCAAGAATGTTTCAAATCCAGAAAAAGACGTTTCGGCTCCCGTACGGGTGTCTTGTTCACAATGAAAAGTGGGAGCGAAAGTGATCGGGTTATGTTTGATTCAAGATGTGACGTAGGTAACGTGCGTACACGTGTGGGAAGTGGCCGTCATTGCGATTAACGGTGTGCTCCGTGGTCTGGATTTTCAGGGATTCAGGATGAAGCCGTGAGGAGCAATTCTTCCCTTTTCTCTTTCTGTGCACGCTGAACGTCAACGATTTTCCTTCGCGCTTTACCAAGATGTCCAGGAACGGAATCTTGCCGTGCTACTCCTCCTCTATTGAAGTCCTATTGAAGTCCCGGATTGAAGTCCCAGATTTGCCTATTGATGTCCCGGATTGATGTGCCGCCTATTGAAATCCCGGATTTGCAGCGGCTCCTGAGGTTCGGCCTTGAGAACACGTACTTCACTTTCGAGCGCACGTTTTACAAGCAGGCACACGGGACAGCGATGGGCGCAGCCGTATCAGTCACAGCAGCAAATCTTACGATGGAATCGCTTGAGCAACGTGCATACAATTCGTTCCGTCCTGCGCCCAAAACCTTTCTACGTTACGTAGACGATTGCTTCAGTGTTTGAAGAACGAAGCACTGACTGCATTTACAGCGCACCTGAACAGCATGGATGACGCAAGCAGGTTTACCGTAGAGGAGGAGCAGCACGGCGAGATTCCGTTCCTGGACGTCCTGGAAATTGAAGAGGGCGCCGACGATTGTATCAGTACTGCGTCGGTTTCGCTAACCGATAAAGAAAAACTATTTCTGCGCAATGTTGCTCCGGGACCATGTGGCTAGAGGGTATAAATGTACAAATGTACAATGTATAAATGTAATAAAATTCAGTTGGTAGTGTCAGCGCTTGTGCTTCGTTTCTTGTGATTGTCTGCGTACCCAGTTAAATTTAGGCTGGCCAGTATTATTTTAAGTATTATCCAACTAGCTCAGATTCTGCCTATTCTTGTCCTGGTAAAGCGCGAAGGAAAATCCTTGACGTTCAGCGTGTACAGAAACAGCACCCACACGGCTCGCTACCCAGAAACGGTGTGTAATTGCCTCACTTGTAAGCCGTGTGAACAGGGTTTGCAAGAAACCAGAAGATGTCGCCGCGGATATGTAACACGTGCATGGGGATCTCTCTGCAAGTGGTACCATGACTCATTTTTGCATTCCGTGGAACGTCAGCTAGAACGTCCTGCGCTGTCCGGCAACATGCGTTCCAATCGTCGTGCTCCGATAGCGTATGTACCTGGAATTAGCGAGCACTTGGCGCGTGTTCTGCGCCCCTACAATGTACAGGTAGCGCACGTGCCAACAAAAAAGTTACGCCACTCTCTGGTGAACGTGAAGGACAAGCTCACACAAGAAACGTTGCCAGGCGTTATCTGCAGCCACGTGTCTGCAGCATTCCTTGAGCAGACTGCGACCCAAGCTATGTCGGTGATACAGGCAATTTTCACTAAAGGCTCAAGCAGCACAAGAACGAGGTAAGAAAAAGGACGTGTCTTCTAACGCTCTCGCCTAACACGCAGAAGCAACTCCCCATGAAATAGATTGGGAAATAACCGGGAAAGAGAAGAATTGCACCTCACGGCTTTATCTTGAATCCCTGACAATCCAGACCACGGAGCACACACTTAATCGCAATGACGGCAACTTCCCACACGTGTACGCACGTTGCCTACATCACATCTTGAAGCAAACATAACCGAATCACAGTCGCCCCCGCTTTTCAATGTGAACAAGGCACCCGTACGGAAGCCGACACGTCTTTCGTGGATTTCAGACACGCATGGTCGGTGCCAGTTTTGAATGTTGTCACGCTTGTTTTTTGATAATTTTTCACCCTCCTGGCACAGGCAAGTAGTGATGGGAAGTGGGGCTCTACCGGGAAGCTTTGTAAGCGCTCCACGTATCATGCAAAAATTCGATGCTGAGTGAATGAGAAGTTTGCACAATGTGCTGGGTCTTGCATCACCTGCTCACCGACCCGGTCATACTCATCACGTGCGTATGGGGTGATGCCTTGTCACCTCGCTAATACCGCAGCGCCAAATAGCGCCTTTTTAGTTTTAGCACCGGTAGCTATTAACCAGAGATACTTATTATTCCGCTCTCGGTCGTACCTGTTGCCGTTATGTTATTGTGTGAATTTTAGTTTATGTATATATCATAAAAGACGGAATGTTTCTGGAATGTAGATGCGTTCCTGACCTTGCTATAGATACTAGGACGCTCTAACAGGGCGTGTCGAATCATTTGTTCTTTTTCCGGACACCACACATATATGGTCGTTTGGAATGCACATCCTTTTCAGCCGTCCCTTCTGGAGCACCTTGCTCTTTATTTGTCTTGAGAAGGTCCCGTTCCATCGCTGCGTCACCTTAGAGTGTGCTATCGGTATTTCAGGGAGGCAATTATTCCTCGCTAATTTGCCATCCGCTCGCGTGCCGACAGATCGCCTTCAAGTTAACCACCGCGTTCTGAAACATGCAGGGGGTCACGAAAAATCACTCCACCCCCCCGGTGAGGCTGCTTGTTATATGGCTTGTTTCAAATGTTGTGTCGCTGGCATACTACCCCTAAAAATGGCGTTTCCTAACGCTCCAGCTCAAGCGTATTGCGATTACTTTACATTTATTGTTTGTGTAATTGCCCTTTGTTGATAGACTATGCCGCAATATACAAAAGCGCCGCAGCTGGCCTACAGAATTAAAATAAACACGTGTTGTGTGTTGCACAGCACCCGTACTTCTTTCAGCATATGCCAGTTTAATGGCTATAAGTAAAAGGACGTGCCACGTCGGACGCACCACCCTGTACCAACTTTAGGCGAACCTAGTTCGATAAAATCGGCCCCTGACACGGTTGACTTTTACTCAATTATGTACAGCCATCAAAAGTGTTAACAACAAAGAACGAGGTGTCAGCGTATGCACAGGTCGGCAGGTAGCTATAGCGCCCTGGGTAATCAGCGAGGTTGTGCTGCCGAGTGCAGAAAGTCAGCATCGGGAGCACCGATTATCAGCCGCCGTAGATGTGCCGGTGGCTATCGTAATCTGCCGCTCTGTTCATAGGCTGGCCCCTAGTTCTTCGTTATTGTTAACACTCTTGACGACTGTACGTATGCACTGTGGGTTTATAGTGTTTCCGTCACTTATTGGGTATTATAAAAAAACGACATGCAGTTCGCAAAAAACAGAGTATCGACTCACCCGCATTCCGCAAATGACGACAAAACTTGTATAAGCTCTTTGCTAGCGCGGTAGCTGCCAGCAGGTGATGTTCCAGCATCAACGAGAGGAAATCCAAACAAGAATGGGAGGTCACTGGCATGGGGTGCGCCTGTCCACGCAGGGAGGGTCGTGTTAGAGGGTCTGTGGTCGAATACATAGCTGAAAACCTTGTTTCCCCACGCAGCATATGCGCTGGCAAAAATATGCGCGGGGCAGTTGAAGAAACGGTCGGAAATGTAGTCCACGTAGCGCCTGACGAGGCCAAAGTTGCTTTCGCTGGAAGTTTCATTTATGTAGTTCTGTAGAAGAAACGGAATATCTATTCTCACTAGTTCTCCGACAGCTTTTGTCATGGTTTCCCTGATATTTGCGGCCGTGGACGTATTAAGGCCTTTTTTCAACAGTTCGCTTGAGGGAGGAAAGTTGAGCATCCAGCTCATCTCGTCAGACGTTACGCCTGAAATAATGCTCACATTACTGAACAAGCCAAGCTCCGTCGCCAGCCTTGGATCAAAGGGAAGAAACTGGTTGTGGGAGGTCGGCCAGAAAGGGTTAGGCTTCGGCTTCGTAGCGTTGTAAGAAAGCGTTACCAGTTCGTCGGCCGACACATTCCGAAGGCAGGCGAGGACTTCGTGCGGGTGCGAAGCAAGGCTCTGGCCTTCATGCGCACAACCTGCCATCGTTGCGATTCTGTTGCCTTTAGCCATGCTTTCCATGGGGGATTCGTAGAAGTCAATTGCGTACAGGTTGCCACTGAGCAGCACGGCCCTGCGAAACAGACCCCGGCTTATGGGCGAGAGTAGATGTGCGTGAATGCTGACGGCACCGGCGCTCTCCCCAAAAAGCGTGACCGTCGATGGGTCGCCGCCAAAATACTGGATGTTGTCTTGAACCCACATGAGTGCTAGTGCTTGGTCCATGAAGCCATTATTGCCGGGTGCTTCATTGGACGGGGTATGAAGGAATCCAAAGATGCTCAATCGGTAATTCATTGACACGACAACGTGCCCAGTTTCGGCAGCCAGTATGGAACCGTTGTAGGTACGGTCAGACGCTGTTCCGTAATTAAAGCCTCCACCGTAAATCCAAACAAGAACCGGGACCAGTCTCGTTACTCTGCCACTCCTCGCGCGTGAAGTCCACACGTTGAGATGGAGACAGTTTTCAGTGTATTCGATTCCGTTCGTGGCCGCTTCGGGGAACATTGGTTGAGGGCAGGCGGTGCGACGCGACCTGGCGTCGTAGGTACGAACCCATGGCCTGGCGGGTAATGGCGGACGAAATCGAAGGCGTCCTAGAGGTGGTTCAGCGAACGGTATGCTTAAGTACTGCTCCACAGTTGTGCCTAAGACGGTGATCTCCTTTCCCAACACGGGACCTAGCCTTGTTGCTCGTCTCACATCCGCGATGGTGAAGTGGAAGAGGCCTAAAAAGATCGCTGGTAGGAGGTGTCGCCACATGTAGACCTTTGTTTCGTTCTGTGAAAGAAAAACACAAGTTTGTAATTATTTTTCGGAGGGAAAACACCACAAACGCTCCTTGCATATAAAATTATTCACAGTATTCAGATTGTATGGCGTGGCGCTGAGGAACTATTACAGACACTTCCTGTAAATTATGAATTGGGTCAATCGAATTTGAATAGCGATAAACTGTATGTTGAAACATCCATGCAGTGGCTAACATGGTACCGCGAGCTGAGCGGGTTGATAAATCTCCATAGTTCAAAACATCGCAACCAAGCGTTCGTAGTGCGCACAGTAACTAGTATTGAGAAGACGTTATTGTTTTATTGTATGTCCTGCGTTCAGTACCCAAAGGCATACACAGCGTTGTTGCGGTGTGAATTTCTTTAAGCCAAGGCCGCACTCGAAGCGTGGACTTAATTATTCCTGCCAGAACCCTTACTGAAGAGCATTACATACGAATTGTTACTGCTCTCGAGCAGGTCGTCAAATCAAGAACGCTTTGAGCGACTCCTGTGTCACTGAGAAGAACTTATTACTGGGCTAGTTGGTGAATATATGCCATGATTCGAAGCGCAACAAAAGCACACGGACGAAGAGCAGAGTAGGCGAGACTGGCGCTAGTCTCGTCTACTCTGTTCTTCGTCCGTGTGTTTCTGTTGCGCTTCAAATCATGGCATCCTCAGTCACTCACTGACTGCCTCAATTGCGTACAGTTTTCGTGCAATTCTGATCAGACGACGTGGGTGGACAGCGTTATTGCAGCTTTGCGCTTATTGTTAATGCGCCTGGTAATGGCAGGAACCTATGAGGCCCCTTTGATTGCGGATGGGGCGACCAGAACCGCCATTAACACTGGAAAAAACGACTATGCCCCCGGCCTCCTGTAGGGAAGATCAACGTAGAAAAATTTCCAGAATTTTCTTTAGTTTCTAGTTGGACCGCCAAACTACATTTGGAGCTGTTATAAGGATTGTGATAATTCGCCCGTTATGAGTGAGGATAATTATCCCAATTACATTTAAAGATTCAAGAAATTTTATGATCAAGCCTCTGACGTAGATTTTCGGTGTCTGTGCGTATCCCAAGCAGCATTGGCCTATAACCAATGATTGGAAATACTTAGTTTCATACCACGCATAACCACAATTGGCACTGTACACCAGCTATCCTCACTGTCTTTCACTGATTTTACTTTTGTTCTTCTAACCGATTTTAGTGTTTTCCTCCATCACTCATATGTAACAACTGCTTTGGCGCTCTTTGACCCAGGCGGCCTTGCGCCATTAACACCCAACCATCATCATCATTGACTGGAAACTCCATGGGTAGCCATTGGCTTCTGAGCCACACATCGTACATCAGGGGCCCTATTCTCGACTGCACAAATTCCCAGGGAACTGGGAAATTTTCCGGAAGTCTTTTGTGATTGGCTTTCAATTTTGGTCACGCGCTTCCGGTTGACAAAGCGGTTGTGTTTGGTTTCGTCATTTTGACGTTTCATAACGTTTACTGTCAACAGTTCTAAAGGCTGCCTTATTTCTCTTTACTGAGAGCCCATAATTCTTGGCCGGCAATGAAAAACTAGACTAACTGCACCGGATATGACAACGTATGCCTGTCTTTGCTGTTAAGGTGTATGAGTACAATCTATTTTCATCTATCAATCTATTTCCAACAGTGTGCCACGTCTATTGCGTATTTTTACAACGTTGGTGCATTCCTGTATTTGTTCAAACTCTTCAAACTATGTGTATTGCGCCTGCATTTTTTTCCTTTTGATGCCCCTCCTGCTTGGGCCCTTCAATGGGCTTGCAGTATATTTTAAATAAAAAAAATAAAAAAAAATAAACAAGAATACTGCTTTTAATACACGCCCGCTCTGTTATTAACTGAGGAGGCGTTACGTAATTCAAACAGTTGGCGGGAACGATCACGTCACACACTGGTAACTTCAGTCTGCATAAAAGCGACGTAATGTTACGTAACAACTTGAAAATGGCGGCTGCTTTTTCCGCGAAATAGGGCACAAAATTTTGCCGACCTTCGGCGCCACGAAATGTCCGAGAATTCGCAGCAAGCACAGTTTCGCATGACGCTTGGTTTGAAGCCTGTTTTCTACAGAAAGAAATAATAGTTTCGACTGTTTGCAACAGAATGCCTTGTTGGGCGTGTTGGTTCATGGCTTCAAAAAATTAAAACGAGCGCAAAGGACGGGGACAGAGAAACATAGTGGACGGGACGAGCGCTCGTTTTAATTTTTTGAAAACTGTTTCCAAGTCAGCGATCATGGAGCATACAAATAACGTGCAGTTTTTGATTTTAGGTTTGGCAATAAAAAAAATTATTTTGTTTGGAGTAACCCCAACATAAGAGGGCAGTACAAGCCTGTCCATGACAAAGAGAACCCAATGCATGGCATTTGTCTACACTCCTAGTAGTAAGCTTCTGGGTCACATGATCGAACTCAAGAGAAAAATAACAAAGAAAAGTGACTCTTTTGTTTATTACAGCGCTAATTGAAGTCAAGCTTGACGAATGAGTAAGTCGGCGACATCGGTGGGCTCCGCGGTTATCAGGTGTAGCGCTTCGCATACAAGCGATGGTCGCGGCCGTCTTTTTTTGTGATCACGCCATAAACTTATAACATAGCAGCAGACCATAGCATGGCGGCGGTGGCTCCCGCGAAGGTCATAACGCAACACAGCTTGCATCGAAGCAGAGAGCCAACTATGTTACTAAAAGCGATTGAAAGAAATAAATAGATACGGTAAAAAGATTGTTTGATGTTTTTTAGCTCAACATCCGCCTTTCGGTCGCTTTTGGATCAACGTTACTCGATCGCTTTGGGGTGTTGACGCCAATTATGACCTGCAGAAATGTTTCTCTTGCCAGCCTCAGCTACCGTCTTAATTTTTATAGTATGCGCTAAGTGTTTTTGTATCTTTTATGCGCAATATTTGATACCTTGGTTTTGATCTTTATGAGTGAAGCGTAAAATTACACTGCACGTCGTCATAGCTATACGTGCATCACGTCACTGATTGCTTACTTCGTGCTTACGCGAAAAAATGACGAATTGCCAGGGAATTTGTGCAGTCGAGAATAGGGCCCCAGGTAAAAGACTACTCGAGCGCCAAGCAAACCCTGACCGGAAGCAGCGTCACACAGAAAGCGCATCGGTGGCAAAGCTTCATCCAAGCGATAAAATCATGCGGCCAACCAAGCGTGCCTGTCGCGTTTCAACACGTCGGTCGGAAATGAACAGGTGACAGCGCAGCAAAAAGTAGCTGCCAGACTGGTTACGGCACTGCGTCGCAAACAAGGTCAACTAAACAAGACAGCAGGGTATTTGAAATAACCTGCGAGATTTTATCACGTTCCTTAGGCATCGGAAATTTGTGTGTTTTAACGCAACGCTGGCCGGCGATCTACTAGCGTTTGTACCCTTCCGCTCTTCATTTTTCTTCATGGCATATGTCTCGGCATATGTCATGGCATATGTCGCTGTCTCGGGTCTCTGTTTTTCAGTTTATCAACCGCCGTGCCTGCGACGTGCGTTTTGGTGCCAGTGACGTGTGTTTGAAGCATATCTGCCTGTGGAATAACGCCGTTTGCCTACTGCCGCTGGAAACGTAAGAGCTTGCGCTCGTCCCCGCCTCAACTTGCGATGTCGTTTATAACGGGTCTACTTTTTGAATGATACGTGGTGTTGTGGATTCTTGAAAAGACGGAAGCGGTCGCATACCGTGCTTCAATTAGTGTGACGCCAATTCTAGCTATCTTCTACTGGCGCCTCGCAAACGTCGTGAAACTATTACTCACCCCTACCCGAGACTCTGTTCATTCTTTGCAGTGCGCCTCGCAGCTATTGTGGCGCGAGAGCGGCAGCGGCCGAAGCGCGGCCCTAAAACGGGCGCCGTGATTGCGTGCCGTACTCGTATAGCTCGGCAACAAAGTTATGCGTCGTGAAAGTACCGCATTCACTCGCCACCGCGGCCCCACAGCGTACAGTCGCGTGCAATTTGAAGGTAATCGCGCGAGCTTCGACCGATAAAGACGATTACGACCCCGCGCGGCATTTTTCGGCGTTCCTGGGACCTAGTTTACGCATTCTCCTCTCCATCAAATGCTCTTCCTTCAAGCAGTCATCACTCCCGCGGATAGTGAACCACCCTTTCCGCAATGTGGTGATTTTGTGTGGTTGTAATCACGCATGCTCTTTTTTCTTTGTTATCGTGAGAAGCGATAGTACCGACTGTGATAAGTGCTCAGTATTTCTAGCCAATGAGTTTGCGCGCACCTTTTCGAGAACTGCTGGAAGATACGACAAGTGGGACGTCGTCGCTGCTTGCGCGATAAAAAAGGAGGAATGCGTCACTGGTTTTGCCGCGGGAGTGATGGCTGCTTGAATAAACAGCGACCGCGGGAGAGAAGAATGCGTAAGCTAGGAACCAGGCGCAGTAAAACAAGCAGCGAGGGGGCGTTATCGCTGTGGTGGGTCGACGCTCGCGCGATTACCTTCAAATCGCACGCGACTGTACAGGGGGATTAAGGGCCCTATTCTCGACTGCACAAATTGCCGGCATTTCGCCCATGTTTTTTTTGCGTAAGCACGACGTAAGCAATCAGTGACGTGCTGCACCTATAGCTATGACGACATGCAGTGTAATTTGACGAGTCACTCATAAAGATCGCTACCAAGGTATCAAATATTGTGCAAGAAAGTTATAAAAACACTTCGCATGTACTATAAAAATTGAGACGGTAGCTGAGGCTGACAAGAAAAACACATCTCTGGAGGTCAAATTTGGCGCCAACACCACAAGGCGATCGAGTAACGTTGATCGAAAAGCGAGCGAAAGGCGGATGTCGAGCTAAAGAACATCACACAATTTTTTTACCGTATCTATTTATTTCTTTCAATCGCTTTTATTAACATAGCTGGGCTCTCTGCTTCAATGCAAGCTTTGTTGCGTTATCACCTTCCCTGCCGCCACCGCCGCCACGCCATCGTCTGCTGCTATGTTACAAGTTTATGGCGTGATCACAGAAAAAGACGGCCGCGACCATCGCTTCTATGACACATAAGAGCAGCGAAGCGCTACGCCTGATAACCGCGGAGCGCACCGATGTCGCCGATTGACTCATTCGTCAAGCTCGACTGCAATCAGCGCTGTAATAAACTAAATAGTCACTTTTCATTGTTATTTTTCTCTTGAGTTCGATCATGTGACCCAACAGCTTACTAGGACAAGTATGGACAAATTCCATGCATTGGGTTCTCTTTGTCATGGAGAGGCTTGTACTGCCCTCTTATGTTGCGGTTACGCCAAACAAATAATTTTTATTTCATTGCCAAACATAAAAGCAAAATACTGCATGTTATTTGTATGTTCCACGGTCGCTGACTTGGAAGTAGTTGAAACTATAATTTGTTTCGGTAGGAAACAGGCTTTAAACAGCGCGCATGCGAAACTGCGCCTGCTGCAAATTGCCGCACATTTCGCGGCGCCGTAAGCCGGGGCAATAGTTTGCCCTCTTTTGCTTGTATTTTGCGACAAAAACAGACGCCATTTTCAAGCTGTTACGTAGCATTACGTCACTTTTACGCAGGCTGAAGTTGCCAATGCATGACGTAATCGTTCCCGCCAAGTGTTTAAATTACGTCAGGCCTTCTCAGCCAATCACAGAGGGGGTGTGTATTACAAGCAGTATTGTTGTTGAATAGCAAATACAGGCTTACGTTGTCATGTCCACTGCATTTAGTCTGGTTTTTCATTGCCGGCCAAGAATTATGTGCCTTTAGTAACGAGAAATAAGTCAAACTTTAGAACTGGTGTCCGCAGACCACATGAAACGTCAAAATGACGACAGCACACACAACCGCTTTGTCAACCGGAAGCACATGACCAAAATTGAAAGCCAATCAGAAAAGACTTCCGGAAAATTGCCTGAATTGCCGGCAATTTGTGCAGTCGAGAATAGGGCCCTAAAAGAAATGCGAACAACGGAGCGCACAGCCTCCGACGCATGCTGCACCATCTGGCTGCGAAGTCAGTAAACTGCATGCGTGCGCATTTCTTCGAGAGCGTTAGAGAGTGGTGTGGCCTGCATTTATGGGAAATGCTTGATCAAGAACTAACGCCGGTCGTTTATTTTGAGGCGCCTTTTCAAGCTGTGTAGCCACTGAGCAGTATGATGGTTGAAGGACATTCTGCAATCCGTTAACCTGCTTCGCGCTTGGCCCTCGAATGTAGTAGATAACAGGATGCTCAGTTCCGACAGAGCATAAAAACACGCCTCAAAATAAATGTCCGGCGTCGCTTCTTTATCAAGCATTTCCCGTAAATGTAGGCCACACTCTGTAACGCTCTGAAAGGACTACGCATGCGCGCTGTTTACTGACAGTGCAGCCAGACGGTGCGGCATTTGTCGGAGGCTGTGCGCCCCGTTGTTCGCATCTCTTTTGATCCCCCCTGTGCGCGTATTACGTGGACTGGCGGAGTGCTTGATTAGAGCAAGTAGGCAAGAAAAGTAGGCAATGCAAGAAAGTAATATCAGTGTCCTTGAACGACTCTGGTAATATGCAAGTTCTCCTAGGAAACGGTGCCATGATGAAACCCAGAACCGCGTTGGAGGGAATGAGACATCGGGAGACAGGGCGCACGCTGAATGAGACAGGGCGCACGCTGGCGAGCGAGTAGGGCAATTTCCCGACGCCCGATTTTGTTGCTGATTCAATTGGACGACACGCACAAATAAAGGAGCCTTGGGTGGAGGAAAGGCTGATTTCCCGACTGAAGGCACGAGCCTTAAGTTCTGCTACTGTGGAAACAGAGTTGAAGGGAAATGCAGTTCTGTTTTTTTCATAACGAACCAAGTGCTGCTGTTTTAAAACGTGGCACTGAAAAGTGAAGAGCATAGTATTTGTTTAGCTTGAGAGCGAGCGTTAGCAAGATTTATAGTTTACGTTGAATATTTTGACAGGCAGATGCGTTAAAGGGTTCTAGCTACTACTGTGTTTAGTAATTAGCTTACGTTTAACACTGCAGTGAATGCTTTTTACGTATTACAAGCGCTACCACGTAAGGGTGCTTCCCGTGGCGACGGGGCGGATGCAGCACAGGGAACATGTGTCCCAAGCTGGAAATGCGAGGAATATTGCTGTTGAACTACACATTTTCTTCAAGGGTGATGGGTGCATTATTGCAAAAAAGTTATTGTTTACATCTACCTGAGTTTCTCCCTTTTCTAAGCATGTGAAGCTGCTAAACACAGCAGGAATTGATTGGCGCTGTATGAGCCTTTTTTCTGTCTAATATTTGTGTGTTTCGCTTTCATGTTGAAGCATTTAGTGAAGAACATTATTTTCTATTCTTGCAGTCGTTAGATATGTGTCTTGTGGCGTATAAATGGGTGATGTGCATAATAAAAGAGTAAGAAAAGAGAGGTGGGTTGTTCTGCTGCTTCTTTTAGGCTAGTTTCGTATTCCTCCCCTAAGAATTCGTTTATTGTGCCCAGTGCCGTTATGTAATTGCCATAGATATGCACACCGACGCTCCAAGCAATTCTCACGTGCATTCTATAAGCCAGCGAATTATACCCTTTGAAATTCATTTCTGTTATTCTACGTGGTCTAGATTTTTTAATATTAAATTTAATTTAACGCAATGAACTTAAGTCATAATCGTATTTGTGTGAAACCCTTGTCGACTTGAGGTACAAATGTTTTTCAAGTCTTCGCGTAGAAACTTGAAAAACGCCTTCACTTGAAATAATTGAAGATACTGTTAAAAAATTTGTTTAATTCATGCCGTTATCATTTTCGCCAGTGCCTATTCTACCAATTGCTTGCGTGGTGATTTTTTGTTTTCTGCATGCCATTGCACAGAAAATTATTTAATGCGCGCATTAAAATATTTTATCGTTGCTTTAACAATTTTCGGCATAGTGGCTTGTATAAATCGGAAATCAGGCCGCAACGTAACTCATTGAATAAGCATTGGCCCCACTCATTGGACGGAAAGTGAAAAAATGTGTATGAAAATTGGCGTGGGGTCCAGGTGTAGGCGTTATTATAGCAACATGCTTTGCAAAGCATTGTCCAGTATTGACCTTCCATAGCTTGGCCAACTGTTCGCTTGTCACCTTTCCCAAAAACGAGACAATAATGACGCCTGAGGTATTGCCAATCTCAGACACATTGACCGCTCATGATTTACCATGCTTGGGCTTTGCAATTTCAGCTTCTTGGGATATTCACGCATCCCTTGGCGTGCTTTAGACGCGCTAATCTCAATTTGCATGTTTACGAACGATGCATATGGCTTTGAAAGCTATTCAGGTCTTCCGAGCAACGGAAATGCCGTGTGGCAACCAGTTGCCACCTACATAACACCTCCGCAGTGTACAGCTTCCACGAAAACAATGTGGAGCAAAGCCCGATAACGAAACACGAGATGCGCGCCGCCGGGTTTTCACTACCAGGAAACAAGGAGCGAGGAAAGCTTGGCGAAGTAGGCGCCTACTGCATAAACATGACACTACTCGTGCACGCGGCTTCTCTTTCGTTTCCTTTCTTTTGCAATCTGCGACTGAATGTTTGAAACACACTGGCAAAGTTGTGTAAGCCACGCGAGTAGAAACGCGTAAAAAGATGACTGCGTTTGCTCAAAATGTACCGCGCTGGGTGCTTCTATGAATTTTTCAAGATCACTTACGTACGTTCAGGTTTTGATGTAATGGTTACGTGCTAAAGAACGTGGCCGTGTGTGGATATATCGCTGGCTGTTTTGTTTCATGATCTTTAGCTCTGTTGTACAAACTAGTTTGTTATGTCAGTTCCAATCCATAGTCATTTGCGAATTACCTGTACCGAATGCAGGTCAATTAGTTGATGTGGCAATAAAACCTTATATACACCACTTCGAGACTCACTGTACTGTCCTGGAATGCGGGATGCAAAAGCTCGTGCGTCAAATATACACACTGAATCAGAATTGCAAATGAGAGACTTGTTAACAAACACAGAAAGGCAGGCTGGCAGTCAAGAACACCAAGGAAGGCAAAACGGAAGTGGTCCGTCGTATTCTTCTTGGAAGGGAGATGTTTTTGAAATGTTTGAGAGACAGAAAGTGGAGAAAAATATGCTATCCTGAGTGTTACTCAAATCCAACTGAAATACCAACTAAGCTAGCGGGAAGGCTGTGCTACTCCCCTTGTTCGGCATTTTTGTGTATTTAATGGTTTCCTGCGCTTGAGGGTGGCAGGCAGCGCTGGCTTGACAAGTGCAAAGGCGCCTTCTTTTTAAATCGTGGACCGTCACTCGAGCGTCTACAGTCTGTTGGGCGCACAAAGGCTCACCGAAGTGCTCACTAGTTAGGCTACTGCAAACGTTTCTTGTCGATCGCCGCAACACGGCTGACGAATTATACGGTCCTCGCCAGGAGGATTTTGTCCATAGTCATGAGGATCGCTGCAGCGATGAAATAATCTAAAATAAGAAACCCTGATCGTTTACATTGTACGGTATGGTCAATGTGTGATTGCAAGCAGAGTTTTGTATGGACGCGCGTTCGGGCACTCCTTCGTTTCGCCATCACCCAGCTTCCTCTCACCGATTTGGGCACGACGCGCTCGTCGCCAAACCGAAGAGCGGAATGCCGCCTTGGGATTGTGATTTTCATAAAGGGCAGTGGCAGGCTGTCTATCTGACAGTCGTTATTGGTGCTAAAAGTGGAGAGCCACCGCGTTTGTCGATGAGCTGTAAATAAAGTAGTCAGCAGTGGCTCCTGATTGCGGATGGTGTGGACATGTATAAGGTTTGCGCTGTGTGTTCTTTTAAAGTGGCCATGAAGACAAAATAGAAGTTTTGTTTACTAAAAAGAATGTTGTGTCGCCGATAACTATTGCACTAATGTTATAGCAAGCTTGAAAGAAATTATCGAATACAGTCGAATCTCGATATAACAAATCACGCGGCACCACCGAAAATCGTTCGTTATTTTAAAATATCGTCGCAGTGAAAAACTGGCGATTATAAGCCAGTTCTAAAACTTACGACTTGAAATGACGGACGTTAGCAGTAGACGCGCGTGCAGACAGGCAAACTCTCAAATAAAAATGCTGGGCTTACTTCAAAGCTACTTTATTTGAAGTAATCAGTTATTTTCTTCTGACGCGTGTAGCACAAATGATCGATTAGGAATGCCTCTACGTATTCCACCTTGCACAACACCTCAACGGGTACGTCATGTCACCGAGCTATGAAAGTGTGGAATGTATTCATGTGCACTAAAACATGAATGCTCAACACGATTACATCTTCTTCCTTGTTCGGAGAACCACAGTCGTCTTCCTTCGCGTCGTCATTGTCACTAAAGAGGATGACTTCTCTCGCTTCTTCTTTGCTTTGTCGCTAGCTGCATCCATATTGTTACGAATCAGCCCACCGCTTGACTTCGTTCAATACTCCTTGGCTGTGCGACGAAGCCTTCACTACGTGCGCCTTTCGAGCAGGCCCCCCTCTCGGTGACTTACACTTGCAGCCGACAATTCAAGCAAGCTGCGACGTGTCTGGATCTCAGGCGCCTCGTTCTCGGCGTGATCAAACTTCGGTGGCGTGCCGACGCAACAGGCCGAGACTTGTCCGAAGGACACGGAAGCCCCGTGTCCGCTGCGGAGACCACCTCTCTCCCTTCTCTCAGACTCAGCGTGCGCCGCTACTACCGACTGCTCAAGAACTCTGGAAAGAGTGTTGTGTGCGTCTGTGTCGATCGTGTCGTATGCAGAATGTAGAAAAAATGCTTGTTTTGACCGTTGACGCTTTGGGTATAAATAAGGCCCCCGAAGCGCTGTACTTCATTTCTGTTTGAGCAGTGAATCAATGCTGTCACTCTGCTCCAGTCCTGTACCGTAACCTCGCCCGTTGGAGCATTGTTCTTTGGCTTCGGCTCACCTCTTGCTATGAAGTAAACGAGTTACGTTTTGCCTACGGCTTCTGGATTTCCTCACGGCTGCAACATTGGCTGAACGCTCGCTTCAAACCACGCTACCACACGTATGTCGGAGGCGACGGAGCTCGGCTCGGGTCGGCCTTCCCGTACACAACAATATTTAGATCCCGCACGAACTTCGCACCAAAATACTCCACAACAAAGAAATAACCGCACGCACACATGATTAGCGTGAAGAATTACCGACGGGCCTGCATCACCCAACACAACGAGAGAGAAAAAGAGGCAAACGCGGCTAGGCTTGCTAGGCTACTGCACATTAAACTGCAGCTTTCTCGTGGCACTAGCTGTTGGCACTCGACGTGGGAACGATAGCTACTGCTGTCAGGAAATACGCAGAGAAACGACCGTTTCTATTTTACGCTGGAGTTGGGACGCTGTTACTTTTAGCCGAATTCGTAATACTGATGTTCCCCGATTTTATTTAGGGAAATAAATTACGTGCGTTCTTCTGAAATACGCGCTTCATTGAAATTCCCAGTTCTGAAATATTTTTGCATTAAAATACAGGGTACCTGGCGGGGATCCTTAAAATATCCGTAAATTTGATAAATTTGTTGATGTAGGGTTCACAGTAACGAGATCATTATACGCTTATAAGGGGTTCCCGATGTAAGCTTTTAGGTCTGGCCCCGCTGACTAAACCTCGCTGCGAAGGGGCAATAGGGACTTATTCAGTGACAAAAATAAATGTTGCTTAAACTGAGCGAACGCGCCCGGGGCACCGCACCCAGAGGGACGGCCAGAACATAGGCTATGTGCAACAACCACACTCACCCGAGTCCCAAAGTCACTGAGCTCAGGCCAAAGTAGTCTCCCGGGAACGCAGACTGCTTCCTGCTTTGCCGACACGACGACACCCGCGAATAAGCAAGCGCTCTGCTTACCTGGTCCTCGCATCAGTCGTGCTTGCACCATCCCGCGACACTCGTTGACCTATCTCCTTGGCTCGCGATGGAAAGCAACAGCGGAGTGAACGGGGGGAAATGTGCTTGAATATTTCCTGGGATTGCCCAGCGCAGTTTCATTTGCAGCCGTAATAGCAAGAAGTTCGTCGTTTTTGCTTCGTATAAGCTGAGCGGCTGTTTGTGGGCGGTGAAGCGTCATGAGACGAGGCATGTATACTTCTCTTTACCAGTGCGACGAACAAAAAAAAGTTTGTCGCGGCGGAGCGCGAATGCACGACTGAAGAAAGCTGTAGAATACTGTAATTTACACTATCTGAAGAAGCAAAAATAGTGAGCGGAACAAATTCAATGTCATGAAATCACGGCCGCTGTTAATTCTCTGGCAAAACAGTAGCGATGGATCATGTTTGGTTCAAATTCACATTAATTTGAATGGCGTCATGAAGACGAAATGCAACTGTTTATTTCGGAAGAAATAGCTTTGGTAATTCACTCTACTCAATTTTAGTTCACGAATATGTCTTTTTAGCTTATGGAAAATGAAAAATATGGAAAACATTTGTTTCATGCGGCAAGGTGTAGAGTAACAAGCAAATTCGAAATTCAGCTAAGGGTGTTAAACCCTTGTTATGATGTAGTTGATATGGGCAAACAAAGCTAGAGGCACCACTACTAGTCAGGTGGCCTGTCAGGTTTGTTGCGCGGGCCTTGGCAGGTGGCCACCAACTGCACAAACCAGCCCCTAAGACGTCGTAAAGACTCGGCCAAACAGTGTATGGTGGGTGGCCACCCCTTTATTTGTTTTCTTTGATATCTAGAAGTTTGCTTCTCAGCGATAACGTACGCAACATTTTGAATAGATCAACTTTAAATTCTGTCGTCATATCCCCAGTATCGAAATGCAGTAAACAACCGTAGTCAGCACTTAAAAATTTTGTTGGGCTATATGATACATAAATAAAAAAAGCCGTTTATCTGCTCCTTTCATTGCAAATGTCGACAAGACGCTAGTTTTCCGTTGACATTTACCAAGTAAATGCCTTCTTTCGCTTTCCCGCTCACCTCTCATGCTCTTCCTCTCTCGTCTCGCTCCTGCCAAGATAAATACGCTAGTGGTTCGCTCAAGTCAATTTAAATTTACCGCATTCAACTGCTTCACGCTGGGAGCCTCTATGCCAGCGCCGCCGTACGAGACGCGCGTGCATCGAGGCACCGTACCTGCGCGCTACTCTACGTGTATTATACGCGCCATTTTTGGAACCTTTCTTTACTGTTGGCAGCGTAAGTGGCTGCTTTTGTATTTTTATGGGCTTACTTTTCTTTAAATC